>NC_143552.1:121965000-123167500 GCF_054136105.1 Typopeltis vanoorti
TAATATGCTGAAAAGTACGTACACTAAATATATTAGAGGCTAAAAAGCTATGGCTGATATACATTTGTTCAAGAAAGGTTGGAAGTGTAGGTCAGTCCAAGAATAAAACACAATATAGTTTGGAGATTTGTATAGATAGCAAAATTAAGGGGAAGCGATGTGAAATCTTTCTTGCGAGATATTAGACAGAGGTATGGTTTTTAACAATGAAAATGGGTTGAGGGCATTGCATAGAGAACCTTCAAGTTTCTAATGATTGGGCATACAAGGTTTATCCAATGAGGAAGAGGAGTGAGTGTGTGTACTGTTCATTTTGGCTGGGATTAGTTAATTCCAGTCAGAATCAGTGAGAGAAGATCATTTATTTATAGGAGGGTGAGAGTACAAAGCCCTGAAGTATTCTTGCATTGGTGGGGAACTCTAATGAGAATATGCACTCTACCATTATACGTAGTAGGTTGCCTGAGAGGATGTTGACGAAATTGCAAATGTTTCACCATAGGATAGTAGTTCACTGGACAGAGCTCAATGTGCTAAACCTGATCAAGTGTCTTAAAAGTCAGAAAGGCTAGAAAATCAGTTGTCGATCACGAATGGAGGAATTCGTATTACTTCATCTAATAATCTGGTGGGTCTTTAAGTAATGTAGAAGTTGGTAGTTGATGACATTTTCACCATAATTTTTGAAAGAACTGACGTAGGTCAATTGCAAGGCAGATTGTTGGATACGTTTATATAATGTTTTTATTTTATTATTATTTATTCATTCATTCAATTTGAATTAGCTGAATTATAGGCTTGTTTCAATGTCATATGGTATATGCGAGTCAAATAGGAAAATAGGAAACATTGAACAGGCTTATATGATTCGCCGTTAACTCTGTAACATAATATTTTGGTATTACGCAGGAGGAGTTACCATCAGGAAAATGACGACGTGTTTGTGCCAATGGAATTTAGTATTTTGATTTTCTTTTTTAAGACGAAAGAGTAATGGTATAATCGGGTGATCAGTTCTTGATAAAGTGGGGATACTTTCTTTCAGCTCATATATGCAAAACCGGAGAAGGAGAACAGAGATCCAGTAAATCATCCTTGTTTTTGAATGATGTCATAATTGTGTTGCATAGATGTAAAAGCTGCAAAAACTTGTGAAAGATGAACAAATCTGGACCTAATAGCGGTGGATCATATAATTATATGAAAGTTTTTTTTTTTTTTTTTGCAGTTAGTACGAGCTTCAGTATAGGCTGGGTACGAAGGAGGGTTTCGCTCTTGAGTCTCTTGCAATATGCTGATTTCCTTTTCTTTGACTGCTTTAATATACTTGTGGGAAAAAGCGGATTCAATAGTGGTGTAGTATTTTGAATAGAATGTAAGATGAAGGCATTCATTTATTAAGAATTATTTTGTTATTCGCTCTTACCAGATGTTTAGATCTTCATCATAGAAATAGTATTCGGACTATAGGAAATGTGAAACAAACATAAAGGTCCTGCCATTTGGAAGAACATAGGAATTTATGGTATATGAAGGTCGTGGTTGTTCCACAGAGAAGGAAATTTGGAGGAAGTCATGGTCTGAGTTGCCAACATGAAAATTAACATTTACAGTGCCCTAGGGTGTAGATAGGATGGTGAGGGTTGTCTGTTATTCTCGTGGACAGATGGATTATTTATGTTAGGTTCTTGATAATGGGAAATATCTCGTCATTTCAAACTACTTAATCTGTTGAATTAAAAGCAAGGCCAGTTTTAGAATGTATTTCTCACGAGAATTCAAAGAGGCATTAAATTGAATGAACACGACATTCAGTCAGTTAATTTAAAGCTGACTTGATCAACTTCAGTGCGACCGAGCATGTTCAGAAAATCGAACGACGTTCACTTGAAAATAGGAAATTAAAGTGCAACAGAACTCTGAATTGATTTCAACAAAGGAAGAGCGTGTTAGCACTGTTTTTTCAGCGTGTATCGTCATCCACGTGAAGCTAATATAGTGGTTAAGAGAACAAAGAAAGCGACTGTTCGCCGCAGTTACTCAAAGCAAATAAAGGATACAATTAAGAGAACTTTTCTTGTTAACATGTAAAATATTTTGCATCGATCTGTCGAGAATTCTCTCCCACACGTTCTGTATAATTCAGACACAGAAACTGCCGAAAGTTTCATTAGATTTGCATAATGAAATGTGACTCTGTTTAATGAAATATGCGTCGGTGACTAATCAGCTGTTCATGATGTGTGTCTGTATATATATATATATATATATATATATGACAGAATGATCATTGACTCGGTTAACATACATAGTTTTATGAAAAAAATTGAATGACTAGAACCGAGATTTAATTAAAAAGGTGTTAATATAAACACACTACTAGTTTCGGCCTGTAACAGAGACAGCGAGCAAGTGCATTATCAAGTCATATCCTTTTCTCGGCTAATCCTAATGATGATAACCAAAGTCACAAAGTCTGCTGGGAAAAATCTAAAAACATCTTCCGTTGCAGTGACGAAATAGAGAGAAAAATTGTGGAATCGAGAGAAATCATCTTCAATCCTGTTCATCTAAATAACAACTTAAGCTACAACCTCCCAGATAGTCATTCAGCTGTAATCATGTACTGGCGTTCACGTGATGCAGCAAGCACGCACTCTCCCAACAATGCAACAGATGAAAGAACAGCTTCAAATACAACTACAACGTTTTCATTATGTATAAAGACTGTCTATGTTGTTCATAGTCTTTTAACCCTCAATGTTTAGTGTTTTTTCTTTTATAATGTCACCTGAAGAAGGCTGTTACAGGCCGAAACTAGTAGTGTGTTTATATTAACACCTTTTTAATTAAATCTCGGTTCTAGTCATTCAATTTTTTTCCCCATAAAACTATATATATATATATATATATATATATAATTGTTTAGAGAACAAAATACATTTAATAATAATAACAATAATAATAATAATAATAATGGTGTGAAGCAAACATATAGCAGATTAAATTTAATTAAGGCGAATAGGATGTAAGGCTTGAAAAGAAAGTAACAGGAACAGAGCTAGTAGATAACCTTAAGGAAATCAAGATAATGAAGTTTAATAAACTAAAATTTGTAAAAAAAATTAAGATTATGCTATTGCACGATTTTCCGTTTCAGGTTGTGATTCGCGAAATTTTAGTAATTCTTTACACAAGCAACAGTTTAGTTCATGTAAGTTTAATCTCAACTTATTTGCTTTCAGCAATTTTAGTTTAGAATTAATACTCCGTTAATCACCTTTTCTTCCCTCATATTTACTTGCCATTTTATAAAAATAATCCAAATTAAATTTTCATCTTAAAACTATAACTATAATTAACTAATTACAAGTCACGGAGTTGTTTTTATTTATAATTTTTCACGTTTTCTTCTTTACTTACAGTTAAACCTAAAATATAAATTTGGTCGGCAGGACCTGAGTTCGATTTCCGTCCAAGATCTGAGGAACCTTTATCTGATCTCTTTCGACTAAAGGTATATTAGCCTGTCTCATACGAAGGTAGAAGTTTTTTTTTTTTCACACAGAAACTCAGGTTTTTCGTTCCCCTAAATAGGCAAATCGGTCCCGTGAACACACACTTTTACAGTCTTAAAAATTGTCCACCCTCGCCCCAACACCAGACTCTGCGAAAAGGCGGTTTAGGTTTTCCATAGTCGAACACCAAGCGGGAAAAAAGCGTTATAAAAGGAAGAAGAATAATAGAAAGGATCTTTCATGTTTAAGACATTAATTTAAATAGGCCACAACACGATTAGGAATTTTATACAGAAACTCTATAGAAATTAATCAAATTAATAATATCGTAATATACCCTGTGTTATGCACCGATCATATCAAATGTTAATTATTAACTCAAGCATGAACTATGTGCAACTTTTTAGTAGACAAATGTTTGCTTTCCGATAATTGGACTTCATGAACAGTGCCATCCTCCCTAACGCAAACAATATATCTACAATTTAAACGACGTACCATTAGGCCCAACATTATTAGTAGTTTTACCTAACGTACCACAAAACGTCCACACAGTAGGTGGTAATTGCGATTTTATTTGAATATATTATACGTTATATTCAAATCTGTAGAGAATAGAAAAGATTATGTGCATGAATGGTTTGATGCGATTATTATTGTAGTGAGCTGCTTTTACCTTAATCGTGTAAGGTAATATTACTTTCTGTTGAATATATTAGAAGATATTAAGCAAATTGCTTTCATGTGTACAGTAAATAATTTATTCTAGAGGATTTATAACTCCATTGTTATAAGTTTCATAGAGAAATAATAACAGTTACTGGGTATAAAAATTACGAGGTATTGTATTGTTAATCGGATAATAGAAGACGGGATTTCCAACATAAACTCTCTTGAATTATTTAATAAAAAGGAGGCGGGGAGAGGACATTTATTAGAAAGTAGATGAATGGACGTCTTATGAGAGTTAAGCATCTTTTTCACTAAATACTGAATTACTTAATTCTACTTTATTCCAGGTGAAGCATTAATTGGTAGCTTACTCATAACAAATTAATATTAATAGTATTATTCATTTTTGTAAGGAATTTATTTGGCGAATCTAATGTATTTCGAGGTTCTGGAGATATTAATAAATGTTTTATGTGGATCCCATCCAACAAAGGTTTTCATATATTGCATGAAATCCGAAAACCTTCGTTCTTTGGAGTAGACTAGCTTTGGAAGTTTTTAACAAGCCTCACACCACCAATAAAGTGGTAAGGTAGCAAGATAGTGGTGTTACTCTGAGAGATGAAATTCACCTGTTACGTAAAGGCATTCACAATTGTACCTGAGACGGTGGCAATTTGAATCCTAACCTTTTGGCAGGAAAGCAAAAGCTGTATACGCATGACCACCGTCAAGCCTTTACGCTTCTCATCGGTATTGCGAATATTTTATCGAATTAACCATCAATAATAATACAATTTTAAATTATGTTAACTTAATTGTTCTTTTGTAAGTATTGCAGCTTGTAATGATTGTTCGAAACTGAAAGAAGACCCGGTTTGAAAATATCTGAACCAGACCTACCTTGCGATTAGGAATACTTGAACACAAACTCACTCTGTTAGAGTTTTTTCTTGTAGAAAGATGTCTTTGAACTTTTCGTTTCTTTAATTTATTATTATATCACATTTTTAAAGGCAAACGCAGTGAAACTATCAGACCCCTTTTGTTATGTATGTGAATGTGTTTCGTTTAAGTGTTAAGCAGCGACAAATTATAACTCGTATGGTAAGGACTACATACTTTCATTGTTTTGGTGAAATAAGAGATCTTAATTAAAAAAAAAAAGTTTCTTCATGATTGGGTTCTGCCAGTGATTTGATAAACATCAAAAGATAAAAGAAATGTTTTTAGTTTTGTTTAGCTAATTTATCTACGTTGTTTATGAAAAGCAAGCATTTGATATTGCGTTCAACTGAGAATCCGCCATAAGACGAGTACGTCGATCTTTAGAATTTCCAGCATTTTCCATCGTTATCTTATGATATTACAGTACTGATGAATTTTCTGCATCCGTTATAAAAGAATTTTTATCGTCATCGGATGAAATCATAGTCAACAAACCTTATCTGTGTGAAAAGTAATTATATTGTCAAGGATTTGAATTTATCTAAATAATAATCGTAACTGTTTTTATCTCATTTACAATCGAAATTATTAGCTCTTGGAACACAAAAGTCTGCTTTGTAAGTCTGATATAAACGTTGGCTCGATATTTTTAAACATAACATCGAATTTCTTGCTACCATGAACTAGATGGCCTTTTTAAAGAAAATAATTATATTCATGAGCCGAAAGATTAATATTAGTTTGGTAAACACTTCCACACAAGGTATAGCAGTTTATACTTACAGATAAATGAGAATTTTAAAAATATGGCCAATTTATTAGAAATAATAAAATATAGGGAAATTTAAAGTAAATGCATTCCTCTATGCATGCTGAGTGAAATCATGACATACTACTATTTTTTTTTTCTTGCCCGCGTAACAACAGAACGTTGCGTCAAGAATTCACAAAAATAATTAACAGAGATAAGTTTGTATTTCTATCACTGCAACGCTCAAATATGAAACAAACGTAATTTTGTCCAGGAGACAAACTTAAGAGGCGAACGTATGTTCGACTCCCAAATAGGGAAGTGTGTAAAAACGTGATAAATTGAAAAAGAGCATTAAAATAAACTTTTCCTCTATTCTTATTTGAAAATTTTCTAGAAAACTTCTACCATCAACAGAATCCAGCTTGTCTAGAAATTGAAAAAATTTCTTTGAAAATATGGATTATTTTATCCTCTCCCCTCCCCTCGAAAATCATGTCCTCTGCTCATCTTTTAATGTAGTAATAAGAGACGGATAGGATAGTGATTTCTTCAGGATATGTGGAAAAGTAGAACGACGACACCAAGGAAGAAATGGAATGCTAGCATGACGGGAGAATACCGTTAGTTTGTCTAAAAGTAGCATGAGTAGAAGCTTATAAAGGGGAGATAAAGTGCTTAAAATAACTTTTCAATTTGCATGTGTATTGATTATTAATTTTATTATTACTATAAATATAATAAAGTTTGGCCGATTGAATTCATTTTTCATGCATAATGCTTCTTACTGGATGTCCAATAATTAATCTTAGAAACATCCAAGATCAATTTGTGGTGCGGCATCAGGCTTCAGGCTTTGTTCGTCGGAGCTTTTTTAGAAACTTCGACTCCTTTTTTTAAGAAAGCAGCTTGCATATGTTAAACAGATAAATATAGCACCAGCTGCTAAAAAAAGAGAATAGATGGTACTAGTTTTTGGTAGTCCTCAAAGGGTTTATTTTCATCTGCTTGCTTCAGAAGCACAAGTCATGATGCTACACTATTACCCTGCATAAATCACTGTTACAAATAAATGTGACTCAACAACAATGAAACTCCATAACTGAGAGGATTTCAGGCAAAAGGAACACATTGGCTATGTCAAAAACAACAGACAGGATATTTCTGGCCTATCGCCTCATTTCTCTACAACTGACCATGTCATCGAGTGGGACAAAAGCTGTTCTCCTTACATAGAGGAAGATTACCATTCAAGAATTTTCAAAGAAGCAGCCACAGTCGCCCGTTCTACTGTCAACCTTAACAGAAATCAAGGCCTAATACTCCCAGAGATATGGAAAACCCTAATCAGAACTTTAAAAACGGAAGAAATGAACTTTAATAGAAACTAGAGAAAGTTCTTTAGCAACAGCTAGCTAACCTTGTACACGCGATACGTGTTTCACTCACGTTCGATACTATTTTATTTGTAATTATTCTAGTCAGTTTTTACAGTTATTTTTGTCAGTTTTGCAGTTACGCATAATTGTCAGATTGTTTAAACTTATAAGTACCCTGAAGATGCCAACAGTTAAAGTGTGTGGCGAAGCTAGTTGGTTCAGTTTAATAATAAAATTGATCAACACTTGATCTGTAACCAAATATTATTATTATACTAATTTATGATCAAGTAAATACCTACATGATGAGAGGATTTCTGTTTTCTATTCCAGCTACAGCACTCAGTAGCAGACTAATTTGAAACAAAACAAACGTTTCAAGTAATATAATCTTCTCAGAAATGTCATAAATCGGTGCCATCTGTATCCTTATAATATGCCCAATTGGCATTCTAAAAGTAATTGTAGGAATTTGGATTTGTATATTATTGGAAATCACCAAATTGTTGACAATATTTTTTCTCGAGAGGAAAATGGTGATATGTGTGTAGCGGAATAGAGTACATTTCCCTCCCGCGATGAGTCCTTGGACTCCTTGGAGGTTTTACGTAATAATAATAATAATAATAATAATAATATACAGTATTTCATCTCTAATTATCGGTTACTATTGCACTAATTCCTTTGTCATTGAGGACGTTAAATATGCATTCATTTGAAATATCTGGATTCGAAGTCACCTACAGTGCAAGGATTCTTTATAAGGACTTTTAAAACGAATGCAAATAATCCAGCAATACAGATAGGTTGAATGTTTCCCTCCTCTTAGAATATTATTTTTCATATCGCTAATCCAGTAAACCAGACGGAGCACGCACAGCCGTTAAATTGAAATCTCTCATATTGTTAGTTGCATCGACGGTAGTTTTTTGTTTATTTTTTTTTAATCAAACATTTGTTCTAAGCACATAATCATAATATACGTAGCTACTACAGTACCACATTTTTCGAAAGTGTGTGTGGGTGATAACAAATAAATCAGAGTTTTTATTCCACAGTAACTTTGAAACTTATATTTTTAAAGTAAATACGAAATGAATGCACAATGTGTTAGTAATATCGGCATTATTGTCTAATCCGTATTATGGGCAGATTATTGTGTCATTTGAATGCTAAGTACGTCAGCTCCACAAATAGTTTCTGCTTACCTATACGGAGAGTTGTTACTCTCAAAGGACATTTTTTTTCCTAGCATCCCGAGAAAAAAAAAAACATCCCATTTCCTTCTAGATTGGGTAACTGGAGATAATGAGTCAGAGTTACTGATTATTTTATTTCAATGTGTAAGAAACGGATACACGGGCAAATGCCAGAGCCCATTGCAAATGGGTAGCAACCAGTCAGCACTGCTCCATTTATGCTGTCTCTTTTATCGCATTCTATTTTACCTTCTTCAATCATTTTGATCGAACTTTTTCCTTGTGATGAAAATTCTGTATTACTGAATCTTATAATATTAAAAATGTGGGCCAGCGTTCTATCACTATGTTGAATAAATAAGGTAAGAGTTCCTCCCCCAACACTAGCGCTTTACATTCAATTCCACCAAACTCTCTCTCACACACACTTACAAACTATATTAGGAAAAAAAACTTGGCTTACATCCGTATGAGGATTATTAATCCAACAACTGAAAATCCCTTATGAAGGATCCTGTTGTACTAATGACTCCAACTCAGGTTTTTCCAACGCAAGAGTCTGTTTGTCGCAATTGGAATCGGGGAACGGAGTTGCCCTTCTCATTTGTACAGTTGTTTTTGCTTACGCATACTAAACTCATTTTGATTGAAAGGTTGATCTTATGTCAATCAGAAAAGCGTCTTAAATTCTTCTTAAAAACTCTAGATTCCATTTAAGTGAAAGAAAGAAAAACATTACTCACCTGTTGCCCCTTAATGTCTGCAAGACATTAAGGGACGAAGACATCAGCTTTTTCTCTCCTACAAATTCATCCTGAGGTTGTTCATCTAACTCCTTTGGAGGATTCATAAAAATCTTAATTTTTATGAATCCTCCAAAAAACCTACAAAATAAGTCATGCAATGATAAATGTAGAGATGAAAAATATAATGAATAAAAAAGACAAGAAAATGTTCCACTTATAAAATTATTTAGCTAATTTAATATTTTCTTCAGTTACTTTGTCTATATCTTTGTACAACCTGGATCAAAACCAATTATAAATTTATTTTTGTTGTTTGCTACGGGTGAAAAATTGTGTCTGGTAAATTTACAGTGAAACACTAAAACACTTGAAATGTAGTGATAAGGAACGCCCCCTCGTCAAGAATGCTGTTAGGAAACTCACTTTTTTACGAAAGTCTCATCTTTATTTATTCATGCGCTATGGTCACTATCGTTTTGGATAATTTATCACTCTATTTCGAATTAATGGAATTAAAACGTTCTAAGAAATCTGCTAGAAAAATTTGCTAAATAAAGAGGTATGTTTTAATTTATGTCTTAAAAGGTCTTTTTATTTGTGCTTTGGCCTCCAAATGGGTATCTTTTGAGCTGAGCTCACGCACAAGAGAAAAAGAAACTCACGTATGCAAGAGAAAAAGAGAAAGAGAGAGAGAGAGAGAGAATAAAAAATCTGGTCACATCGCTTTATTCGATCAGCACTTCCTCCGTCTTATTTGGTTTGCTTGTTGTCGCTACTCCTAAATGCTTATCGATCGTCTTTTTATCATTTTAAGGTTCGCAATTTTCACACTTGTATCAATTAACTCATTCAGCTCTGTATTTTATTTTATTAATTTTTGCCCTCTCTCGCATACTAATTTTTTTTTCTAATTCCAAGTATATTTTTCGGATAATTTTTCTCTATTAATATTACTATATACTTGTTGGAGATCGACAAAAATCTGATAAATATTAATATCAAATTCTCAGAAGTTATCTGATGAATGATATGCAACTGATATAGATTTGCCTTTCACGAAACCTGCTTAGTAGACACCTGTTATTTTCTCCACAAGTGAGTTTATTCTATTGTACAAAATAAAAGTAAATTTGTATGCTTAACATGAACATAGAAATAAATTCATAATTTCCACATTTTTTTTGTAATTCTTTTTATATATCGGCCAGATCAAAATCTCTCTCCATCCTTTTGGCCTTTACACTTTGCTCCATATGGTTAAAATCAATTTGTATATTTTGTTTTGTAGATGATTTCAGTAGCTCGTCAGTAATTTTGTTGTTCTTGAAAGAATGTGCTATATTGCACATTATTTCTTGCACTTACCTAGAAAGCAGCTGGAAAGATTCAACAGTGCTGCTATATAAATCTGGATTGCAGATGCATTCTATTCAGTAAGTTAAGTCATGGAAATATCCTCGCTGTTTTTTTTTTCTTTGTTAACATGCGTCCTTGTCAATCTCTGCTTGTATATAGGCATATATATCCTCCTATTTTATATTCTTATCTACGATCACTTTTGTTCAAAATTTCTTCTTCCACTTCGCATATCATTTCATTAAATCTTTTCTTTTTTCTTCGAAAGATTTTATTCGTCTTTCTTCTCTTATTTAATCCTAGATGGTGTGCAGTAAATTGTTTGTATGTTTTATTTTTATTATTGTTTGAACGCCGCATTTTATTAGCAATCGAAAGCAAACGAAAAGAGATTTTTCATCAACAGCAGTTGATGTTGGAAATTGGGTCTAACGTCATGTTCGTTAATCTTCTGTAAGTTAAATTTAGTGTTCTTTCATGTCTCCTTCATTTCATCCAATATTGTCCCTTGCTCCACAATGATACCATTCTCTCTATTCTATTGTTATCCCATTTATTCCATTTGAATTCTGCTAACAAAAATGCTATTTCTCTTTCAATTCAGTACAAGAAAGGATATTTTAATGACATTCAATGAGTTAAAGTTCAATGTTATTCATTGAAACTATCAACTTCAGGATTGAAAGACACTTTTATGTTTACGTTAATATCATCTGCGTTGCTCTAAGTCTTTGCAAAAAAAAAAAACAAAAAAAAAACGGTCGGCAAGCGGAAAGCAATGAAATCAGTTCTTTTCATACAATTGCTATTTTGAAAAACATATACAATGTAAAAGATTTCCTTTTATTCTTCTCTTGTGTTTACATCAAAACGATTTTATTGGAACGTTTTCCTTGTAATTCTGAGTGAAAATCTTATAATAAGTATATTTCAGAGCTCTATGATTTGGTTATTGGAGCTTTCATTATTTCCCGGAGGGGTTCAGAAGTTTCATTTCATTTAAAATTTTCTTTCAGTTTTCATGCTTGGTTGATTGCAGTTTATTTCCGTTATATTACTGAAGATGGGCAATTAGTAATTCATAGTATGTCGATATTTCTTTCATATATAACTGTGGTTATGTGTTTTACGATAAAGATTTCTGCTTTCCTCTTAGAAAATGGAGAAAAATCTTGATGAAATATTTACAGCAGTAGGGAACACTTTTGTGTAAAGCTATTTCAAAGAATACCTGTTTACAACCTAATCTATTGTGGCAGTGGTCTTTGCTGAGCAATTTTCTGAATCATACCCACAAGAGTAGTTTCATGTTGTGTTACGCCCTTGAAGAATCTGAACCAAGATTTGATCAAAAAGCATTTGATCAAATTGCAAAATCTTCACTTTACGTCGAATTCATTACAAATGCAACAATAGTCCACAACGATGTTCGACTCTTACATCCTCTCTCTCTCTCTCTCTCTTTGTCTATCCACTTTAAAATGCTTACATCATTGAGACGTTGTAATCAGGACAGAGACACCTCATAAGCCTGTTACAGACATTTTTGATCTTCGTTTGATCTTTCATTCTCTAGTTTCGAACACTGACATTTGACGCAATGTATAAATATCTCCCTGATGTGATTGACTCGTTCATGTAGAGTATAGGCACATAACTAAAGACTTTTAAAAAATACATATATAATTCGATATTTTTATTACGCGCTTAGATGTTTATTAAAACAGCACGCAACTTGAAGACATGACCTGCAGCAACGGTGCGCACTTTATATTTCAAAATAGCGGTCGCACTTTGGAAATTATTTACAAGGCATTTCACAGTATTCATCGATTTATTGAGAAAACACGCAACCGCAAAGGAATTCCGTCGTCAGAATTGTCAAAAATGTAGGTGTAAATGTAACGAGGTAGTTTAAAATTCAATTCAGTGCTGCAGACAGTTTAATGATGGGATGACATCACAGAATGCAGCACTGTTAAAACAATGTCTGGAATAAGAAGAAGAAGAAGAATGATTTTATGGCAAACTCCCAATGAGGTGAAAACTAACCTACGATATTACTTATGACAGCAAGGGTAATAGAAAGTTTGTTTGCCTTGTGTGCTGAGAGAGTTGGTGGAAGAACAAAAATATAAAATGTAACGTTACAAAAAAAGAAAATTATAAATTACTTTTATTTTATATACATCCTTTAAAATACTTTAAATTTAAAGTCTGCATACGAACATTTTATTTGTAGTGTTGTCTAGAGGTTATTAATTCATTGTTTAATTATATGCCGCAAAAAAATTATTTTTTACAATGTGCTTAATTAATACTAACCATCCCTTAAGAAGCACTGTACTTCTCCAACTTTTCGTCGACGTGCTACAGAGAAATTAATGATTTCTTTATTTGAATGCATGGATACAGCAGCAATACAGAGATAGAAACTTCTGTTCAGCCCTTTATTCAAAAAAAAAATCGTTGATGGAATGAAATTATTTCAATTTCTCAATGCCAGTAAACTTTGAAGTGTCACCATCTGCAGAAATAATAATGGTCACTTTCCTTTGAGATAATCGTCGGTATTGTCTGTAAAGTTTACAGGATGTAGGACAACACCCAGTGCTCTTTTGTACTGTGGAGCACTTTTGTGTTAATGAAATTCCATTGAAAAAAGACTGTGAAAGAGGTTAGGGATTTGTGTTTGTAAAAACGTTCCCATATCCTCACTACTCGGTAGAGGGAAAACTCATTGAGAAATTTGACTGGAGCATTATAACCATACTTTTCCTAGACCAGATCTGAAATAGGTTCACCGAGTTGTTTGATTATAGCTTGAGATCACAAAGCCGAATTCCAAAGTATTGGATTTCTAGAACACTAACCTTTAGGAGTAACTTGGAAATGATATCATTGATATCAAGCCTGATTAATGGTCTGAGTTGCCAAGATGATGCAGAACAAGTAACCTTCATTGGTCTTCACATGTGGGCATGAATAAAAATTAAGTTTTGCTTGAATACATGCATACAAATGACGTTTGAGAAATCGTTTGATTCATGTCGCCAAGTAGAGGAACTTTTTCTACGACGTTGGTCCTCGAGTTCATCGATGCCTGGATTGGAGGAAAAGTATTTTCCTGCACACAACTCGTGTTTTTAATCCGGCAATTCAAACATTCCAGCAATAGAACTCAAGTCTTTCAGAAAAGATACAGTACTGGAGTTATGGATTACGAGATGGTGATAGCTGTTTGCCATACTCTCTTTCCCGAATGACAATTAAATCACTGATAGCCTTTCTGTCAGATAATTATGATTGTCTAAGGGTGAAGTTTGATGTTCCGCTTCCGAAAAGTTATTAATGGCTAAATGACGTTGTCTACTACCCTTTGTGAATGAAATACATTAGCGGATTTTTACAGATCTATTTATGCAATATGAACAGTTTATCCTTATTTACGTTTCTAGTTAGGGGCCTGGGAATTGACTAGATTTTCTCGTAAAATGTTAACAGTGGCATTGTTTGATTTCAGATTATGTTCGATATGGGATGCTCAGTTTTTCCAGCTGTTTCATAAATGTTCTTGGTATTGCTCCCTCGCACTCCTATTACAATTGGAACTGTTGTCGCATTGTTGTTCCAAAGATTAAATTTCAATCTCCTGATCTTGTATTTCATCAGTTTTTTCATTCCCTTTTTCTTCTACTGTTCTACCTCAGTATTACAACATCAATAAACCAGACCTTTTGTTGTTAGATTAGACTACAGTGAAGTTTGGCATATTATATTCAAGGTATCTGTCTCTGTGGATTTTAACTCCCATAATATATCTTCGCATTTTCATTTTCAATAACTTTTTCAACTATGTCTTTTGCTAGATAATCATGCCTCCAGTGTATACATCTTTTGCTAGATGATCATGCCTCTGTCAGATCAGATCAGATCTTTTAAATCTTCGCCTTTATTGTGTTTGTGAAAACACTGCCACACCCTTAACAACTAGGAAGACGGAAAACATTTTGGAAGTTTTAACTGGAGCATTACAACCATCTTTTTACCTAGACCAGATATGAAATAGATTTACTATTTGCAGCGCTTTCTTGAGCAGCAAGAATCAGACCCTCTGTTTTTTTCCTGATGCTGCGCAACTGAAGTCACTACCAAGTTAAACGACTGTCAACTTTCCCTTTAATATCTTGTAAACATTGACGATGGAGTAGTCTATTTTTTCAAACTTCTGATGTCTTTTTTTGCTATTTATTTCTCTTTGCGCTGCATATTTAAACTCGCTATACTATTGATACACTATTTTTTAATTTGGAAGCTCTTTTCGATGTAAATATTCCAAGATGAATTCTTCTTCTTTTACATCTTATTCCATTAACAGAATTCACAGTCAAAAAATAACGAGAAACATAAAACCGCATAATGAAATCTGTGACAAGCAAATGAGTCTATTATCATTATCGCCACTTTCCCGATATGTATCTCCAAGAGGTGGTTCAGGTAGCTATGACAGCGCTATATGATTAAATTTACATTATTATTAATCTCCTATCAACAATTTTCATCCAAATCAATCTATTACTTGTGAGCACTTCAATATTGTCATATCTAACATTTCATGCTCCTAAGGCACTTCTGACCGAAACAATCCACGTAGATCTTGATCTTCCTCTGGGTCTCTTTCCTGCCATCTTTGCATCGAACACCTGTTTTGCAAACCATAGTTCATTTAAGTGTCCATACCAACTTACATTAGCTCTTCTTACACATTCTTGAATGCTAATCATGTCAAGTTCCTTTCTAATATCTTCATTTTTAAGATGATTCTGCCATTGATGCCATCGGTTCTCTTTTTCTTCAAAACCTCATAAATGTGATTTCTAGTCTTCGATGTCTTCGATCAAGCCTTTTATTTCTATCCCAACTCTTGGATCGATAACTTAAAATCGGTTTAAAAACTGTCTTGTGTACTGCTCGTTTAGTGTTTTGGCCAATTTCTCTCTTATTCCGTATAAATTTATTGTACTCGCTACCCACCATGCCAGCTTTCCTTATTCTGTTGTCTATTTTCAGATTTAACCTTCATTAAAAACTCTGCCTAAATAGAGGAAATATTTTACTTCTTCTATAAGATCTCGATTCAGAACACAGCTGAAATTTTCTATGGTCCTTCCTATTTTCACAGTTAAGGTCTTTGTTTTGCTGATTTTCATGCCAGTTTTGTTACGGTTGTTATTCAATTTAGTTAGTGAATGCTGGAGATTATTCTGCCTCATTCAAATGGTTGGAATCGACTAATATCGTCTAAAAATTTGAGATGTCCTTAAAAGTGATGAATTCTGGAGTTGAGATGCTGTTATATCTGGGAGGCTCAGCTTTTCTATATGTTTTATAAATGTTGTTGACATTGTTCCTTGTTCTCATATTACAGTCTGTAAACTGTTGTTATGCTTTTGTTCCAAGCCGTTCGTTTCAATCTCTGAATATCTACTGTATATGGTCAGTTTCTCATTACGTTTTCTTCTATTTCATTGTCCCCTTTCTATAAACCACACATGTTGTTCGACTATATTGATGTCTAGCATATTACCTTCAGGTTGTTTTATTTTAAGTTGGGAAACCATATTTCCTACAGAAGCACCAGCGTATAGCTATTGCTACCCGACCACGCCTTTGTATGTAAGTGCAGTCTTGCTGCAAGAACGACTTAAATGATCCCCTCCTCTCTCTCTCTCTCTCTCTCTCTCTTTCTCGCTCTCTCTTCTTTATCTCCGGCGATCGGCACTTGCTATCGTTACGGATCTTTAAAATTTTCTCTTTTACTGCAATCGTTTGTAGTGCTTGTTCTTGAGCAGCGAAGCGAGTATCGGACATTCTTCTCTCTCTCTCTCTCTCTTGATTAGTGTTGCACTGCTGAAGTAATTTCCAAGTTAAGCGACTGTCAACTCTCTCTCTCTTCAACGTTATTCAAATATTGACCATGGAATGCGCGATTTTTAAATACTCTAAGTTTCCTTTTATTTCGTGTCATTTCTCTTCTTGTACTTTTTTTTTTAAATCTACTACATTCACTGTTTTCTGTGTAGGCTTCAATTACAATATTTTCATTGTTATTATTATTATTATTATTATTAGTGATAGTATAGAATGTCCATACTTTAGAGAGCTTCGCTTGGAGACTTGCCAAGAATTGTCGATTCATGCTGAAGAGGATCAAAGAAATGAAGGACGTACGAATTGGTCGCCAACATGCGAAATCACTTTCTTTATAGGTAAAATTTTCCAGCTGTTATACAAGCAACAGTTAACTACAATGATTATAAAAGAGAAATTAATTTTCCGAAGTGTACTAATAAACAACTCATCCCATAAGAGGGATTGATTACCCTATTATCATAATGGATTCTCCTTCTGTTGACATGCGCAGAAGTGTCGAAAGGTCTCGAATCTGTGGACGTACTAAAGTAGTAGTAGTATTTGCTATTTATGACCAGTTACACCTTATCTAGTTTTAGAAGCAGTTCTTCATGGAAGCTGTCAGTTCATCAATTCCGTTGCTTTTTCCAAGTAAATAATTAATCAAGAAATTACTGTTGTGATCACTTGACATTTTTCTATCATAGTAATTTCTTCTTCGACACATTCCAACTCTCAAATAGTTAGGCAGATCTTTCTCAAATAATTTACGCATAAACACCTTTCTGTTTATATTTCGGCCTCTAAAGATATTTTTTCTTTCTTTGCTTTCATTTTTAACGACGAACATCTAACGTTTTTACCAGCTTCTTCGAAATATAATGTTCCTTGGGAAGACATACGCAAATGTCTGTCACCTGTGTTTCTTTTCCTACCATTTTGTCTCTTTGGAAGGGGGAAAAAGAAGGGGAAGTGTCTTCTTCCACGGTTTGGAAGAAGACAATCCTGATACTTCATTATGAGATTACTTAAATTACTTTATTTTTTTTTTTACCTCTGCGATAGTGCATCATCATTATAATAATTGGTGTTCAATATTCTGGAAGATTATTCTTTCATACATTTTCATACTGATTTCTTGGTTCAAAACTGTCATCTCATTTCTAATATGAAAACAATTCATAATCTTACCCAAAGCAACACCAATGCTACCCAAAAAAATCTTTCCCCTCGCAAAAAAAAAGGAACTGAAAAAGAACCGTATATCATTATTAAAAAGTGCTGCATAATGTGGATAAGAAGCATATACTTTTATGTATCTCAGAATAATGTGATTAGTTTATATTTCATCGTAAGTGAACATTCCAACTTCGGCCGGACTGTTTGGTTGAGTGGTTAGCGTACTTACTGTTGCAAGCTTCTGGCTCGAATTAAACCGTGGACCTAGATGCATGTGGCTGTCTTCAGGGTGGGAAAATAATTTTATCGCGCCGTATGCGACCATCGTCCCATTTATCGGAGGCCCGCAAATGCTTAAAAACATCCATGTTGGTCTCTGGATTGAACAGTGTCTGTTCGGTTTTGATTTTTTTTACATTATTATATAAAAGATGAATTACAAAATACAAAATTGTTTCATAAAATTGATAAAAATGAAAAAAAAAAAAATTCTTAGCCCACTCCACGGTCTGCTACTCTCCAAGTAGCAGAGGCCATTGCACCTAAGGTGTAAAGGTAGAACTGATATAATCACAATTATTCAATTAGAAAGCTTTCAACTGCCAAAACCGCTACTGATTAGAATATAAGAGATTGTTTGTTAATTTATTTATGCATAGGGACCACTGAATTGTTTGTTCGTTTTGGTTTGTTTCTCTAGTCTGCTTTGTATCAAGGCTTATCTGAACACAAAAAAATACCCTGAATATTTAAAGTTTCACTTGAGTCTACCTAGTAAATAAGTTCTATATTTTCATTTTCTGTGATTGGGTTAATTTTTAATTTCAGATATAAGTCGTCTGTTTATATACCTTCTTATTCAAAAAAACGTATATTTTTATTGTAAGGATTGTGTTATGTGTGTTATAAATTGGTTTCTGTGATGTTATTTCTTAGGAGGAAATAGTATTGATTTTCCATGAGGAATTGTGCTTGAAGTAAGCAACAGCTTACTAACTTCAGCTTTGTAGAAGAAAGTAAGTTTCTCTAGTTTCTAAGACTATTTTAAAGTAGTACTCTCTTAAAGTACTTTAGGATTTACTTTTAGTAGGTATCGGAACTTCTCAATTCTGTTCAAAGGAGATTTTTCTTTCGGCTTAAATACGCTAATTATTAAACTACTCATTTTCATTATATATTTGCTTTACATAAATTAATTATTTTATATATTTAAATATAATAAGTATGAGAAAATGTGATGTGCATAATAAATGATAAACAAAATGGAGAAACCATTGTTCAATGCAACGGAAAACTGAATTCCCCCCCCCCCCAGCAAAGTTGAATGCACATTCCCGTGTATCACTTTTAACAATCATATTCAGAGCAATCATATTCTGTTATTCAGAGCAATGTCTACATTACCAGAATGATAAACACAAACATAGCTAATAGCTTAGCACATTACTAGAAAACACCCTGAAATTTTTTACCCATAGATAACATTGAGACACTATTCATTATACAATTTTATAAAATTACCTAGAGAAATGCAATATAAATTAGATTAAAAATTAAAATAGTTTTATGCAAGTTATAATATTTACTTATGTAAACTGTAGTTATTTCAATACGATTTTTACTTCAATACGTTTTTTGCTTCAATACAATTTGGTGTCAGAAATTGGTGTTGCAGTTTCTGACACCAAAGAATAATCCCTTCACCTGATCAAAGCCTTAATGGATTTTAATGTCAATCATGCGTCTTGTGAGCCTATCAATTGCAATAAAATAAAATGATATGGAGGCGCGCACACACACACACACACACACACACACACACACACACACACACACACACACACACACACACACACACACACACACACACACACACACACACACACACACACACACACACACACACACACACACACACACACACACTACCCAAATTGGGTTTGGATTTGTTCATTGAACAGCATATTTTTATTTTATTTTATTTTATAAATTCTGTGGACTTCCGAATATGTGGTTTTATACTTGTTTAACCTGAAGTCACTGAATTTCTCTACTAAGAGTGGAAGAGGTGTGAATTGTTTATAAACAACCCAAACTGCTGCATTCAGTCGCTGTCTTCTTACGGAATGATTTTATTGAAAACCGAAAAGAAAGAGAAAATAGTAATAAAATGTTCGGAAAACGAAAAGCAGTCATCTCTGTCAAAGAAGTTCAGCTAATGTAACACTTGCTTCAAAGAGACTTGGGATGCCTGGGCAGTCCGAAAAAGTATTTGAAGAGGTTATCCTTCAATGAATCAAATGAAAGATGGAAAGCAATCGAATTCCTATAAATAATAAAGAAAAGAAAGATAAAACTAAACTCTCTCTCTCTCTCTCTCTCTCTCTATATATATATATATATATATATATATATATATATAGAGGGAGAGAGAGAGGGAGAGAGAGTCAACTTTCTTAGATCTTCTCATATAAATATGGAGCTACTATGATGTCTCTCAACAAGAGAAACTCTATATCTTAAAACTGCGGACAAGTTTATATACAGAATATTTTCTTATTTTTTTGCAACCGAAAACTTAAGATTCTCCTAACAGAAAATCATGGATATTTTCTGTTAGGAGAATTGTTTAAAGCTTATTTAGATTCTGTGGGATGTATATAATAGTTACTAGACTTGATAATTATTCTAACAAGTCTGATTTGGTAGAAAAAATAATAAGGTTGTCATGTTTAATGACTTCAGGATATCTTTAGGATATTTTCAAGGAAGTTCCGACTCTTTTACCTTTCATACATGCATGAAAAAGATTACTGATTCTTCAGCCAGTAATTACAGCTTCTCTGCATTACTGTCGTTAGTTTTTCTAACATTTTTTTAATTCATTACGATAAGATCCACAGGTATTTGGTGCACAACGAAAACTATAGTGTGTGGAAATTTCACAACATCTTTCTTCTTATTCTTTATTTTGTTATTCAAGTACTTGTGTGTTTTCTTGTCCATGTATTTTGCCGGAACTAATTCCCTCATCTTTCGGATTCCATTACCAATCGATCACTTGTCTTCATCACATGCCATTTCCTGACACCTCAACTTCATTGTATGGAAAGTCTTTTTTTTTTTTTTACTTCAGTTTCTAGATATATGATAAGACAGAACAAATGTAATGATATCTTGTGCCAAAAGAAAAAAAAAAGAAAAGAAACAATTAACAGTAAAAGTTTATTTCCCTTGCTCGTGTTGTAATTTGAAAGAAAACTTATATTCACGAATATTATTAGTGTAATGATGCGTCATTTTTATAACAATAGTTTTTAATACGTGATATTAATTTCTTTAGTTGTTTGTTAAGAATGCATTTTTATTTCAATTGGTTGTAGTTATTAGAAGTGATTTTAATTTTCGTTGTACAAGTCGTCTTAATTCCTCTTCAAAATACAACGTTTTAATTTTTTCATAGAAAGGAAGTTTTTAAAACATCCATGACACACAGATACACAAAAAACTGACTTTAAATAAATAATGGCTCGGAAAAGAAAATCAATTATCAAGTAACCCTTGTAAAACATTATTGATAATTAGATGGATTATCATTAATTAAATGATCGGTCTACTAATTTTTTAATATACATAAAATGTTATTGAAAACTTACTTAAGAGCAGTAGTTATATCTATTGAAAATTTTCTAACTTTGTCAGTTTGAACGACTATGTTTTGTGAACCCAGGCTATCTGGCTCTGCGTGCGTTTGTGAAACTTTTTGTTTTTGTTACTGTGCAAAATAAGACATGACCTATAGCAATTATGGATTTAATTGTTGCCACTGGAATAAAATAGATTGAAGTAGAAATGATTTTATTGCTGAGATTAGGCGGACGTAACTTCGTTATTAAACATTGGAATAGCGAAATTAATAAAAATTAAGTTTTGTTAACTTATTATTTTAAATTTGTGTTTTTACTTGCAGGTAAATTTGTGATAATAATCCTTTTAATATGAGTTCAAGAAAAAGAAAATGAATCGAAGAAAACAGAAGATTCATTAAAATGAGGATAGAGAAATTTGCATTTATAGAAGTAAATGGAAAACCGCAATGTTTAATTTGCCATCTACGACTTCGAAATAACAAATCAAGTAATGCCGAACTACATTTTGGAGGAAAAAATTTAGACTTCAATAAAAAATATCCTGAGAGTGACAATAGAAAAAATGCTGTCGAAGAAATACAAAAGAAAACGTTGATTCAGCAGAGAAATTGGTCAACTTGAACGAAATCTTCTTCGAGTACTACTGAAGCAATGTTTTTGTTATCCCTTGAAATAGCAAAAGCGGGAAAAACCTTTTACCCATGGTGAATTTCTAAAAAATTGTATGTATAATGTCTCTGAAATTCTATTTAAGGATATGAAAAATAAGGACTAGATACGTAAAAAAATTAGAGATTTATCTCTTTTGGCTAGAACTGTCAAGGAACGGATTGAAACAATTTCTGCAGAAGTTTCAAATATGCAAATTATGGATATTAATTCTGCCGATTTTTTATCTATTGCGGTTGATGAATCAAATGATATTTCCGATATGGCTCAATGCTGCGTGATGGTTAAATATATCACATCTTCCGGTATTCGAGAAGAACTTCTTGATCTACTAACACTTAAAGGACACACTACAGGTCAAGATATTTCAGAAAACCTTCTAACAAATGTACAGAATAAAAATATAAATATTAATAATATAGTATGCATTGCGACGGATGGCTCTCCTTCTACGATTGTGAAAAATAAGGGGTTTATTTAATTATTCTCCACTCATATTCCACATGGAGTTATTTTAATCATTGCATTTTGCATATTCTTTTTAATCATTGCATTAAGGCAAATTCTTTGGGATTATTACCACAAATAGAAAGAGTGATGGATGTTGTTATGTTCAATGATCAATTTCGTCCGATTTCAGGGGTTGAATCACAGACTTTATGACACATTTTTAAAGGAAGTAGGTAGTCAACATAAAGATTTAGTGACATGTGCAACACACACGTAAATCATGTGGAACTTCTCTGTAATCCCGAATGGATGAAAAGTTTTGTTTTTTGCTTAATATGAGAGAACATTTTAATAAGCTAAATTTGAAGTTGCAAGGGAAGGGAAACACAGTTTTACAGTTACTAGAGGAAGTTCTTACCTTTGAACAGAAACTAAGAGTGTTTTTCGAAGATATTACTGAAGAAAAATTTATATATTTTGAAAATCTAATCATTTATAGATTGCATTTAAATCAAGAAAATATTGATTGCAAAATATTCGCTGAAATGATCACTGTAATTTTAAATTCATTTACAAGCAATTTCAGGATTTTAAAAAACATCAGAGATGATGAAATTTATATTACACCCGTTAAATTGCAATTTAAAATTAATAGATATTGAAGCTTTTCCCGGAATGTCAATTGCAGTACTACAAATGGAGCTTCTGGAAATTCGGAATAAAAACATCTGGATACAAAAAATTCAGGAAATGGTAGCACAAATTGAAGAAAATTAGGAAAGTATGGAAGAAATAGCATAGGAAATTATATTTAAATGCTGGAATTCTTTCCCAACTAATTATTCAAATATCAGGCTATTGCTTTTGGGGTTTTGACGCTTTTTGATTCAACGTACAATTGGCAAAAAGTTTCTCTTTAATGAATTACATTAAAAATAAGTGTAGGAACAAATTGACTGATGAAAATTTGAAAGCCGAATTACTATTAAAGTGCACGACATACAATCCAGATTTAAGTAAATTGCCTGAGAAGATGCAAAATCAAAAGTCTCATTAGTGAATTTTAAATTAAAACAATCAAATATCTATTAAAATGCATAATATTGTATTTTTGTTCGGAATAATTCTTTTTGCAATAAAAATTCTGACTTTTTTGCAATATTATACTTACTTAAACATGTTTTGTGATTAAAACCTTAATTAAACTTAATGTTGTTTTATTTATTGAACATATAAAAAAATTATATGTAAACATAAAAATAGTATTTGATATCTGGAAGTACTGAATTAAAAACAAATTTACCTAAGTTTGAAATAACTGCAACTATGAGTCACCAGGAAAAATCGAATTGAAGTTGCGGCTCCCAAAATTTGTTTTAATTAATTTTTTTGGTGGAATGGCTCTTTGGTTCAAAAAGGTTCCCGACTCCTGTGCTAGAGGAAGCCGGAACATTTCCAAGGTGGGGCTGTGTTTTTATCTCACTTCTGTTCATTGCAACTCTCTACCGGAATATGACTTCCGATCGTTACACATTTCTTTTTATCGCAGTTCGTGTCTGGTTATAAATCTGTCGTACATTCGTTGCAATAAGTCATCAGGTCGTACATTCGTTGCAATAGGCAACGAATACAATAGGTCGAATACAATACAATTGCAATAGGTCATAGAATACATCATTAGACGTACATACGTCTGATGATGTATTCGTAGAAATTTTAGAAATCAAAGATGAAATAATTTTCCTCCAGATTTAAGTCTATATCGCAGTGAGTTTTAACAGAATCTGTTAAATGATAGACATTTAAACCCATGACACATTTTTAGCATGACTGAAATACTGAACACGTTTAATATTGACTCCAATTCCTTTCTGACAAATTACTTGTCACATCCTATGCTAATAGCGTTTACGCCAAAACCATTCAGCACTCTTTATTGAAGAGAATCGTTATTTTTTCAAAGAGCTTTTTACAATAAAAGCTTGCAGTACAAAGCAGTTTTCACCTACAGATATACTATTTATAACCAGAAATTAGATAAATCGAATAAGAGATACTGAAACCGTTTTTTTTCTATTTTTTGTTTGTTTTTTTCTTGTTACTGTTATAATAAAAGATAATTATTTCTCGCCTATAACAAATTATAAATTTAAATCAACAGAAAGTTGTTACTTTTGGCTCACAACACTGGGAGTTTAAGCCTGTACTATGAACCGCCAAAAACACGTCCATCATCATCATCTTCTTCATATTTTACTGTTGATTAATGATACTTAAGTGTTTGACAGTTTCTAGTTTTATGGTTATGGATGATGTTCTGTTCCTCTTCGTTAAATGAGATAAAACTCATTGATTAATGGCCACTTCAGATCTCTCGCTTACTGAATTAATTTAATGAGCCTTTGAAAACAAAATAGAAAACAGAAAAGAAACAAAACTGATTAAAAAGAACGGAAATTCATAACAATATTTATGTTGACACCACTAATGAGAAAGAAATACTAAAGTAGGATTGTGCGCGCGGTTAGCCTAGTGGCTATGCGCTTTGCAACCATATGCTTGGGAAAAGAGTATCCCTGGTTCGATTGCTGTCGCCGATGTAAGGAGCTTAAGAATGTTTCTCAGACATAGCCAAGTTAGTCGGTCTTGGGCGTGGAGAGCAGAGTTTTTCTTCCCAGTTTATCTGAGGTTTTTCCTCCCGCAAGCAGCCAAACCGGCCCCGTGAACACATGCAGCTACAGCCATACCGAGAGGCATAGGACTAGTCACCATATCCTCGGGACGAGTACGACTTAGAAGAGCAAAAGATAGCTCTGTAACAGGCCAGTAGGCCTAATACGTAATAGGGAGAAGACTAAATTAGGATTCCTTCTATATACTTGTTACCGTTGTATGGATACATCAGTACAAAACAGCTGAGTGTTGTCATAAATTATTTCACAAATGTAAATGTATTATTGTAGTGAAACCAGTTGAAAGCAGTTTCTTGAAAATATAATACGAGGCAGTTTTCTGCAAAACAGACACATGATCTTAAACAGAACAATTGACATATAAAACTGATTCTAATATCTTTATTAAAGGCAAGTCGAAAACCTTGCAAAATATCCAGATTATCTGATATTACTGAAATAGTTGATAATCTAATTATTATGACTATCTGATATTACAATAGTCAAATAATAGCAGGGCGGTGGAAGATAGAAGACATCTTTGTATAACGATGAAAGTACAAGAAAACCAACGCACATGATAAACAGAGACAGAATGCGAGAACTATTGCTGAGTAAACCCAAGAATGTTGTATTAAGATGTGTATGGGGTATAATGAGAAGGAAAGAACGATGGAACTAATTAGTGAAGCAAGGGATAAGAATTGTTGGAGAAAGTAGAGAAATTCGTAAAAGCTGATGAAAAATTTTCCACCCACCCACCCACCCACACACACACACACACAGAAATAGAAATGTGTGTAAGGATGCACGCAAGGGAGAAAACATGGCAACATGGCAAAATGAATGGCAATAAATATTGACTTCCAGGAACTGTAACAAACCCTAGCTAAAAGAAAACATACTCCAGCATTTAATATTCTCCCTCTCCCTCTTAGAGACTCTATTAACTTTTCCGGTTTGTTGGTTTTCTTCACGAGAACATGCCGTTCTCTACAACATGAGAATTCAACTTATGTTTGTTAATTCTTGAGAACAAGAGAGAGAGAGAGAGAGAGAGAGAGAGAGAGATGAAAAACACTCACGCATTCGGAAATTTAATCATGTTAAAGCACCGCCTACACTGCGAATAAATGACTACCGATTATAATTGCCTAAACAGCAAAATGTACAGAAGCACGTTGAGACCACTATAAAAACCGTTAATCTGAAAATGAGTTAACTGCATACCCATTTACTTCACCACTGGCATAATTACCCAAGTAAATGCTTGTCGTATTTAATTGAATGTAGCCTTTTGGAGATAATTATCAACGCTGTTGAAAACTTCATAGTAAATTGTTTTTCTTGAACATTTTTGCAAGTAACAATGTCCCGGAATGACTGTAAAAACCAATAATGATTCATGAAACGTCTCACTGTATGTACTTAGTGTAATTTAATGTAGAGAAGTATTCGCTATTCTCTTTTTATTATGTAATTATAATTATGTTTTTTATTATGATGTACAATAGTTATCTGGGCAACTCACTTAAACATAGCAAAATTTCGTTTTCACTTTAGGTTAATTTTCTTTTATGCATCTTTGAATTGACAGGTACCATGTGACGTGACGACATCATCTTCTGAAATTTTCATCATATACTGAGTATATGGGAAATCTGCTCGGCAACAATATTCAGGTACCGGCTGCAATAATTTTTTCTCTACCCTATTAAGTCATTAATGAGTCGGAAAAACATTGCTCCACATCATCATTCCGGTCACTACTGAGCATAACTTGTCAGTTGTGCCACATGGTGGCGTCATAACTTCGTTATTTCATTAAATGAAATAACAGAAATCTTTTTCCATCCTCTTGTCTTCTATTCCTATGCCGATGATCTTAGGCCAATCATAGTTTTTTGTTTATGTACGGCAGGCGTTATGTACTCAATGGACAAAAAATTACAGATAAATGTAATGGGAAATTGACACCGGCATCCCCCACGCAGGGTGAAATGTATCAAAGCCGAGGCCAGTCGGTAAATAGGCAGACATCTGGGCTTCCAAAAAAGTGTATCGCGATCGACCAACACGTGTAAATGTGGCGAATTTAGCGAATTTCATAGTGGACGTATTATTGGCTCAGGATAGATGGCTCGTTGTATCTCCCAAGTGGTAAGAACCCTGGCATTCTCGAGGGCACCATAAAAATGAATTATACCATCAACGCTCTATACCATCAACGGACGTACCAGCATCCAATGAGCAAGTGGTGGTCGCAACACGCCATTGATCACCGGGGTCGAAGAAGACTGTCCAGGCTCGTACAGATGAACGCAGGGCAACGGGGCACAAATCACATCCAGTTTTGATGTCGGAGGTCCCAGCAGCACCAGTGAGCAAAACGGTATGCCGCCCAGCATATAATGGGCTACTGGAGCCGACGTCCTAATCGTGTACCAGTATTATAGCTCAGCATCGGGCATTGCGCCTGATGTCGGAAGAACGAAATCTGTACCTCTGAAGAGTGGACCAGAGTCGTGTAGTCTGATGAATCCCGTTATCAGTTGTACCCAGCTGACAGCAGGGTGTGGGTGTAGCATCGTCAGCATCAGGCTACTGCCCCGTCGTGCCAGGTCGGCTCTGTTCAAGAAGGCGACTCTACTCTGTGATGGTTTGGGGTGCCTTCTAATGTGGCACATTAGGTCCCTTAGTGTGTCTGTGGACGTGCGTAAACTCTGTGAGCTACCAGAATGTGCTTGATGATCACCTACATACTTTCATTTCCTTTGCGCATCTTGAAGCCAATGGAATATTTTAGCAGGAAAATGTGCCTCCCCACCGAACCGCAACAGCCCAGGCATGATTATACAGTAGGAAGACTCATTTAAGTTTAAGACCATTTACTGGACCCTAATGGCCCAGGACATAAATCCAAGAGAGTGTCTCTCTGGGATACTGTAGAACGAAACATCAGATCCATGAATCCTGGACCGACGTCTAAGGTGCAGTTGTGGACAATGCCGCAAAAGGCATGGCTGGAAATACCTCCTGCAATTCTCTGGTGGAGTCACTGCCTCGGAAAATTTAGTCTGCTGTTTGTGTTAGGAGAAAAAACAGCACGCTATTAGCCAGGTATCTCTAATATTTGTCCACTGAGTGCTGTTGCTATTTGCTCTCAGAATATGGGATGTAACCTTCAGGCTTATGAAAAAATCTATTCTTTGTTTGCTTCCCACATCGACCAGCTTTCCTTCTTCCAACGTAAAACCTACTGTTGACTTAATTTTGTTTTCTATTTACCGCACTGATCTTGATATATTACAGACATTGTTGTATAGCTATACTAGAAGAACCACTTTCGAGATACTCTTAATGGCTTATCTGGTTCCAATTATAATTCTCTTTTAGAGGTCAGTTGAGGTCACGACATTTAATGCAGATGCTGTTTTCCCCCCTTGACAATGATGTCTGTAATTTCTAGTGTCAGTCCATTAGGGTTAGTTGTGTGATATTGGTAGATTCCAATATTTCCATCATCATTTTATGATATATTCTTTGGGATAGAAATTGTGAGTTCTTATTTGCAGATGATCTTTATCCTCTGCAAACGCAAAAACACCTTGTTTTTTGGATTTATTATGTATAGAATGGCTAAGCAGGAGTTCTGTCTTCTATTCTAAAACCTCCGCCTGTAGCATATTACTAATTATTTAATCCGCAAAAACTGCTGTAGAAACCACACACAGAATTCTTTTTCAAACGACATCAGGCATGGAATCTGACGGTAACCCATAAGTAAATTCCATGTAAAGTAAGTGCTCTTTGCCAAGCCCTCTTGGCCAAGCCAGAGAGGTGGGAGGCCACGTGGAAGGCCAAGGACTCGCTGGATAGATTATATCCAAAACCTTGGGTGGACACGTTTGGGAATCCCACCAGAACACCTGAGCTTGGTGGCAGAGGATCGTGACCATTGGAAGTTCCTCTTGCAGCTGTTGCCCCCACAACCCATTAGGAAAGGTGGGCCTTGAAGATGTATCTATGAATGTTAGTGCAGAACTTGCATGGACCTGTCGGTCGTATGGCATATCTGTAAAGTCCCCTATTTCATAGCGTGATCTGAAAGATCAAGCTATGAAATAGGAGACTATGTATTCATTCTTTATTATGGCGCTGTCCAAGTGTATGTCTCCTCTCACTGAAGAATAGGTAAATCTCCACTTACTGATATCCAGACCTGATTTTTTTTAATTGAAAGCCAGCTACAACTACTATGTGAATTTAAATCATAAACTACGTTGATGATTCATCAACGTAGTTTATGATTTAAATTCATCTAACCCCTTACTTTAGAATGGTTGTACATTTGGCTATTAAAATATATTTGAAATATAAACATCACGATCAGTATTTAGCTTCAAATTATCATAGTAATTTACTAAATCGAAGTGTTTTTCCTTTACACAGATCACAAAGGAAAATATGAATTTTTATTTTTTGATTTTTTCATTTATAATATTAATACGGTTTCCAATTGTTTTAAATATTTCTTCTGTTCGTAACGGTACAATACTAACTCAAGCGTAAAACAAGTGTAGAAAAGAGTACAGTTGTTCATTTATTTCTAATACATTTCACAGGAGAAAAATATATTGAACATAATAAAATACTATGTGACAATTTTATAGTTATACATAAGGCATTAGATTCAATATGGTATAGGGCATTGTAAAGAAAGAATACTGAACCAGTATGAGATAGACAAGTACGCCTAATTATAACTTTTTACGTTTTCTCAGAAATGTTAATAAAAATCAATGGCAAGTACAGCAAACCTTTCAAAATGAAAAGTGGTGTACGTCGAGCCTACTTTCGCTGATTCTTTTTAATGAATATTTGGAATGTAAAATAAAGTCATCATTGGAAACTAGTCGTTTCGGAGTTACGGGTGATCGCAAAATAATCAGTAATCTCAGATTTGCGGATGACATTGACCTAATAGCAGAGATTGAACATAGTTTCTAAGGCAAATCAAAAACGATGTCTCCAGGTAATAAGGCAATGAAAATTTCAGTTAATTATGAAAAATTCGAAGAAGTAGAATGTAGAGGTGGTCAGTTAAAAAATCAAAAAAATTGATTATTTAAACGTTATATTAAGGAATGCATTTTAAAGTAATGTTGCCCTTCAGAGGTTTCAACCATTTTGAAAGGATAATAACATACAGCTAAGTTCAAGACTCTACCTAATGGATACCCTTCTTAACTCTGTCTTATGTAACTCTGTCTGTCTTCTTAACTATATGGACATGAGAGTCGGACTTGCTAAAGGAAGATGAAAAAAGATTATTGGCCTTCTAGATGAAGTGCTGCAGAAAACGTTTCAAGATACCATACCATACCATACCATACCATACACGACACAATTTCAAAATGATGAAGTTAGAAAGAAAATCCACTTCGTTGCCAGAGCATAATATCTCTAAAATATGTTGAAAACAGCTCCGTTGGTTGGGTCACGTGGCTAGATCAAATTGTTCATCTAAGTAGTTCTAGACGTTTTGCTTCAGATAAAAAATACCGGGCATGAGCTAGAATCACCTTTACAGATAATATTATTAAATGGACTAATTCTTCGTTCTCCACCTTGTTAGTTCATCGGCAAAACAGAAACACCTGGAGCGACTCTTTCTGGACTGCTATTTTATATTTCCCCAAATATTTGTATAGAATTTGGATGAAGAAGATGATTATTGTATTTATCTTACCTTAATTTAGTTATTATAAAATATATAATATGTTCGCCAAACTTAGATTTCTGTGAATCTGAAAACGTATAATGTTATATGCATTAAACTACTGTGAATTAATATCATGTATATTCTTAAAATTGCTTTTTTTATCTTTTTTGTCATACATGTTTCCAGTTTTCTTTTCGCACTTGCGCAATAAGCATTTTGTGAAGCATTCGTTTGTCCGTTTGAGTGTTTGTTTAATAGCTACTCATTTATTTATTTATTTATTCATTTGGAGTTTCCTCTCTTTTCTCCCCGTCTCTATTCGGGCGAGTTGAGCCCCCTCATAGGGGTATAAGTATTTATGGCTGCAGATCAATGTGTTCAGGAGGCTGGTCTGCCTTCTTGCGGGATGAAAAACCCCAGATAAACTGGTGGAAAAAAACCTGCTGTCCACGCCCAAGACTGGCTAACTTGGCTATGGCTGAGGAAGATCCTTAAGCTACTCACGTCGGCAACGGGAATCGAACCCAGGAAACTCTTTCCCCAGGCATATGGTTGCGAAGCGCAAAGCCACTAGGCTAACCACACGGACAGCTACTGATTAAATACCGTAAATGAAGAGGAACCAATTCAAACTTTATGGCAATACTTCAGATAAATATTGGGATTTTTTTCTTATTGAACTGTTTAGTAAATTTTCAGGTTACTAGTCCACAGAAGCGGGAACACATTTTAATAATTTGCGTATGAATAAACGGATACACCATTTTTTTGTGAACAAAAGTTACAAAATAATGAAAAAAAAAAGAAGAAGAAGAAAAGAAAAATGATTTACGCTAAACCTTATCCAAACTAATTCGAACTCCCGTCACGATGCTTATATATTTTCTCGTAGGACAATAGATTGATTAGACAAGCATTACCTTCATGCGCAGCACTAAATAAATACAAAAAGTAATGCACTTTGTGTCAGGCTCGCACAATTATCAGAACAAAAAATATGAATAACATTCTATGGGGAATAATGGCGTAGTAGTTAAGCTGAACAAAGAAAGTAAGCACAGAGATAAATAGTTTACTCTAGTACAATTAAACATGCGTAATGAGTCTTTTGAAATTCTGTGGTTCATTAGAAATTCTGTGGTGAAAATTGTTTCATTGTTTACCTAAGTGTTCTGAAATATCTCCTGAGGATCTTGAATTCTCAGTTGGCGTTTAGATTCGCGCACATATGCATATATGGCTTGAGAAACAAAGCGATGAATGGTGTTTTGATAACGATATTATGAAACGTTTTATGAAAGTATATGAGAGAGCTTGCGGAATAAATTTTGGGCAAATTTGCATTTACCACAGTATGGTTACCATAAAAGTAACTACCCGCTAGAGAGTGCATTTTAACTTTCACGTTTTGTTGTTTCCTTTTAACTGCTGGTCATTGTTGAAAAGGTGGTCCCTAAGGATGAGTCCTCGTTCTTAGAAAGAAGTTATTTTAATTTTCTTTAATCAAGCCAGTACATAGCATCATATGCGGTTTGAACGTGTCATTAAGTTGCTAATGAGTTTCAATATTTCTTGAAATATTAGCAACAGAAGAGTAAAACATTTCAACTAATTAGCTATAATAATTATCATTACAAGATGCTTTGAACAGGCTCAAAATATTTATTTCTAAAGGTATTTTAAATTATCGAAGTGAGATGTCCAACTTAAAGAGAAAATTTAAGATTTTGTTTTTCATCCACTTGAGGTTACATACTTGATATATTTTTGTTTTGCTTTATTTTGTTTCAAAGTGATGCATGTTTTTATCATGTCCTTGTGAAAATGTAAACTTCACTAACTCTGGATGTACATATCATGAAAATACAGTGTAAACGGCATATCAAAAGCTAATTCTTAGAGTTTCATGTATTAAATTCTTTCTTTCTTTTAAGGTTAGATGGTGATCAGCATTCATATTTATAAATTTAGGGACACAAAAACACACGTGTTGAACAGATTATTTTATTAATTACTAATAAAATAAAACTTGACGTTTCGACTCCTGTATCGAAGATACAGGAGTCGAAACGTTTCATCATTTCATCATCGGAAGAATACAAGTGTATAAGGAACCAAGCTACATGCTCATGCCCTGTATATCGGTAAACTAAATTTAAGTAGTTAATTAATCCTTTTCCCTAGCCTGACCTCTAGTGATAAAAAAATAATAATAATAAATAAATAAATAAATAAATAAATAAATAAATACAACTACAATAAACTGTTAAAGTCCTCATGTATTAATATTCTTCTGGATTTGTACAGTTCTGATTGTTATAATATGATTTCTTTCAGTTGCTGTTGAATGTTACAAACACTTCACCAGGTTGTCTTCTTGTAGTGGGATTTTTCTATGGCTAGTTTAGGTTATTATACAGGTTGTAGATGGGTCCTCCACATTCTCGAAATGGTTAGGCCATCATTTGTGTTGAGATTTGGGTTATGTTTGAGCATTTCACATGACTCTTTAAATTTTCTTTCAAACCATGTTTTGGTGCAGTGTAGGGACTTGGTATGTTTCCAATCAGTTCTGTGGTATGTTTAAAGTGCGTGGTCAGAAAGGCCGGTTTTTCCAAAATGGAGGTATTTAATGTGTGGTTTGTGTTCATCTTGTCTGATTGGGATGGTTCTCCCTGTTTCCCCTATGTATGGTATGTTACATGTGCATTGTATTTTGTATACCCCTGGTGGACTAGGTGTGGAAGAGGATCTTTAGAAGAACTGAGTAGGTGTCTTAACTTATTTGGGGGTTTAAAGGTGGTTTTAATGTTGTATTTGCGTAGTGTTCTGTCTATTTTTTCAGAAATGCCTCTAACATAATGCCTCTGTACAAATCCAGATGAATATTAATACATGAGGACTAGAGCAGTTTATTGCAGTTGTATTTATTTATTATTTATTATTATTTATTTATTTATTTTTATTATTACTTATTTTTTTATTTAATTTAATTTATTTTTTTAATCACTAGAGGTCAAGCTAGGGAAAAGGGTTAATTAACTACGTAGATTTAGTTTACCGATATACAGGGCATGAGCATGTAGCTTGGTTCCTTATACACTTGTATTCTTCCGATGATGACCTCGATACAGGGGTCGAAACATCAAGTTTTATTTTATTAGTAATTAATAAAATAATCTGTTCAAAACGTGTGTTTTTGTGTCCCTAAATTTATAAATATGAATTCATGTATTAAATTTGTCCATTTTTAAAAATTAATTTCAATTAATTTGAAATTTCTTTAACCAATTGTAAATGGAGACGTTTAAGAAAACTCTAACTGTATGTAATGGCTCGTCGAACAGAAATCTTTATTAGTTTCCGAGAAGAATATTCACTGCATAATACAGGAATGATGCAACACAACTACTTTTATGTGTTGTCTGCCATTAATTGGAAGAATAGGTATAGAGAATCTGGGTTAGTGAATGAAAAACCCAAATGGCCACCAATTGGCGAATAGGGCGTAACAGGATTCTAGAAAGTAATTGGAAAGGGGACAACATAAATCGGTGCTGTGTGCATCTAGTGAACTAAATATTCTGCCATCAACCTGTGAAAAATTCCGAATGGGAAGCTGCATGAACATTCTTACAAGAGTCAGATTGCTCAAATGTTACACAGAAAAAAAAGTGCCATGCGATGCTGGATTTTTGTCAATAAGTAATGTCAAAAAATTGTCAATTCTGTTGAGCTTTTAGAGATGTTTACGTGTCTAATGAAGCTGTTTCCACATCAATAAATTCACTAACGACATATTCAACCGTCACAATTGCCGATTTGGGGAGAAATGAGAAATCTCAAACAATTCTGCAACATAAAAGAAACTCCAAAAATCAATGCCTGGTGATTCTTCAGGAACTCATAATATTGGTGCCTTCTGTTTTGAACAAGCAACAGTGAATGATGAATGTTATCATTGACTGTTGCTTATATCAAACACAATAAATAGTGAAAATTACCTTGCAATGTTGAAGAATTTCCTTATCTCTGAAATAAGAGTAAGTAGCATCTTCTTTCAGGAAGAGTTGACGTCATGCTTATATGCTTCGAATGCGAAACAGATTTTATCAGGACTAGTGGATCAGCAATGATTGATCCCAATAGACTATTTTTCATGGGATCACATCAAAACAACATTATTTAGATGAACTTCAGGTCAGGATCACAAAAGCAATCCAGGAAATGAATGATCAACAAGTTAGGAATGTTTTCAACGATTTGGAAAACAAACCAACTGTCACGATGTGTCATAAACGATGACAGTTATGTTGAAGGTTAAAAACTTCATCTGCACTGCACTAAAACTCTTAAGAATTCAACTTTAGATGTGCCGCTTGCAATGTATTGATATCATGCGCACATTCAAAGTTAAAAAAAAACAGCATTGTCTAGGGAAAAAGCTACTTTTTGTATGCAAAACATTTTTAAATCAGGAAATTTAAAATCATTATATTTTTATTGAAAAGAAAATCAATGGTTAACTTTCATAAAATGAATTCAACATTGACTTCATGAAAGAGCATTTTTACGACCTTCGTTATAAATGAATATCCTATTTAATTGGTAACATTTAGCTCCTACATTTTCATTTTCATACAACAATCAGATTTTATGGAGACGTTTTTTACGCTTAAAAGCTTAAAATTTAAAAGATACGAGTTAAAAATTAGTATTCCTTTAAATCGATCTCTTATTGAAATTTATAAAAATAAATTTCTATGAACAAAACTTTTCTGTTTTCAATCCTAAATATCTATACTGAGTGTCATAGAAAATAACGATCAAATTAGTCGTTATTGAATATTTTTAAAAGTCAATTACAAAATTCACTTACAAATCTATAATAGTACACAGCAAATGCCTTTACAACACCCAGCAAGGCTCATTATATCGATATGTATTTTTACATCTATTATCATCAGAGGCTGTCGCAGCACTTTCCATTCTACCTTCATAACATTCACTCTCTCATTTATCCTTCCTTAAACACACTCCTACATGCGTATTAGATTCAATATAGTACACGGAGAATGTATTAATTCCACTACATTTAACTAAGTCGGCAATTCTTTTCTATTACTCGTTTCAACTTTATCAGAATAGGAACTCCTATAATGCATGTCATATTTGTCTATTTTTATGATATGCTATGTATTTAAATTTCACACAGATTTAAAAAAAAGTACTAGGAGTAAACAAATATTTTTCTGCTGAGCACACTCGACTAAATCCGTCATTAGCTGCAGAATAACAGTCTCTGATCCTTTCATAATCCTTGTCCATTTTGTTATTTGGAGCAACATTATTACTGTAAACTGGAGTTATAATGTGATTTTATGCGTCACATATAAAACATTGATAAGTATGGCATAATTCATTACATATACAGATTTCATATATATCCTAGGTGCAGCAATGAAAACAAAGTTGATGAGAATATAAAATAAATAAATGGAGAGTTTCACCTGCTAAGCAGGAAGGTACTAAGAATGTCCAATAATACCAATAGTTTATAATAATTTAATTGCTCTGTATGCAATATATTTCCACGTCAGTTAACATGAGAATACATAATAGACATTTTCAGTTTCATGTTTAGCAAGAGTGATTTGGCTCATTGTAAATATTTTTATTGTAGAGATCAGCTAGTGTGTTCTTCTCTAACATCCATTAGCACCAGCAATAGCAGCTAGCAACAGAACAAAATTGAGAAGATGAACGCATTCTTCCTTTTCGAACTGTTCTCAAATACAGCTCGGTCGAAGTTAGATCTGGAGTCTGATCTAAACAGACTCCAGATCGAAATAAAAATTAAGGGAATGCGAATGCATTTCAATTCCCTTAATTTTTTTTCGAGTCCCATAATAAGGTCTCCAGATGTAAATTCCAGGAGCATCGCTTACATGCATAATATTGCTGGCATTGCAGTTGATACATAAGGCGACAACACTCTTGAAAATGACGTTCCCATGTTAGCAGGTTTCTTCGATTACCGTCTTATTTGATTCGGTTTATACCCTCATCCCACTGGACTATTAACTACATAGAGCCAGCTTTGCATCATAAGAGATTAACTGGTGTATTCTTTGGAGCAATGCCTATTTGTATGCGCATGACCTTCCATGTAAAACTAGGCATGTAAAACTATAGCTTAAAAAGTTTAAGCTATAGCATCCAGTACTGAACAGGAAGTCCAGTGCTGGACTTCCTGTTCAGTACTTAAACTTATAGCTTAAACGTTTATTATTTGAGTTATAAGAAAAAGGACTGACATATCGACAGCATGCAGTATCATTCAGCGGGGCCACCAATTAACTCTACATCATGTTCCATTTCTAATACATGAACACTTCTAAATTATATTGGGGCCTAATGCGTCATTAATAGCTTTAGTAGTCATTAACTGATGATTTATTATCGCAGTAACAGTGCTGTGTCTAAAGCCTAGATCATAGAACATTGTACTTTCCTCACTTGATGAAACTTATAGTGATGAGCCAGTTAAGCGGCCATTTCTCTCTCTCTCTCTCTCTGTGTGTGTGTGTGTGTGTCTCTGTATATATACGAGGATGTGCTGAAAAATTGTGAAAATCACCATATGAATTAATTAAGGTAGAACATGTAACTTGGTTAATAATATGTGAAATCTCATATTATTTATGAGATTTAACATATTATTTTCATGATATGTTAAATCTCATAAATTATTTACATAATATTCGTTAAATCTCATAAATTATTTACATAATATTCGTTAAATCTCATATTTATTTATGAGATTTAACGAATAATGCAATCAGAGGATTGCATTATTCGCAATCCTCTGAGAAAATGCCTTTCCCTTGTTGCACAAACCAGTCCTCAGCTGCAGGCATGATTTCATCATCTGTGGTAAATTTTGTTCTAGTCAAGTGTTTTTTTTTTTTTTTTTAAATTAGAAATAGGAAATAGTCACATGGAGCTAGGTCTAGCGAATAGAGTGTGTGATGCAGATATTTAAAGCCCAGTTTGGGTATTGTCTGTTGGATTTCACGAGCACCTGCTGACACAACGCATCTGCTGTGTCAGCAAGTGCGTTTTTCCTTCAGATGTGTTGAATAAACTGCTGCTGTAACAGTTTCACCTTTTTTTAGGTGCAGATAATTATTACACCATCCATATCTCAAAAGACAATGGTAAGAGCTTTTCTTGCTTACTCTTCGATTCTGAACTTCTTTGGCCGTGCTGTGGAGAACCTTCGTGTCTCTACTCGATTACTATTGTTTGTTCTCTTGGTCATAGTGATAAAGTCATGTTTCATCAATAGTCTCAATACGAGCCAAATTATTTGCACCTGGATTCTCAAAATTACCTGAAATTCCTTGAGACAGTGCACGTACTCTCTTTTGCTTGGCATTCAAACAGTCGGAGACCCATTGCTTCTGCATGTCCAAATATTGATGGATAGCGATCCCAATACAATTCCCTGGATATCTCCAGAATCTTTACAATGTTTTTGGCTGTATTCGTCTATCATCAAGTAAATCATGGCATCCACTGCATCGATGTTTTCAGGTGTGATCCCTGTGGAAAGGTCTTTCTAACTTGGTGGGGGAGGGGGCATCTGTTGTTTCAGGATGCCGAGTTTTAATCTTGGCCACGCAGCTGGCAACTGTTGGATATGTTGGACACAGTTTCCTAAAGTCTCACACAAAGTGTGGTGAATCTCAGCAGCGGGCATTTCTTGCAGCACGAAAAACTTGATGATGACTCGCACCTCTGTGTGCTTTCGAATTTCTTCAAACATCTGACATGCCCTTATATAGTCTAAAAAAAAGAACAAATTGTAACATTTTTTTTTTAATAGTCCTTATAAGGACTGGCTTAAAGGGGCGAAGCAAGAATGCTTTTCATCTTCCCCGTTATCTGTAGATGACAGTGTAGGGATAAGGTGTTATTGAGCTATTAAACCTCTGATCATGGCAGGGGGGGTAACAGCAATAGCCGAGCCTCAGTTAGAACTTCATTGGCTACAGCATTTGCATCCATTACCCTCCAAGGGTATTAATTAATCACCGCATCTCACGGTCGATTCCGATTTCTTGTCCTTGTACCAATTTGATGAAACATGGGGCTTAAAGGGTTATAAGATATGTTCTTTCTTGTGGTTACATCTATTGCTTTAATATCATTTTTGTTCTAAGTGTTTATCAGATAATTTCAGCTCCCCTCGTATATGTGTATGTGTGTGTGTGTGTGTGTGTTTCTTATTCTCTCTATATATTGTTCAATATTTTAAAAATACGATCTACTTGCGTCTCTTGAAAATACACGTGATGCGATGTATGGTAATATTTTACAGGCTTCAGAGGATCGGCGAAAAGCTAGTTTTAATTATTTATTTGCATTCTTCTAAATTATTCGCTTCATTTTTTTTTTTTTGTAAATACTTGTATTAATGTTCTTGCAGATTTTTATACTTTTAGAGAAGTATTTTCAGTTTTTCTGCTTACCCTTTAACCTTTTTCCTTTTCTTTTTCTATTGCATTGCTGCAAATTCTGATCCAATTAATATCGTATTGTACTTTTGAAAGGATCTGCCAGGTAGAATGGATGGCATGTCCCTCTCCAGCTAAGAGGACGTAGATTCAAACTTCACCGCGCCCTTAACTGTGCATTTCCTCGATTGAGGCTACCGTCTATTGGTACTGGAATCCCGAAATTGCTTTAAAAATTTCCATATCTCTTTAGCATAGTTTTAGGATTAGTTGTACTTAGGTTACAAAGAACACATAATATGCAGTCTACTGAAAATGTTATTATCATCCACCAGTTATTTGACATTAGGCATTCATGGCTAATGCCAAATACTCCAGGTAGCACTAGTATCACAATGAAAGTCAGTATACTTGATACAGGAAACGTCTTTCGCACTGTTCATTTCAAAGTCGCAGATCTACATGAACAAGGGAGTGATCTAAAGAATTTTTTAATAAAGGTATGACTGGAAAGTACCGGAAGATGGGTGATAATAACTAGAAAACTGCAAATATTGTAAACTATTTTGTGGAGTTCTGTGTTTAAGGTGTTCGATGAGTGCAAGGACAAAGTAAAGAAAGCAGTCTCCATACCAAAGAGTCCAACGCCTCATCGATGCTCGGCGTGAATGAAGGTTGTCCAGCATCGTACAAGCCTAGAAACCAAATTCTGGAACTCTGAACATGGAATTTAACCCAGGGAACGAAGTGCAATGTTTCCCACAGACGGACCTCTAAACAAATAGAAGCCCAGTCAAGGTACCAATCCTCATGACTAATCATCGAGCTCTCATGTCTACAGTTTGGAACCGAGAAGGACATGATTAAATCACTAAAGATTGGCAGAAAGTGGCTTTTTCTATGAAATTCATTTCCAGCTATATCCGGTAGGCAGTAGATAGTGTATTATGCGAAAACCTGCTGGAAGAAATCACCTCGAAATCATGGTCCCCAGAAACAGAGAGAAGATAGCAGGATTATCGTATGGAGAGAGGTCTCCCGTAGAATTTCTTGGTCACTTTGAACCATAATGTCAGTCGACTGTACTACGAATGACATAAATTACCTGTCCATTGTAGCTGATCTGGCCAGCCCCGCACTTCATGGTTAATTTCTTCCCGGAACGATAGCGGCATTGTGGGATGGTGCAATGTGGCTATCGGAGAATGGTACGTCAAACATAACAGCAGCGACAAAGTATTACCTTAGCCATATAATTCTATTTGAACTCCATAAAACAGGTCTAAGATTACGCAAATAGCAAATCAGCCTTTTGAATCCTCAATCCCTAACACCTTTAGATCTATGTGGTACAAGAATACATCCTGAAACCTTCAGAACGCTTATACAGTGCATGCCGGCAGGTAGCACTTTTTGAGAGACACATGCGTTGCACCTTTAAGGACGGAAATTATCACTAAATATATTTCTTTAAGATAAGTATTTTAAATTAAAATTATTAATCTTGTATATAGAATGATTTAGTTTTCTTCCTTCACTATTTAAATATGTTAACAGTGAAGGAAGAATTCGGTTCTCTTAGCTAAAGGTTTAAGGATTAGATTTAGTATTCTGACTGAATACTAAACCTGAAAGGCAGTTATATTTGTCATATTCCAATACAAGAATATGACGTATATAATATGATCGAATATATGGTCAAAAATATGATCCGGAAGAAATGCGAATTTACCAATGGTGTTTTTTTTGCATATCTGAAACCTGAATGTTTTGCAGAAATCCGTATAAAGTATGCTTTTTTTTTTTTAAATCCAAAAAACGTTGAAACAGAAGAACAAATGAATGAACTAGGCGAAATTAAAATAGGTTGAAATCGAGTTTATACTAATAGAGTATATTCCAGTAATTATAAGGATTTTAATATGTTTGCATAGTTAGTTAGGTTTGACAGATTTGTTATATATATATAAATAAGCGTATAGAATAACATAAAGAAACGGTTATAGACGAAGAGATTTCCATGTTCAAAAACGGGAAATATAAAAAATATATATTAAACACAATTTCCAAACTTTCCGAAAACAATGCTTTTTACTGGCGAGCAAATGAAAGAATTATTTAAACTTACAGTTTATCACACGAAATTTAAATTCTGTTTAAGGGGAATATTCCTAAGGGAATATTCACATCAGGCAGAAAGCATAGTATCTCTCCCTATGGTAAATTTCAGTGGATCCATCATTCGCCTAATTATGACGTTATAAAAAGGGATTCAATAAGGAAAGTAGTTCCTTAAACGCTAAGAAATAAAAACCGTTCTTATTAATAAAGACGAAATGTCTTTAACCAATATAGAAAAATTAATAAAGAAAAAACGATCAGCGAAGTTCGGCCGAGGTAGACAGAGTGTTTACGTTCAGGTTTCTTTTTTTTTCATTTATTTCTTTAAAAAAGAGAAAATTAGGGGATTGGCGATAGTCACAAATGAATGCCATGTACAGCTTCTAATAAAATTATGACGATACCGAATAATGTATCATCCTTTTATTATAACTGTTTATTGTCACTTCAGATTTAAAAGTTTTTCCTTTATTGGCAAAATCTCAGGCAGAAGTAACATTAAGCTTAACGTGTTTTCTCAAATGTTTAGATTACGTGACACACAATCGATAATATATGCTAGCAAATATCAAATGCATCGCTATTACTTAGAGAGTAGCTTAGTAGTAGAGGAAAATCATGCTAGGATTTTATCACTTTAATCTACGTGAAACACGTTGCAAACTACGTGAAACACGGTGCGTTGCAAAATCACTGTCTGCAGTGATTTTGCAACGCACATTCAACTCCCACTCAGTCACAGTAAAATCACTCTCTGTAGAGACAGTTATTTACCAACTCGAGTAAAATGTTCTGCAGAAATCACAAACGCATGAAGTGCTTCAGATGATGACAACTAGTTGCTGCACTTTCATCATCTTTTCTCTGCCAAAACCGCTTTGCCAAAGCTGAGGTAAATAAACTGCCGCCAACACATTTTTTTTGGGGGGGGGGGAATAAAGAGGAACAATACATGCATGCGTGTCTGTTACTATGTATAATGAACTGCTTACTTTTATGTACATGTTGTTTAACTGCTAATTTGCTTATTTTATTGGTTATTTAAATAGTTTATTTTTTAACATGCTGCTTATTTTATTGGTTATTTAAATAGTTTATTTTTTAACATGCTGCTTATTTAATTGGCTACTTAAATAATTTATTTTGTCATGCTATTTAAGAGTTCACTTATTTTGCTAAATCAACAATGCTGTATTTCAGTTATTATGTTTTTCTCTAAACTTTCACATCCATGACGTTGAGTCTTTGAACAGAAACTTACATATTCATGTAATTACGTTTTACATGAATGACACTTATGAAAGGCTGTAAGTTTATCTCACATTAGAACCATGGATGGAGTAGGGATATATAATCCGGTTTCCCTGTTCTATGAATAGCATTCTTCTTTATTCCACTACCTTCAGAACTTCAGTAAACAGAGTGGTGGTCTCCCACCCAGCCATGAAGTTTATCCCCCATTTAAAACTTGTAGTTTACGAAGAGATACATGTACCGTAGCTGCTCTGAGGCAATGTTTGTATGATAATACCAACAACAAAAGGCTATACACCTTGAGTATATCGTAATTCTACATCGAGAATATAGTGGGTGGGCTTTTGGTAACATAACACAAAATCCCTACTCTAGAGACCAAACGTCGTATAGTTTTTCAGCTAACATGTAGTTTTTTAGTATTCAAGATGTACATACAGTAGCGAAAAAATAAACCTGAACAAGCCGAATTTTATTATTTTAATTCACAGTAATTTTTGTTTAGGGTTTAGTTCACTATTTTCTTTGAGTGCTGCATATTTTAACTGTCTCTACAATCTTTGTTAATACTGTTGTGTTTTAATACAGTAAACAAGTTGGCATTCGTAATGTGTTATTCATTTTGCGTAATTGTAAAATGGATACAACTCCAACAAAGCATTCCAAAATATGTATTCTCTCTCAGCACAAATAAATGACTCAAAAACAAATTGACAATGAGTGTGGTGTTAGTTTGAGTGCTTACGTTTAAGGACACAGCTACCTTTTATCCTGACAAAATACGAAAATGTGGGCAAAAAAGGAAAACTACGCTTGCTCAAGATCGTTTACTAGTTAGAAAAGCAAAATGAATGAAAGATTATCTGATGTACACTTAGAGAATCGGCAGCTAGAGGGATTAATGTTTCGGACGTAGTAGTTCGTCGAAGAGTGTTGTTAGACTGTTGGAAGCAGGTCGGACTACCCACAGACCAATAAGGAAACAACTATTGACGAAATCTATGTAGAAAAAGAAAGAGGGTCTAGTAGGCAAAAGTAAAGACTGGACTGTTGAGAAGTGGAAGAAGGTTATATTCTCAGAGGAGATCTATTTGTTTGTCCAAGGAGAGCGAGTATCCAACATTCATAATCAGCGGCTGAGTAAGCTTCGCCCGAAAATAAATATATTTACTGTCAGTTTTGATATGCAGTATGTTTGAAGTAGCTATACTCTCACTACTGTTTTAAACTGAAAATACAGAAATAGCTCTCCAAAGGAGTTAGGTTTTCAATTTCTTGTGAAGGTTTTGAAAATACCCATAAATTCTAATGTGAAATATCTACTTGTACAGGCTAGTAATCCCTCGTCTGTATTACAATATGTACACTTTTCTCGACTTCAAATTGTTATTTCTTTCCAAGATAAAACTATCACATAATTTATAATTTTTCGATAACAAACTGAAGTTTTGATTATAATAAATAATTTAGTGATTAGGCGGAATTAATTTTGACAAAAATACTGTCAGTCTGCGAAAAAAATATCAGTAAATCACTGATGAAAACGGAAAAAAAAATACTAATGTAAATGTATACTTTAGTTATATTGGTGGGGCTCTTAACCGTGACTTCTAAATAGGTGTTCTTACTTGTCTTTCTCAGTAACTGTGAGAGTAATCTAAGCTTTCAGCTTGTTGATTGGGCAGAGAGGATTATTACCTTGTATTTCTAAAACAAGCTTCCATATCTCAACTGACATAGACCAGTCCTTTGGTTGAAGAGACCCTGGTTCAATTTCTAGACGTGAGAATCATTCATCAAGTATATTCAATCAGCTAGTCAGTTACCTAGTCGCATATGGAGGTAGAGGGTTTTATCCAACCGGAAACTAAGGGTTTCTTGTCTGTAAGAAAGAACAGGCAAACCTGTCCTTATAAATATTAATATATAGATATAAAAAATTTCCGTATTTTAAAAAATCCCATTATCACAAAACGAAAGCTTAGCATCGTTCAACACTCATAAAATTAAAGAAAAGAAAAAAAAAAGATGCGCATCTAAAACCGATAATTATCCATATAATGGTATTTTCAAAATTAAGAAAAAATATCAAATCAAATCATATTTATTTTAATAATTACTATTTGAAAATATTGTTATCTATGAATATTTAACATAAATAATAGCGCTAAAAGAATTTCTGTACCATTGCCAGTAAAACCAGAGAAATATATATTATCTTGTTCTAGTGCATCTGTTTCCAAAATAAATTTACCATTAGTAAATAACTTCATTGCTAAGACCTATCACATGTCATATTTTAAAATAATTATTTATTTTATATTCACATACTTACAAGACATGTCTTCTTCAAATACTAGGAAAGTCGTCTATAAATCCCAGGTAAATCTATACTGCAATATGATATAGCTTGTTATGGTTCTTCACAGCAATACTTAATGAAAAAATATATTTATCAATATATTTAATACAGCAGCGCGTACATATATATTTACCTTGATTACCTTGATAGACCTGTGTTTCTCTCAGGATTTCTTCGTGAGTGCATGTCACAAAGATGTTTCCAACGATTTTGAGCCTCTCACTCTCTTCCATGTCACACCCATAGATTTCACTAGTGGATATTCCCATCTTGTAGGTGGTCTTCCTGGTTTTCTCTTTATTATTGGTTGCTAGTTGAGTATTCTATATGTCCATCTGTTATCGCTGAGTCTGACTATATGACCTGCTCATCTCATCTTGCTTTCACATATTGCAGTTACCACATCTTTTATGCCTCATCTCTTTCTTATATATATATATATATATATATGTGTGTATATATATATATATATATACGATTATCAGCTATGTTGACTCGGTATGTAGATATGTTCATATTATTTACTGACTGAATTCCGAGACTTAGCGAGCGTGTGACTTCACGAATGCGCCAGTATCTGATAGCAGAGCTATGTGAGTCTGCCAAACTATAACTAAGGTTACTGTTTATGTGAGAAGAGTCTAGGATAATTTCTTTGGATTCAGTTATGCGGCGTTCTACTTCATCGTGGCATATATGAATGTTTGACGTTGTATTCCAGTCTATTTCGTATTGGCGGCATTCATTATTTGTGTTCACTGAGAACAGGACATGACTTGAGAGGGCGCTTGCTCTGGTTCTACTATAAGCGATGTCTCTCTGATGTTCTTCGAGTTTTTCCATGTTGGAAAAACTTGGTTTCCTTCTTGCTTCTGAGAGCTATTGCTTGAAATTCAGATGAAGTAATTTAGGCTATGAGGCTATGTATTACGCTAGATAATTGCATATATTCGTCTTGTCGGTTTACTTGTTTTCAGGAATGGAAATTCCCCCAAGTACCGTATGAGAAAGGTTAATTCAAAATTCGTGATAACGTTTGTTGCAAACCTATTAAAATCTTGATAAATATTTTTCTCTTTCTACAGAAGAAAAAGTAAGGATTTTCCGGCCTACGTCTTTTGCCGATATTACTGAGACTTCGGACGTGAGGGATACTTAAGCGGTCTTGTTAAATAAAATTGGTTTAGCAGATCATATTCGTAGGAGTAAGTGTTTCTCCTATATTTATCCTGAAAAGCATTCAGAGTAACTGGACAACTACGCGTAAAGGACAGATATGAAACAGAAATTTCACAGTTTTATATTCTTAAAGCACTCTCACTCTTAAACAGCAACAATATTCTTCTCTTATCTTCACGATTGACTCAAGAGGTTAAAGGAAATTCCAAGGAATAAAGACATCTTACATTAAGCTATCTGACATCAAACGAAAACGCAGAAGAAGGAGACAAATGCAAGAAATATTAGCTTTGGGTAAGGTATCTAAACAAAAATCATCGGATATCTTGAAAAGTAAAGAAGAATGTAAGTATCATGAAAGTGTCAAAAGTTTTGAAGAGTCAAGAAAAAATTTAGATACTAGACAAAGACACCAGAAATGGAATCAAAGATAAAATCCGTCTCATCCACGAAAAACAAATAATACAAAATATCAGAATGATAGGAGAATTTCTCTTCGGATTGTTGCAACAGAGAATTACAAGTCTGTTTGAGAAAGATGTAAGAAAAACTGGAAAATATAATAAAAGAAGAAGTATAACTTTCAGCATTTGATGTTTGCCTATGAGTACTCTCAATATGTTATTACAATAACAACAAATCATATTTTCTTCTCTTACGAGAGATCAAAAACTAGCAAAAATGTCTTGAGAACAATGGAGAGTTATTTGGCAGCGTTTCTTGTTTTGAAATATATTATTACGTCATTTACTAGAAAACTAGTTGGTAAGTGGAAGCCTATTTAGTGTGAGAAGATATTAAAGAGCCTGCATATTTCCCCCTACTTCCACATGCATACAATTCTGCTGTGAATTTGATAAGATTGCTACAGTAGCATGCGAAAGGACACAACAGGCAGAAGAAACACCATATGAGGGAAACAAAGAGCAGATTGTGTAACGAGCTGTTGTCTGTATTTTGTGAAATGCTTTTCACGGAAATGATCTAACAGATAATTATATGGTAGTTTGTTTGAGACAATGACGGTGTTTAATACATCTTCGAAGTCACTAATCCGTGATTCGTCAATCGCTAGCGCACTTTATTTTGCTGCCTACGATTTCGTAATCCTCTGTACGCTGTAAAACATTCCTAGATGAAGCATAGTTTTTAAACAAACCGCGATAAACAATGACAAGACAAAATATGACTTACCAAAACACTATTGGAGTAGAGAAGTGTATTGTCAATCTGATCAGACATTGGAATAGAAAACTCAAAGTAATTTTATAACCTTTAATTTCCTGAAGAAAAAAAATCTTATCCAGGTATTTAATCACCTCTGATAAAAATTTGTCGAATGCCTCTTTCTTTCCTTTTAGATCCAATTTTATGGAAATCGACAGCCATCTATATTGCCAATAAATGAGCACATGGCAGTTGCTGAATTTTGACATATGGCAGCGAGCATAATGAAGATAACTATTGTCCTCTCGCGATCGTAAATCCTAACATTAATATTGTGTTGTTTGAAATATTGTGAGAGTTTTAACTGTGAGACTTTTCTCATTTAAAAATTGTTTCTCGGTCAGTAATCGCATTGATCACAATGAGAAAAAAAAAAACGGATCTTTCCCGTTCGAGCAAACCTCTTTCGTGAAATCTGAGCCAGTTAAAGACTGCATGGCGAACGCCTGGTATGTTCTAGACGTAGATAGCATCCACCACCTTGTCGAAGCTATTACAAACTTTATATGTACTGTAATTCGGCTAAAAGAGGACTAACAATAACACTTTCGCTATTAAGTAAAAAATTTGAATTCAGTGGCCAATATGTGTACATTTTATAATCTGATAACATCTAATGATACTAAAAAAAAAAAAAAAAAAAAAGATAATCTGAGGTCAGCAAACAAAATGATTATTTTGAAAAGTCTTCTGGCAAACATTGCAATCTTACTTATTTTACAATGAGCAGAATTTGTGTGGAATATCTCTTTCTATGGAACCAGAACACCGCTTAGATAAAGGCTTAAGAATTCCCTTATATATGTAGGCATTAAACTTTAATTAACGCATAATGTATTCTGATAGCGATTTTACCCCACTTCAACAACTAATTCCATCAGTTGTATGGTAATTGTGTTCATATAGTGAATTGAAGCAGAGCCACATTGGCTATTTTTCAGAAAGATAATATGAATCCTCCCCCCCCCACCGAAAAAAAAAGAAAAAAAAAAGAAAGAAATGGATTTTGTGCTACGAAAATTTAATTTACAAAACCTGAACAGGAAGGAAGTAGTATTAGATGGATATCAGAATCCAAAAACCATACTCTCTACTCTAACTAAAGAAAACCCTCCCTTCAGGCCGTTTTGGTTTTGTCGAAGAAAGTGATTTCAGAAATATGTCATCAAGATGACACCTAATGGCATTATCTGCATTTAGTTATCCTGAAAGTCGATTCATGTTGAATTGACAATCTGATAAGAAAATTTTCTTTAATTACAAAACGTAATGTGAAAAAGATACACACACATGCTCTAGAGAGAGAAGGCTGGTGGGGATAGGGTGGACAACCCCTACTTTCTGGAATCATAATACCTTCGATTATGCAAATTATGCCACCGTTCTGGTAGTTTGTGGATTTTAATGAGTTTAGCATATTACATGGTGGCATTTATCCTTGTAATAATAAGAATAACATCCCATTTGCATCCTGCGATTTTCTTAATGCACTCTTCAAAGAGGATGCTATTCCAGTGGTCTTATTTAATAAAAGGATGACTGCTTTTATTATCTTTCTGGAAGGTAAATAACATTTGTACATTTCATTATATGCACATTTCTTCGACAGGAATTCTCTTACATCTTCATTCATTCAGAACGTCAAGGCACCGCAACGTTATTATCAGCCCAAAGTGAAGACAATAAAACATGTTTTAAATATATTTAGCTCGTTAGAGCTAAATATATTTAAAATATATTTGAAAATGGAATTTTTGATTGCAGGATGAAGGAATATCATAAATAGCAGGTGAGCATGAATTGGATGTTTGATGTAATTTCCTACAACGCCTTGATTCAAGTGGATAAAGATATTGTGTTGGTGACGCAAGAGAAAAGAAATCATCATTGCTTTCCCTGGAGACTGTTAGGAGTTCAAAATTTCGCGAAAAATCCCATTAGGGTTTCTTATCTTCATTTCATAAACTAACACGCGTATGATAACATTACACTAATTAACTGTCCTTTTGTAGCAGTAAACATTAAATATTTCTTTCTCTATAAGGCGTTTCTTGAAACAAAATCAAATCCCATTTCCTTGCAATCTTAGTGGGATTCAAATAAAGTGTATTCACTGGTTGGTGAAATCCGTGAACTTCTTTCACACTTTCAATTTTCTTAGTATATCTCAAGACAACGTTTCGCCTTGTCTTCATATGTCATTTTACTATTTTGTTATGTTTGTCCTTTTCTGTTTTCTTCCTAGTCTGTTTTAGAACTTTCATTATTTCTCTATTCTCTATCTCTCGTATTGTTTAATGTGCCTTGACTCATCGATTCTAGCTGTTGGAAAGCAGCAGGTGTGTCATCTGTTAACTTGGAAAATTCCAGTAGTTTTTACTACAAATTATTTGTTCCTGTGGACAAAACTTACCATACACTCGGTTCAGATTTAAGAAACTTTTCTGATTAGATGGCATTTTAGAGAAGGGGATCATGAAATATTTTGATATACTAAATACTTAAATATTTAATATACCGCAAAACCTGTGTAGCTCAGTGGTTGTGGCGTTTGCGTACCACGGCGCTTGCCGCACGAAGGAAGACTTGGTTTCGAGTCTAGTCGGCGACTAGAGGAAATTTTTCTAAGCCTTTTTTCGACCGGTTCCCGAGTTAGTCGATCTCTGGCACGAGCAAGCGGGTTTTTCCTCCCGGAAACTCGGGTTTTTCGTCCTGTAAACTCAAGAAAATCGACCGTAGAACCCACATTATTTCAGACATTAAAATATATTGTGTTAGGGTTAGGGACCACGAGATGGGGGCACATTTGAGCCATCTCTCTTCACTGTGTACCACTTAATTAGTGATAGCCTTGGGCCATCTATCTTTGATTGGTACCAGTGGAGATTGAACTGCCCACTTAGTCTCCAAAAGTTAAATAGGGCTAAATGGCCTCGCCTACTCCCCGTATACGGGAATAAAAAGGTATTAGCTGATATTTTTTTAATATACCAAAATATAGTAAATTATAGAAAACATGCAGTAAAATCCAAAATATAGTAAATATAGAAAAAATAGTAAATTCTGATATATATTTTTAAATCTTTTTAAATATTACAACTCAGTATAATATAATATAACAAAGAAATGAAGTACGGAGAAATTAAAGCTTTAAAGAAGCAAATATTTTATTATATAAAAAGCTTTTTCTCTTTTTTATTGTTAAAGATAAGAACGATTCAACATAATGTTGCATTTCAAAATACCACTGCTACGTATTTTAAAATAGTTTTCAAACTTTTATTGATATTCATTCCAAACAGTATAATAAGATATAATATACGGTAAATGGTTGTGTAAGATATACGAAGAAAGTTTTCTTCGAATAAATTATTATTCTCCAGAGCACACCAAATAAATCGTTGCCTTGAAAACATTAATAATAATAAAGAATGGGATATGGGATAATGGCAACCAGAGGAAGGTGAAGGGTAAGCTCAGATTATAGAAAACTAGAAGAGATGAAATTAACTTTCCGTCTCTTTCATAAGAAAATGGAGATGTCTGAAAATCGAAATAGCGGAGGAGTATCAATTTTTCGCTTGCTTATTATATCAGCTACATATTTCGTTAACTATTCTCTCTCTCTGTGTCGGTTTCAGATGTCGGAACGCAACACTAAGAGGGAAGAAATTAAGTTAGCCTTAAGATATAGTTCCATTCCTTTGTATATCGCTTTGAATGAAGTGCACGTGTCTTCACTATAGAATATCAAAAATACATTAGCTTTCTACCCTCAACAAAAAGGAATTGTTAGAGCAAAAAACTACTTTGATTGAGTGTATCAAGAAAAAAGTAGCGGAGGAGAGTATCGATTTTTTGCTTGCTTATTATATCCGTTATATATTTTGTTAACTATTCTCTCTCTCTGTGTCGGTTTCAGATGTCGGAACGCAACACTAAGAGGGAAGAAATTAAGTTAGCCTTAAGATATAGTTCCATTCCTTTGTATATCGCTTTGAATGAAGGGCACGTGTCTTCACTATAGAATATTAAAAATACATCAGCTTTCTCCCTTCAACAAAATGGAATTGTTAGAGCAAAAAACTGCTTTGATTGAGCGTATCAAAAAAAATGGCGGAGGAGAGTATCGATTTTTTGCTTCCTTATTATATCAGTTATATATTTCGTTAATGTCGGTTTCAGATGTCAGAATGCAACACTAAGAGGGAAATATTCTATAGTGTCTTCACTATAGAATATTAAAAATGCATTAGCTTTCTCCCCTCTACAAAAAAGGAATTGTTAGAGCAAAAAACTACTTTGATTCAGTGTATCAGAAAAAAAGGCACAATATTATTTTTAATACAGAAATATGCTTTCAGTAATTAAGATTACTATAAAAGTGAAATTCAGAGTGATTATTAATTTAGTTAACAAAAAGGGATAAATTTTAGTTTCTCCCTTTTCATTTTCACTCTTTTGTTAATTTTAACATTCAAATTTCTGCTTTTCATTTTGTATATTTTTTTCTTCGCATTTCACTTTTTTGAGTTTTTTAAATATTTAAAAATTGTTATTTATATATTTAATATTATAAGAGTTTAAAGTTATTCAACCTGTTTTTTATTTGTCATCTTATCTAAAAATAAGTAGTTCATCTAACTCATTTCATTCCCAAGGATAGTACGCAGAACTCATTTATTCGTAAATAACTTTGTGAAAATTGGTAAATTGGTTGGCAGTCAGTCTCCATCCATATGAATTGCATATCTCATACAGAGAGAGGTTTGTGATCATACCAAGATAAACGTGCTGTTTATTATATAATTAAATCATTTATATAATGATTGCAGACATTATATATATGATTTCATGACCTCTGCATGTCTTAGTTACATACAACTAAACCCAAAGATCTTAAGAAATAGATCGATTTAAATTATTGGATATTAATCCCTCTATTAATTTATTAGCAAGAAGCATTTAAAGTTTGGTTTACATTAGATAAAATAAGAGAGAATTGCAATAAATAGTTAATGATAATTTTCTTAGTGCAGGTTAAAGAAAATATGTCTCAATCAAAAGTTTAGTGTAAAAGCCATTTCGATCTTATTCATTGCATTTCACTGATCTGATTCATCGTTGCGAAACATTTCATTACTGATGTTACATTTCAGGAGGAATGCTTTGGTACTTTATACTTTGAATAGGAATACATAATGGTTTCCTCTTTAAGGTAATTGAAAACTATAAGCGCAATCAACTGGACATTTCGGTCGACGTCCTTGGACCTGGAAAAAAACATACTAAGGTTATTTGAAAAAACCCACAAACTGTATACATCACACTCGTTTTCAGAAACAGATTAATTTCCAAGGATATTTCAAAGAAGCGTTGGCAACCGTTGTTGGCAACATGTAATTGGGATGGCAGTGTAAATATACAATTTTTTTTTGTTGTTCGCTGTAACTTAATAATGGAATATGAATAAATGAATTTTATTCAGTTATATCCATTAAATGTCCATTTTGTTAGATAGCAGTCAGTAGTATCTAACTTGACTGTTGAAATAGATGTGACTCATTAGTCATGGCTCCTTGAAGTGCAAAAAGCATTCAACAGGCATGATGGAGATGGAGACTTCATCACATTCCGCAGTTGCTTCAGAATGGACTGAAGCAGTTATGAACACTTCACTAGCGTCATAAATTCGCTCAAGCTTCTCGAACAATTTTAGGACGATCGAAACTTTTCAACATGGTTTTATTTTCTGCTCAAGGAACGGTTATCAGCTGGTTAAAACGAGATAACCAGGTCGACAAGAATTCTAAAATAAACAATATTCAGCGAGCGATATTACATTGCTTTATGTACGCTATGGAAGTGCTGTTTACGGAAAAGATGGAGAAAAAATAGCTGAAGTGTCTAGATATAGACGGTGCACATAAAAAAACTTTAGCAGATAAGAATATAACACTACATTAGACAAACGTATATGAAAAATTCCATTCCACTATAAGTATTACATGCCAGCTTGGTTGGTCGACTAGAAAATATTTTCCATTTAGAAAGCATTGGATTTGTATCCCATCATTGGAAAACATTTATGAACCACGTTTACTCTTCCTTACTGGAGGCCTGAAGGCAGCTTTTTCACCACCTATCCCCAAAATTTTCACCACCTATATCTTTATTTCTTTTTCTCTTCCCTGAAAAATCTTGATTCATTGATGGCCTGAGAGCACTACTAGTTAAGAGCTGAACGATGGAGAATGGTGTATATCTGTCTTCAAAAAGTTATTTAGGCCGAAAGGAGCTCCATCTATAAACTTCGGGGAATAATAGGCATTATAAGATTTATTTTGTATTTAAAAAACCGTCACGTTGCACAATAATAATATGCTATCGGTTTACAACCTTGCTTCAGAAAGGCTAACATTAAACTCCCTTAAATTTTATATTCATTTTCTTTAATATCCAAAGGCTATGTTTACTGCATCAGGTCGTATTATACCTTGGTCGTCGTTTTTCATTTTTCAGGTTGTTTTTCATTTTCCCACATCCTTTACTTATCATATTGTATATGAGTTATGCTCATGTTTCATGTCTCATTTTTAATGTCTGTTCTATCTAAGCATAAACACGTATCTATCTAAGCACATATATATATCATAGTATATCAATATATGTCTTTTATTTTCCATGCAACGGTTTCATCTTAATGATTTCCATTCTTTAATCAGTATTTTCTATTTTTATTATATTACATATTTTATTTTATTTTATTATTTTATTATACTACATATCTAAAAATGTGATTGGAATGCTTGTTTCCATTGATTGACCAATAGCTTTTGATTCCCGTTCGAATCATAATCTCACATTGTCACTCTAATCAGATAAAAATGAAACTATTAATCAAAGAATGGAAACCGTTAAGATGAAAGCGTGTCAGGGAGTTAAAAGGGTCCATGAAAAATGAAGACTTCTGTAGGAAGTCAGCATTATCAATAGCCAGAATATATATGCAGATGTAATCTTTGATAGAACAAGTATTTAAAACGGTAAGATATAAAAGGCAAGAAAAATGATCAAAACTTATATTAAATACTAAAATAAAGGATGCAATGTAGGGAAATGAAAAGCCTAAATGAAGACCATAATACAGACTGCTCGATGCGGCAAACCGAATCTTAGGATATAAAAAGAAATTGAACAGATAAATTATGTTTTTCTTTCTTTTTTTTTATATCCACATCCACTGTGATTAAAACATTTTCTACTGGTTAGGAAGAGTAACAAATGGAATGACATCTGAATATTCATCTTGCCCTTCAATGAAATTCCTGAACAAACATTCCTTAATTTCTACCAATTTCAAGTTAAGTTTCCGTTCCTTAATAAAACTTTTTTATATACCAACATCGATTCTTTTCTGGTGAATAAAATAAGCCCTCATCTGAAATAACGCAATCTCTTCATCCTTCTGAAAGAAAAGAGAAAAGTAATTGTTTTGTTTTCTGAGAATGTAAGTGATTGTGTTTCTAATATTCCCTGAGTGCGAAAATATAATGGAAGTAGTACAAATAAGAAACATTCGAGGATAAACAAAGGATCATAGGAGGAAAAATATAAGTGGTTGGGTTAAAACAAAGTGGAAAAGCATCTTCTTTCTTTTCCCAGTAGGTTATCTGATTTAGTAGAAATCATGTCAGTTCCTTAACACTTACCCAACTGTAAAGACTTAAGCTGTAAGTGGACGGAAAAAAATCGAATTCGTAGCGCTTAACATCTTCGGAAAACGTTTTCTGCAGCAATTCATGCACAAGTAATCAAGCTAAATTCCCAGCTGACCTTCTCAAGCTGTTGAGCCTTCAAGTACAAGACTATACTAAAAAATTCTACGCATACTTTCTGTAATAAGGAAAGATAGAAATAAGTAAATTATCTTTACTGGCTACCATATATACCATGATAGTAAAAAAATATAAATAAATAAATAAAAGGTAATCAAAATCTAGTATCCATATCCATCGCATAAAAGGAGGATCAGGATAGTGGGAAGATTCCATATTTAATTTATTGGATTTTTTAAATTTTATAAATACTTTCCAAGAAGCTTTTTGTTAGCATTGATAAATTAATTCGCTTCTTTGAATAACTAATTCAAATAGGTGTATATAGTTAGAATATAAACATTTTCCTACGTGTGTTTAGGATCGTTATTTTCGAAATGGCATTTACTAGAATAGAATCTAATTTATTTCAATGAATGAAATACAGCACATTTAAGAAAATGTGCTATATAGTAACCTTTTCTTAAATGTTTTGAGGCGGTATAGACAATGCCCTTCGATAATTCAAAACCCCGTCCAGGAAATGAAAAACAATTTTATAAGTTCTTCTTAACCTATCTCATAAGTAGGATGAAGTGCTCCTCCGGGAAACTGATTTTTCATCCAGACAAACAGACAACCAGCTAGAAAAAGACACGAAATTATCAAAATTAATACACTAAATGCATAGCTTTATTTTTTTCGCGTCGCTCAAACCAGCTCAGACATTCCTGAACCACTTCTCCCTTCCTTTGAACTTGATATAGCCTAAACAAACAATAAATCTTAAATAAATAAGATAATCCAAGTTCAGGTACAATATTAAATGGTCGTTTTTTCATCTAGTAGATAGCAATTTGTTAATTGATCTTAAATAAAATATGAGATTAGAACATGTCTGAGCTTAGATAACAACGTTAAGACGAGTTTTTTTAGAATATTCCTTGACTTAAACCAGGTTCAGATAGGGTCATTCCAGTATTACATTGATTTTCTGACCGCCACAAAAAATTTGAAAATCTCAAGACAAGTAAGTGACAATAATTTAACATTATAGTATTATCAGCTACCGACTATACTATGGAAAATATATAAAAAAAAAGGAATATTTTGAGATGGAATATTTTGGATTGTATTTTTATTCAACACTTCAAAAGCACATTGGAAATCATTGAGCAGTCCTAGTTCAATAGGTGTATATAGGTCAAATCCAGTCCAGTCCAGGAAGCGAAAAGGTTATAAAAAGGCTTATAAAAAAGTCAACATCTAAACCGCAAATATGAAGCTCTTTCTTCTAAACAATTCAAGCCCTTCAAAACTCCAGATAATTGTATTGTCAATATATCCGGACGTCCTCTAACTGATAGCGAAATCTTCATCCTGTCAAAAGGACATGATTTTTCTATTGTTCCTAATAAGATAATACCATATCTAGATTTCCTAGTTAACATTGAAAGGAATCTCAATGATCTAACTAGTGATAAAGCTAATGATCTTCGCCTAGAAGTCGCTTCTTCTCTACTTAAGGCCAAACTTCCTCCTTCCAACATATCTCTTTCTGAAATGAAATCTTTACGGTCCTTGAGAAAAAATAATCACCTCATTATCGCCAAAACTGACAAGGGGAAAGCAATAGTAGTTATGGACTCTCAAATTAGAGAAGAAAACTTTCTCTTTTACTTCGAGATCGCTCCACATATCAAGAAATTGATTATAATACAACCAACAGACAACTAAAGAAATTAAATTCTCTCCTAGATGAAGTCATCAGCTTAGATAGAGACACAATTGAAAGACTTAAAACTCATTTTGAAAGAACTCCTAGATTTTATGGCCTTCCAAAAATCCATAAGATTGACTATCCTCTTTGTCCAATAGTAGATTGTATCGATTCTCCTATTTACCGTATAGCCAAATATCTAGCTAAATTATTGAAATCTCACACAGGCAACTCTAGTTCCTTTCTTAAAAACTCCTCAGATATCTTAGAAAAATTGAAAAATATCTCATTGCAACCTACAGATCTTATGGTGAGCTTTGATATAGAATCTTTATATACAAATGTACCTCTCAAGGAGACTTTAAAATTACTGGCTGACATCTTTCCAGAAGACATTATAAAACTATTCGATTTCGTAATACACTGGATATTTCTTATGTCAAAACAAATTTTACAGCCAAGTAGAAGGAACGGCCATGGGAAGTCCTCTCTCTCCTGCTTTAGCCACCTTTTATATAGAACATCTAGAAAAAGTCCTCTTGTCATCTATTTTCCCTCAACCATACTTTTGGGTAAGATATATAGATGACATCTTTACTGTATGGCCGCACAATAAATACCTTCTTTTTTAAACAGTATCAATTCCTTACATCATCGTATTTACTATGGAAATGGAAAAAAACAACCACTTATCATATTTAGACGTTCTCCTCATCCGGTCACCTTCAAATACTCTTACAACTACAGTTTACAGGAAACCAACATTCACAGGTCGGTATATTCTTAAAGAATCAGCCCATCATCCTTGTCAAAAAACAGGAATCATAAAATGTCTAATCAGAAGAGCCAAAACTAATTGTACTACTTCAAATTTTGTACAGAAAGAACTTTCTACTATCCAGTAACACATGAAACTCAATAGCTTTTCTGAAAATAGTACTCAACATATTCTCGATTCTTATAATCCACCACTAAACAACAAAGATTCAATACGTCGAGTTCCAATTCCATACATCTCCCGGATTTCAGAACCTATCTCAAGAATTCTGAAGAAATATAAGTTAACAGCTATGTATTCACCTATTAACAAATTATCTTCCCATTTTCCTTCTCTTAAAGACAAACGCTCAACTATGTCTCTTCCTGGAGTTTATCAAATTCCCTGCAACTGTGATCTCTCTTATTTGGACAAACTGGACGCTGTCTTGAAAAACGAATCCAAGGACATCACTCCTCCGTTCATGACAAGAAACCTGAAAAATCTGGATTGGCTCAGCACGGGATTGAATCTAACCACAACATCCTTTGGTCAAAAACTCTCCTCTTACATAGATCCCCCTATAAATTTGAATTATTCAAAGAACGCGTAGAGGCCTTGCTCCATCGTCCTAACCTGAATCGGAATGACTGTATATCTGTATCAAAAATCTGGGAAAGTCTAATCAGGATAACTCATTAATTCATATTAATTTTATGTTATTTAATATAATTGATTAATATCTTTATTTCAATCATGTCTCTGCTTAATAATATTTCAAGCGGCTTGTTCTATTATTAAATGATCTATTGTTAGTATTCCGCCTTGTATTTTTTTTAAAACTGTTCTTGTAGTGCCACTGAAGATGGTCTTCAGTAGCACTACAAGACCCGAAATCACCCGAAATATTTGGCTAATTAAATATCTTTCGGTTTTAAAACAATGTGGGATTTAACATCCCCTTAATTTAAGTAATATTTTCATTGCCGAAATGAAGCTTATTAGCTCTTTATATTTAAGTAACTTAATGGTTGCACCTGTTTGGATAACTCGTTCGCAGAGTATATAAGTTCTTTTCGCTATACACTTTGGTATTAGGTCTAGCTACTCACTGATGAAGCCTCAAAAAAGGCTGAAACCGGTGGGGGCTATTATGAGTTCGCTCCCTTAGGGTTTTTGCCTTAAGGGAGCAATTTGAGTCTCCGGGGAGAGTGTTCTCCGGCACTACCCGCTGAGGGGCTTTGTCGGTGAATGATTTTCTTCGGAATTTGAGCGGTTCTGCTCGGTGGTGGCGTGTGGGTGGAAGGCCATCACTGAGTGGAGCCAACGCTGAGATGGACGATCTTTCGCCCACGATTGAGTGGCCTAGGGATCGTCCGAATTTTTAGAGACGGCTTTACTTACTCATAAGGCTCAAACCGGTCTGGGTAGTGACCTCTCTCCATAATGTAATAACAGCATACATTTCCTAGGAAATGTGTTTTTACATTATGGAAAATACCTAAGAATAGCGATCAGAACTTTACCACCTTTGCAACGAGCTGCCCGGTATTGTACTACGTACTAGGATCACTTGCATCGGCTAACGCTAGTGTCGCCGATACTTTATAGTTTACTATATTCGGCAAGAAACTCTCTGATTCCGATCTTTGAGTTTCTTATTCGGTTTTAAAACAATGTGGGATTTAACATCTCCTTAATTTAAATAATATCTTTCTTGTGTTTACGTGCTTATATTATTCAGCCAACCATATGTAGGAAGTTGGAAGTTTTCCGCGAAGAAACTCGGGTGCTTTTTTTTCCTTTTTATTTTTAAATTCCAGTTACGTTTCATAATATTATTTTCATATTTTTCTGTTTAGTGACTCCTACTGACCATTATCCAGGCAATAAGCAATAATATTTGAAATAAAGATATATCATTTTTCTGCTAAATATATTCAAACTTTTAAAATTAAATTAAAACTTGTTAAATATAAAATATATTACAAATAAGTGCATTCTTTTCCCAAAGTTTTTATATAGTAAAAAAAAATGTCATGTCATTGAATACTTTTAGTTCGCATCAAACTCCAATTGAGATGGAAGGAAAAGATGATGGCAATGAGTGAAGGAGCGAGAGACGATGACTAGTTGCTTACACCAGAAATAGATGATTCTGTTCTTCGAAAATGTAAAATTTATTTCCCGTCAGCTCATATGAAAAAAAAACTTTCAAAAATCATTGATGTGGTGCAAGTCCTTGTCGACAGCGGTCTGTTTCATGTGAAGTCACCGATTCTGTGAGAGACTGTTTTACTCGAACTATACTTTAATACTAGATCTTTATTCTCTTCACGTACGCTATAGAACTTTCTAATCAATAAGAACTCCACGTGTACCGCCTTTTAAGATCGCATGTTCCCAGACGAGCAATGTATTAATGTTACTTCATCATTTCAGATTCCATTTTTGTTTAATGCAGTTACAAATAAAACACTAAATGTACATATACGACGTAGTTATTATTCATAAGAATTTATGAATAAAAATTACTTATAAAATATAATGAATAATATGTAACTTATAATTAAGTACCTGCGTGAGAATTCATAACAGTATATCTTGAGAAAAATAATACATTAAATTATTCATTAAGAAGTCCATGATGAATATTAATTTTTCGCTTCATCATTAAAGCATGTTTCCCAAAGGTACGAGGTATATAAGAGCTTTGTCATTTGTTGGCATTTGTGATGAAGCGCTAACTCCCTTTGCTGCTAGATAGAAATCTTTGTCTGTTAATTATCACCCCCACACCTACTTCATCTAGGCCATAGGTTCCCAAAGTGAGCGGTCCCCCCCCCCCAGTGGGCGCTGAAGCCTTCTAGGGAGCTATAGTGGGATCAGAAGCATTTGGGGGGGAGTTCAGGCGGTCTAGGGGTCGGTGGCTCTTTATAGAAGAAATGAATAATATATATTTCAAAATTAATTATTTTATTTTCGTGATTTTGCGATTAGGTAATCATTTAAAATTTAAATATTGAATATTAATTCATCTTATACCTGTCTTACACGATCAATTTTTTTTCATCAATTTTCTATTTCAATTATTTAATAATTTGAAAATTTACCATGTCAGATAGAAATAGATGTCAATTTTCTATGTCAATGAGAAAATTGAACGCGTCATACAGGATATTTTAATTTCTATTTTTTACTTACTTAAAAAAATTATTCATTTTTTGCTATTGTAAAAATTGATCGTGCCATACAGGCTTTAGGCTATCCACGCAGCAGACGAGTCTTAATTAGTAGTATGTCGGTCAACTATTACGTAGGTAATTTACTCAATTCAGCATGTTTTGACAGGAATATGGATGCTTGCAGTGACTTGTTCAAAGCACGAGTGCGATGGTATCGCAAACAAGTCAATGTATGCAAGTCGATTCGGGATAGATTTCAAATCTATAAATACAATTGGTTTAGGAATAAGTTTCGTTATTTTTTGTGTGCTTTGCCAACAATCATCAGTAGAAATTGTGATAGATAAGTGGAGTCATACAAAGTGTAAATTAAATCTTTTATTTTGTGAATATTTTTGCGAATTTTATTACTTCATTATGTCTGAATATAAGAAGAAATGTCGACAGTACAGTATTGAGTATTTGAAATATGGTTTTATTCAGTCTCAAATATTTGAATATGGTTTTATTCAAACTGTTATAATGGGGGGGGGGCTTACAAAATTTATGTCTTGCAAAGTGGGCGGTGGCCCGAAAAGGTTTGGCAACCTATGATCTAGGCTTAAGGTGTGTAGCAAATTTCATGTGCACATAATGCTGCTGTGTTTAAAAGTTGGAGAAAATATACTTTAATCAGCCTTTAAATCAAATGCATTGAATGACTACTAATATTCCTTCTGAACCTTTATCATTTGTACGATGATATTTACTGCTTTCTATTTAGCCTTTTGCATATTTACAAGATAGACTGAATATTCTGATATAAACGATCAGAATATTCAGTTCTGATCGTTTTTTGTTACTTTTGTTTTTTGTTACACTTTTTCTACCACGCTAATCGAATTGAACGATGAGCATGGTAGAAAAAGTTTTTCCTACCACGGAGAAAAACTAAAAGAGAAGAAAACGTTTTTCCTCTTTTAGTTTTTGTACACTGTATTTTCATTTGTCACCAAGTATGTGAACATTATAAGTGAAATTTTTTCAGTTAAGATGACTCACTGGTTGAGAGGGTATGGCTTATTAGCCATAACAATTAATCTTCAATTCAGGATTTGTTCATGTTGTAATTATGGAGTTTATAGCCCAGTCGACATAGCAATGATAGTATGACATTATAATATACTTTTTTGTTTTCCTTCTTAAAATCACAACCAGTGTTCCACGCTTGCATTAGTTAGTATGCATGCTTAGCAACAAATACTTAGTGACAAATGAAAGTACAGTCTAGTGGGTAAAAAAAAAAGAAGATATCGGTCAATTGGATACATGCATATGTATGTTTTTGAGTTATTTATATGACTTAATATGTATGCTTTTGAATTATTTATTTATTTCGTGTGCGAACTACAGAAAACGGAAGAGCATATATAAATAATTAAAAGCATACATTTAAAAGAATAAGCATTAAAAAACACAAGAGTAACATAAAAATTCTACTTGCATAAAATATTACGCAAAAACAAAAACGCCAAATTTCACTCATCCAGTGACTAACATACTTTAAAGCTGTTTCATTACACTGCGTTAAATCTTCTCGGGTACATATATTATTGTCTGTTCATCAGTATTACAGAAGATGTTCCATCGTTTGTGCATCACCACATGAGTAGCTGTCATTGTCTGTGTAGCTCCACCAGACCATATTCTGCTTTGATCTGCCCATTCTGGAACGAAGTCTATTCAATGTCTTCCATCTTTGCTAGTCTAGATGTAAGCTGGACGGAAGAGATTCCTCTAAGTTCAGAGCCTCTAAGGGATTGTTTTTGCGACATTGTTATATACTTTAAATATATATAATATACTTTAAATAAAACTCTTCCTAGTTGTTAGCCTCCTACGTACTGCAGCATGTCCAAACAAAGGATGCCGTTCATCATTTAGTTGTTGTTTCCGCTCATATCTACTCTGTGTTGTCCTTCTGATAATAAGAGGTGCATAACAGTGTGAGTATAGATGATCAATTTTTGTTCGATTAAGGCAGCCGGTAATGTGCCGACATGTTTCATTAAGAACCTTGTCAATAATTTTGATGATCTTTCCCAAAGATGGCTAACATACTCGGCTATCGAAAAGCAAAGTGCAGAGGTGGGCAGTACTTGTGGACTTGCACTCCATCGAGATGATGTTAATCGGCACAGAATATTATTATTTGTTTGAGTTTTAGCTGCTATCTTCTTTATGTGTCGCTTATAATTTAAGGTCCTATCTAGTGGAACGCCTAGGTAATTTGGATAGTAATAATTCATCAATTTCACACCATTCTATTCTATAATCAACTCTTTCTTCGCGTCCCTATTGTTGTGAAGAAAAAGACACACTTAGGTTTTACTGGGATTTCGTCTCAGATTATTCCTCATAATAAACTGTAATGGTTTCTAGTTCTTGTGTGAGTTGCTTCTCAATGTTCTCAAAGGATTTGCTTGATGAGCTATTGCCCGGTCATCTGCATATAAGAAAGTTCTTGACTGTGGGTTTATAGGTTGGTCGTTAGTATATCTTTTATATATATATACATATTTAAGAGGAGGGGGGGGCAGCACACTTCCCTGGATAGGTAGATCATTTATCTAGATACGCCACTACCCATTTTCCTTGCAAGTCAATAAAAAATCTTCTGCTAAACAACAGCGACCTAAATACCTCCACTAACCGATAGCTTTTTGTCATGCTATAAATTTCGACTATAAGCTTTGTAAGAGAAATGTGTCGTATGCTGCTGTGATATCTATGAATGCAGCGCCTGTTCTAACCCCCTTTCAAAGCCGTTCTCAGTAAACTGTGTTAAGTTTAATACTTGTCCATTTCATGATCTTCATGATCTAAATCCTGTCAGTTCTTTTATCAGGGCTTCCTCTATTGCTGGATTTAATCTGTTCAAAATTAACCCCTCATTCAATTTCAGCGTTGAGCATAGGAGAGCTATAGGCACGTACCTCTTTGGATCATCAGCTGGTTCCCGGTTTCAGGATAGGTATTACGTTCGTCTGTCTCCGTGTGCAGGGTATTTTAGCAAATTTCCAACAAAAGTTGAAAAATTCTAACAACCACTCTATTGCCTTTTCTCCCAGTTATTCTTTTGGCTCTCACATTTCTAATATCATCTATATCGGCATTTTAAGGTTTTAGGGCATTTTCGTGGTCCTCTTTAGTAAATAGTACTTCGAAGAGATAATTTTCTGAATCCCTAACTTTTTTATGTAATCTTTGGATATTTTTCCTTCCCTAATCAGTTGGCCATTACGAAATAGCTGAGTTGCAAATCAGTTGGCATTTATATTAACTTCGGTTGCTGCTGTTGTGGGGTTCACCAGATAATGTTTTGAGTAAGAGCCAAGCTTTCCTGCTACTGTGTTTCATATCTTAGATTTTAATTTTCTCTGCCCATTGTTGACATTTTTTTTCAAACAGTGCTGCTATAAGTTCCTATATGTTTTTGAATGAAGTATTTGAATAAATATATATGAAGTATAAGTTATATGTCAGGAAGTTTAAAAACGAATTGTGTTCCATAATGGACAACTTTAAAAGAATAAATGATATTCAACACGCATAAAAACACACAATTAAGGCAATATTAACAATATATAGACAAAAACCTAGGCTTTTGTATAATTATTTTAAATATTTCAGAAGGGAACTTGCATCAGTATATAGAATAAACATATTCAGTTGAATTATTTAAGGTAAGAGGACCAGATAAATAATTATTGAAAATAAATTTGATTGTGGCTACAGTAATATACATGTAGCTGTAGTATGAAGACCCCTCCTTGCTAAATAATTTTCGACTGTACTCTGCAGCTGAAATCTGGGTTGCGTCTAGGATGCGAAGAATGTTTATCAACTGAAGGTGAGTTTGCCAATAATATGGAATTGTTAGGGTATCCTAATCCAGCCTCGCTGAATCACGATACTGGTAGATTTTTTTAGAACGCACTTTGTAGAATCGGTGGCGCAGCGTTTTTAGACTGTTGTTAATGCTCATCATGATCTGTCACGCTCTTAGACGGATTACCAAGAAACTTGCCTCTCAGTGAACGTCATATCCAAATATTTTCTCAATGAGCGTAAAAATTTTGTTGCGACTTGCGAAATTGATGGAAGCGTAATGTAAAGAGAAAAACGAATTATTTAGAGAAGTACTTTACATTGTTAGAGGCACAAAAATGGAAAACTGGGATTATTCAGATTGAAGTCAGGATCACTAGTTACAAAACAAAGCCAAGTTCATCAGCTGACTGGTTAATGGGAAACTGGTTTCGTATGCAATTTTAATTCCCTTAATCAATACTTCAAAATAAATAATTCCTGTCGATTTAGAAACTTTTGTAAATTTAGTTGCTATTTATTTACTTCAGCTTCAGAAGTGCAATTCTGTAATTCTCTCTCTCTCTCTCTCTGGAAAAAAAATGGACGCATTTAGATTTTTAAATGCTCTCATTGATGTTTGTGGTTTATACGGGAAACTATTCTATAAAAAGGAGTAGGTTCTTGAAAAAAGAAATTACAGCAAGAATACTACACATTACTAGTACGGAAAATAAAAAAAAGCAAATAATCGTACATTAAATGGGTTGCATAAGTACTTTTATCTTATGTTCTCTTTCCCTCCTCAAAATTCTTGCATAAAACTTTAAATAAACAATTCTGGTTTACTTAAGATTTTCTTCATTTCTTTGTTCATTCCATTTCATCATTTTATGTCTTCACATAGAAAGGCAGAAATACGTTACTTCTTGAAGGCAACTTCGCCGATGAGTGACCATTTTTTAAATGAAATTTTCGCTTGGGAATATCTCTTAAGATTCGTTTGATATAAATACAGCTCAGTGCTCCTCTTACTAATATAGTGCATAACTAATCTTGACTTCACCAGAAGAAAGTAACTTTTGCTTTTATTCCTTGAGAAATTTCCACATAGGCTCATTAATTGGCTAAATGCCGATTAATTGCAAACAAAATGCACAGTTCTAAAATACAATTTTCTATATCCCTAATGAATATCTTGCAATCTTATTAATGATCGTTATAAACACTGAACATTACCAAAACTAATTTGAATTCAGTCAGTTGTTGATTTCTGCGATAGTAAAATGTTTATTATGAACTGCTGTTTTCCACTAGAGGATGATTTCCTCCATAACCATAGCAACGGAAAATTTATATGAAAGTACATAAATATGGAGAATATAATATGAAAGTTCAGAAATATAGAGTATAACTTACACTTATGTTAGATATTACATAGAATTTACTTTAGCCTTTATATCACAGTAATTATATTTCCTACATAGAATTTTTAATTTTTTTTTGAAAGAAGAAAGAAGAAGGAAATATAACGTGAAAACATTACAGATGAACTGTAGAATATCACCATTTCTTAGCTGCTGATGATCTCTCTCTCTCTCTCTCTCTCTCTCGAACTCACTGAATTCACGTCGTGTTGCCATGCCACCTGTATTCAACTACTACGATGAATTTCTTTTTTTCATAATGTGAGAAGTATTATTTTAATTGTACGAGCATTATTCTTTCAGATTTCGGAAAGCATTTTTTCTTGAAATTTAATTAAATTAAAATTCTATAAAGCATTATAGGAAAATGGATGCAAAATATTCTTAATTAAAAAAGATCTAACATGTTATTCTGCATTCGAGTTTTGAGCATCTTTTTTTAATCAAAACACAGTTTAATGAATAATTTTGTAAATCCCATTCGTAATTATTTTCTTTCAGCTTAAATGAAAACTTTCTAGTTAAGCAGGTATACTGTAAGTGCTATTGGGCATTTTTGTTTTAGAGATGATTACCTTGAAATTTGAGATTACTCATATACTCTCTCTCTTCCTTAAAAATACTTTACCGTTTATTCTCGATAGCAGTTAGAATACAAGCCACCGAAGTCCAGTTAGAAGAATAGCGGAACATTGCGCCCGTCGATTGGAAAAGACCTGGGTTCGATTCTCATCGTGGCGAGGGAAATCCTTTTATGGGCTTTTTCAGTTGAAGGTGAGTTAGCAGATCTCATACGGTGGTAGCAGGGTTTTTTCTCCCGGAAACTCGGCGTTTTCATCCCATGTACAGTACTGACAAATCAGCCATCAGAACACATGCAATTTATAGACAAAAATACTGTTGTTGGTGGTGATGAATGATAGATAGCGTTGATGGCAGTACTGTCGTAGTTGGAGAATTAATTAATAGTGGATAGGTTGTGATGTATTAGCGACGTAGATTAGTGTGCTCTCCCACTATGAGTTCTTGAACTCCGTGGAGGTGTCACGTGATAATAATAATAATAATAATAATATCAGAATTTGATAGCCACATCTCACTACTGCCTACAATCTGAGGCCCCCAGCGTATTTACAAAGGCAACAACCTCTAACATTTTTCACACTTCTGTAAACTGAATGAACAAGTAGGACATTGAAGATCTCTATATCTACCTACCGTCTCACTTATGCGAACATGCTTAATAAGTTCAAACAGGATTAACACACAATCATTTTATTTTTCACCGTCACTTCTTCTATGATAATGAACATTCTAGTAATAGTCATACAGTTGCATAATTTGGTCGATCGTACGAGTACTTTCTGACCATTACTCTCATTATAATATAGTTTTTCCGATTCTGTGCCTTAATTAGTCTCATACTAATTAATAATTTCTCCAGCCTCCTGATATTGAACTGGTCCAAACTAGTCCGTCCGTCTGATACAGATTCGTTCTTCTCTCAAACTCACTCCACAAATCCAAAATCACATTCACTCCTATACATTGAATCCCTTGCCATCATATTGGTAAGTAACATACTAATGATTTTAACTTTATAACTGTTCACCTTTGCTTCCCAGTTATTCAAAATTCATAACAGTTTGAGGTAATCGTTAAAACAATCTTTGAAACAACATCCTATGGTAACAAGCATTCACCAGGCTGCCTTCACACTCACAACCTGTTATCAGACTGGAAACAGGTGAACCTTGATTCATCGCTCCAGAATACCGTTTTTCACTGGTCAATTGTCCAGTTCACACGCTCTTTGCACCAGGCCAGACGAGCCGCCTAGTTCGTTATTGTGATGTTCGGCTGGTGTGCCGCTACTCTTCCGTGGAAACCCAGTAAATGGAGTTATTTTTGTACAGTATTAGTGTTCATGGTGGTACTGGCGCTCTGGAACTCATCACATGGATGGTATATGCCGATTGTAGCCGGTTTTTGCGTGACATCCGTTTTAACACCCTCCTGTTCCTGTCAGTCATTTTCGGCGGCTGCACTCGGTGTTTTCCTGTAATAGTGATACCAGAACGTCTTCATGTGTTCATCACATCGCCAGTCGTTGATTTTGGATGCTCCATTTGAGCGGCAATGACACGTATGGAGATGCTGCCAATGTGAACAGCCCATGATGATATCTCTCTCTCTCGAACTCACTGAGTTCACGTCGTGTTGCCATGCCACCTGTATTCAACTACTACGATGAAATACTGCTTCGTGCTATCTGTACCCTGGTTTCATGTTATTAACAAACTTGGACTGTTCCATATCTACAATAATAGGGGTGTCCGGACAGTTACTTGTAGATAGTGTATTCTGTGAAAGTCTATGAATGCATAATCTATTGTTCTGTTCATAAGAGGCCTTTTCACTTTATTTTACAAGAAACTTTCTCATTCTCATAATATTTCTATATTCTAAACAATTAGTGATTTAACAAATAAGGTTTCACGACTGGATATGGAAGGTTTTCAGGATTATTCCATATCGCCATACAGTATGTACAAACAAGTTCTTCTGGCTTGAATTTTGCTGTTACATTTCCGATATATTTAAAATCATGTATTAATATTTACTTTGTTCATTGACAACCAGCCGGATATTACGTTATTAGCTTTCTAAAATTCAGTAACAGATATTACGGACCCATCGCTCATGAATGAGCATTTTAAACACAATAGCTTAAAATATTTTAATTATTATTAATTATTCAAGCGATACGTAATAATTTTATATTGATTAAGTTTGACAATTCTCTTAGTACATATTTCGAATACACACATGAGGGGATAATATTTCTTTTCTTTTTTCTCCTTTTTTCCCCTAAGCGATTGTTTATTATACCGCTGCCTTTTGAAAGCTATTTCGATCTTTTGTGTAGTGGATGAAGTTTTCCATTTATTATGCATGTGAAAAGCGCTTCGTTAGTTGCTGTTGGACGACACAGAAGATTTTCGTATAACAAATACTCTCTTAGATATGAATTTATGCCATGTTCTCTAATCTTTTAAGTCCAGCTGCAGTGGAAAGATAAAACGAATGATATTAGAAAGAAGCAAAAAAATCTCTTCTTTCTGTTTATCAGAAATGTTTCCTCGTGGAAACGTAAAGCATCGAAGAAATGATTTATGTTTCGACTTTACATCGAAGATATGCTACAGATGAGAGAGAAAGTTGCCTGAAAGAAGGCAATAGTTCGTTATTTAGGGATTTTTCTAGCATTTGAATTCATCAAAAGTGACATTTCTTCACAATGTGCAAGCTTTAAAGCTATTTATGGACGGTCTTATCAACAACAAAACAAGTTTTACATGGTTATTCTTAATTTCAAATGAAAGGTATAGTTGCAAATATCACATAGATTGTTCCTTTGCCAATACTTTTCACTTTCACACCTTGTTAATCTCTATATCAACTAATTAAATGTACAATTTTGTTGAACAGATATGAAATTTGATGCTCTTATCCGAATTAATAAATAAATATATCTGATAATTGGGAAGTTTCTTTAGATGTGTTTCATCCATTTTTAGATAACAGAGTAGGTATGGATAAAACCAAAATTGCATTTTTCTGGAAACTTGCTACAACACAGATTATAGGTAGGCAAGAACTACTATGCATGTGCATATTTGTATGAATGCAAATACAAAACAGTGCGTAGAAAAAAGAATGCGATGAGTAATTCACAAAACCAAATATCATTTAATTTTATAAGAAGCCAAATGCATGAGAGTGGTAAATCAAGTAAAAGTGGAAAATGCCATATGATGTACACACCATATGTGCTTACAAGCATTGGACTAGTTCCTGCCCAATGCTTGTAAGACAAGTAAATTTGCAATTGACAACTTTATTTAAATTATGAATAAAAAGAAATTGCTGTATCACACATTTCAACTAAACCCTTGGTAGAGAGATAAGTTACAATCATGTGTTCAATATCCCACTTTTGACTTCCGTTGGGAACGTTTTAATTTGCATTATACTTTTATTATTATTATTATTATTATTATTATTATTATTATTATTATTATTATTAGACACCTCCAGGGAGTCCAAAGACTCATCAAGGGAGGACACCTGCTGTACAACTGTCTCCGCCACTCAATCCACTAACTGACCGCAGCTATACCAACGCCATTTGCTGCCGCCCATTTAATTTAATAAAATAAATAGTTATTTATTACTCACGATGTGGAAAATAAAACCCTCCTGCTTATTCCCCACAGAATTCAAAGAAACTTTTAAAATTCCTTAAATTACAAAAAATAACTTTATATTTTCTTAAATTATAATGCAAATTAAAACGTTCCCAATGGAAGGCAGAAGTGAAACCTTAGAATAAATTATATTAATAAAACTAAATAATAAAAACCAAATACTTATTTCACAGTCGTCCCCTAACGTTTGTTAACTGTCTCTGTTTCTTTCTCCTAAACTAAATTCTGGATACTTCACCATCTCAATATCATATGTTATCCTCGAAAAGTCTTCATTCAAATCCCATTCTGTAATCGGGTACAACTTTTTGTCAAATCTATCGCAGAAGAGATATGACAATTGCTGGGAATGTTATTCTTTCGTCACTATGAGTGAGAACTACTAATTAGCATATCTACAATAGTGTGTTCTATAAACTTGAATCTAATACTTAATAATTAATCCTTGAGCGAACGTACGCAGGCCTCCAAATGTAATAAGAAATTCGGAGAGGACTGGTCCCTAACTAGTAAAAGGAATTAAGATTTTCATACCTAGTTATTTAGAATTTCTCAATGACCGCTGATACTGAATATCCCTCTTTCTACCAATGTTATTTCTACCGTTTCTTCTTTGGTGGTTTCTCTATCATATGACGAAAGTTATGCAGAGTTTGAATGACCCTAAATGAAGATCAATTCATATAATCAACTGGATGTGTTGGTCTTGTTCCAAAACTAAAATCCTGAGATTTTTAAGAAATGATTTAAAATTCATATCAGGACTCCGTGCTGGTATGACTCCTGAACTCTCATTTTCAAAGCATATCGCTGTAGCCATTGATGCATACTAATACACATCGATAATTGACAGTCAGTCTAGTTGATTACAAAATGAGACACTTGCTTTCGTACACATTATAAATACAATATCAAGTACGTATTTATTTTCTAACAAGAACAAACGGACCTAGTTGAAAGCAGAAGAAAAATTTCCAAAACACTACCGCTAAACTTAATAGACAAGATGACACACTCACTTTTAAAACAGTCGTTCACAGACTACTAAAGCTAAAGGAATCCTTAAAATATTTTTTTATCAAAATCTGGCGATGAATAATGAGAAATGATGAACAGTCCTCTTTACCTTACTCTTATATCCCTTTCAGTCAACATTGATATGATCCGTCTCTGTCTGATTCACTATTATGTTTCCATATTTTAATGATGTCTGTCGTAGTTCGGCTTATTCCTCCGATTAACGATAACCTTAGCATAACCAGATCTTGACACGTATATTTCTCTGTTATGTGATTTGTATACATGATAAGGAGAGCTGAAAATACAGCTCTTAGGAAATTCGGGAATTCCTTATTACAGTGAAAAAATATTCTCCACTAGAGTTTGGCTTCACTTCTGTCACCAGATAGGAAGAACAACAATACGTGTTCTTTATATCAAGAGAGGAATTAGAATTCCATCAAGAATACCAGGGAATAATAAGCTTTTGAAATGAACTCAGTTAATCGCTACTAGATGAAACTAACCATTTTCAAAAATTGAGGTTATCTTTTAAATCAAAAACCAGTCAGTGGGTGTATCATAAAATGACAGACAAAATACACTGATCTTTTGTTATCAGATTCTTGCCATAGATGCTAAACCACTATGTTTGGGATATGTCGAAGTAGTATATTGAATATATGAATTGATTCCGAAATGGAGTTTTATGTAATATTTATTTTATTTTATTTAATAATATGAGATTAAATAAATAATATGTGCGTTTATATTCACATTTATGTTTGGATTTAAATTGAATTTATGTATTTATTTTCGTTTTTTTTTTCCAATTTGAGTCAAACTATATTTATTTGCAACAAATCACCAGCTGAAGACAGAAGATCCAAGGGTTGTCCATTGGAAAAGTTTAGAAGAACAGAAGTGTAGGCACTTAGGTTTGAATATATTTTTTGTACTTTAATACATGAATATCGAACAGAAGTTTACAGAACAATAATTATATAATGCCACTGGCAAGATAGCAGTTATATAAATAGATAAGTGGTTTACTGTTATTGTTTTAAATATATTTTTATTCAAAAAAATTTTAAGGTTTGAATATATTTTTTGTACTTTAATACATTAATATCGAACAGAAGATTACAGAACAATAATTATGTAATGCCACTGGCAAGATAGCGGTTATATAAATAGATAAGAGATTTATTGTTATTTTTTAACAGTTGGAGGTTTCTTAACAGCTGCAGGCTTTGAGGAGCATTTGATTATTCCTCATGAGTAAGCTTGTTTCAGAGAACCAAGTTTATTAAACGAAAAAAGACGAATAACTTGGTTGGGTGAGTTTAAATTTGTACTCTAAACGGCTTTTGACTATCTGAAGCTCACAAATGAATTTCCAATTGTAGCATTCATCGAGGCGAGTAATCCATGTTCGAATAACATGGTTCTTCGATCGAATTATTTTAAAATTTTTATGGAGACTTTTAGTCGTTGCAAGCGAGCATGTATTGAAATTAATTAACCACGTGAAGAAGTTCGCTACTCTTTTTTTCTTTTTTTAAACAACACACAAACCAAATTTTAAACCGTCTTGTTTACAACTTAAATATAGACTACGTGTACGTATATTTGCTGTCTTTTGAAAATCTTTTCAAAATACAGCAAATACGTGTATTTGTTTAGCAAATATCATCTATTTGCCTTAGCGTGGAAGTCTGACCCTAAAAGCATGTTTAGTGGCGTTTTCTATATTACTTATTGAAATACCCTCCTGATTGCATTCCTGCTTTTTAATGATCTTCCTTACGCTACCTATATCATTTAACAACTAATATTTTCAGTTTAGTGTCATATTTATCCTCTCTGATTCTTTTTTTACCATTTCCTCCATTTCTACGATTTCGTGATTAGCATCCAGAACATTTTCCAACTCTAATGATATTTATCTTCAAACTTATCGAAGTATTTCAATACCTTTTTTAGAACAACACCCAGCTTAGAGTTCATACAATTTTTTCGTGCTTTCTCGAAGCATCTGCTCACTCACTCGCCAGAAAGTTTCGATCATATAAACAGTTTCATGATTTCTGCAAGAATTGTTATCATTTATACAAATAAAAGCAAAAAGTTTTGTTTCTGCTTGTAATCTGAGACGTTACTATAATTGGTCAAACCACGATTAAATTAAGATTGGTTTTAATAGTGTAAATCTGGAAAGCAATGAAAACAGACATTGAGTGTAGTTTAGTATTCGCCACGTTTATTGTTTCATTCTTATAAAAATGTCCTAAATATGTGTTTGTAATATTTTTAACTATTGCATTTATTTATTTAGTTATTGACTTCTTTTTCGACTGCATTTACCTGCGCACGTTTTGTTTTTGTTCTTACAACAAATGAGCGTCCATTTTTAATTTCAAAATATTCTCTTTTTTCATTATTTTAATTCATGATATAACATGCATAACTGCAATAACAATTTGATGTACGTCATATTCCATTAAAAATACATCACTTATTGTCATTTACAATTATAGACAGTACCCGAGACGACGAGCTTTTCTCAAATACATTTTTTTCCAAGAAAACAAATTATATCTTCTTTAATCTCGAACCCACGTTTTTATATTCATATCATTGTACAACATGCGTAGTTGTTGGTTTTCATTAAGAGCCCTTTGGAGGGTACTGAAGTCGTTATTTCAGCTGATGAGTAACTGAACGTACGAGAATCCAAGATAACCTTCGTATTATAGTGCAATTTCGTTCAACAAAATGTGACATTTCCAGTGAAGAATTTGTAGGTTAACCACAAGTTCCATCAAATAAGAGCAACAGCTATGGCCTTTCTGCTCTACGTCAAGGGTTGCATGTGATGCATTAGTGATAGTTAATTCCTATTCTTTCTCTATGGAGTGACGTGCGGAAAAAAAACAGAAATGGTGTTACTTCTCTAGAGACATTCTTGTTGACTACCGTATCAATAGCGCATCTCTAAAATTAGTCGGAAATCGGATTACGACAAACTACAGAAAAAGGATTGCCAGAAGGGAAATATATCCAATTATGCCATTCGCAAAGTAAATAACTGACAAATGAAATTAAACTTTGCTAGAATATTTATTTATTTATTTCATTTATTCCGCGTACTCAGATTTCTGCCTATAAAAGATATTTGTGTTAACTTGAGAAGCCAATATATATCCAGTTGATACTACTAAAAATGAGATGTGCTGTCAAGAATTCAATCAAAAATGTCAGTTTAACAAACTTTTTGAAAGCAAGAAATAAGGTGTATTGCAATTTATAATCTCTTTCGCATTATCTACTTGTCCACAATTGTGGCGAAGGTGATTCGCTTTCAGAATTTGTGATTCCATTTCCACCAAGTCTTTGAAAAGTTTTGCTAGTGAATATCTCTTGTTAGTTTTTGCTCAGATGTCATTCAGAAAAAAAAAAGAATAAAGCAGCCAGAAAATTTGTCCGTTAGAAAAACGCATTACAGGTCAATGTTTAATTTGTGTGTTTGTGGGTGTGTGTGTGTGGGTGGGTGGGTTGGTCATCGCTCTTGGGCATTTAAATGAAAATATTTCAGAAAATATTTATTTCTTATTTGAATACTAGTGAAGTTTTCAATAAATTACTGCATAAAATATTAAAAAGATTATGCTGTACTTTAACTTGGAATTCACTTTGTTAATTTTTTTCTTTCTTATTTTTACTCATCTACATTGTTTGATTGGTAGGCAATTTACATTGTTTTTGTAAATGTGAAGAAAATACGAAGAATGTTAGACGATATTTAAAATTTTAAACGCAAAATGCATTTCACAGCTCGTCTTGTAAGGACTTTGATTTTTTTTCTCCTGGAAACGGGTTTTTAATTCCGCAATTGCAGAAAATTAATTGTAGAACTCATACTATTCAGAAACTAACATTTTCTTGAGAAACGTTTTTGCTGCTTATTTACAATGTATGTTATAATTAGCAATAAATTATATTCTTGTTTCAATGCCATACCCAAGCGTAAGCAGAGATAACTTTACGACTAGTCTATTAGAAGCTGTTGATTACTGCTACACACTAGTGGACTAGTCGATAAGTTAGCTAATTATAATGCTTACGCTTCAGTACATAAATAAAACAGTTTATAAATTAAAACCAAATAATATACAAAATAATATATAGTGTTAGGATTTCGGGAGATATTTCAAAATCTCAATCCAGAATAGATGATACAGATAACTATCTCATCTCAACTACAATTACATTAATTCATTCATTTCTTCTGAAAACTTGAAAAGAAATGGAACAGAAGATACATTGTGCTTAATAAATTATGTGCCTGAAGCTAAATAATTATAATTATTATCATGGCATATGTGTGTGTCTGCTCGAATCTCACTCTTTGGTCTAGATAATTAATGAGTGCGGTTATAATAACAGCGTGCCTTTTCCTACCGAATTTAGTGATGTACCGATGTTGAATCTAGAAGAATGTATGAAAGCTTGCCTTCAAAACCATTAATTTGGATTGTTCAATAAAGTAGCGATATTTTAATTACAGTTTTTACAGTTTCAATCCTTGTTCAGGATTATTCAGTGGTGTCGCTGTGGAAAATGAATCCGTGCATTGTGCTGTTCATCTAGCCCCATACCATGCTTCTTTTTTTTTGGCAAGTTGTAGTAGTTCGTGTGACATTGACAAACAAACATTATACCTAATATAAACATATATATATATATATATATATATATATATAAACATATATATATATATATAAACATATATATAAACATATACATATATATATATATATATATATATATATATATATATATGTATAGTCCAACCCAACGAAATAAAAATAATCATTTGAATAAGATAACTGAATGCAGTCTGGGGATCATTGTCTATATGAAAATCCCTTCAGAATGTAAAGCATGGAAATTTTAACAACTTATTTACAGTATCTTCAGTCTCCTACTAACAATCATTTCTAAGTCATTAATGATTTTGATAATGATGTTTCAATCAGTGTATGATCTGCTCAAACGATTTAAGTGCTGTAGATGATGAATAAAATAACAATTCTCTTTATAAGCTGAATGTTGATATATAGATTTTAAAGAATAATAATAATTTTCAAGGTCATTCTTGTAATTACGTGTGTTTAATACTCAGGCCTTTCATAAGAGACTGTCGTGAAAACAAAAAAAAAATAATGTGTTAACATTTAAAAAAAATCTGTAAAAACAATTCGACTTTTAAAAATGTAGACTAACGAACCGAATTTAGGAGGATAAAATGAAAACAACAACAAAAAAAAACAAAAAAAAAAACAGAAATCTTGATTATAAAAAAGAAGTTAGACATTCGACGGGTTAAATTAAGTATCTGAAGATGTAAAAAAAAACCTCTAACCACAGCAGTAATCAAGCCAGACATAGTATATATATATATAATATTTTGAAGAACAATATTTTTTCAACCAACTGATTGATAATTACACTGACATACGTTAACCCACTCAAATATTTTGTTTTTGTTTTTTTTGTGTGTGTTGCTCTTATGCACTCATATCTTCATAGATGTCAAGATATAATCGGCGTCATCTTTCCACCTACTCAGCCAACCAGATCGATATTTCGGCTCTAGTTGGCCGATTATGATATTTATCTCTTTTAATAAGCGTCAGTGCAGTAAAAGCTGGTTAAAACGAGACTTGACAACAGTAATTTCGCATTTTCATCGTAGGAAAATCATCTACTGCCTAAAGTTATAACCACCATTCTGCATACTAATAATCTGAGAAGGCTTGGAAGATTTTCGCGTATGCTTGGTTGAACGAAGAAACGGGATTTTCAGGTTATTAGCCAGCCTGAACTACTACAGAAATAATGAAGTATGATAGGATTATAAGCTTACGTCAATGAGAGTGATAAAAAGTCAAACCAGAAACGTTTCTAGAAATAATAATCATTATTTATTTTTCAATACAAATAAAGGGTATTTTCATTTGCTTAAAATAAAATCATTCCGATAATGAAAGAAATTCAAATGATTTTTTATATGAAAATAATTATAAGGTTTGCTTCTTTAAATTAAAATTAGGGCAAAAAGTTTAAGGAAATTTTTAATTAAATTTATTAATTACAATAAGCTATACATTGATCTTTCATATCAAAATTTAAAATCTTCATAAAATGTATTGACATATTTAATATTTTACATTATGTGTTCGATCTTTTAAAAAATCTTTGTTTTTCAATTGCAATTATTGTACAATACTTTAAAAATTGTTTGTTCAGGTTATATTATTAGTTCAACGAAAATAAATATTTCTAGTTTAATTTGATTTTAGACAGAAAATCTCCTGAGAGAGTTATTTGTAATTCAAGACAATTTTTATCATTATTGTTTATTAAGCATTTATATTGCGATAAAAAACGTTATCATAAAACTATTGGAATGTTATGAAATCGATAATTTGAGTATAAAGATTAAGCTAATTTCGATTTAAGGTAATTGCACGAGCCAGTTACGTGAGCTTCTAATTATAAATTATAGTTGGTGTTATATGAACTTCTTTCAGTATACAGACAAAAAAGAGTAGCTTTTAAAGGAGAGATTTAGACTTAAGAAAAACGATTCATTGGCATTTATAAGTCTCTTTGAAATAAAAAATAATATAAGTTCTATTTTAATTATTAAAGTTTTCTGTAGTCTGTTGCATACGATATTACTAAATGATTTTTGAATTTCACCACTTGCATTGAATGGATTGCTATTCACTCCATTTGGCTGGGTTTGAAACAGAAGTTTTCCAAACGCGCGCGCTCGGAGAACGTCTGTTCCACGAAACTGAAGAAAAACTTCAGTTTTGTGGCTTTATTCTTAGAGCCACAGTATATTTTTTTTAAATGGGGCAGTTAGTTTATCAACAAATTCTATATCTGAATGATTTACCCTCCAGGTGATAATTTTACAATCACTAGATATGTTTGTTTTAGAGAAACTTGTTCCATATTTTTATGAATTATTTGCACGTAAACACAAGAAAAAAATAATAATTTATTATTAGGCAATATATTTCAGTCTGAAAATTACAGATCATCTCTAGTGGCAATAAAACAGTTAATAAAAGGTAGACTGCAAACAATGAAATAATTTGAAATAGAGTGAGCCGTGTGATATTATATTTGCAGTAATGTAATGTAATGTTCTAACTGAGGAAAAGGTTAATCATAACAGTATAAAAATTAATAATGTGTTATTCTAAAGAGACTTTCCCATATATTTGATAACGATAGGCAGTAATTCCGATTCAAGTTCGGGTAGTGAAGCAAAGGCTTCAGCATTGTCCTTAAATAAACGTTCAAATTTGTAACAACAGCGATGTAGTACGTGTATTTCAGACCAAAGAATGTTGTTGTATGTTGATCCAATCCAGATTTATTGGATTTCCTGCGGAAAATATATGATTGATGTTCCTGTATTCACTTTTCTACCGAGCATTCAGTTTTTTCGAAGTAGGAAAGATAGTAGTCAAATGGAACTTGATATACAAATAGGAGAGACATTGGAGAGCGTTTATGTTCTGAATAGGGGAAATAAGTTGAGAGTTTGTTGATGGGTAGAAAAGTAGCTAAAATCATATTTCTTTAGAATTCTGGAAATCGGTTATGAAACACCAGAAATGTATGGGATTGTAACTAGACGTACTGTTTCTTTATTGTTTAGATTAGGTTTATAGGAGTATAATCCTTTCTGAGAATCCATTTAATTTCATATATTATTTGATATTTAAGAGTTCTTCCTGTAATTGATGAGGATTCCAACAAATAATGTTAGTTTGTAGAATTAAAGGCTTTATTATACCTGTCTTTTGTGAATAATGGTGTACATATTGTTGAAGAATATAGTGTCCTGTGAAAGTGGGTTTTCGATAAACAGATCTTATTGAATTATTTGATGTTGAGTCGATGAGAAGAACTTCTAGAAATGACAATTTCTTGTTTGTAAGTATATAGGGATTCTATATCGAAGCTAACCATAAGATCAGTGGGTTGTATGTTTAGAGGCAGACGCCATACGAAAACTATAAGCTTTTTTTCCAATGGTTATATGGCTTACCAAAGAGTCATAAAAAAGATACTCCACACCGTTCAATTGTATACTGTATTGATTCACCTAAGTATCGCAAAGCGAAATTTTTAGCAAACCTACTGAAATCACATATTGGTAAGTCTCGCTCGTTTACAAAACATTCTTCGTATTTCATAGACAAATTGAAAAATGTTTCCATACAGCCCACTTATTTTATAGTGAACTTTGATATATAAGATAAACAAAGAATAAAAACTAAAAACAAGTGAAATGAGATTTATGAGAAGAACTGCAAAATAGACATTATTAGATCAAAAAAGGAACGAAGAAATTTTAAAAGAACTAAAAACAAAATCAATAGAAGATAAACTAAACAATTATAAACAAAAATGGATTGAACGTGTAAACCGAATGGGCAACACCTGACATCCTAAACAAATACTAAAATATAAAACAAATACTAAAATGATATACAGGGTGTTCGGGATAAATTTGACAGTTTCGTAAGGAAAAAGAAAATCTTCTTTGTATCTATTAAATTTAATGAATTGACAAAAAAACATTACAGGCAGAGTTAATTACAATACTATCAACAAGATTTACTCAAAATAACCACCATTAGCATCGATCACAGCTTCAATTCTGCTTCGGAACCTCGAACAAGCTGATGCTACAGTCTCCCTGGGAAGGGCCGCAAAAACTGTTTTAATTTTATCCATTAACTGGGCTTTTGTATTACTGGAAGTGCGATTGGTGTCTTTTTCAACTGCGCCCCATACAAAATAATCCATGGGGTTAAGGTCTGGGGAGTTTGGAGGCCAAACATTTGGACTGGTGAAGTCGTAGAAATTTTCAGACAACCATTTTTGACTTTTCCCAGAGGTGTGGCAAGGGGCCGAATCCTGCTGCCATACATACGGCCTACCATTGGCTACCCTTGTTATCCAGGGCTTGACTACAGTTAGCAACTCCACGAACAAAGCCCGAATTCCAATGCCAGGGTTCTTCAACACCTGTTCCTGCAGATTTGCGAGGAATTCTGCTGTACGAACGCAATCAGATCGTCTGCTAGGGATCTTTCTTCTTGCTACATCCTCGTAGTCACCATTGCAAGTCTCTAGTTCATGCCTGATTGTTTTTACTGTATTCAGGGAGCATTGGGCAGCAGTCGTAATATCCTTATTTTGATGGCGGGCACGAATCATCATGATACAAGTTATTCTCTTCCATGATTCAGGTGGGTTCCAGCTATCCATCCTTTCTGACATCTTGTATATGAATGAAGAAGGGTCCAAACTTTTAAATGAAGAGAAGTGTGTGTTAATACATGTAACTTACGGAAAAATATAATTAATTATAAATATGTCAAATTTATCCCGAACACCCTGTATATATATATATATATATATATGATATATATATACAGGGTGTTCGGGATAAATTTGACAGTTTCGTAAGGAAAAAGAAAATCTTCTTTGTATCTATTAAATTTAATGAATTGACAAAAAAACATTACAGGCAGAGTTAATTACAATACTATCAACAAGATTTACTCAAAATAACCACCATTAGCATCGATCACAGCTTCAATTCTGCTTCGGAACCTCGAACAAGCTGATGCTACAGTCTCCCTGGGAAGGGCCGCAAAAACTGTTTTAATTTTATCCATTAACTGGGCTTTTGTATTACTGGAAGTGCGATTGGTGTCTTTTTCAACTGCGCCCCATACAAAATAATACATGGGGTTAAGGTCTGGGGAGTTTGGAGGCCAAACATTTGGACTGGTGAAGTCGTAGAAATTTTCAGACAACCATTTTTGACTTTTCCCAGAGGTGTGGCAAGGGGCCGAATCCTGCTGCCATACATACGGCCTACCATTGGCTACCCTTGTTATCCAGGGCTTGACTACAGTTAGCAACTCCACGAACAAAGCCCGAATTCCAATGCCAGGGTTCTTCAACACCTGTTCCTGCAGATTTGCGAGGAATTCTGCTGTACGAACGCAATCAGATCGTCTGCTAGGGATCTTTCTTCTTGCTACATCCTCGTAGTCACCATTGCAAGTCTCTAGTTCATGCCTGATTGTTTTTACTGTATTCAGGGAGCATTGGGCAGCAGTCGTAATATCCTTATTTTGATGGCGGGCACGAATCATCATGATACAAGTTATTCTCTTCCATGATTCAGGTGGGTTCCAGCTATCCATCCTTTCTGACATCTTGTATATGAATGAAGAAGGGTCCAAACTTTTAAATGAAGAGAAGTGTGTGTTAATACATGTAACTTACGGAAAAATATAATTAATTATAAATATGTCAAATTTATCCCGAACACCCTGTATATATATATATATCCCTAAACTGTTTCTCTCATGCTTACGGTTTACGATCACATCTTTCTTTTGACACTTCAGACTAACAACAAAAAATTTGTGTTACAATTTCGATCTTTATAAATCTAACATTCTCCCTCTACCTCCTCCGAAAATAACAAATTGCAACCTCAGGTAGCCGACTATGCATAACCCTTCTATCTTTTGCATTAAGTCGAATATTATGATATCACTATGATTGAATTCTTGTAATTCTAACAAAAAATAATGCGAATTCCACCCATGGAAGGCTGTTAGCCATCTGATCGTAATACCAAGGGTGGAATTACGATCACATAATTTTTTCTAGGCCAAACAACCCCCATAAAACCGCTTTAGGCTTCCTAACACCGGACAAAACAATATATGTCCCACCTTCGTAAAAAAAAAGCCATGTCCAAGAAGCGATTCAAATCTTCAATCTATAGGTTGGAGACTGAATTCACAAACCACTCAGCCAAACAGGCGGGCACTGTCCGTTTAAAATTTTTATCATTCAATAAAATTTCTATAAAAAAATTAACTTCTCAAGTAGCTCACCAAATGAGATGGATGACTTTTTTTCTTGGATTCTGATGAGGCGCATTCTTGGGAATACTGTCGCTACTTTTTCTCGATATATAAATACTCATTATCATTTTCTTTTGACTAGAAATAATATGGATAAATCAAATGTAAAACATTGCAAAAGAAAGTTTATAAAAACCTAAGCGAAATATTTGTGAAACGAATATTAGAAAAAAGAAAGAAAGAAGAAAAGAGAAGAAAAAAAAAAGAAAAAAAATTCCTGCTCCAGTGCTGCGCAAACTGGTAAAGCAACATCCATCTCATTCTCTCACAACTCCGAGTATCAATCACCTTAAGGAATTCTAGCGCCATAACTAAGATAAAATTCAAACAACTGTAATAATGCAATCCTATATCATGATTATTTAGAGGAGACGGATGTCGTCTTAGTCCCTCTGAGAAAGCGATTAAGTTTTAATAGCACTCGCAAGCAACTTTCAAAAGTCGTCACTTGGCAAAGTGAATAACGTCAGTATTGATGTAAGCACACCGTTCATTCCCCAATGCATTAGTCGTAAGACTGCCGTTTATTTGAACAGCCGAATATAGTGATCATATTTTGATTTCAGTTCTAATATTCATATGCGACGATGTAAGAACATTTCAGTTATCTAATGTGAAAAAAAAATGAGACTGGCAGGAAACTTTGTCATCACCTTAACGACTATTCCTTTTTCTTTTCTTCTTTTGTATGTTATGAGAGGGACCAAAAAATGGTTCTTTCTTTGTAATTGTAATCACTGAAATAATGAATGTGGATTAAACCAAACATGCATATTACATTATACCGTAGTGCCCCCATTATTCAGGGTTAATCCTGGTCCGAAAATATTAAATGGAAAATTTCTGAAATAAATAATGTATAATTACATTGGCAAAAGTGGATATTTGATTTAACGTTATTTCAAAGCCGATTGTTTGTGGAAACTATCAAAGTTTCGTAAACTGACATGAGAGCTTAAGAGAATACAATACAATCCCTGATATCCCCGAGTTGTCTTAGCTTGCACAATTTGACTTAAATAGCTATGGTAACTTGGGGATGCCGAGGATTGTATTCTCGTAAGCTCTCAGTCAATTTACGAAACTTTCATAGTTTCTACTAACATTCCGCTTTGAAATAATGTTGGATCTAATATCCACTTTGCCAATGCAATTTTACATCGACGAAATGAATCCGTATGGCTCTTTCTTTTAGTAATAGACAATTCATACAATTCATAAGTTTTAAATTGGGGTCGTTCTAAGTATTTCTTGGTTATCAGATCGACTGTCGTGGTATAGCAGTGGCTTGTGTTCAAGTAACCCTTATTTTACTTAATAACGGCTTTAAAGTGCGGGAGTAGTGATGCTGGAAATTCGGATATGCCAAAGAGAAGCCGTAAAGTGCTTCCTTTTAAGAGAAAAAGGTGAAAATTCCTGACTTCATAAAAAAATAATTAAATAATAATAATAATAAAACGTATGCTGCGGTTGGCTAAGATTCCATTCACCTTCAGATAACTTTATTACAGATTGTTGTCATCATTGTTCTATTTTATTATTAGTTATTGTTGTTAATTTCTTACTGTGCCTAGTTTATACATTAAACTTTATCATAGGCATGTATGTATGTATTTTTTCCTATACATACATACATACATATATGTATGTATGTATAGGCACTGTCCGCGGTTTCAGGTATTTGGGAACGTATCCGATGGGTGTATTGGACGATATCCCCCGGAAAAGGGAGGAACTACTGTATAATAATACAATATTACATTTTAATTTGGCAGAGTAGAAGTAGGTTCTTCGTAATAAAGAGAACCCCGTGATCTTTATTACGAAGATAGGACTGCAACTAGTGAATATAGAATTAATTTGTGAATATTAGCTAATGGATTGTTAACGTTACGTAGCACTGAGTAAATTTTGGGAATGCTGAACAACTATGTATTACCATTTAAGGAAATCTGTGTGCAGAATGCAGTCACAAACGGTATTGGATTGTTGTTCGCTACGAAAAAAATTGCTTGCTAATGACATCCAAAAATTTCCAAGAGATTCTAGAAAATCGCAAAATCAGTTTTTCTCTATTATCATGAACCGCAGTGTCTGTCGACACCTTAAAAAGATCATGGAGTGAGCAATTGAACAGGTCAAGTTGCAGTTCTATTTTCCAGTACTTCATTTAATTTAATGCTTAATCGATTTCGCTACAAAAAAGTAGCAAGTTTGTAATCTATTCTAAGAATATGTTATAGAAGATAAATTTCTCTCTCTTTTTCCATCTTGGTTGGCAAGATAGCGGATATCATATTCAAGTAAACTTTCAACAAATTTATAAAAATTTCAAAATTCAAACAGCCTTGACAGAGTGTTTTTATATATTATATATATATATATATATATATATAATATTCATCAAAGCTTGATTTGCTTCCTCAGTCTTAAGAAAAGGCTGGCTATATTCCACTAATTCGAGCCCTACCCAAGGGCCTATGAGTTGTAGAAATACTTTCTGAAAATGAAAGCTGTGCGAACAAAGCGGCCTTTTGCAGCTGCCCAATTTTTAATCCATCTAACTCGAGTGCTTATATATGTTCTTTCAATGTTTTAGGGAAGGCGCCTAATATAGAAATAAAAGTACCATTTACACATTTTGTAAAGAGCTAGCATCCAGAAAACCTCGACATAATCCAGTTTAATATCCGGGTGTTTATCAGGTAGAGTGAGATTGCTACTCCTCTTACTATGAAGAGACGGAAAAATCGATTGCGCAACATATTCAATACATATTCAATATCTCAATACACGTCTGAGGTATTGAGAATCCTAGGAGCGAGACAGCTTTGTTCATCGCATGTGCTCTCTTCAGCTGACCGACAAAACACTTCTGCCATACGTCAGGTGATATGAGATAAATCAGAACTACTACACGGTATGACATAACCGAGAGAAAACGTTTTGAGTTTTTGGAAATGTCATCAGACCCTGAACAATTTTGGTTAATTTTATACGACACATATTAATAAAATTTACAATGTCTTTTGGTCTTCTCCAAATTTGTCATGTTGAGTGTTATTACTTACATTTTTTGTACTTTAAGTAATCTTTTAGATTTAGACCTCCCTTTCCTTTGACTCAAATTAACTAGTCCGCTGCACTGAGCCATTTCTTGCAGGCTCAGTGCACTTCTTTATATTATCATTAACTTAACTGTAAATTAATCAGCCAAATGATCTGCTCAACGGATGAATTAGACTCAGTTTCCTGGAGTAAACTCTCCACGATCCGATTTGAATCTGATTCGACAGAATCGAATCGCATTGGTGTTATATTATTATATTATTATTATATTATATTATATATTATCTTATGTTATATATTATAATTCGATTTACATATTATAAAAAAGTCGTATTTTACAGAAATACAGGGTGGCCCATAAGACAACGGAAAATTCCATAGAAAGCCTATATTTGTGAAACAGAAGAAGGAATTTACATGATGAGGTTTTTCATCACTAATGAAAATAATCTGGTTATGTTAAAATAATTATGCAGTTGCTTCACAAAAAAAGGCCCTTTTTGACATGCTCCTTAACTTATGGGCAATCCTGCGACTTATAGGCCTCCTATAGTTCTTTCTTTTTTATTTATTTTACTGATTTGTCAAAGGACGGAACTCTGATCATTCCACAGATTCCCAACCAAATTAAATTATGAGTCACCCAGCTCATCACTGATTTTACCATTCATGTTCATCTTATTTTATCGTTCTTCATATTTACGTTTTCTGTGAATTTTAGTTTTTTGCTATGCAGTACGTATCTCTTTTAATTCTTATATCTCCAGCAAACTTTCTCTCTTCTTATTCTCTCCTTTATTTCCATTTAATCTTTTATTTATGAATTTCTTTCGGTTTTGTATGTTCATTTTCTCTATCTACCTATACAAAATGATTTAAGCATATTTTTCTCTAATTGAAATTCTGACTTACAAAAGCATCTCCAAATGTCGGTGAACCTTTATCTCACTAGATAGCTCTACATGCTATCTAGTGAGAGTATTTGAAATTATTGTCTTTGGAAATACCTGATCAGTAGTCTTTGAGCACCGGCGAATTTACAAATGATCCCCATTTCACTTCATTAAGACGACTCACAGGATCGATCTGTCAGAAAGGATTTATTTATTTATTTTAGCCATGAAGTAATGGAAAGTTGCGGAAGATTATAAAGTGCGAATGTTAGCTACAACTGCATTAAATCAATTTAAAAATTTTGATGCATTAACAAATACATGCAGTTTATGAAAGTTTATATGAAATCACTTTAATGTGGTTGCAGTTGTTGTTACAAGCTAACGAACTTTTCTTTCAGTTTTCAAGAAATTTAACACATTAAGACCACTATCCATAAGTGGAAATTAGTTCCATTTTTGTAATTTAATAAGAACCATTTGTAAGGTCATCAAATGATCTCTTTTCAGATATACTTTCATGTAAGCATACTCATTAGATTAATTTGATTATATTCGTAATTAACTGTCAAGTAAAAACAAGAAATTGTTTTCTATATTTGAAGGCGTTTCCCATATCTAGAAGATTCCAGCAAAATGCACAAAAGTGGTTGGAACAAGAAAAAAATTTGTTGCTCTCTACTGAATAACTCAGATATTGTGAAAGCTATAAAAAAAGAAATGTGACCGCACGAGAAATTTTAGATTAACCGGAACAAAAATAGATTGTAATTCTTTTTTAATAAAACTGACTTGGAAGGCAAACGTAATTTATGCTCTTAAGTTTAATAAGGTAAACACATGGGTTGTTAATTAAACTTTAAAATCACCTTGGAGCCTTTGTTTTAGTTAAAGCCAAGATTAAAATGTAACATTCACTAAACTCTGGGGTAATTTATGTACGAATTTAATGTAAACATACAGGATTAAAAAAGAGAACGAAGTTAAATTAACAAAAAGATAAGTGAGCGTTACTTACGAAGTCTGCAATGGTTGCAAAAACTATGCGCTAAGTCAAACTAGTAACTGGTAAGCGTTTTGGAGAATTTGAAGACATTTAAACAGCGAGTGAGCAGTATTTATAATTGCAAATAAATACTGATTTGTTTTCTACCTAAGTAGAAAACTTATCGCTGTCCACTGAGCATCTGAATGAAAGAAGGAAGAAAACAAAATAAAAAATAAACAAAATGAAAGAAATAAAAGAGAGAGAATAGCTCAGTTGATTATAATCAATTAAATTAAAATCAGTGATAATTATTACTGATTTTAATTTATTGACAGCGTATGAACCCATCATGATACCAACTAGTATACAGATAAAAAAGATTCCTCCATTTACAAAACTTATATCCTCTGCCGAACTCATTACTTACTGAACTCTAAAATTGGTTTTCATAAAACTCTGGCATTTCACGAATATCGAAGATATTTTTGAGTAATGTATGAGATTTATAACTCTGACAGCTGTCTGCTGATATCTCCTCTCATTCACACAGAATCTGATTTTAAATTACTTCTTTGCATATAACTTCATCTGTCCCCCATTGCCAAATCTGGAGCTCAGCTACTGTTTCTTGAACTTTGTATCAGTTCCTTGCACAAGTATAAGCATTTGACTAGTTATTTCTACGTACATTTATGTCCTCATAATGGGAACTATTATGAGTTCCCATTATGAGAACTCATAATGTAAGTTTTGTAAATGCAAAATAAAAGTTCGTTACAATTATAGAATCTGCAAGAGATTTCAACAAATTGTAACTCTTAAAAGTATATAATGATCTATTAACGAAATAGAGACATGTAGTAAATCCAGGAATAAACATCGACATTACGGATGATCAAGAAATTATACAAATAATCAGAAGAAAATCCGCAGAGATCCATTCATTTGTAAACTACAGCATTTAACTAGTCAATGCAGTTTATGAATCCAATTATAGAAAACTAAAGCTATGGCATTCTGGGATAAATATCCCATACAAACAAAAATAGTAATTGAAAAGCGAGCTATAGAACGAATAACGCATTTTCAATATTTAGGAAGTGACATAGCATTTGATATAGCTAATGATATAGAGAATAAGTTACATGATTTGAAAGCAAACCACGCTACTCTACATCGAATAACAAAAGGCAAAACAAGGGCGGAAACACAATTAAAATTTTATAAATTCATGGAAATGCCAACAGTACTATGTAGATCAGAAAGTTTGATAGAGAGGGGGAAAAGATGAATGTAGAATACAAGAAGCTGAAATGAAATATCTTAGAGCGGTTTAAGGATGTACAAAAATGGATAGAGGATATGATGGAATCAGGAGGGAATTACAAATACAAGGAATAAATGATAAAATAAAATAACAAACGAATTGGAGAGAACACATACAAAGAATGGAGGGGAGGGTTGACGCTACTAAATGAATTAACAAATTATAAACCAAAGGGAAAAGGTGACATAGAAAAACCTTCACGGGGGCCGGTTTTCCTGCTTTGCGGAGGAAAAACCCCAGGATAAACTGAGGGAAAAAATCCACAGGTAACAGTGTCACTAGCCTGAATAACAACAGAATTAAATATCAGATCATTGCAGTGATAATACAAAAATTTCTTAATATTTCAACCTCAGATGAAATTTCAAACTTTCATCTGCAGGTTGACGTCCATACTTGTCGAAGAACTCTGCTTTTTTGTTCCCTAGAAAATCCCCTAGCCAGTGATGTTCGTGTTCCGATGAGCGATCTATATCTACTATGAACATGCAGGGTTTTGATTACTTGATGAACGGTAATTTATCACGAGGCCAAACTTTAAAGGTAAAGTTTTCAGTTGCAGTGTCTTGTTCAAGAAGAGAAACTATTTTTATTACTATTCATAGCTAAGCAAAATAAATCTGTTCCAAATTCAGCAAAAAAGTACAGGATGGCGTCCTCTGGTAATTTACTTGCAAATTTGGGCTCGATTCGAACACTTCCTGTACCCGGAACATTGATGTGGGATCCAATGGCATTATGGTCTGGGGATATGTCAAATGCAGAAAGCACGCTTACCCATTAGTAGAGTCAGAATAGAACAAATCGTTTCCACAATCTCGATTTAACTTTCCTATTACAGAAAAACATGGAAAATAAAATTCAGGAGATATAATAACCACTTTTAAAATTAGGAGTCAGCGGCTGCGAAAGGTATTAAACGAAGTCATAGCTAAATAACTGAGGTTTGAAGTCTGCAAAGTTGAAATGGTGACGACTGCAAGCACTGTTGAATGCTTCACTAGCCACTACCTATACTTATTCTTTGTGGTAAATTGCCTACAAAAATATTATCTCGGCTTCCGTCTGTCATTCCAGAAGGAATCAAAAAATGTGAACCAACAACACAGTCGTGATTATACACCATGGGTTTATTTTCTAACACTGAAAGTTATGCTACATATAAGCGAGACTTTAATTTTACCTTTCTCACATAAAAAAGTAGCTTTTGTAAAGTGAATCTTCTTCTGCTTTGCATCTTTTGAAGAATCTAACAACCAGAACTCTAATGAACTCCGTGAGAGTCGTATTCTTAGAAAAATATTTTTCAGGAGATATCTGTCCTGTAAGAAAATATCGCTGTGGATTGAACCACATATCTCCACGATTTTGGAGTTGGCGAAATGCACCTGTCATTCTCACATACACTGTTAAGGAAAGTACAATTCATCCTTTTCAAAAAATCAGTGCTGGTGCTGTTAATTGAGATCTTGAAGAATCAGACTTCAAGAGTGTCTCTATATAACTATGATAGGATAAGATTCAGAAGTAGTTGTTATTAACTGATCTTTTGAAAGAATATCTACTTGCCTGAAAACAGAGTGGAAAAATTATTAATGGGTGATGTTGTCTTATCATCAATAACTTTTCCGTCGGCCTCCTGCCCTCTTATACACATAGGAATGTTTTTCCCTAAGCCCAAATACTCTTCAGAAAACGGGGGTATTAGGAATTCCATTGGTACTCCATCCATTGTGCATACTAACTATAGGTTGAAAAGGAACAAAAGAAAATCGTTCAATGCTTAAATTAAATTTAAATACAAAGTTCAGTTTTTATTTAAAATTAAATGAAATGCTTAAATTCAAAGGGGTTTGGAAAAGAGATCGAATTGTGATATCATGACATTTGCATTAGTACTCGAATATGTCGTAGTGTTTACGTTTTTTCCCACGGCCGTTTTGAAAAATTGGCTCTTTTGTTTTCTGTACAATACTGCGTCCTACTTCATTCACTCTTGTTTTTAATTGCTTGTTTCAGTGGCACTCTATTGGGATGTTATTCAACACGTTCTGGCCGGTTTGTAATGCTTGGGTGCCGACAGATGTACGAGCTAGTCGAAGAACGGAGAAAGAAAAGGAAAATGCATTTCTGATAATGTTACCCAACTCATATCCCCTTTGCAGTGAATAACCAAAAAAGTGCATTTTTAAAAACAATAAATGAAAGCCATCTGAAGTTGGGAATAAAACATATTCTGTTTTACTTGAGACTGGTCGGTATGTAACTACAATCCATCTTAATTCATCAGAAATACGTGGCTATTTTGCGGGATTACCATAATGTAACCTGGCTATTGTGTCTAAACGATGTCTTATGATTCCAGCGTCACTTCGTATTTTGTCTCCAAGAGTCACTTCTCGTGAAAATGTTCATTTCCTTCGATTTTGTTTTGTTCAATTCTTTTCTTTATTAACATTTTTATCATTATTTTTGTTCTTTCTGTGTCGATGTTTGATTTGCAGTTGAAAAATATTTTTGGAAGTTATTTGACAATTTAGTTTCTTTCGATGTGTTTTTTTTCAGGTTTTTCAAAATCTAAATAAATAAATAAAGAATTAAAATAATTAAAAAAAGGGCAGTTGTAACCGAAAAAAAAACTGATAAAGTAGAAAATACAAGTAAAATCTAAATATGTTGGTGACGGTAACTAGTATTTATCTTTAATTAGTGTCAAGTTTTTCCTAGCAAATATTAGGAATAGTTCGACTTGCTGAAAGTAGCCAGTACAATTCGAATAAACAGTGAACACTAGGGAATGTGTCTACCCTGTAATAGTACGTCTGATGTTACATTCAGAATCGATTGGATAATTTGTGTTAGACAGATTTCTCTTGACTACTGCACTGCATGCACCGACATACAAAGATATACAAAGACATACTAAGCGTCCATACAGTTGATATATCCTTTTTCATTTCTATTTCATCAAATTTTCTAATCTTTAACTAAACAGTTTCGTCTGGTCCTTTTTGCTGGCTGTAGGTGATTATTCCTGCATTGTGTTCAGAGAAATTACGCAGTACGAATCCTGTTCTGTTATAATTAAAAACTAACACGAGAAGCACATAGTGCATGCTAACGTCTCATGTAGAGTTAGCAGGAATTTTTCCAAAACAGACTGACATACAGGAGAATAACATCGACATTTAGCAGACATAATACATTCACCCAATAGCCTTAGTTGAGTTATCTGAATCAAACTAATCGCTTCAACACATTAGGTACCTTGTCATAACCTATCAGATGGTCAACAATGCTCTCCGATATGTTGTTTGTTGTTGTTATTCATGATTTTCGATATGTCGTAAAATATTGCTTTATACTAGTATCATATTATAGATTTTGTTGTATTATCGCTTGATTCTAGTATTAGATTACGGCTGTGTGATATAAAAAGCTCTATGATCAGCATTAATTGTGTGTAATAAACAGGTATTATTAGTAACTTGATTTTTAATATTAAAGTGAACGACTTTTTTCAATGAAAGTTATGAAATGCTTGCTTGTAATTTCTGCATTGTCATCAGAGTACTTGTTCCGTTTTTGAAAACAGGAGTGTTAATTGGGAAAAATAGTATCAGGAAAACTAATCCAAAGGAAATGAGCAGAGATAGTAGAATGAAGGAGAATGATGAGATATTGGTTCATTGAGTTTGGTATCGAGCTGTATATGGTTGTCATCCACCAGCTGCTCGTGATTTTATGTGATTAGAAGGAAGTAGAGTTAAGGTTGTAGCTAGTTCGGTGAGCGGTGTCCAAGGAAATACCTCTAGAAAAGACATAACGGCAACATGTCATCTATGGTAAATCAATTGGAGAGTTTGTCTGAGAGAGAGGTCATCAGTTAAGCGGATTGCTCTCCTATGAATACAATTTTGTCTTCTGCGAGAGGTCCAGTTCCATCATACAAATTCAAAAACAGTATTATAAGCTCCGCGGATTTGAGCTTCATAAAGTGTTAGAAATTGAGCAGGAGTACTGTTATAATGAAAAGGAAAAGCTTTTTGGAAGTAGAATAGACTATTGACCTGATGTGCTTCTACTGGTATACAGGTTAGATATGAAAGTCAAACTAAGAAGAAAAGAACTTATTTTGGTTTGTAAGGGGATATTATAAAAAACGCGGAAGAGAGTGGAGCATGATTTTTGTTCGTGAAATGAGACATGATTGCGTTTCATTGGCATTAAAATTTCTATAGTTTTCTTCACTCCTTGTTGAAAATGGCATGATGATTGTTCGATGAAGATCTTGAAGAGCGAATTACCTAATAGGTACAGAGTTTTGAAAACTAAAAAGAGTAGTGGAGAGTATTGTCATCAGAAACTCTCTTACTAATACAGAAGCTAGAGGCTGGAAATCGTTAATGTATAGCAGGAAGAGTATACCTGAATGCACAGAGCATTCAGTTACATCAGCATTGAATGAGAAATCTGTTGAAAGAAAACCATCCACCATAAAATGGAATGAACGACCGGTGAAGGTGCTGCCAATCCATTCACAAAGGGATGGACGAATCCTGTAAAATGATAGTTTAGTAAGAAGGCCATGATGCCAGACAGGATCCGATGCCTTGAAAATATCAAGAGCGACCACTTAATTTTTTCCAAACTTTTCTATGGCTTATCCTAGATACGTGAGGTCTGGTAGATCTCTTGTGGAACGAAAATTAAAAAATCCATACTAAAGATCACCAAGTATGCTGAGTCTCCAAGTAGTGAAGCAGTTGGTTGTTGATCATCACTGGCTGCATAAATGCTAGCTTCCAAACCGTAGCATAGATGCGAAACTAGTATGACAACTTGAAGAGAGTCTTGCAGTATAGCTGGTCAGTTATAATGTAACGGAAATGGACGTATTTTAAACCGAAAATAGATTACACATGAACACATTGACGTATGCAATGGTCGGAGCATAACTTTATGATTATCAATACATCAGCTTCTATACTATACCAACTCTAAATACAGTAGGTTCGCTCAGCTCGCATTCTTGATCACTGCTTAGAACTTCGTCGTTCTCTGGAGAGAAGCTCATAACATGTAGCTATCATAATGGATGGATGGCCAGATTATTCTGGCATTAGATATCCGTTACAGACACTCAAGAACGATCGATTGATGCTACACCAGAGAGATACCATATTCCTTTTCATTAGCGAGAGCGCGGGAAGATACACTGAATATGATAAGTTTCCGTATGATTCAAAGTGGAGAGAAAATAAAGTTTGAATGAAATGCTATCATTGCATCCATACTAAGGGGTTAATCTTCTCGTATGATGCGAGTTTTTATAATTCCACGGTTGAGCATGCTTTCGGAGTGATAAAGCAGCTACAGAAGCGAAGTTGGTATTTAGTTTTTAATTAAAATATTTCAAACTTTTAAAACTAAAAGCTTCAGAGAATTTTTATGAAAATAATTCAAATATTACTAGTTAAAAAATAATTATTTTGCTTAAATTCTTTTCGCAGTCTTCTTGGTAAGTATATATCCCGCAGTAGCTAGATAATCTAAAGAAATATATCGATTATTTCATTTTCTTAATAAAACAATTTAATAATCTTAATTTAGCAAATTATGTACTCTTAATTACCGGAACTCACTCATATGTTTGAGATTTCTTTCTTCTTCTTCTTCTTCTTATTATTATTATTATTACTATTTAGAGAAATATCAGAAAAAAATATACATTATCTAGCTTGTTTACCTGTTTTTCAAAAATAAATATGAAATTTCGTACCGAAATACCCACATCTGCACAATACTTATTAACTCATCCTTCAGCTGAAAAGTCCTTATAAAAGTCCCAGTATTCAAGAAGGTAATCAGATTTCCAACTACCGCTACGCCCGTCTGTGTGTGTGTGTGTGTGTGTGTGTGTGCGCGCGCGCGCGCGCGCGTGTGTGTCAGAAGAAAAGAAATTACCATCAAAGAAATAAAGAAAATCAGAAATAATATATGTCTTCATATACATCAAGATATCTCTCCACCTGCAAATCGCCACATGACCTCTACATTTCCTATATGACTAGTGGAAGAACCATATAATGGTCTCCAGGATTATGAACTACAAATAAGTAACTGAAATAAGTAACTTAACATCAATCGACCTCATTGAAACTGAGAAATGTCTTACTGGGTAAGTGATTTCGTCAAAGATGTTCTCGATATGAATTCTAATTGATGTTTCATTGCTTTTCAATAAGACGAACGGGACTAAATGGCCAGTAATTAAACATTTTATATAGTGAACTTCAACAAGAATAGGTGTGATATTTACAAAATTATAATCAGTCATCAGTAATCTTGATGACTTTTAAAAACAGCCGTAAACAGTTTGGTTAATCTGGCAGGCATTAAGCGATTTATCCTTTTCCAGCCTTATGATTTGTTTTTAAATACCAATTGTTTTTAAAATACCTACAAGTTTGGTTTACTCTATTATATCATCTTTTGCTTTTAATTGTTCAGACTTCCTTAAATATCTTCCTAGTCCCAGCAGGATATGTTGATATGAAAATGTAATTTTGCTTAGTTATGTTCTTGAGGATTTTGATAGTATTCCTTCGAATTTCTTGTAATAATTAACTCAATGATCACATTATATCAGAATTTGGATTATTATATTTTAGTATAAAACAAATCTTTAAACTGACCCACGTATAAGGACTACATTTTCTTCCTGATCAACACGTTAGTAATTAAATACATTTAATGATCGGTTTCTTTCAACTGAGAAGACCTTCTATCCTCAGGCTCCATTTTCTTTTTATTAGCGACCACTTTTCACTTTTTCTTGTTTAACGTAGTTCTTAATTAGCACTTATCACAATCCCAACATCAGCACTTTTCAGGAAATTTCCAACTTGACTTGCATTCTCAAGTTGGTTTTCTATTGCAGTTTGTTTAATAACGGAATCAATTAATTCCGTCAAGTTGGATGGGATGATAGTATTCGGTGCTCTAATTCGAAGTGATCTTAATTATTGATTAAGAAGAGACAAAAGCATTTCCATACTTTAACAAATTAGAATTTTCTATTAAGGAAACCTTTATTTGTTGTTTGCCTTTTTTCTTTTTCAGTTGCATGATGCATAGATCAACTGCAAAAGAAGCAGACGCAAGAACAGCATTGGGAAAATGTCATTAAACATCATCGTAACACGATTATACATAAGCAAAGGACTACTAGCATTAAATCTAATGTAGTATATATTTTTTTTTGTTATTCCAATATATACTACCATTATTTTAATTAAATTTGTATAATCTGCATTGTACAGTATTTGGTATATAAAATAAACCAAAGCACAACAAAACATTCACGTGATTTAAAACTAGGGCAATTATGGTTTAAATGCCAACGCGTTACAATAGAGACTTAAACAAGTTCAAAGAATAAAACCGAATGAATTCTTTGAAATGAATATGTCATTTATACGTGATTGTGCTCAAAGAATGTGATTGACGACCAGTTCTGGAACGAAAAAAATTTCTAATCTTATAGCACTATGTAATATAAAATTAGGAACCTCTTCTATGTGGCACTAAAAAGTATTTTACTTTGCATCTGCTCTTTCTATATTATAACTTTAAAAATGAATGTATTCTTTTTCTTTCATTTGTGCGCATGTCGAATATTTCAAACTAACAGCACAGAGGAGTAGAAAAGTAACCTTTTTACCTTTGCTTTTATTTATTCAGTATCACGACTTCAGCAAATGCTTTGACTGTTATAAATTACTTTCGCTTACGAAATTAAGAAAGCTATTTGTATTTTGACTTTATCGGAAACCACTGTTAATGTATACGTTGCATGTAAAATAAAAAGGGCCAAACCACAAATTTATCATTAAATAAAGCTCTTATTTAATGTGCTCATGATAGCCTAAGTATTATGGATCGTCAAACTAAGCGTAGCCCAAGTCTTCTGACGTTAAGGAAGGGTGTCGATATTTAGCGGAAGTAGTGCATTATTCTCCAGTTCGTCCTATAATTTCATGAAATATTTGCTTACAGAATGGTTAAAATTCTTTCCCTAGTTTGGAACGAAATACCTGAAAACATATATGAGATGGGTAACGATTACTAAAACTAAGATTTATTTTTAAGCTCAGGAAATATTTTACACCACCATGCTGTTGCTTTTTATCTAGGATATATTCTAGACCAGGAGTGGGCAAACTGCGACTCCTGAGACAATATTTGTTTTCATTGCCATTTTTCTAAACTTTTATATTAATAATCTATAGTAGTATAATATGAACCAATATTAGAATATTTTATTTCATAAATGCTTTAAAGATAAGTAAAAAAAACAACATATATTTTGAAACTTCACATTTTTAGCTTTTAAATAGTACCGGCCAAAAGGATTGTTAATGTGGATTTTATTATCGTATTTGGTTGGTAAAAAGTGTTTGGACATTTTATGGCCTGGCCTGTGTCGCTCCCACCAAAATTAATTCTAAAAGTGACTAGTATGATCGCTGCATTACCCAGCACCTCTATTGCCTGGACTTAGCGTCATCACTCTTCATGCAGTACACACAAGTTACGCGCTTATGGTGGTAGCGGATCATAACTAGTGAATTTTAGTGTAGATAGGTACTTTTCTGATTAATAAATAATTAAGATTGATTTTAGTGAAAGTTATAAAACCCTTGTTTAAAATGACTGAGCAACAGAAGTGTATAAAACGGAAATACGTACAGGAAATGAAAATGTTTAACCAACAATGGGAGGATAATTTTAACTGAAACAATACGAAGGAAACTTAGAAAGAGTTTATAATGATTTTGAGAATAGGTTTGAGAAACTAAAAAAGTTAAAGGCATGTTTTGAATTTCTTGTGAATCCTTTTGTGATTGATGTCATCAACGATGGATGTCCTGTTCTTGCACCTTTTACTGCGGATGTTGCTTCAATAGATAGAGACAGAGCTTATTGAGCTGCAGGAAGATGTGGGTTTTAAGCTAGTACATAAAAACTCGTCGGTAACTTACTTTTGGAAACAAATCCCAGAAACAAAGTATCCCAATCTTCAAAAAACTGGCTTCCGACTATTCTCAGTTTTTGGGACAACTTATTGCTGTGAATCACTCTCTCTCTTCTATGTAATGAAATTTGTCAAGTCAAAACATCGAGCTATCCTCACTAACAGCCACCTTACTGAGCTTCGTAGAACAACTTTGACATCGTACAAGCCAGAATTTAAACTATTAACTGCACAAATGAAGAAATGAAGATTAAACATATTCTTCTTTGGTGAGTAGGACTACTATATAGTTGTATTTTTTATTATATATAAACACAATATTAAAATAATATGTTCTACGGGTTGACCATTCAAAAATGTATGATATGGGGGCTCTTATTACCGAAGAACATTCCCACCCCTGTTCTAGACCATTATAAAAATCACTATTCAGTCTGGCGAAATAAGCATTCTTCTAGGACTGCACACTAAGCATTATAATAAGAATTTAATGACAGTCAACTGACTTAGTTGGCGCAGTGGTTAGAGTATCCGCTCTGCATCTGAAAAGTGGAGTTTTTCCAATTACATGGTGGCCTCCGGATGTTTAGGTATGTCTTAAATAATGGTTACTGCTTCAACGAGATGAGAACCACCGCCCAGATAACCTGAGGCCTGAGAGTGGCGTTAAGAATTTCATTGCTTGCTCACTAGAGCAGGGCCATCAGATTATCTCTCTTTACACCACTTACGGTACTCATGTATGTCAGATTTAGAACTTGCTTTTATTCGCATAAAAAATATAATTTTTTAGTTAATTCTGGCATTTAAAGCACTGAGAATATAACTAACAGATCTGATGTCGATCAAAGGAAAATCTTAACTCGATCCCGTAATTTGATGCTTCGTAGACGATTGATATGTAGGTCCAGTTAAACAACTTTACCACGACATAAGCTTGGTTATTATCAGTTGGTACGGTTTATAAGAAATATTCGAAGTGATTTTGTTGTCTAATGCAGGACTAGTGAAGCAGAAATTGATCTGGAAATAAAAAGTATAGTTGAATTACACTGTACGCCATGCACACACATGGACGCACGCTTTGAGTAAACAAGACTTGAAATATTGGATTGTTGGTGATACAGAATTTTCCAGTGCGGTTTGTTGTACGCGAAGCCAAAGTCAAACGAAAGTTTTGCTTCACGTAGAATCAACTGTTACTTGAAGAGTTAAATAACGAAATCAGTAAGTGCTTCTTTCCAAAAACAGTCTTCTAAATTAAACTTTTGTGGTAAGCAGAATTTTTACATTTAGAAAGAGGTTTAGAAAAAAAAAATGTTTGTTTTCATATTTTCTGTTGTGGTCTGATATTATTTCAGTGATTTTTCTAATCTTGGTTTAAGAACTAAAAGTCATGAACTGATGTACATTTACATTTATGTACATTCATATATGAATTATCAAAGAAACAGTCCATGATGCATGCTCGTTCGTAAAAGACTTCAGTAATTTACTAAATTTCATCGAAAAAGGAGACTAATTTAATCCTTTATATTTTGCTGCTACCGCACTTACAGATGGTAAGCTTCCCTAGAACTATGTAATTTAAAGAACTTCATTAAATATTCTATAGCAAAGTTTAACAAAAATATGCAGATACTTTGGTTGTGATATAATCAAGATAGGGGCAAAAATACAAGACAAGGTAAATATAGCTATCAGCTTAAGTCCTATGTTAATGGCGAATTTTAGGAGGATATGCAATTTACTTTTTGTTTTATAGTATATATTAAGTTAGTTGAGTGATGCCAGATCCCTGACGTAGAAATGCGACCTATTTACAACGAAGAGACTGGTTAATCATTCCACTCAAGTAGGAACATTGATAATTAAATTTTATATCAAATACAAACATGAAAGTATATTAAATAATTTAACTTTAAAGAAGGGAGCGAAGTATTTCAGAAGACATTTTTAAAATTGCTTTTAGTGAAACGACCGAATCTGTTTTTCTTCTTTCGGAAGAAGATCAACTCATACTTTCTACTTAAGCCAGAAGAGTATAAATCTTTTTTTAAGCGTACGGTTAAGAGACCATTTATATGCTCATTTGGATATTTGAATGCTGGAGAATCTTATATGACGTGAAAAGCGATTAATCACTTTGGCGTTAATGGCATCTATGGTTTGATCGCATTATCTGTCGATCTTGTCATTATCTTAATGACACACACACACACACACACACACACACACACACACACACACACACACACACACACACCTGTCGTTACGTCATACTAAAATAGGGGATTTCAAATTTAAAAGAAACTAACATTAAAAGAATGCGGTATTATCGATTTCCTATACTTTTTTCTTCAGGTGACTTTACTGACTTTTAAACCATGAAATCATTGTAGCAAGCTCGAAGGAAAGTGAAAATAAAAAGAAAAAAAGATTTTCCAATAGTAAAATTTTCTTATAGGAGGTCTATAAAATCTATAGAAAATAGGAAAAGATATGAGTTACTACATGCTTCTTGAGAAAAATATGCTAGCGAACTAATCGTAATACCTATCGATGTAAACAAACGTTAAGCAGAGGGAACATAAAGTGACTGAAATTAAAAGATACGTCTTTGAAACCCCAAAGTACTCCGATTGATTTTAAACTATTTCGGCTCATGACGTTCAAGATTTCGTTTAAAACTATAAGGGCACAATAAAGCATCCACAAAATCTTCAAAAGGACCAAAATGACTGCAGGCAATGCTGCTATTGACAATGTTGGTATAGCAGATGAAACATTTCTTGTTACCAAGTGTTCCTATATTCAGATTATTAATTCAGTTAATGCTCTGATAGGATAGTTACTCCTCTCTACACAGTATGGTATATCTGTCAAATGCACGTGTAAGTTTTGGATGGTTTGCCTGCTTTGTGGGATGAAAAAATTCCGGTTAATTCCGTTTGAGATAAGCAAAATTAATTTCAACCTAAAGTCCTTTTGGTCCTATCATGTGAACTTCTAAACCACAGAAACTTCCACTTACAAGAGTCACTGTAGCTTAGTAAATAACTACTAAACTACGTTGACTCTTTCGATGATATAGATGGAAAATGAAGGATAAAGTTCTCATTCAGTTAGCATTCAAAAGTAAAACAAATGACTCATCCATACATTACATAAATAGCCCTTGGAAACGTCTAGAAAATTATGCCATTGTTATGATACCATGCTAAGTGTACTTTGAATTATAGCGACCGTTAATTTGATTCATGAACGCACACAAATCTAAGTTCAGGAAAACATAATATCTGAAGAAGAACTAATTTAAAAGATTTCTGACAAAATTGGATACTGATTACAGGTAACTAACAGTATCCATATTGTTCTATATAGCTGCTATCAGACGCGTGTACCATTATACGCCTTTCGCACTTCCACACATCTCTCTTTTCTGGGCGCCTAACAAATATTATCACCACATTTGAAACTCCAATTTTAGTTCCTGTTGCTGTTTACAGCAATATATCGATAACTAGTAATAGTTTACTTTAGTGTTGCTATCATCAAAGAAAAATATTGATTTCAGAAAAAAATAACTATTTTCTTACATAAAAAACGTAATACAAAGTTGAAATTGAGAGAGTAGCACTCATAATAATAGCACGTATTTGAACAGTTTCATTGCTTGAAATACTGCTATTTACTTTCATGAAGGCACAAACTTATCATTCCAACTAGAAAAGGAATTCATGAATATATACAGCCTCTTCTTCTTAAAAGACCTTTTCAAGATTTTTGTATAAATCTTCTTTCCACTAAAATGAACAAATTCTTCTAGACCCACATGAAGTGGAATGGAATGCCGATATTTCACCATCGATATCATTCATGTAGCTTTATTTACAACAACTGATGTGTTCTTTTCTGAAAATGCGCATTCCCAATCTCAAAGAGACCACAAATACTTTGAAAAGTTTGGAAATTTGCCAAGAAAGAATTGGTTTAACGGAAGCAAAAGAATTGCACTCGAAACCGGAATGATATGGGAATACTGCGGTCTTGTTTTCTGGGAATTGTTTTTATAGTTCAAAAGAGTCGATGGGAAATCCGCAAAGGTGACAAGAATGAGAACAAAAGATAAGAAAAGTAATACAACGAAAGAGAAATGAAAATTGATATAGTTCGCCCACCATTTAGAGGTCCCTCGACACTTCTGCGCATGTCAGAAAAAGGAGAATCCATTCCGATAATAGGATAATCAATCTTCTGGGATGTGTTTGTTTATTATTACAGGTCGGAAAATTTAGCTTTTCTTTTACGAACATTGTAGTTTTTTACAGTGTAACTATTTTGCTTGTATAACAGTTGGAAAAATGTACGTAGAGTATTAACAAAATTAAAAACGATATAGCATAAAACAAAAATTTAACTAAGTTTATTTTAAAAAAAGTTTTCTATAAAATAAAAATAATTACACAGAAAAAGAGAAATTTTGTCAAATGAACTTAGATATTCTAAACTTATAGTTGAGAGAACTGAGACACTTTAATGTCCTAAACCGATTAATTATTTATGACTTGTTGTTACTCTTTTAACAAACCCACGCAAAAAACGGTTGGAAAAAATACCATTATCAAATCCTTATAATCTTCATAGTCATCTGAATCGGTGATCGAATCGCCATCACTTTCACTTAAACTGATCACCAAAGGTTCGCATAATTCTTCGATAATTCCGTCTCTGTCCCAATACATATTTTCCAATGAGGTGATATAAAAGCAATATTTTCTCCAGTTTTGAACTGTAATACTTTGTCGCCTGTTCTGAAAGCTTTTCACTTCTGCCCAAACATACTCAATGGCATTAATATCGCAATGATATGGTGGTAGCCTCAAAGCTAGAAATCCATGCTCTTTGAGCGTCGTGTCGAATTTAAATAGTTTAGTTGTGGGCGAATTTCTTTTCACCAAATTAAGCAATTCAATTTTTCGCATATCTGGGGAATGAGAAATGTTATTTGCAGAGAGCCAATCCATAAGAACTTGCTTCTTATTAGACCAATTTGGAATTTTGTTTAATAGAATAGAGTGATATGAAGCGTTATCAATTATAACAACAGCATTTTTAGGAAGGTTTGGAATCAGTTTTTCTTCTGCCTACTTTTCGAAGATCGTAGAATTCATTTGCCTGTGGTAATTGGCTTTGTATAGTCAGTTTGAGTTCGGTAAAAAACCCATTTCTCCACCCGCACACAAAATTATTATGCGCCGCGAGGCATTTCCGGTTTGTAGCACTCCGCATTCTTCTTTCGACTGCCAACATTTTCCATAAGTTAAATTACTATCAATCGAAGTTTCATCTAGATACACAATCGGTCTTGTCTCCTCCCTGAAACGTCTTATTGCTCTCAAATACTGCGTTCTAGATAAAACAATGTCACTTCGCTCCATGATAAGTTTCCTTTTATTCTGGGACTTTTTAAAACAAAATCCGATTTCATAAAGTATTTTCCTTAAAGTTTCTCTTTTCCAAGGAAAATTAATATTTTCTTTATGCACCGGAATCAATTTCGGAACAGTTAGCACTCTTTTCTCGACCACGTAAAATTCGTGAATAGTTCTTCTTATAACGTCTACATCAAAATCATTCAAAGCTACGGTTTCGATGGTTTTCTTTACTCTGGCGCTTTTTTTAGGAAATTTAAATTTTGGCTTACCTTCACCTTTTGATTCCCCACGAATTATTTTAACAGTCGACCCCGATACGCCAGCACTTGCACGTTTTATGACTTGAAAAAGGGGAACAAGGAGACGATTCTTTTTCGCAGAATGTCAGCACATTATTCAATATTCTTTTGCAAGAGCTACTGAAACGTTTAACAACAGAACTTGTTGACTGTACTGGATCCATGATACAATTAATAATAAAAAAATAACAAAAAAGCGACAACATAAATCAAGCTAGTACTAGTACAGCGACAGACAAGAAAGCACGTGATTTCGCATGTTGGCGACCAATTCGTACATCATTCGTTTCTTTTTCCCCTTCAGCATGAATCGACTATTCTTGGCAAAATGACAAGGAGAGACCTACAAACGGTTGGCGAACTATAACGAGCAGGCGAGAGAAAGATTACCGAAGAACTTAATAAAAACAGGAAAAGTTAAGAGATTAAATTTTAAAACGGTTTCTGAAATGTCTAGGTAAAGACAGTTGAAACAGGGCCAAAGTTTATACAACAATAGTTCCAAAAATGACACTACAATCCTAGGAATGTGCTGTTATCACTCGTCTGATAATTCTTCTTAGTGACGTTTATTCGGCCGTTTGTGAACATGCGACCAAAACTCTTCTCCCCCATCATATTCTGCTGGCTCTGTTTGATGAATTCTCATTTTGCTTTCACCCTCCCCTTCTTCACACGCGAAGAATGATGTGTATTTCTTCTTCTGTGATTTTGGTTGTTCTTCTTAGCGGAGTGACCATTCGTGTTCTGCTACTCCTAATACTGAAAGCCAAAATATCTCACTTGAATAACACGAAAGTTTCGTGTTTACCGCTGCATGCTTTTGGCGGTTATACAAATGGATGCATGCAACAAATAGAAAGAAAAATCAAAGAAGCCATTGTCAATATTATTTTTTTAACTATGCAGTATCGTTAATTGTTATGACACTGGTTCAAAATTGCTTACGATATGTGAAGAGTTATTATGCTAATAGGGTAACGAGTATTGTTAAGTATGTTAAAACACCAACAAAAATAATGAATAGGTATCTAAATTATGTAAGAATGTCATTACTCAATTGTGATACTGAGATCTTTAGGTGACTACCAACAGCTATCGATCTTGCTCTTACTAACAACTAGCTTGCGTACTATATACCTTATTCCATCACTGTAACGTCTCCTTACAAAAGTGTCCCAAGTGACGATATTTGTCTTTCTGGTAGAAATTTACAATGAATAAAATGAATAGTCATCTTAAATCTATTTTTGTAATACAATCTGAATATTTAAAAATCAATTTCATGATTTTTCCATTAATACCCAACGGTGAACGTCATTTAAGGGTACTTGAAAGCGTTTAATTCATACATAAAGTTCGAATTATTATTATTATTATTATTAATTGTTATACACCAATTATTATACACCAACGAAATGTTTCCAACTTAGAAGACATTGGTGCTAATACTCTAAATTTGCTTTAAAATGATTTCTTGGTCTACGAAGGGAATTAATCCCGAAACTGTTCTGGAAATATTTTTAACCACCTACTTAAGTGAAACCTCCTTATATTTTAAATATCTGCAACTAATTAACAATGCATTTCATTTATTTAACTAATTTAACGTTTTGTGAAATTAATATCGATCAGCGCTATTTATTTCTTTCCCGTTAAAATATTTACGAACCATGTTAGTAACTATATTATTTGCTAAAACCGGATATTTTGGCCCCATTATACAGTTTTGCATGGTATTTACAGGGTATTTAAACCAAAATCATTCTATATAATAATTACCAAGGAAGATAACAAGGATATATATATATATATATATTTCTAAAACGCTTTCAATTCACTTTTTTGTGTTTTTATGTACACCTTATTGGATATTCGTGCATCCCAAAAGGTTCCATGTTTATATCACTTCACAACCACCTCTGAGTGCTTTTGTATCTCGTGTATACATTTACATCGACTTAAGGAATATAAAACAGACATCATTCGATGTCTGTTTTATTTAAAACAGACATGATAAAACACTACATAATTTTGATTAAAATATTATTAGAAAAGAAGTATTTGTATATCATTCATATTTTCATAAAGTTAGCATAGGTCTTCTTTTCCACGCATTTCTTTATCAAAGAATAGTACAGTTCAGAGTTTACTTGAAACATTGAATGAGAAGATTTGTATTTACTTTTTATGTTATCTTTTTAAGATCATATTTATCAGTCTTGATGAGTAGTCTAATCCAATATTTATTACGATCGTGCTTTACTGTTCTTTCGTTATATGTACAAATTCTTTGTTTCATATATATATATATATATATATATATATATATATTTTTTTTTTTTTTTCATATATATATATATATATATGAAACAAAGAATTTATACAAAGAGAGATTTAAACAAAGAGAGATTCATATCTTCAGTCTAAGAAAATAGCTGAAATGACCACCGATCAGCATCAAAATCTTGGTGACCCTTTCTTTTAGTGTCACACGGTGATCAGAATTCATTTTAGAAATTATGAACTTTACCACAGCATTATAAATAACTATTTTTATTTCCCGACGTCTCGACCTTCATCAATTAAAGTCATCAACTGGAGAATACACAAACATACAAGGACAAGCTGAGTTATATTTCGCAAAGTATGCTAATGAGACAATGATCTGATCAACGGTTATTCTCCTGGCATGAGAATCATTAGAAAATAATTATTTTCTAATGATTCTCATGATTAGAGAATTATTAGAGGTGCAATAAAGACGGCATACTCCAGAGTGGCCCAGCAGAGGGAGTGGGACTTTGGATGAGTTGAGTTAGCTTTTTAATTTTGCAGGAGATTTAAAGGTGGCGTTAATGTTGCATTTTTGTAACATTCTGTTTATTTTATCTGATGCCCCTTTAATGTATGGAATGGTTATAGTTTTAATGTAGTTTTTATTATAGCTTTCTTACAGTAACAATGATGTCCTAATTTAACATTACAAAGGTCATGCCAGTAGAATAACCATTGATCAAATCATTGTTTCTTAAGAATACTGTGTGAAATGTAATTCAGCTTGTCCTTGTATATTTATGTATACTCCAGACAATGACCTTCATATGAAGGTCGAAACGTCGGGAAATTAAAACAGTTATTTATACCACAGTTGTGAAGTCCATAATTTCAAACACGAAAAAATCTTTGTGAATTATAATGTTACCAAATGTCTGCATACCCAGTTTTGGCAAGTAATGCTCGTTTAGCCTTAATCCTCTTTTTATATCTTTATTAAAAATAATTCATTGCATTGTTTTCATTCTTCATCTGTGTTCATTTTATTATTTGGATTTTTACAGTAGGTGTGTACATTAAAATTACGAAAGAGCAATAAGTATAATAGAAATGAGCATATCAATGGCACAGTGCTTCTTTTGCCTATATCTTTGTATTTTAAACAAAAATATTAAACTCTTATTTCTTTAAATTATTTCTTTATAAATTTTAAATTATAAATTAAAAAAAAATCAGCTAACGCCTTTTATTCCCTAATAGGCAGTAGGCGAGGCCTTTACACCCTATATAGCTTTTGGAGACTGAGTGGGCAGTTCAATCTCCACCATTAGCCAATCACTAATTTTAGGCAGCCACCGATAAAGAGGATTGCAAACAAGTGCTGCCATCTCTTGGTGCCTAACCCTAACAGGATATGTTACTGTCTGAAATGATGTGGGTATTACGGTCGATATTCTTGATTTTACGGGACTAAAAACCTGAGTTTCCGGGAGAAAAACCCGCTTGCCCATGCCAGAGATCGACTAACTCGGAAACCGTCGAAGATAGGCTTAGAAAAAGTTCTTCTAGTCGGCGACTAGACTTCAACCTAGCTCTAACTTCGAGATGCCAAGTGCAGAGGACACAAGGGCCACTTCCAGTGAACTACACACGCCTGAAAGAGAGAATATTTTCCCCAGTTCTCTATAAGTTCAGGTCGTAAATTCGAGAAGAAAAGATTCCTATTGAGTCAGTCAAAACTTTTTTCTTCTGTTCTGCAGAAGAAAATAGTTCGTCCACATTTTATTTCTTTCTGTCCAGTTGTTTTAAACAGTCAAGAAACTGTTGGATTATATTTCGAATGGAAAACTTCAATTCTACAAACTAATTAACGCTGTGCCACTTTCTTTCAACTGTAATTAATTTTCCTCTCTAATTGTAAAGAGATCATATGGAAATTTAATGATTCTTTCGGCTTTTCAGTTGATCAAGCAAGTACAGACATGGTTGAATGGCTGTTTGGTTTCAGTACATTTCATTTACAAACGACAAGGTTCAAGGGGATTGTGCATATAGCATGCTTTTATATAACATTCTTATATTTTATTGATAATGTGTATTCTGTATATCTATAAAGCATCGAGAGGCGGATGTGACATATCATGTATGCTAAATTTAACTGACATAAATTAATTAAGTTTGCCGCTAAAAATAATAATGAAACTCATATTTTACTTATATATATACTAGGGTGGAGCTAGTCCCCCCCTCCTCTGGCGCCTACGGTGCTCAACCCCCCGAGTTCCGGACTGGTAGGCCGGTTCTCCTTCAATTCTGATGACTCGCATTTTGAAGACTCGACACTCAGGGTAGCCCCTGAATTTCAAAACGTTTCAAAAAATGTAACATACAAACGCGTCATAAAAACGTGACATAGAAAGGTTTATCATTATATATATAACGGCCTCGCCTACTCCCTGTTCAAATAAAAGGCGTTTTCAGACTTTTTTTTAATAAAAAAATTGCCTTGAAATTTGACTGCTTCTAGTTGGCAACGACGTTATCCATTGTCCCCGAATATCGAATATCTTCCCCACTAACTTTCATGAGGTTGCAATAAAACTTGATATGCACAAACGCATTGCACCTGCAATACATTCTTTTCACAGAAAGAAGGAAATGCCTGTTTGTCCTTATCTTATCATTGAAAAATGAGTCAGGTATTGCTTCCTTTTCTAGGAAGCGACGTTGAAGATATTGGGAAATATCTTATTCGATGCCGTTAGTAGGTTTTCTTTATAAAAATTCTGTCCTGAATATTTATAATCAATTCTCGTGCATTGCAGTACTGAGAGTTGCAAGCGAAATATCATTTGTTCTCGCAAAAGATAGATCTTTGAAACGCATTAATTCTTTGGTACATACGAACGTCTTATGAAAGTTACTAGGGAATCCACAAGTGTAAATTCGTAATCAAAGGAAAATTAACTGAAGATGGTAGTAAAACAAAATATTTAGAACTAAAACCAAATCACTACGACAGTCACACACAAAATGAAGTACTAGCATGAAAAGCTAGTAGAAGAATATCTGGATATTTAAAAAAAATTATCTGGAAGAAAATAAAAACAAACGTAAATGAATAAAAATAGTGAACTTGTGCAAAAACTACAACAATCATGTCACTGAACTCTTGGGTTAAAATATTCAATTCAAATATTATTACTCCTTTCTCTTTTTTAATGAAGCCGTAACAATATCATCATCATCATCATCATAACACTAAATATGGGTATAGACCAAATTGATCTGTTCCGGTCTCATTAACCATCCAATATCCTTTTTTGAGCTTTACTTTGCCTTTTCTTTCCAAATGGCTTATATCTTAGTATTTGTTTAGGGTGTTGGGTGTTGGCCATTCGGTTTACTTGTTCAATCCATTTTTATTTATAATTGTTTAGTAATATTAAATTAACAATTAACAATATTAAACTAAATATAGAAGGAAAAATGCAGAAATACCAAATATGGATCCGAAAATAAAAAGAAGAATAGAAAATTATATTAGAAAAAATGCAAGATAAGAAATGACCACCAAAAAAAATACAAATCAGTACAATATACGAAGGGGATCTGAAAAGTTCTGATAAATATATACTCTTAGAATACACTTACTCGTAGAACAAAATGATATCAAAGCAATTGATATAACCACAAGAAGGAACATACTAGTAGCCGAGTTGTGGAGGTAACTTATGTTCTTATATTCTTATACACTCTTATATTCTGTGTCGTGGCTATGTCAGTTGCTTTAATAACATTTTGTTCTAGTGGTTTTTCAAAACTTTCCAGACGCCACTCGTAGAGGTAAGGTCGAAGAAGACCTAGGCGAGACAGCCTAGGTCTTCTTCATAGTGACATTTAAGCTTCATAGTGAAAAGAAAATGCATATTTTTTTGTAGAAATATAATCCTATCTTATCTCATCTTCTCTTAACCTGACAGGTATAAAGACCTGTCACTTTCCGGCAGCTTAAGTTTTTATTAACCTAATTAATGCTATGATAAGGCAGTCAGTTCCAGCTATGTAATCTGTCAATTCTTGTGTTCTTCTTTCTTTGTTTTAATGAAGGGGAAAACCTTAGATCTCAGTTTATGAGAATGGCTACCTTATGTCCAGTTGAAAAGCCCTCATTAAAAGTTTCCTTCGTGTCTTAAAAAGAATTATAACTCTGAATTTTCTGAAATGTCTTCGCTACTAAACAGAAGACAGATGCACTTTGAAAAATAACAGCGCCTAAACGTCAATTTATTTGCAAAATAGTTGTAACCCAAACAAGGAGATTCAAGTGGATATTTCAATATTACATAAAATTTTTTAAAAGATTATATTTTAACTAGAATGGATTAGAATCTTGACTTCCGTGTCAAAATTATTATAAAATATATTTTTGTAAATACATGTATTGTGAATAAGTCGAGGTAAACTATGCCAATTGTTTGTTTAAATGAACCTATTTATTTCACACAGTTTGAAAGATAAACGAAATGAATAAAATATGCATTTATCTTTTCCTTGTTGAGTGTATTAAATTTAAGACATTTTTTCTCTAAATTTATGTTTCTAAAATATAAAGAGAATTCATTATCTTATTACGGGATCCTGATCAGCCTCAATAACGCACCAAGCTGTATAGATGTTGCACTAGGTACTGCTCCGAGGACTCTGGTTATTACTTTTTGCCGTATCACCGTGTTCAGACATCGCGATAATTGTATGTTCAGTCGTAAATATACTTACCGATGGTATAGAGAAAACAAAAATATGCCATAAATATCATAAATATGTACCACGAATTTTATGTTAACTAGCACCAAAACGCCTTGGAAAAACCTGGGTTCGAATCCTGTCTAGGACGTGAAGAACCTTAGTAAGAGAGTTTCAGCTGGAGGTTAGTTGGCCGGACTCATACGGAAGTGGTAGGGTTTTATCTTCTGGAAACTGGGTTTTCACCCTGGATATAGGCAAACGGGCCAGGAGAACATACGCAATTTACATAGAAAGTAAATTTATAGGCAAAAGGCTAACTACCATATTCTAGATTCACAGTCACGAAGTCCAAAGATAACTTGGACAGTTATGAGTACTTCAGGGTGCGCTAAGAAACGTAGAAGTAGAAGAAGAAGAACCAAAGAGCTATCTGTGAGTAGTTTCTATAATTAATTAACAATTCATGTCCAATTCACATATTAATTATTTCAGTTGCCCAGCAATTGCTAAGTGCTGACAGTGTTTGTCTCTCGCAATATTCTTTCGTTATTACTTCTTTTCAATGACTAAGATGGAATTCTGTACTCCGCAGTTACACTTTTGTAAGTCAGCAACGGTGCATTTTATTTTGCGTCGAACTTTGTTGTGATCTATGCAACTCTCACAAGAATAATATCAGCGTCACTGTTGCTAAAGCATGATCATTTTGCTTTGTTGCAACCTTCGTTCGTTCTGATTTTTTAAAAAAGACGTGTTGATTGAGCATTTTCTAAAAATATTTTAACTATAAAAATTAGAGGTTCAAGTAAAAATGAAAGTGAGTACAAAGAAGGGATTTTAATTTGAATTTCAAATTTTCAAAAAGATTAGCATATTTTTTCCCGTTAGAAAATTAAGAAATGAATAAGGCAGAAAGAACTCAACTGTTAGAGAAGCCTTTGTTTCTCTAAAAGAGAAATTAAGGCACGTGTTTCTCTAAAAGAGCAATTTAGGCATTTCTCTAAAAGAGCAATTAAGGTACGTGAATATTCAGACTGGAGAAAATTGTTCCAATTTTCTCCAGTCTGAATATTCACGTGCCTTAATTGCTTTCGAATTTGTTCATCTGAACTTTGCCCTTTCTCTGAGATGAAAGATTTCATGCTCTCTATTCGGGTTTTACTTTTCTTGACCTAAATATTCTCAACATGCCCCTTTACGAATTAGAGTGAATTACGCATATCAAAGAGTTGGGATGTATTATTTATTTATTTGGAGTTAACTTGCAGCGTTCATTTATCAAAATTTGAAATGAATATTATTTCGACGGTGTATGAAGATATAGTTGATACATCACTATATTGTAAGTTGTTGCAGTCGTTTCGCAGGTCACGAAAACTACAAAAATACAAAAACAAAGAAGCTACAACACATGACATTCTTCCATCAAGCTTTCTTAAAGTGAAGATGTAATGGAAGTGAAGAAATTCCAATTCATGAATACATAAGTAAGGAATACGTCAGATGTTTTTAGCTATGACATATTGAACTAATCTATTCCTAATTCACGACCGAAGCAGACTCTGGAAGAAATTCCGAAAATTATGACAGATGGAAGACGTATTCGGTTATTTGCAGAGATAATGCGGTGTAAATTTTAATGCTTCCTGCCAGTGTTTGACTGTGAGTGCCGCGAAGAATCTGACAACGGTGATCTCTATTAAAATGTCACAGCTAGAATATATCATTTCTTATATTCAAGAGAGGTCCAATTCCTCCATAGCACTTTACTGCAATTCGAAGTTCAAAATTAGACCCACCGATTTGACTGTCAAGAAATTTATTCTAGATACGTTTATCTAACGATGTGATGTGTGCAAATTCAGAATTTATTTCGCAGATTATATCTAAAGAAATGCATTGCTTTTATGGTAAAAGAGGCTTTATCCTTAAGGAAGAATAACTTCAGACGCTGAGGAAATTGACATGGCTCTGACAAGCGTGGAATTTAGATGACAACAAGCGGCTATGCGGTATAACGAAAATGTTCTAAAACTAATAAATGACGAAGTGAAATTATGCAGATCGTAGCGCTTTCTAATCGCTTAGGAAATGGAATCATAGTTTGTGTCTGTGAAGTTACTTTTATCATGGTTTTGGGTAAAAAAATCTTTTGGTTCCTACATACTGAATAATGACTTGAGATGCAAAGTTAACTTTACATAATCTTGGGGGAATTCGGCCTGCTGGCTGACGACAGTTTCAATTACAAGAAAGCTCATTTTCCTAGCATGTTGAAAATAACATGATCTTATATCATTATATAGCTATAAAAATAAAATCATAAAAGCCATAACAATGAAACATCAGTACAATAAATCAAGATAGAAATTACTTCGATATTTTTTCTATTTAAATTAGTATAACCAGCAAAATTAATTTTCTTCTAACATTAGATTGTCAGTCACTATTAGAGTAATGTAATTTATAAACATTACAAAGAGTCTTCATAGAATTCCACTGGAAATGCTGGTGTATTTGGTAGAAATACATCAGTCCTACATGTTAATCAAAATTTTCAAAGCTCTTTGGTTGTATCCTATATATTGAAAAGGCCGTCATCCTTTCATTATGAATTTTTGAGTTGAATAATCGGTAAATCCTGCTCTAGAGACCAAACACAGAGCATTTTCAATCCTCTTCATACCTCGAATAAGAGGAGCATTGGTCATACACCAAGTGAAGAAAATCGTCTACACTTAAATTCATTTACAAAAATCCATACCCATCAACTCGGGGATTCGAAACCACAGCTTATTGGTTGGAAAGCAGAACACTATTCATTGACCAATCAAGCTGGACTTATTTAATCATGAAAATAATTTCATTCCTAGTAATTTATGTACTTAATATTTTCTTGAATTCTCTCTAAACTGCTTACTCTCAGATCTACATTCACAGAGTATTTTCTCTCTTAAGATATCTTGTAGAGAGAAAGCTAATTTTTTTAAAAAAACAATTACATGTATTAATATGACTGCGTGCTGGGAAAAGAGCTTCATAAATATCTTTCAGTGAGCAGAATAGTGAGTTCACATATGCAATTTATTATAGATAACGTAAGAGGCGACAATAGGAAAAAACAAAATTATTCCCACAGTGGCTAGTGGAATATTTACCTATCTGGGACCGTACTCGTCCATACTCGAACGCGTAAGCCTAAGCAATGGAAATGCCACGAACCTAGGTCCATTTTTAAAAGGAGAGAGAGAGAGCGAGAGAGAGAGAGAGAGAGAGAGAGAGAGAAGAGAGTTTTATTCCGAAATGTGTATTTTTATAAATTGCCTATTCTAAATGCAAGAATCAATTGGCCCACAAACAAAATCTTTAAATTCTGCAATAATGCTCCGTAGTAATATGACATTGTTGTATCGAATTTGAATACTTTTCTACAGATGAGAAAATCCAAAAAAACTCAAAGACTATAATGAAAAAAAAAAAACAAACTTAAAAATTGCCTACATTTGGTATGAAGTCAGTATTTTTGCAAGCAATTTCATGCTCTTAGCATTGTAGAAGTAGGGATATAGAAATCCTACTCATCTAAATGTCATTTGTAAATGCGATTGGAAATATAAAAATCTAAAAGTTGATGTTTAGCACAAATTTATGCTGTAAATGCAGTATTATGGATTTATTCACCATGTTTGTTTGCAGACATTTTTCGTTTGATCTTGTCTTAACACGATTACTTTATTACATTACTTTATTAGAAGGAACTATAAATTACATTTCAATTAATTCTTCCTTCTGTACATCAATGACCTACTTCAGTTGACCTACAAACTAATACACAGTTTTGCAGATGGCAGTACATTGCATTCCTCTCTTTCATTTGATAAACCGTACCCTACAGAACTCACTTCAAGAAACAGAACATCAACCACAACTTCCTTAATTCGGACATCCGAGACATCCTCCGATGGGGCTCAGATAACCTTGTCAACTTCAACGCTAGTAAAACCCAGTTCTGTCTTATTTCCCACAAAAAGAACCATTTTCCTTCAGTATTATTTTTGATGAAACTCAAATTCCCAGACAAGATGAAATCTCTCTTTTCCCGGAATTACCATGACATCAGGCCTCTCCTGGCATAAACACATCACAACCATTGCATCCTCAGTTTCCCAAAAACTACGCTTTCTCTTTCGCTCAAGAAGTTACTTCACTTCAAAACAGCTGTTAACCTTATACAAATCATAAATCCGCCCAGCTATCGAATACTGTTCTCACATTTGGAGTGGGCTCCTCAAAACTTCCTCAAAATGCTTGACTCAATACAGAGGAGAGCAATTAGACTGATAAATGATCCATCTCTTACCAGCTCACTCCCCCACTTTCACATAGACGTCTAGTCTCTGCGATTTGTATATTCTATAAATATTTGCATGGAAAATTCTCATCTGAAACAGCATCAATAATTCTCCCACTCTGTACTAAACACCCATTGGAACACATACAGTTACCGCCCAAAATCCATTCACAGTACACCTTGAAACCCACAGAACAAATTTCTTTTCCTCCTCCTTCATCCATGCTACTGCTGAACTGTGGAACAGTCTTCCCCCTGATGTATTTCCCAAGTAATACAATATACAGGCATTTAAATCGAATGTCAACAAGATTTTCCTTTCCCATCCCACTACCCATATATGGTACTAAAGTACCATAGGTTGACCAGCCAACCTCTCGTATATGAGCCCAACATATTAAAAAAAAGTTAAAGTTTATCTGAGTGTCATATCAAAACGATGAATAACTGAGTTAATCTCCATTTTAATCTATGTAGATAAATTAATGTACAGTACGTTTAAGTTGTACGTATAGTAAGTTGACGCATTGCATGGAGTGGTGAGATAAACAGAGATACAGAGAGAGAGAGAGAGAGAGAGAGAGAGAGAGAGACTTGGAGGTATGTAAAATACACATTAATTTAAAGCATATTCTGCATAGCATTCAGTTCAGTAAATTGTCTAATATCTACTGAATAATATCAATTAACTTAATAAGTTACCACTCTTACTGATTAATTAAATACATCATGACGATCTGTATTTCTGTAACCTGATACATAATATCTTGCTTGTCTAATATAGCTAATAGGTTTTGCAGTAAGATCTCGCATTTATTCAGTAAGTGTCCATAATATCTGCTTCTAAATGCATTGGTTCAATCATCCAAATGCATTTGATGATTACCATCTAATCCCAATCACATATGAATCACTCAATGCATTTCTAATACATTTCCATCGCGTTAGTATAGATGAAGATGGCGGAACTTAAGGTATGTGCCAAAATTATCTGAACTTTGAATTTCAACCTAATTCGTTGGATGAATTCAATAAACATTGTCACTAAAGTGAGTATCTGCACTACTTGACTTATACATGACGGACTACAAATGGAATTCTCGAACCGTTCGAAGGCCATATATTTATAGACAGGTGTTACCAGAGTTCATTATAGAAAACTATTATACAGAACTGAGAATCATAGCCAAATTGGTAACGCACACCTTTGTGCATATTCTTCCTAAAGGGTATTCAGTATTAGTTTAGTAACAGTTAAAATATATTGAAGTGAGTAAGAAAGTAAGAATGATATAGCAATATATGGAATATATCTGAGTGCCATGTAGATATATTATATAGCAGTATGGAGAGAGGTTGTAAAGCCATTTTACGTTAGGAAATCATAGGTGGTCCGAGAGTAGTACAGACAGAAACCCTTTTTTCCAAAAACAATGGTACGTTTTAATGAATAAGTCGAAATCAAAAATAAAGAGAATTATAATTATTCCGGGTTTGTGACCACATGTTTATTAAAGAAAACTGCTTTTGAAACTAAACAAGTACTAAAAACAACACCCGACAAGTTTCGTTAGTCGTCAGACTAACATCTTAAGAGAACTAACAGTTTAAAACACAAACTATAAGTTTGTGTTTAAAACACAAACAGTTTAAAACACAAACTATTACGAAAAAACAAGTTCATTTATTGGTGTTATAAACATCACAAAAGTTCGTTAAAAAACGAATAACAGATCTATACAACTATTAATGCGTGTTAGCTGGAGAAAATGCTATTTGTTGTCGCGTTCTGTGGTTCACGTTCACTCTGTCCGAGTTCTGAAATTGGTAAATTTTTAATAAACGATGACCAAACTTGATTTAAAATCAAACCTTAGTTTTTGTTATGTAGGTATATAACATATAGCATTCTGGCCTACATAGCAGATGCTCACATCTGCTATGTAGGCCAGACGGGGAGATCCTCATGAGCGAACATCAAAAGGACGTACAAAATAAGAGAGAACATAAATCGGGATTGGCATTTCACGCAATCTCTACCAGTCATGATGTACTCTAGGATAGAAAAAGCATGTCGTATATAGATAAGAATTGTTTCACAATTCTTATGTTCTTTCTTTAAGATAAGAATTGTTTCACGAAGAGGAGCAAATATGATTAAAATTCCTACGCAATGCAACAAAAACCAAGGTTTGATTTTAAATCACTTTTGGTCATCGTTTATTAAAAATTTACCAATTTCAAACCTCGGACAGAGTGAGCGTGAACAACAGAACGCGACAACAAATAGCATTGTCTCCAGCTAACACACATTAACGGTTGTATAGATCTGTTATTCGGTTTATTAACGAACTGTTTTGAGGTTCACAATACCAACAAATGAACTCATTTTCGTAATATCTAGTAGTTTGTACTTTAAATGTTTAGTTCTCTTTACCCCTGAAGATGTTAATCTGACGACTAACGAAACTTGTCGGGTGTTGTTTTTAGTACTTGTTTAGTTTTAAAAACAGTTTTCGTTAATAAACAATGCAGTCACAAAACCGGAATAACTATATTGAACTTCTTAACCACAGAAACCTCCGCAGGAATAAAGAAAGAGAATTATAGTCACACACACAAACGCGCACGCACACACACACACACACACACACACACACACACACACACACACACACACACACACACACACACACACACACACACACACACACACACACACACACACACACACACACACACACACACACACACACTGCTGGACGATGAAATGGCATACCGTCTTTCAAACATCATGCTACAGGGGGATTAAGAGAGAGCAGAGACACAATCTCTTTTCCCAAGCTGCTCTTCATACATTAAAACGATATTTCAATTCCTTTCAGATTTCATAAAGATTGGTTGCTACGCAGTGGTTGCTATGGCTGTAGTAACTTAGAGTGTTCGTTAGTATAATTTCATTTCTATATTTTCTTATTTACCGCAAGAAATTGAAAGATTATGTAAAAAAAATAGATAAACTCTCTTTGACATACGCATACGTAAAGACACCTGGCGGGGATAATATACTCGCACAGCAGTAAGCTTGAAATGGAACTTGATCATCTATCCAAAGAATAGGCAATATTTTATTTAAGAATGTATTTCATCCTCAAGGAGGTGCGTAATATCTGCCGAAGAACAACATTCATTCTCCTGTTCTCTAAAAGATATAGCATAAGTGACATCTGAAATAGATTAAGGTAAAGTATATCAGTAATGGGTTCCATACAGATTTCTTCTGCGTTTTCACCTCCCGGCAAAAAAAAAAATTCACTATCGAAGAGTTCTCATAAATTAAAATGAATTTTTGTTGATATTTCTAAATACACTTTTATAAAGATTTCCATCATCCCAAATTCTCCATGTACATCGGGGTTCACCCAAATGCAAAATCTCCTAAGATCATCAGGTAAAATTTAGAGGCATTAGTTACTTTTCAGGTCATTCGGTATCTTTTATTTTATTGTTAATTAGTTTGCTCCTTCAGTGGCTCCTTTAAATGAAAAATGAAATCAATACTTTTAATGTCTGGTTGAGTATTGCAATAATTCCACTTATGGAAGAAAGTATATACCAAATATATTTGCAAACCTTGTAGCTTAAAAAATCGTTGTATTTTTAAAATATATCTTGTGTTATTTTATAAATTTATCTTTTAGTTAAATGTCCATAGCATCCTAGATTCGAACTGGTCTTTTCAATCTCGTCCGATGCCGATATTGAAGAACAATATCGGAATTTCGTTGGACTACTACAATTTGTACTCATGGAATAAATATTACATTTCCGATTTTTCTGTGTGAATTAAAAAAACAAAGCAACTTCCCTTGTCATTCCTGCCATAAAATATTTTATAACAATCCCGAATTGATTCGTTTTCTAATTGGGCCTGGTCTATGCCCTCACTACAACTTCCTTTTTTAAAAGATTCTTTCTATATCATGAAGTACATTTATTACGACTTTTCAGTTAAAATAGTCGTGGGAGAGTGCAAATTTTTCCTTATCAGAATTCATGCTTTTCATTAATAAAACCAAATAGATAAACTGTCCAGAGAACAAACACAGTAAGTAGATATAATACACTGGACTGTAGGTGTAGCCTTTGATGTCTTACTAAAATTCCTGCAAAAAAAACAACAACCTAAATCTCCTCCTAAAATATCCATAATCCTAAATTACATGATAATCTTTCTTAATATTCAATATTGCTACTGCTTAGAGTAGTAATCCTTCAACGCTCAAGTAGCAATGCTCCTTACACTTCTTCAATAGTCATCAATCGCCCTAGTGCTTTCCATTTTAAATTTTGCCATTTATTTTCATATTTAACAATTCGACCTCCCATTCAAAACGCTAATTTTTAAACATCCCAAATATTATAGAATGCGTTCAACAAAATATCCATAAGGAACATTGAAAATCGAATATTCATTCTTATCTTAAAATCCAAAACCGTGGAGAAATAATTCAAGTTAAAGAATTTACACGAATAAGAAAAATGATTATATGAGTGTCTGAAAAGGCTTGCTTCAAAAGTTCAGGAAATGCGCAGATTCACATAAGAAATTTAATAATAAAGGAAGTACAAAAGAGAGTATAACAATAGAACATCTCTCAGCTGCTTAGTTGATATAGTTTGGAGCCGTAAATTATTTTCGAAGAGAGCTCTCAGTGAGAAATTCTATAACGTTATTAGCATGTGGTTTTGGCATTAAGTTAGGGGATGAAATGCGCCTCATTAAAATTGAACAAGAGATGAAAAAGACATAACTGCTACAGGTAATGAAAAGAAACCACAACTACTGAACGAAAGATATCAAAAAAGAGTGAATAATAAGATAAACACAGAGAACGAGAAAAAACTTAAAAACAGAGATTAAAGTAGAATGAATAAAATGACTTCAGAATGATAGTTCCATTTTGAAAATGTGTCTAAAACATATTTTGTCTGTGGATTGTATTAACTGACATTCCATCTTTTCTGAGAATTCATCAGTTTCAACCAAAATGAAAAAGACCGTTCGTCATTGTCCTTTCAGCACCTAGAAACTTAGTTTAAAAATAAAGAAAGGCCACCGCAGTCTGAGGATCTCATTCCATAATGCGATTCGGAAAATAAGATTGAAATATGATTGAAAATAAGACATTTTGGCTAGTCGGACTTCAAAGTAAATTTAACCTGCAATGACAGTATTTCAATGCAGAACATGTCATTCCTTTAATGTGATCATAGGAAAAGTGTAAACGTTTACCTTGAATGCAACGTATTCATTTCGTAAACTTTCAGTCGGTGTAGTCGACTGAAAGCATTCGGTTGAAAAGACACCGACTTCAATACCATTAATAATGTGAAACCTTTATCAGAGGGTTTTCAATTGAAGGGGAGATAACTGGTCTCATATGGGAGGCATAGGGATAACCAACTTATCCTTGTGTACAGTTGCGGTTAATTGAAAAGAAAACCCTCGAGGTAGAAGAAGAAGAAAAACGAATAAGAGGATATATATTAGGCAATTCGTTTTTAAGTGTACTTAGCACGGAAGCATAAGTGCCTCTCTCTCTCTTTCATCATTTACAGGAGGAAATGAAGGCACTAAATAGATACATGGCAACTACAGCTTATTAATTGAAACTCTCTGGCTAGATGGATTGGTGGCAAACGTGATACTCATTCGATAGCATTTGTTTGTAGACAAACACGCATGTAAACTTTAGCAAATATTCCCCAAAGTAAAGGAGAAAAAACAGAAATTAGTAGAATTTTAATTTCCTGAAGGAGGGCTTATATTTGGAAAGTTTAAAATCAATATGGTTTTTCCTAGGGGACGATTCTGTGTATATTATGAAGTCTTGCTAAAAAAGCGAAAAGTACGTTTTACCTCATTAACCATGGTTTGGTATTAAAATAACGAATGCTGATTATAAACCCAAATAATTTTATCCCATCAAAGATCAGATACAAGAAATGAAAAAAGAAAAGACCAGGGATAATATACAGAAAAGAAAAGAAGAAAAATAACAGAAAATCATATATGCTATTGATAGTCGTTCGGTTTTCAAGCATTATACAAAAGAAACACACACACACACACACACACACACACACACACACACACACACACACACACACACACACACACACACACACACACACACACACACACACACACACACACACACACACACACACACACACACACAAGGAAAACTAGATCACAGAAATATATTTTTATGGAATAAAAACGGAGGTGTATCGAATAGTAGGTGCGTTATGTTTGGTATTTCTTTATATAACGTTCGAATTGTTTTCTTCCTTTTTTTATTTTTAAAAGAGTTAATTAGCGATGAACCAGATTCATTGTATGGATGGTTCAAATCGACAGTTTCTTATTCCTGACTTCATGCAAGTATAGTGAGTTGTAATTATTAAAATGAATGTGCTACGAGTTACAGTATTCAAAACAGTACGCGCGATGTGAGTTATATTTTTGAATTAGTATTCATATAAGAACCATGTGGAGGGAAGCTTCATGTTTAAGACATTTTTGATCCTTTAGGGCATAAACAACAACTGGGACGAATCTAGTAAAGTAATTTCTCTCTTATCTTTTAAACTATGTTTGATAGAAGCATTTGTGAGAGATAACTGCTTATTGCACTGTTTCCATAGTTACGTCTCTTATTACTACTTGATCTGTAATTCGTATTCGTAATTAATTTTGAGGAATTTATAAACACGTTCTCTAAAGAACGTTTAATTAATGCATGATCTCTGAGTGAAAAACAAATCGCTTGACGAAAAGTGTCTTATTCAACAATTACACACACCAGTAATAAACTTGCTCTCTTAAAGTCTTGAACGAATGTCGACTGAAGATTGCAGGGGAGTCATGTTTAAGAGTCTCTACATTCTTGTGGGAAATTACTAAAACTCTTGGATGAAGAAAAAAAAAATATAAGGTCTTCATAGAAAGAGTAATTGACTACATTATCGCAAATTTTAAATTAGCGGAGTTATTGTTAGACTTAAGAGCATATCGAGGCTTTGAATTAAACTTTGAATTAAAAATTAAACTAGATGAGAACAATGAAATAAAATTTTATAAAACAAACAATGACCTAACAGAACATATCGCAAAAATAGAATTGAGAAATATCAGGCAAACAGGAAAACACCAGGAGAAGACAATATAAATACAGAACTATACAAAAATGCAAATGAAAAATTTAATGAAAGACTTCTGGTATTTTTTAATATGGTTTGGAAATCTGGAAAAACTTCTAACTCTTGCAAAAAAAGCACTGGTTATCCGAATCTATAAAAAAGGAAATAAAGACAATAACTATACGGGAATTAGTCTGCTAAATACAGGATATAAAATATATGCAGGAATATTAAAAGAGAAGCTAAGCAGTATTGTAGAGGACACACTACTAGAACAAGATTGTTTCCGAAAGGCTCTTCCTGCATAGATTCAATTTTTACTCTAAAATTATTAATAGAAAAGACAAGATAATTTCAAAAAGAAACACAGTGGCCTTTTTGATTATGAAAAAGCCTTTGACAAAATTAATAGACAAAAATTGTTTAAATTATTAACCGATTTAAATATACCAGGTTAACGTTTACAATCCATTCAAGAAATATATACAGGAAATAAAATAGCAGTTAAATTAGAACACATCTCAAGAAGGAAAGATATATCAAGAGGAGTACGACAACGATGTACCCTCTCACCTCTGCTTTTCAATATGTATAATTATAACAATCTGTAAACAGTATAACCCATTTGGTATAAAACTAAACCCACAAATGAAGATAGATAGACTACTATTTGCAGATGATCAAATAGTATTAGCTACATCAGAAGATGATTTACAAAGGGCATTAAATGATATCTCAAAACAATATAATATGACAATATCTAAAGAAAAAAAATAATGGCATTCAAAGAAGAAATCCCAATTAGAAGTAAAATAGGGATAGATAATAAACTATTAGAGCAGGTAAATAATTTCAGATACTTGGGATGTGATTTATCATACGAAGAAAAAAAAGATATAGACACCAAAATATCAAAATTTGTGAAAGTAAATAAATGGCATATTAAATAATATATTTAAGCAATCCCTAGTACAAAAACACACTAGAATCAGACTATATAATTTGATTTTTTTAACGATACTTGTGACATAATGATTAGAAATGTATACACGCTTACACAAGAATAATGTTTAATTTGCCAAATAATTCGGTCTAAATATATACAGACCATCTTCAGTGGCTACATAGGAATAGTTTTAAAAAACAAGGTGGAATACGAACAATTGATCATTCAATTGTTCTAATACTTAGCGATATGACATCACGTGGCTCGTTCTATGTGTGAATGATCAATTGTTCGTATTCCACCTTGTTTTTTAAAACTATTCCTATGTAGTCGGTCTGAATATTACAGAAACTGAAGATGGTCTGTAATATTCATTTGCCAAATATTTTGCCGAAATATTTGCCAAATTAAACAGTATTCTTCTGTAAATGTGTATATATTTCTAATCAGACTGTATAATGTCTTTTCAGAACCAACTCTACTATACGGAAGCGAAACATGGACCTTAAAAAGGAAAGATGAAAAACGAATTCAAACAGCAGAAATGAAATTTCTTAGAAGAACAGCTGGATAAACCAAGCGGAACCATAAAATAAATGAAAAAAATTTAGAATCCCTGAATATAAAACCAATTAATTGCTACTTAAGACAGTATAAACAAAAATGGATATAACGTTTAAATCGAATGGAAGACTACCGAATCTATTATAAATATAAAATAAATGGAGAACAAAGAATCGGGAGACCAAGGAAGAGAGGTCATGAGATTGGAACAGGCCACCTGGCCTAAAATCCATGTTAGGAAGAAGAAGATATAAAGAGTAATTCGTGTGCACCATTTACTTAGCACAAAAAAACGTACAATTATACGATTTATATTTTTATTATAAGACGAATGTGTAACGTTAAACAATGCGTGAAATATTGTTGTGAACTCAATTTTCAGCGTTACCTGGGACGTTTTTATTCTTTGAAGGTAGTAGTAGTAGTAGTGGTGGTTCTTCAACAACAAAATGTGTGTGTTTGTGTGCTTTCACACGTACATACGCAGGCTCAAAATATCCTAAAACAGGGTTTACTTTACATACTACCAAAAATTTAACTATCTGTGGAAATGAGAAAAATTAAAGTTCTGTTATAGCTTCTGTGCAATAGGAAGATTTGTTATTTAAATATTTTTCGATAAACAACGAATACAGTAACATATAACCAAACAGCCACCACCAATTCGAATTCGTCCCAGGTTTAATTTTAAACAACGACAAAAACTAAAAGCCGTAGTTATATAAGCTGAAGAGATTAATCTGACCTGTATTCAGTTGCATTTAGAGTTAATTAGCGATCAAAATATACATGCTGTTTTACATTTTTTATTTATTTTATATAATAATGCATTTTAAAGAAATATATTGTAATTAATCAATAAACAATTTTAAAAGTATGTTTCTATACTAAACATTATGTTTTAGTATCTCAATTATCTTTTACGATTTTTATAGTAAACAACACGAGTAAAACGATGTTCCTTGAACGCTTCCATTGAGGAAAAATTTCAATTAACTTTTGGACAGGTACGGATAAGCGTTATTCGTAATTAAATCTCAAATTGTCGCGCTCCAGTTATATGAATTAATTCATCTGTATACCTAAATTCAGATGAATTAATTAAACTTCCATTACCTTAATTAAAAAGTAAATTTCGGTGCATTTTTCATAGCATTCAATTACTTAATTCTAACAGCAGTAATATTGGTACAGAGCGGTGAAATCTCCACTGGCTATACCAATTATGCACCAGAGATGAAACTAAATCATTTGACAATTTAATTATGATTCTGATAAAATGCTTGATTATCATCCAATATCTTGCCTTAAAGCCTATTAATTTCTCGCTGAACGTTTGTGAAAAAAAAATATATGTTAGTTTACACATGTATGACACCATTTATTTTGTGATGATCGAAATTCAACTAAAAACAACAAAAACATATTACTTGATTGTGTCTAGTAATATGTTTTGATGCTGTAAGATATGTTGAACTAAATTCCATTGCCAATTTCATAGAAAAATATATTTATATTAGTTAACATGATAGACAGAATGTAACTACTACAGAGAATAATTGTATTTAAATAATTACCAATAGAATTATAAAAGGCAACAGGGAAGGAAAATGTGATCGTATTAAAAATAAAAAAACAAAACGTAATTTTTGAAAACTATATATAAATGCTTACTTTTAAAACTTATATTCTTTTATGTAAAATATGTAACTAGAGAAATTTACTTTAAATTGAGCGACCGCGAGACACGCGTCTTACTGCACATGAAAATAAGATTTGTTGGGCACTGGAAATCGTCCTCTTTTGAAGCCATGATGTTTATTCCAATATACAAGGCATGTATATTGTTGGTATAAAACAGAATTTTTACTATATCAAAATTTATCAAGAAATTGATTCTGTGCGAAGAAACTAAGGCAATGAAAGAATTGAAGGTATATTTCTGTGAATGATGGTATTTGCATATGTATCCAAATACCAGCAAATATATATATATATATATATATATATATATATTCCATTTTGTTTAAAAAGTTAAGATGTTTTATGTTCAGACAGTATAGCAGAAACAACGGTAAGCGACATTCGATTCCAGCTAATAAGAATAAGAACATACGAGTACAGCTTACGATATTGATTTCTTATATGAGTAGCAATGCTCCCCTTGTAAATATAATCAGTATAAATAATTTACTTATTTCAAATTGAAAAATAAATGGCAACTTCTGTTATATAACTATACCACTTCAGTGAGCTGGTAGCTGAGGCTATTACAAGAGCTCACTCATATGATTATAATGTGGTAATATCATGTTGGTTGTTGTGGTTGTAGCATTTCGGCTGTTTAGGGGCAGCTACATACACCCACCATTTAGGGAAATGACTATGAGCAAGGTGGTTTCCAGTTGCCATCCTTTCCGTACTACATCCTGTGATTGTACCTACCCTGTGTGTTCACGGGATCGGTTTGCCTGCTTGCGGGGTGAAAAACCCCAGATAAACTGGGGGAAAAACGCTGCTGTCCACGCCCGGCTAACTTGGCTATGGCTGAGAACGATCCTTAAGCTCCTCACGTCGTCGACGAGAATCGAACCTAGGACACTCCTTTCCCAGGCATCTGGTTGCAAAGCGCAAAGCCACTAGGCTAACTGCGCGGATGGTAATATCACATGGTGTGTTTAATTATATATACATTCTTATTTTAGAAAACGGGACTATCTACAGTATAGATAGTTTAGGTCCTGTGTTCTGTTTTCAATAAACAAAACGAAGGTCACATTATTATTATTTCTGGAGAAATAAAATAAATTATATAGGTAAACTATTAAAAAATGTATGCATGATGGCCCGTCTCACGTTATACAAAACCTTCAGGACTATAAGTAAGAGAGCTTATAATGCTCAGATTCATTTCTTCTGCTACTGTACGCTTAAGAAGATCGCTTCGCATCAGTGCCAGTTTTTATTGCCACTTTAAACATGAAAAATATGCTCGATCTCCGAAAGATTAATATTCTGCATGGATAAACTATCCTCATTAATATCAGCTAGCTTGTTAATTTAGAGCAATCTGTTCTGTGTATCTTAAATAGTGGAAACTGATTTCTGCATATATCTTGACAGGATTGGAGAAGACCGAGAAATTGCAAATGGTGATGATGAATAATTGTCTCCCAAACTGAACGAGAGGGAGGGAGAAGTTCCTCAGTAAATCTAATAACCCATACCAATTACTCTTTGCATGTTCTGTAAAGTATCAAAGTTTAGTAGGCTTTTTAAGTTACTGTTAGGAAACAGGAAAACTACTCACCAGAGACAAATCAGGGATCCATGTAGATGTAACTGTTCCGAAGTAATGTAAGCATTTGGAATGAAAGATAAAACATTTTTAAATGGTTAGCAACTGGGATTGGCAAGTTAATGCTAATGATGATCGGAGCATTAGGAAAATCTAAAAAAAAAAGCAACAACTACAAATATTTATGTTATTGTTTTGTTCATTATAAAGCCCGCCTCTATAACTCACCGTGACGTATGTTATTCTGCTGAAAATAACTAATATTTAAAGAGCGTACGTAATGCGATGGATCCTTTACATACGGAGGCTAACGGATTTTTGTCACTCATAACATGGATATTGGCCTTGCCACAGGAATGTATTCGATTAATACGCATATCAGAGTATGAAAATAAGCGCTAGCTATTCTATTACGTCAGGATTAGGACATCATTTCATGTAGTGTGTATGGCAAGAGAAAATTCGCAGTTCATTTGCAAAAGGACAGAAGAAATCACTACCAAATGGAAGCTGCCATAAAAGAGCTTTATATAAAATTCTGTCAAACGTTTTAGAGATGGCAATGGAAACGACTTGAGAGCAAGTTCATTTTCTCCAAGAAATTGATGAAAATTTGATTAACATAACAAGAGCAAAAATTATATTTTTCTGATAACTGTAAATGAATATATCCTCATTTCAAAGTTATGACCAGCAAACCCTTTCATAGCTCTTAGCTAGGTTACAATTCTTTGATTTCTCTCAGTAGCGAAACAAAATCGGAAAGATGGCGTCTGTAATAGGATAAGTGAGGCAAAGAAATTTCTCTACCATAATCAAGAGTACTAATAAAAGGCGAATGCGAAAAGCGGAGTCCATATATTTTTAGTTTAGTTTAGTTTAGAGCTGTTTAGTTCAAGCAAAGGCTCTGAAGTTTATATTTTAATAAGCTCTGCGATAAACTTCGAAATTTTCTTATTTTCAATTCATTTCTCTATTAAAAGATGGATATATATAATATCGTGCATATCACCTTTTACTCCAAACTGAAGCCTTTCATGCACTACATTCCAGTAATTAAGTATTATTATTATTTTCTAACACTCCAAATTAATCTTTTAAATAAAAGGTCTGATACTAGTTAGATCAAAGTTTTTAAATACAGGGTGATTCAGAACTCCTGGGTTAAATTTTAAGTGGTGATAGCACATACCTAAACAAGTACTTTACGTCATATAATGCATTGTCAGAACTCAAGCGATGAAGCGCTAGGGATTAGCAACTACTGTGTCAGGAAATGAAGAAACACAAGAATGACAGAGGAGATTTAAAACATTTATGTTTTATTTTGATTTATGTTCTGCGGAAATTGCAGAACATAAATTAAAGAATTTTATTGAACAAATTACAGAAACTGCTCAAAAGAGCGGCCGTCAACATTAATGCAGGCTTCACACCTTCGACTTAGTGATTGGCGTTCATTGGCGAAAACACCAGGCATTTCTCGTACAGCGGCAGCAGAAATCCTGGCAATAAAGTCCCCATTGGAATCGATGGGGCTATCGCAGATCAGGCTTTTCATATGGCCCCATAGGAAAAAGTCCAGACATGAGAGATCGGGCAATCGTGGCGACCAAGCGATGGGACCACCCCAACCAATCCATCGTCCTGGAAATGTTGCATCCAAGGCGTTCCGCACATCAATGCTGAAATGGGGTGGCTCTACGTCGTGTTGGAACCACATACGTGTTTGAATGTTTGCTGGAACAGGGTTCAGCAATTCTGGCAAGACCACTTGTAAAAATATGAGGTACATTCTCCCCATTCAGTCATGCTGGCAGAAGGTATGGACAAATGAAATGGTCATGTAGGATTCCAGCCCAAACGTTTATGGAGAAACGCCACTGGTACAAATGTGGATGTGTGGCGTGTGGATTTCTGCTCGCCCACACATGATAATTGTGGGTATTAAAAATGCCCTCACTTTTAAAGGTGCATTCATGAGTGAATAAGACATGTGCATCAAAGTCCAGCTGCACTACAGTCTGCTGCAGGAACCACTGTGCAAAATCCACACGAGGCCGGTAATCTGCAGGTGTCAAGGCGTGCTGCCTCTGTGCATGGTAGGGCTGTAATCGTTCGTCTCGTAGAACTCGCCACTCCGTCGATTGGGGCACACGTACGGCATAGGAAATTGCTCGCGTGCTACATTCGGACCGATCTGCAATCCTACGTAGAATTTCCTATGTAACACGGAGTGTCCTCACATTCCTTGCACCCTGTATCCTGCATGCCGCTGACAAAGGAGTCCATTTCACACAGATACCGGTGCAATCGCTGAAACGTTTTACGATCAGGTACGCGTCTGGTTGGAAAGCGCTCTCGGTACAGTCTTTTGGTTTCCCTCGAATTCCCGTTTCCAGCTCTGTAAATGAAATGCATGTCAGCCTTCTCCTGATTTATGAAAGAATCCATCCTTTTTGCACTCCACGGTAGAAATAACCGCGACTGCAAAAACCAGTACTTATAAGTGTTCACTGAAAAGCGCCATCTAGCGCTTCATCTCTTGAGTTCGGACCATGCATTGTATCACGAAAAACGCTTGTTTAGGTGTGTTCTATCACCCTTTAAAGTTTGGCCCAAGAGTTCTGAATCACCCTGTATATAAAATGCAACTTACTACCTTTCTTATCTTCAACTAATGTCAATTTTTCTGGCATATATCAGTACATGTTACGCGAATGCGTGTACGAATGCGAATACGTGGATTACTTCTGAGGGAAAAATAATTTATTTCGAGGGGATTTGCAATCTAGAATCATTTACTTTCACACAGAATGAAATGTACTGGAGAACTTCACTCGGGAAACTTTTTATTCCTATCAAAAAAAAAACAAAAAAAAAACAGATTTGTATTTTCACATACATAAAAGATTGGTATATTTGCTGTTACAAGATTGCTATCTACAGTAGCATTCGTCTTTTAGAAAATTAATTTTTAACATCGACGGCTTGTTTAGTTTGATATTATTGATGACTGATTTTTACAAATAAATATATGAGATTAATAAAGGATAGAACAATGACCACTAAAAACCCAACGCATAAAATGGATGCACGCCACACCCACCCACCCACCCACCCACCCACCCACCAACACACACACACACACACACACACACACACACACACACACACACACACACACACACACACAACACACACACACACACACACACATAATACAGAAACAGAGAGAGAGAGAGAGAGAAGAAGAAGAAGAAGAAGAAGAAGAGAAGAATTAGTTTGATGGGTTACGTTTCGAACATACTCTAGAAAACATTAATTCAATACATTAATTATACTTATTGTGAATTTAAAAAGAAGTGTTTGCTCAGTACGCCAGAAGCCAGAATGGAAGAAAGAAGCTCCATCACAATACCTATACGTACTTGAGATTTTCGAACAAATTAAAATTTTGTTAAAGTGAGAGTCACAATTAAAAAAAACGATTTATTGCTTTCCATCTTCATAAAATCGCAATTATTTCAGGAATTGAAGCGAGATAATTTAATTGGATATCACTTTAAAGTTTTATGATTCCTCCCCACCCCGGTACATTTATAGTTAACATGTGGAAGAATTCAAATTTCATTTACTGTGCTCGTTAGCAACGGATTAATTACATAAGTGACAAAAATCTTTGGATAACGAGTAGGCGTCCGATCCCTTGTGAGGTTTTTTTGCAATGTACTTTCCTTCCGAAGATGAGGTGGACATTATTATATCTTTTTCATAAAAAAATTAAATTGTTAGGTTTACATGAAATATTTACGTTAGTTAATTCCCAACTCCAGCCAGTAACTGGTGTCTTGACTAGACCAGTGATTCTTAAGAATGCTTAAATTTAAAGATCATTTCCAGTTTTTAAAATTTTGAAATCTCTTATAATAATTATTTTTGCTCATTATTTTAATTTGTTTCAAACTTGTATTTCTATATTAGTGATCTGAATTATGGTTTAATGCAGTAGTTTCTTTTGTGGTGGCGCCAAAAGTCGATATTTCGCTGCTGGCAACACTGCAGGTCGCGACATCTGCCTACTGGACGTGTGATAGAAGTGATTCTCTGAAGTTTTAAACAATACTAGTACGAATGCATTGAACTTAACGTTGTTAAGTGCTACTTGAGTGCAATTACTTTTCGAAACTTTCAGTGCTGTAATACCGATTTGTTATTTCTTAAAATTTACATCTTTATAAAAACAAAGAACATTATTTGATTTCCTAAATATAAATACAGTAAAGTTTTTACATAATACTCGTATTTAAGTAAAGTTGATTTCTGTTTTCTGATTTTTTGTGTCATTATAATCAGAAAGTAAAACCACTGTTTTTTTTTAAATTAATTATTAATTATTATTATTATTATTATTATTATTATTATGTTACTACAAATTAGTGGCGCGTGAAAATATTTTAGGATACTTAGGAGGCCACGACTACTAAAAGGTTAAGAACCACTGGACTAGACGATGTACTTGGAATTGTTGTTGTTGTTCTTTACTTCCCCATCACGAATTTTATAATTTTTATTAATGGAATCTATTGAAATTAAATGAAAAATACTACAACACTAATAATTGTCCAAACCAATCCATACAATTTGTGAAAAATTGTCTTATTTTAGTAAATGCCATCCTCCATCTTTTAACAATAAATCACTTTGTTAATCGGATACAAATAACTTGGAGTATTATTCAGTACTATAATATAAACCATTGGCGTTCCATATTTAATATTACAACTAACATGATATGCATTCATTATTCTCTTCAGCTACTACAGTCATCACAAGACAGGAAAAAGCAACTTTATCATACTTTTATTTCTTTATTAAATTTAAAACTTGGATCCTAGAGAAATTATTACTGTGTAAAAACCATGGACTCAAAAGAAGGTATTAGAGAATAAGGAAGAAATGAAAGGATTGTTATCGGAAGAGACTACAATTGCAGGAACAATGAATGGAAGGAGTGAAAGAAATATCGAGGAACAGAGAGAAAGAGAGGAAGGGAGAAAGTTCATATAGCTACATTTCCCTGATAGCTTTTTCAGATCCTAGGTCTCCCTATGAGGGAAAAAAAATAAGGATCATATCTGAGACCGTCTTGAAAATGTTCTGAAAGGAGGATCATTCATCTGGATGATTCAATATCTTGGAAACAATATGAGAAAATCTAATCATGTGGTTTTATTATTAAAGATTCCTAATACGCAGGTTGCCTCACGATTATTGTTTTACTTATTGGTGTAATAAGATCAATTAAGCTTACAAATAAGAGAATATGTTTTAATCAGAAACGTTTTAATCAGAAACATTGTAATCATATAGTATATGAAATTTGATCTGGAAATCCTGGTATAGAGAAAGAACAAGCCTGGAACTCTCAAAGATATTTCGAACCTCCAATAAGAAAGTCGGTGAATGTCGTATTAGCAGAGATTGACATTCATCCCCACCCCCAATTAAAGACATTCAACCGACAGCGTGGTGGTCGAAGAATAGATAGGATAACCACTTCGTTAACAAATCAGCCAAATTAGGTTACGTATACAATAATCATAAAAAGCATATTTTATAAAAAAAGTTGCAACTGAGTTGATCTATTTCAAAACAGTCAGTACAGAAACGTGATTATGTTGAATTTATTACTATTATTATTATTACTATTATTACGGCCGACTCCAGGGAGTCCTTAGGCTCATCGAGGGAGGCCCTAAACATCATGTCCACACAACTATTCGACATTCTCACAGTATCCATCATACTTTGCCTTGAACTCATTCACTGACATAGCACCCACAACAGACTCTGGCAGCTTATTCAACTAATACACCGCTCTAAAAGTAAAGAACCCAGCTCTAACACCCTTGCTAACCACACTCTTTCCCAGTTTACATAGATACCCCCTAGTTCTCCCACCACTAGTCCTGATCTCAAAAATATCATCTGAATTAATCCTATAGAAACCCTTCAGCAATTTGAATGTCTCAATCATATCTCCCCTTTTCCGCCTGTCAACAAATTTCTGCAACCCAAAAATCTTCAACCTGTAAACAATAACTTGATTGTCTCTGCTCGTCAAAGTATTTTTCAGCAACCAAGTGATTTGATGAGCTGATTTAGCCACTTTTGCAATGTGTCCCCTAAACTTCATCTCCCTATCCACCAACACTCCCAAGTTCCTCGCCTCATTAATCTTCTGGAGTACAGTTCCACAAATATGGTATACTGCTGCTAATACTTTCACCCCAAAATGCATAACCTTACATTTTGTCATATTAAATTGACATCCATTCTTCTTAGCCCAGAACTCCAATCTATCCAAATTATCCTGCAATATTTCGACATATTTTGCATTCACTATTGCCCTAACCAACTTTGCATCATCAGCGAACAAATGAACCGTTTCTCTTAGATCCTTCCCTATATCGTTAATGAACAAATTAAATAGCAGTGGTCCAAGAACAGAACCCTGCGGCACACCACTAGTCACTGGCCGTCTTTTGGATTCTACTCCTGAATAAACTACGCTCTGATATCTCTCCATCAACCACCCACCTATCCATCTCACCAACCCCATATCCATTCCCATATGTTGCAGTTTACGGATTAGAATTGTATGTAATATCCTGTCAAACGCCTTAGCCAGGTCCAGCAGTATCACTGTAAACCCATTACCTTTATCCAGTTCAGCCGTCACTGTGTTATAAAACTTGAGCAAGTTACTGAGGCATGATCTACCCTTTAAAAATCCATGCTGTCCCCCAATACAGTATCTCATTTTCATCAATCCATTCCTGTATTTTTCCCTTGACTACTTTCTCCAAGACCTTGACAACGACTCCCGATATGTTGATCGGTCGGTAATTTACAACAGTAGTCTTAGACCCTCCTTTATGAAGTGGAAGTAGTTTCCCCTCTTTCCACACCTTCGGGACAAAACCAGACCTGAGACTCAGATTAAACAACATAGTTAAATGCACTGATAATTCAGTGCCCTTGACTTTACCAAACGATGCTGAGATCCATTGTGTGGTTTAACATGTTCATTGCCAATCACGCGATGCGAGCCCTCACCAAACGGCCGATCACGCGTTATCGCGTGGACGTCGCTAACTAAATAAAAAAATTAAAAAAATTTGGCCACCACACGAAATTCCAATTTTCAGCTTGGCAATGAAAGTGTTAATTAAATCAGCATAACATTTTTCTGGATGTATTCAGCGATAGAAAATATTTCTTTGTCAATTTCTCTTTCAGGTTTTGAAAGATCAGATGTCATTTTCGGAGCAGAATGTAATTTGTGCCCAAACGCTCATTGACAACGCAGGAACGTTCGGCGTTATTGCATTGCTTTCTATAAAAATGAGCATTTAATACTAACTAACACAACATGGTCATTGACGTTTTTTAACTTTCTTCAGACTTCTTGCAAAAAGAAAAAAAATCTTGTTCATGATAGTGTTCATGCTCGTAAATAAATTTTAACTTCCAGGAGGCGCATTCTGAAGACTTTTCATTCTCAAAAGAGAGAGAGAAAGCGGAATGCTCTCTCTCTCTCTCTCTCTCTCTCTCTCTCTCTCTCTCTCTCTCTCTCTCTTCAATATCTAATTTTCAGAAAGACGCCTTCTCATATAAAATATATTCAATCATCACTTATATCACTACAGTTTCTTACAGTTTCTTATCAAATTTTTAAAATATTTTTATTTATTTTTATTCATTCTCTGATCACAAAGAAAGTAGTAAAAACTAGTTGAAAGTGCAAAGAATGTGCAAACAATCTCTCTGCTATCAGCGATGCCTTTTAATTGGGAGAAATCGGGGTTCGAATTCCACCTAGGACACAAAAGGGCTTTTAAACTTAAAGTAACTTAGCCGGTTTCATAAGTGTCTGGGGGCAGTGGGTGAGAATTTTTCAGAAATCCATAATCCAATAATAAATATTATTATTATTATTTTATTCACATAATTGATACACAATCAAAACAAGATGCGCAATGTACCGTTCTTCTTACAATTACACTAAGGAGGCGCATGCATCCAATTTGAGTTATAAGATTATAAAATACTTGTATTTACATTAATGAATTATTGTACAGCAAGATTGTTTAGAAACGTAATTCTATTGTATTAGTATTCAGACTTTTGATATGAAACAATAATCGTGAAGATAATTAATGATTACTTCACAAATGCGGGATTATCTAACCTAGCTCCTTAATAATGAAGAATATTTAAAAAAAACGCATTCATTATCTTCCGCTTTAATGCTTTGATTGCTTATTTATTTAATTAATTATTTAATGCTTTTATTGCTTATTGTTTTGATCTTGAGAACTTATGAGCGTGCGCGCAGATGAACACGAGCTAAGAAGAAAGAAAGAAAGTTAAGTCGTCAAGGAATTTTAAAAATATGTAATATATTATCAACGATGGACACTCACAGGATCAATCCCACTAGAATATTTAAGGTCTTATGCTCTTCCGAAGGAAATAATGGAGAAAAAAAGAGTGATCCCATGACATCTACAAACCAACCGTTTTATTGCTCTAGTTGAGCATTATAAGATAATGCTCAACTTACTTCATATAATGGGTTTAAAAAACCAAATTGCCATGCATGATACGCTTGCCTATAACGAAACTCTCTAGTTCATCTCGCCTAAGTTGATCTTGATATTTTACTTTAAAACGGCAAATTCATAGGAAAAAAGAAGGAGAAGCTGTAAGTCGCTGCTTTATTTGATAAGCATTTGTTTACCAAAGGTATATATACGGAAGCATTGTATTCAGCTCAACGAATCTGCATTTTTTTTAAATGGTTTTAATAGAATGTTTTCTTGTTCTCTTAAATTAAAGAAACAAAAAAACGGATACGTTTAGTTTGACTTACGCAACATTTTAGAGGTTGTGTTTTTCTTATCAGCCACAATTTAACACTCAGTTAACTTTCTTAATAGCAGCGATTAGAGTACAATATAAACATCAGTGGCGTTTTTGGCATCATTTTTGCCTTCTTGTGAAGATTGCACCGGAAGAATAATCTTAAAAGCACTCAATATTTCCTTCTTCATTTCACAAAAGTTATCTGCGAGATTAAGAAGAAAAGTAATTCTGACTGTATTGATGAAGTCGTGACACTTAAAAAGGTCTAGAGGTCCGTTTCGCAGAAGATGTAAGACAACTGAGAAATATTTGCTACTAATCTTTAACAGGAAACACATGAAAGAAGGAGAAGAACTACATAATTTTAATCTACGTGACTCAATCCTGCAAAAAAATCTGAATGGAACAATTAAATGCCAATGTCAAGGATTTTATTCTATATATATATATATATATATATATTTAAGTATTTAAGTATATAATGTATTTAAGAGCTGTAAAGCGTAATAAATTAATTTTTTTCCTTTATGTTGATCTCGGTTGAAATGTAATTTTGTCAGATTTCATCCTCAAAGCTATTTTTTATTAAGCTTATCTGAGGATGACACAGGTTAGATATATATTATTAATTTGATTGTTGTGTTGGAAGCAGGCAAATGTTTGTTTCAGCGGTCAAATGAATGAGCTGAAATATGTGATCGAAATGCCGATATATTCTGGTTTATTACATCTCTCTTGATGGTTCACATTCATTTTTATTGTGGTGTTCTTTTTGAACTAATTAGGAGTCTTTTTTTTTCACTGTGGCAGTCTTTCAATGTCTTCTGGCTTTGAAGTTTGTGACTTCCTCAAGATTATCTTGGCATAATTAGCCCATTATAGCCCATTTACAGTACAAAGATACTTTAGGTTTACACCTTTCTTCAATTTGAATCACATAAAAATACACCGCCATGTATTTCTTAATCTGATTATTCACTTATGAATCTTACTATGATTGGCTGATATGTCAAGTAAATTAGAAAATAAGATGTTTATTCATTTATTATATAGGAAGATCTGCTATCATTAAACTAGCGTAGTAAGAAAGATAACAGGAAAATAATATGCCCCAGGCGAAACGTACATACAATAAACACTTTTCCCATCTTATGTTATTTTTGTCGTTATCCTATACTTTTGTTGTGTAATGCCCATATTAAATTTAGTGTATTTTGTATTATATAATTCAAAGTTATTGAAAGTTTATTTTAAAATCGATTCAACAGTTATTATTTCGCTGTTATGGTTCCACAAGTTCTGTTTTGTATTACCTAAGCGGAGCAGTAAAAATAGCACGGGCCTGAATAGTTTATATGGTCTGAATAGGCTTAACTTCCTCTATTAATCCAATTGGCGCATGAAGCAGATCTGTAGGCATCTCATAATAAAGTTTCTCAAACATGTGTTGAACACTTAGGGAAATTGATCTCAAAGTATCTCTTCCTCTCACGTTAGAGTAGAATGAACATTAAATCACCCAGAGAAAATTACTTTTACCTAACAAGCATGCAAAACTATTATATTAGGAAAAGAAAGGACTGTTAAGATTCAAATTTTCCGTATGTCATTACAGTCTCTAATTTGTGGGCTTAACTAATAGGTTTATCGCATGCACATTAGGAGTAAAAAATGACTCTTACCCCTGAAACCGAGAGTAAACAAACGTTCATGAAGAGAGTAAAATTTTTTAACTCTCTTCATGAACTTGCAAACTTGTTATGTGGTATATACGTTTATATTAGGATTAGATTAGGTAATTTTTTTTTTTTTTTTTTTTTTTGGCACTGAATGGTTGGAAACTCAAGAAAAGAAATGAGACAATGGGGGCAGAAATGTTGCGGATTATGAGTACCAAATGAAATACGAAGGAAATAAAAACAGTACTATTACACTGATTTATAAGCACTGCTCAGAAATAGCTGTTTAACGAAGCCCACCCAATACAAATAAATAATAACTGAATAGTGCAGAGTATTAAGCCAAAATATCGGGAAGGAGAAAACATCACTGAAGGTTATTTGATTTGGTTAAAAAAATCGGAAGTTTAAGTTCAATCGTCAGCTTTATTTATGATGCCGATTGTATGTTTGTATAAATATAAATATATATATATATATATATATATATATATATATATATATATATATATATATATATATATATATATATTGTACCAAATATAAGGAACTGTTTGCACAAAGAGAAACAAAGGGTTCTTCCTTCCCAATGATAAGGGTATTAAACAAGATGTCTCAACCCCCTCCCCCCTTTGTCGTTTTGCAGCCACACAATTGAACATGCCTTCAGAAATTTTGATTGAAAAAACAAAATATTGCCATGTTTAGAAAAAGACTACGCAACTTTCGATTTACTGATGAGATTACCATCTTGTCAGAAAACAGTTTTAATTAGCCCATTTCGTATCCCATGATGGAGTACGCAGAATCTAAAACATTAATAGCGGATATTAAAACTGAAAAATTGAGAAAAGGAGCATCAGATTTTTTTTTGTTATTTTCTCAAAATGTATACTTTTTTCATACTAATTCTAAAAACTACGTTAATGTTTACGATCGTTTCCTCAGCTTCCGCTGCTTTGTCTGACATCGATAGCTTTGTTAGTCCGCCAATGTTTCGGAGCCGAACATAAATAAGAAAAAATGCAGTCAAGATGAATGTGAGTATTTTATTCAGCCCTCAATCATTGTTCATAATGGACTTTAAGAAATTATGGGGCTTGTTTTCATAAAAGTGAAGTTTTTTTGTATTTAATAATTCAACATAGGAGTTACACGGGGAAATGTTTGCGAAAACATCAACGAAAACTGATAATTTGACAGTTCCAGGAATTGATCACGTGATCGTGCTGTATTAAGCAATGGAACAAATTAATAAAATATTCCCATATCAGAAATGTGGAAAAACAATATAAATCACGAGGACTATGTATTTTTGCTTTTTAAGGATTTTTTTTAGATTTCAGCTGGAGCTTAATTTTAATGGTTTTTCCACAAAATCGTGCAACTCATTTATTTTTATTCGGTTGTCGACTTTGGATTCTTTTCTTGTGCATTCATCGGATTAGGCAGCATTACGTTATCTCTCATATATCTTCGGGGATTTATCGAGTTGTTTTTTTTTTAAACTGCATTATGAGGATTTTTTTTTTTGATTTAGTTCATTTTCTGTTCTTTCTTAGCTTTAACGACAACTGTTCTGCTGCAATTGCGAATAGAAATTTTGTTTCGTCAATAATGCATTTTTCCTTCACGTAAACCAACATAGAGGAATGTTGTAAAAAAGCATTCTCATTTTTCACTCTGCACTCGCAATTTTGTTACTACTTTAAGATATCATTTATCTAATGTTAATAAGGCTAGTATCTGATACTCCCAATGTTTTGGCTGTAATATACTTGGAATTGTTTGACCCATTAGCTCACTTTTCCATTTAGAGTAGTATCTATATTTGAAATGGTTAAAATAATGATCAATAAAATTCGATTTTTATTTTCATAGTTTGTTTCTTAAGATAAATTACTTAAGAAATAATCTCAGAAGCATGATTTATATGTGCGATTTCTTTATTTTTATTTTATCGTGTTTACAGGGAATGATTTCTATAGATATCTCTAGAAAGTAATTACGCTTATATACTGCAGTTTAGATCTTACCAAAGTTTATTGGGTGGAACAGTTTCAGCCCATTGGCTTTCTTCTTTCCATCAATTTTGGCACCTCTCTCTCTCTCTCTCTCTCTCTCTCTCTCTCCTCTTACGTCAGGTTTCGTGCATCGAAATATTAGTTTGCCGCCTCTATCAGTTCATCGGCGGTGGAATTAAAGAGGTTTGCTTATCGTGATTTTCTTCTTTTGTTTACACTCCTGTCAAACAGCCTCCCTATTATTTATTTAGATTTCAATATATCTCTGAAAGAAGGTTGGATGTGTGCATTAACCAAAGCTCTTTTTTTATTTATTTTACATATTTCGGTGCGTTTAATAAGTATGTTAATCTGATTTTACTATCATGCAAATAAAAGTAGTTTCAATCATTTCGCTTCTTTATGAGAAAAACAATAGGGATTTTCAACCAGATGGTTGTGGATTTTAAGTGAAGAAATTTTCATTTGATAGGAAAATAATTAACCACACACATCTCATACAGTTTTGATAGAAGAATGTGAGTTCAATCTATCTTAATGATCATCGTCATGTGTCATTAGCTATAATCGGAATTGGTCGGATCTGATGACCAACTTATTCTGTGTTCTTATAATCGTATATTTAATTACGTCAGAATTAATTCTGATTAGGTTTTACTCCTGATGATCATGTGATGTTTTACAGAAGCGCATATAAAACATGAGAACAAAATTCATGTTGGAATTAAATTACTAATTTTGCTAAGTAAAACGCACAACTCTCTACTGCTCATTGTTACGTTCTCATATTTGGGTGAAAATAGATTCTAATTTTTAATGCGCATTGTAGAAAAAGTATAATTCCTGTCAGAGATGGTGGTGTATTTCCAATGAAAATGTCACAGTTCATCTTAGCAAAAATCATGAATATAAGTCTTAATGTTGACTACCACAATTACCATGGCTTCGTCTTAGAGAGCATTTGTTAGCTGAAGATATTACTGCCATACTGGATTACTTTTTCGTTCCGGATATAGGTTTCTTACCCTCTTGGAAAACAGACAAACCAACCAATGAAAGGACACAGTTAACAGGCAGCAAGTATAAGAATATATTAATCGCTCAGAAACTTTGACATTAAAACTCCAACACAAAGTTAATTTTGTTTTAGCTTATACTGAAATCCTTTTCTCCATAGAAGCTTCATTGTAGATTTCTGCGAACAGGAATAATGATAACTAAAGAGAAAATGTAGGAATTAATTCCATTTTAATTAATTTTATTATACTTTCTAATTTGTGCGGCATGTTATATTTGCTTATTCGTTTAAAATGTCGTCGTATGACCGTGTTTAAAGGAGTTCAGTAGTCCCATAATTCAGAATTCACAAGGTGTGATTTTGTTCATATTAAATATGAATGTTACATAATTTTGCATCGCCGAAATGAAGCCTCTTAGCTCTTTAGTTTAGTAAATACTTATGGACCGACCTAGAGTTCGCTTAGAATCAATACACCTGTCTGACACTTCGAGTTTCTTAGTACAGAACGAGAATTTTTGAGCCAATTAGTCGAAACAGCTGTCAGGCCAGTGAAACTTATCGAAATGAACCAATAGGAAGCGAATGTATGGACAACGCTTCGGCAGCGATCATGTTCTCATTTAGAGTCGCCAGGAACAACTCGTAAATGCCGGCGAGTGCATTCCTGTGAGCTCTCTGCTCCAATTTCGTACGAAACTTTTATAGTTTCTGTATTTGCTTTGAAATAATGCTAGATTTAATATCCACTTCAGTTATATAATTTTGCATCGCCGAGAAGCCTTTTTGCTCTTTATTTTAGTAAATACTTTACGCACAGACCGAGAGTTCGCTTACGAACAATACACCTCTCCGACGCGTTGAGTTTCTTAGTACTGAAAAAGAGTTTTTGTTCTCTTAAAGTTTCTTCTGAATCTAGTTCCTGGTGAGGAGAATTTAGATTTCGAAGGATTTTGCCTTTAGAGTGCATTTGGAGTCTCCGAGGGAAAGTGCTTTTTGGCGTGGTCCGTGAAGGGGCCATTTCGGTGGGTGCTTTTCCCTTGGTATATGAGCGTTCTGCTCAGTGGCAGAGAGCCTGTCATTGAGTGGAATTAACGCTGAGTTGGACGACATTTCGCTCTCCTATGAATGGTCTGGGGAATCGCTTAATTTTTTGAGAGGCCCTTTACTTAAACACCGAATCTGGCTTCCTCTTAGGGGAGCTTCAGAATTCGGCGGTTTTGCCTTGAGAGAGCAATTTGTGTCTCCGGAGAAAGTGTTTTCCAACATGGCCCGTGTTGGAGCATCCACCGACAGAACCCGACACGGGTTCTGTCGGTGGATGCTTTTCCCTGGAATATGAGCGGTTCTGCTCAGTGGTAGGGTGAGCCTGTCACTCAGCAGAATCACTTCTGAGTTAAATGATACTTCAGGTTGCTCATTGCTGGGGGATTTGAGGGATTTCAGGTGTTTTTTGAGAATTAGCCCCGCAATTAAACAGCAGTCTTCCGCTGAAGAAAGCTTCAGATTTTGAGGGTTTTTGCCTTGAGAGAGCAACTTGAGTCTCCGGGGATTGGTGTTTTCCGGCATGCCTTCTATCGGGCTTGTGTCGGTCAATTCTTTTCCCTGGAACATAAGCGATTCTGGTCAGTGGTAGGGTGAGCCTGTCGCTGAGTAGAACCAACGGAAGTTGGATGATCTTTCGGTCACTCGTAGGGAGTGGTCTGGAAGATCGTTTAATTTTTAGAGAGAGCTTTACTTAATTATCTGCCTTATTCGGAGGAGAACCAGAGACCAGGCAGATCGAAACCAGTCCGAAACAGCTGTCAGACCAGAGAAACCTTATCAGAATGGAAAAATAGGAGGCGAATATATGGACGCTTGGGCAGCAATCACGTTCTCCTATAAGGTCCGGCTGAAGCAACTCCTAAATGCTGACGAGTGTATTCTCGTAAGCTCTCTGGTCAAATTTTATAGTCTCTGTATTCGGCTTTGAAATAGTGCTGGATTTAATATCCACTTCATTTATATAATTGCGCATCGCCAAAATGAAGCCGTTTCGCTCTTTATTTTACTAAATGATTGTAACGTTTCTATTAGCGATCCTTGTACGTTTTTGTTGTCGCCATATATTTCATTTGGAAGGTCACGTCGAGACCCCTGTCGGCTTCTTTACAAGCAGCGAATTCTGCTACCAGCGATCTAAAGTATAGCATAGTGCAGGGAGGGTCTTCAATGCATGGCCCGCAGGCCACCTATGCCCAGCGGAGCACGGGTGGCCCTGACCCGCCGGTCATTAAAAAAAATAACTACTTACCATTAAAACGCGATTAAATATAAAATAATTTTAGTGAAGCCCGCTGCCACTAAGCTATACTGCGGTATTTAGAATTGTAAGATGCTTTCCAGAATCACAAGGAGCGATATGCATTTGATACTTTACATAAAATCCTATAAAGATAAATATTAAATAGACCTGCTTCTTCAGCCATCTACCAGCGCAAAGCGGTACTTAAGTACTAGTACCAACGTCGCAGGTAGATAGCTGAAGTACTAGTTCGTTCGAGGGCGCTGTCTAGTACCTTCTAGATACATCTCGAAGGTTCTCGATACTTCGTTATTTTCATATAAATATAAGAGGATCTCATCCACAGTCAGTCGTGAACAGTGTGATATTCCTGATTACGCGCACACAGGTTCGTTGTGTTAGCTATACCCTACTGTGGTTTTCTATTGCCAGATTTCTGTTATTAATGTGAGATAAATTCATTGGATAATAACCGTTACACAGCCATTTTGGATCATTTTAGGTTCACCTTCCACCACTATGGAGTCTACGAGGAAAAAGCGTAAATCAAGTGATTCTTGTCGGGTTTCAAGGGATTCAAGTGATTCTTGTTTAATTTGTCGTGAGTCAGTGTCAGTATCAAAAGAATAAAATATGAAACGACACTATGAGAAAAAGCATGCGTCCAATTTCGATCCCCGTCAAGGGTGGCTCCGTGTGAACAAAGTGAACCGTCTCCAAATTTATTTAAAATGCCAGCAGGGTATGTTTATGAGGCAGAGGGAAGAGAGTGAAGCGTGAGTCAAAGTAAGATGTGTAATAGCTGAATCAACTGCTAAAATATCAAAAGCCTTTTAGACGACGAGTTTGTGAAAGAGTGTCCAGAGTGTCAGCTGGGGATATTCTGTGCCCAAATAATAAGGAAGTTTTTAAAATATCGAGTTTGTCTGCGGTAACTGTAGCACGACGTGTCCACGAACTTGTCAATAACATTGAAGGAACTTTATAATTCGAATTTACGTCATATTCACTTGCTTTAGATGAGAACACAGATGTGAAGGATACAGCACAACTGGGTATCTTTGTCCGTGGCATTGATGAACAGTTCAGTGTGACAGAACTGCTAGCTTAGATAAACAATATGGTATTGTTTATATAAGTCTCAGCTCTTGGTTAGTCCCGAGAGGGTGGGAAAGAGGGGAAAATAGGTCCATTGCATAAAGTAGGTGCTAAGACTGATAAGCACAATTACCGTCCGACAGCATATCAGAAGTTCTTGTCAAAGTATTGTAGAAGTTGGTCAAGAGCAAAATTTTGACATGGATAGAAAGAAATGGGATACTGAATGGGGACAACAGCGTTTTGTTGAAGAGTTCGAAGTGAGTGACTTCGAACTCATTTGTGAATGAGTTCGAAGCAAAGCATGATTGATACTGTGCAAATATTGAATAGTTCTTGACATGATGTTTAGAGCCTCCCTCGATGAGTCTAAGGACATAGAATATAGAAAATGATCTGAGAGGAATCGTTGAGTTGTTTATCGATTATGCAAAGTTGGGAAATGCAGATCTGGGTGCCAGGGTTTCTTGGCGATGAGAAGGAGGAGGAGGGGGATCCAGAGGCGAGTGACCAAGATGTAGCAGATCTATGTGAATCTAACCAGAACAGGTAAAAGAATTGTTGGTTAGAGAAACTAGTTGATAGGAGGAAAAATAGTGATATGATTGAGACATACAAATTACTGAGGGGTTTTTGCAAGAATAATTCAGAGGAAATTTTTCAGAACAGGTCTGATGATGAGAGAACTAAGGGCAATCCATGGAAACTGAGCCACAGAGTAGTTAGCAAGAGTGTCAGAACTAAGGTTTTTGATTGGAGAGTAGTGAATGAGAGAGGAAAAGGCTGCCCGAGTCTGTTGTGCGTGCCATAGCTGTGAATGAGTTCAAAGCATAGTATGATAGATACTGTGCAAATGTTGGATAGGTCTGGTCATGATGTTTAGAGCCAATCACGATGAGTGTAAGGACGCCTAGGAGTAGATAATAATGATAATAATAATAATAATAATAATAATAATAATAATAATAATAATTTTTTTTACTTTTTTTAAGTAATGAAAAGCTTTATTTGAAGAATTGTTAGTAGTACAAAATATTAACAAAGACTTTCAAACAAACTTATGCAAGGAAAAATAAGCTTGAAAATGACAAAGCATTTCAAACTGTAAAAATTCTATATACTGATATTTTTTGGCTTCTCTACATTCATTTTTACACTGACTAATGGCACATATCATTGACAGTCTGAACAAATATGCATAATAATAATAATAATAATAATAATAATAATAATAATAATAATAATAATAATAATAATAATAATAATAATAATAATAATAATAATGCCTTATGTTAATTAGTTAAATTCGTCCTCCATCTTGAAGCAAAATGGTTGCCTAGAAATAAGATTCAAGAACCTTTTTCATGAAATACTCAACATGTTTTTTTCTTTTATACAAAATATTCTTAGAATTCGCTGTTTTTTATTTTTTTTATAAAGAATAAATATAATTTACTTACTTCATTTAAGGAACATGCAAAAACATGTTTAATACTAAGAAAAGTAATAGAAATGATTAATAATTAAAATTGTAACGATATATTTTTGAGAAATAAAAATATCAAAATCAGAACATTTACCCCACAAAAGACTTTTTAACTTACTATTCTCAGTGCGTCTGTTTTTTTTAAATAATTAAAAAAATAATAAAAATAAAATCGTCTCCAGCCCAGACATATCCGACTAATTCTAGAAAGAGTCAAATGATGCAAGGAAGACACTCAGTATACGTTTATTTAGAGATTAACTATGCATTATTTATTCTAAATACGTGGAAGTGGTATTGCTTACCATCTCCAGAACGTTCTTGAAAGAAATAGATATGACAGTGATGGGGTGATGGCGTGAGGAGGCATTATGCTTAATGGACTCACCGAACTACTGTACTTGAAAAAAAGGGACCATGACTAGTGAACGATATGGTGACAAAGTGATTCCACCGTCATGTCCTATTAAACAGTGGTAATGTAGGGCAAAAATTCATTTTTATGGATGGCGATACCAAACCACATCGTACATGACCAATGGAGTTACTTCTTCAGACCGAGGATATTAATCGAATCGAGGGGAGCTAGCACTCTCTCCTATATCACACCCATAGAACACGTTTGGGAGGCAATATGAATACTCATTGTTACTTGAAATGCCATTCTAGAAAACCAACAAGGTCTTCTTGTTGTGAAAGAGTGTGCCAGTGAGCCACAAAAACTCCTGAATCACTTGGCGCTAAGTATGGGAAAGCTGCTTTGCAGTTAACAGTGGACATATTCCCTAATGAAATGCCTCCCCGCTTAGTTTCCTGTAAGCACTGTATATTAAATACTGAACCACGTCCTATGGAAATTTGTAACTTTTACAATAAAGTGGCAATTTAATTTTTACAAAATTTATAACACATATTTGTGCAGTATAATATATAAGTATACTGACAATAAATTGATGTCCACATTTGGCTGTAATCACTATAATCATGATCTTTTTTCATATAGAGGTAAAAATGTAATTCCTCCTTAGCTTTTAGATATCAGTCTATTTCTCCTAAAAGAAGCCTGTTCTTTTCTCGTGTTCTTATCTAAAATATAAAACATTTTTAAAAGAATAATTTTTTGGAGAAATGTTTTCCTAGTGATTTGGAGCAGGTTTACCCCTCCAATTAATACAATTTCCTAAATCTCCTTTTATTCGCGTATTCCTTTTCCTAGGGAATGTCTTTTTTTCCACCAAATATCTTTCAGTTTGTTTCCTTTTTTTTGGGGGGGGGGGGGATTTCTTGCATATAATTTTACCTTTCTTTTTCCCCCTTAAATCCACTGTTATCCACATTTCCACTGATAACCATTCTTCTTTACTTCGTTTAGCATATTATAAAACTTGTTCCACTGTGTCATTAAGGACATTTTTTACATTTTTTCCATATAGCCTCTATATCCTCATTCCTTATATCCTCTCCTCCATCAAAAATACTATCCATAATTTCACTATTTTAAACTCCTTACAGACGTCAGAATTTTGTAATTTAGCAATATTAGTTTTTCGTCTATTAAATGCTTTCCCCTGATGATTTTTTCGAACATATGACTACATAGATTCTATTATTCTGAGCCAACACACAGACTAACAAAGGAATATAGATAGTTATCGGAAATAGTTAATCGTATCAGTTAAGTGAAAATTATTTCCATGCTTGAAAAACAACATTAATCTGTATACTGCTTGCAGGTACATTAAGCACACAGTCTGCCAAGTGTGGTTTCCGATGCCATAATTTTAGCAAAAAGGGGCGTTTCTTCATGTTCTCTGTGCCTAAATATATGCCCCCGTTTGTGTATATTGAGCATATTCTCCTGATCGATTTGCTTTGTTTCGAAATTAAAAACAGCATTTTCAGAAAGGGAATGCCTTTCCAGTTTTGCATTCTAAGGGCTAAAGGACTTTCATCGGAAAAGCCCAAATGACGGTTGGTCGTAACCTAACCGGGATTAGAATTTGGGTCTTCCGAACGAAAGGGCATTGCCGAAACTGACTTATCTACTCACTCTTTATTCTTATGTGATGTGTTACAAAAAGAAATAGGGAAATTTTAAATAAAATATCTTATTAATCACTTAGCAGTTATATTATGAATCTCACTGGCACAACACAATATCATTTCAATGGCTTGCCAGATATACAAAAATAAGTATTCGACTGACTGATATATATGTGATTCAACTTCCATAGTGAAATTGAATCTGTAATGAAAGTTATTAATTTTTTGTAACAGGCGACTAGTTGTTCGCATGAACTATTCCACACAGCAAAAACTTCATCCATATAGCGAAGCCATATCGAAGGTTTTGGATTAATCATTAAAATTCGAATTGTTTGAAATCGAAGTTAGCAAGAACAGGAGAAATTTTTGGCTTTAGGCACACCGATTCAAGAGCTCGTTGCTCAAAGTCTTCCATATAAAAGTTCGCTATAGGGTGTGGGAAGTGTGCCCATGGCTGTACCCTTTTTTGAAGGTAAAAAATTGTTTTGCCACACGAAATATCCGGAGAGGAGTACGTAGGCAAAGAGGGCCGCGATGTCGTGTGGAAATATGTTCTGTAAGAGTTGATCAACGAGCTCTTGAATCGGCGTGCCTAAAGCCCAAAATTTGGCTCAGATACGTCGACGATATTTTCGCCATTTGGCCCCACGGCCGCCAAGCACTAGATACAATCCTTAGCCACCTGAACAAACAACACAATCGCATCCAATTCACCATTTAAATAGAAAAAAAAACAACTCTCTTCCGTTCCGAGACACACTTGTCACACGTCTTCCTTCAGGCTTTCTCTCCTTCTCAGTTTACCGCAAACCTACACACACAGGCCAGTACATTCACAGAACTTCTTATCACCACCAACACAAAAACTAGGGGTCATAATGAACAAGTTCTTAACCATGAATATGAGACCATCAAACATACCTTTATAAAAAATGGATACAGTATAAAAACCATTCACAAAATCCTCCAAAAAGATACCACTAACAACAAAAAAGATTTCAAGAATGCTACTGCTATACCATATGTTAGAGGCATTTGAGAAAAAATAGACAGAACACTACACAAATGCAACATCAAAACCATCCTAAAACCCTCGACAAAATTAAGACACCTACTCAGTTCTTCCAAGGACGCCCTGCCACACTTAGCCCGCCCAGGGGTTTACAAAATAGATTGCACATGTAACATACCATACATAGGGGAAACAGGGCGAACCATCTCAATCAGAAAGGATGAACACAAACGTCACATAAACTACCTTCATCTTGGAAAAAACCGGCCATTCTGACCAGGCACTCCAAACATACCACAGGATTGATTGGAAAGGTACCAAGTCCCTACATTGCACCAAAACCTGGTTCGAACGGAAATTCAAGGAAGCATGTGAAATGCTCAAACATGATCCGAATCTGAATAAAAATGATGGTCTAACCATTCTAAGAATGTGGAGGACCCATCTACAACCTTCATAGCAACCACAGGGGAAAGAGAGGGGAAAAATCTCAATACAAGAAAACTTGGTGTAGTGTTTTTTTTCCCTGAACATTCAATACAAACCTGTACTGTACAAATCCAGAAGATAATCGTAATATAACAATATAAACTGTATAATTTCAGAAGAATCCTAGCACGTGAGGACTTTATCAGAGTTTATTGTAGTTTTTTTTAATTATTTTTTTATTTTATTTTATTTTATTTATTTATTTTTTTTTAATCACGAGAGGGCAGGTTAAGAAAAAAGATTAGTTAACAACGTATATGTACCTTACCTGTATAGAGTGCAACAGCATGTAGCTTGTTTCTTTTACACATGTATCCTTCTGAAGATGACCTGAATAAAATCGAAACGTAAAGTTATTATTTTGTTATTAATCAGTAAAACAATCTTTTCAATCAGTTTTGTGTCCCTAAATTCATAAATATGAATGCTGATCACCGTGTAGCCTTAAAAGAAAGAGATAGATAGATAGATAGATTAAAAATGAAGAGCTCAAAAGAGTTTAAAAGATCTCATGTGATTATCTGATTATTGAAAAACGTATTGCATGCAGGGAAAAGAAGGTTATTATTCCACACTTTATAAGACTTTGATAAGGCCTCATCCTGAGCCTTGGTTTCTTGGAGATGTGGATGAAGTGGAGCAGTTTCAGAGGAGAGTAACTAAGTCGTGGCAGAACTGTATGATTCTACATATGAGGAGAGATTTAAGATTTGTGGGTTACAGAAGCTGGTTTGATCGGGGGTTATAGTATTGATGTCGACGATCTATTTCAGTTCTTGAATAATGCAAGGAAAACTAGAGGTCCTACATGGAAACTGAGTAAGTGCATGGTTTGTAAAGGAGTAAGGACTATCATTTTACTCGTGAGTGGTGAATAAGTGTAATATATTACCAGTCAGTTGTGTGTACTTGTCGTTGAATGATTTCTTGGCAAAATATTACAGATATTGATAATTGTTGACTAATGGTTATTTTTATGCGGATCTCCCACGATGAGTCCACGGATTCCATCGAAGTGACTGTATAATGATAATAATAGGGTACATCCTTACCGTTCTCTTCTTGATATATATCTTTCCTTTCTGATCTTTGTTCTACTTTGACTGGTATTTTATTTTCTGTGCATATTTTTGAACAGACTGTAAGTGCTTATTCGTATATTTCTTTTGCAATTGAATGGCGCAACGTACCGTCCTTTTTCCAATTACACTAAGTAGCCGCATGCATCCATCTCGAGTTTTAAAATTAAAAATACTTGTATTTACATTAATGAATTATTGTACAGCAAGATCGTTTATAAACGTAATTCGTTTGTATTAGTATTCAGGCTTTTGATTTTGAAACAATAATCGTGAAGATAATGATTACTCAGCATATGCGGGATTAGCTAACCTAGCTTCTTAATAATGAATAATATTAAAAAAAAACACAATTATTAGCTTTGTTTTTAATGCTTTGACGCTTTTATTTTTTTTTAATTTTTGATCTTCAGAACTGATGAGTGCGCGCTGATGAACATGAGCTAACAAGAAAGAAAAAAGAAAGATAAATCTTCAAGGAATTTTAAAAATATGTAATATATTATCAACCATGGACACTCAGAGGGTCAATCCCCTGAATATTTAAGGTCTTATGCTCATCCGAAGTAAATAATGGAGAAAAAAGAGTGATCCCATGACATCTACAAACGAACCGTTTTATTGCATATCTTCTTATCAAGACTTATTGCTTCTGAGCTGGAAGGTATTGCTCAACTAACTTCATATAATGGGTTTAAAAAACCAAATTGCCATGCATGATACGCTTGCCTATAACGAAACTCTCTTGTGCATCTCGCCTAAGTTGATCTTGATATTTTACTTTAAAACGGCAAATTCATAGGAAAAAAGAAGGATGAGCTGTAAGTCGCTGCTTTATTTGAAAAGTATTTGTTTACCAAAGGTATATATACGGAAGCATTGTATTCAGCTCAATGAATCTGCATTTTTTTAAAATATAGTTTTAATAGAATGTTGTCTTTTTCTCTTAAAATAAAGAAACATAAAAAAAAGGATACGTTTAGTTTGACTTACGCAACATTTTCAAAGATAGAAAGTTAACCACTGGTTCTGTTTTTTCTTATCAGCAGCAATTTAACACTCAGTTAACTTTCTTAATAGCAGCGATTAGAATAGAATATAAACATCAGTGGCATTTTTTGCCATCATTTTTGCCTTCTTGATAAGATTCCTCAGGAAGAATAATCTTGAAAGTACTCCATATTTCCTTCTTTATCTCAAAGAAGTTTTCTACGAGATTAAAAAGGAAAGTAATTCTGACTGTATTGATGAAGTCGTGACACATAAAAAGGCCTAGAAGTCCGTTTCGGCAGAAGATGCAAGACAACTGAGAAATATTTGCTACTAATTTTTAACAGGAAACACATGAAAGAAAAAGAACTATATCAGTTTTAATATACGTGACTCAATCCTGCAAAAAATCTGAATGGAACAACTAAATGCTAATATCAAGGATTTTATTCTTTCCAGTGTCATTCCAAATTCATAACACAAGAATATAAAACACACATTTCAAGTATGACTTGAAAATCTTTCATGTTTGGTCTCTAGAGCAGTATTTCGGATTAGGTGAGAATTCCAAAAATAAAATAATAATTTATAAACACTTTATTTTGTCTTACATACACATAATAATTACATTATAAAATTGTAGAAATTAAAAAAAATTTAAATTATAAAAAATACATACATGTAATACAATTAATAGTATTTTTTTAATTTAATGATTTTTTATTATTAAAATTATGATTATATGTTATGCATTTACAAAACATGTTGTTCTAGGTTTGTTTTGTTTTTTAAACAATGAATTTCAGGCAAATATTTCTTTTGTTTGTATAATGTGTTAATAATAGTTACTGTAGATGGTAATTTATACTTGTAGTTGAATAAGATTACATATATAACAGTATTTATAGTATAATAATAAGTTATATACAGGGTGATTCAGAACTCTGGGCCAAACTTTCAGGGGTGATAGAACACACCTAAACAAGCACTTTTCGTTATACAATGCATGGTCCTAACTCAAGCGGTGAAGCGCTAGGGGTTAGCAACTACTGTGTCAGGAAATGAAGAAACAAAAGAATAACAGAGGAAATTTGATACAATTGCAGAAATTACAGAACATAAATTAAAGAATTTTATTGAAAAAATTACAGAAACTGCTCAAAAGATCGACCACCGACATTAATGCAGGTTTCATACCTTCGACGTAGTGATTGGCGTTCATTGGCGAAAACACCAGGCATTTCTCGTACAGCAGCAGCAGAAATCCTGGCAATAAAGTCCTCATTGGAATCGATGGGGCTATAGTAGATCAGGCTTTTCATATGGCCCCATAGGAAAAAGTCCAGACATGAGAGATCGGGCAATCGTGGCGGCCAAGCGATAGGACCACCACGACCAGTCCATCATCCTGGAAATGTCGCATCCAAGGCGTTCGCACATCCACTCTGAAATGGGGGTAGCGCTCCGTCGTGTTGGAACCACATACGTGTTTGCTGGAACAGAGTTCCGTAATTCTGGCAAGACCGCTTGTAAAAATACAAAGGTATGGGCCAATCAAACGGTCATGTAGGATTCCTACCCAAACATTTATGTAGAAACGCCACTGGTACGAATATGGACGTATGGCGTGCGGATTTTTGCTGGTCCACACATGATAATTGTGAGTATTAAAAATGCCCTCACGTGTAAAGATGCATTTGTCAGTGAATAAGACATGTGCATCAAAGTCTGGCTGCACTGCAGTCTGTTGCAGGAACCACTGTGCAAAATCCACACGAGGCCAGTAATCTGCAGGTGTCAAAGCGTGCACCCTCTGTGCATGGTAGGGGTGTAATCGTTCATCTCGTAGAACTCGCCACACCGTCGATTGAGGCATACATACGGCATGAGAAATTGCTGGCGTGCTGCATTCAGGATGATCTACAATCCTATGTAGAATTTCCTCTGTAACACGTGACGTCCTCATACTGCTTGCACGCCCTGTATTCTGCATGCCGCTGACAAAGATACTGGTGCGATCCCAGTAAGGTTTTACGATCAGGCACCCATCTGTTCGGAAAGCGCTCTCGGTTCAGTCTTTGGGCTTCCCTCGCATTCCCGTCGGCACTCCGTAAATGAAATGAAATGCGTGTCAACCGTCACCTGATTTGTGAAAGAATCCCTCCTTTTTGCACTCCACGGTAGAAATAACGAGGACTGCAAAAACCAGCTCTTATAAGTGTTCACTGGAAAGCGCCCTCTAGCGCTTGACCGTTTGAGTTCGGACCATGCATTGCATGACAAACAGTGCTTGTTTAGGTGTGTTCTATCACCCCTTAAAATTTGACCCAAGAGTTATAAATCACCCTGTATATTTTACAAGTTTGCTTTTAATGTATTTAAGCGCTGTAACGTGTAATAAATAGATTTATTTTTTCTTTCTCTTGATCTCGATTGAGATTAAATTTTATCAGCTTTCATCCTCGAAGCTTTTTTATTAAGTTTATCTGAGGATAACACAGGTTAGATATAGCTTTTATTAATATGATTGCTGTGTTGGACATAGGCTGATGTTTGAGAGATCAAATTAATTATCTGAAAGGTCTGATCAAAGTGAAATCGCAGATATATTCTGGTGTTATTACATCTGTTTTGATGGTTCCCATTAATTTTTATTCTAGTCTTCTTTTTGAACTAATAGGAGTCTTTTTTTCACTGTAACAGCCTTTCTATGTCTTCTGAGCTTTAGATTTGAATCGGCTTTGAAGTTTGTGACTTCCTCAAGATTATCTTGGCTTGTTAACTCACTATAGTCCATTATAGCCCATTTATAGTACAGAGGTACTTTAGGAATCACATAAAAATACACCGCCAAGTATTTCTTACTAGCATTATTCACTTATGAATTTCACTATGATTGGCTGATATGTTAAATAAATTAGAAAATAAGATATTTATTCTTTTATTATATAGGAAGATCTGCTATCATTAAACTAACTAGTAAGAAAGACAAGGAAAATAATAATATGCACCAGACAAAACGTGAAATATACACACAATAAACGCTTTTCCAATCTTATGTTATTTTTGTCGTTATCCTATACTTTTCCTGTGTAATGTGCATAATAAATTTAGTATCCTTTTGTATTATACAACTTACAGTTATTGACGGTTTATTTTAAAATAAATTCAACAGTTATTATTTTGCTGTTATGGTTCCACAAGTTCTGTTTTCTATTACGCAAGCGGAGGAGTAAAAATAGCACGAGCCTGTATAGTTTATATGGTCTGAGTAGGCTTAACTTCCTTTACTAATCCAATTGGCGCATGAAGCAGAACTGTAATAATCTCAAAGTATCTCTTCCTCTCACGTTAGAGTAGAATGAACATAAAATCACCCAGAGAAAATTAATTTTCCTAACAAGCATGCAAAACTATTAGGAAGAGAAAGGACTTTTTTTTTTTAGATTCAAATTTTCCATATGTCATTACAGCCTCTAATTTGTGAGTTAACTAATATGTTTATCGCATGCACATTAGCAATGAAAAATGACACTTATTGTACCCTGAATCTGAGAATAAACAAAACTTTGCGAAGAGAGTTAGATTTTTTTAGTTCTGAATAATATTACAGAATATTATTGCAGTTATTCAACTTTGTGAGTTAGGTACAAAGAAGGATTACATAAATTCAGAGTGTTTTATTTTTGGAGGAAATTTAATTTCATTGTAATTAATCTTGCAAGTACTTATTATGTAGTATATATGTTTATATTCGGATTAGATTAGGTAAGTTGTTTTTTAATAATATTTTTGGCACTGATTTGAAACTCAAGGAAAGAAATGAGACAATGTCGGCCGAAAGGTTGCGGGATTATAAGTACCAAATGAAATACGAAGAAAATGAAAACAGTACTATTACACTGATTCATAAGCATTGCATAGAAATAGCTGTTTAAGGAAGCACATACAATACAAATAAATAATAATAACTGAATAGCGCAGAGTATTAAGCCAAAATGTAGGGGAGAAAAAACATCACTGAAAGTTATTTAATTTGGTTAAAAAATCGGAAGTTAAAGTTCAATCGTCAGTTTTATTTATGTTGCTAATTGTATTGTATATTTTTTATTAGGTATTTGTGCCAAATATAAGGAACAGTTTGCAAAGAAAGAAAGAAAGGGATCTTCCTTCCCAATGATAAAGGTATTAAACAAGATGTCTCGACACCCCTTTTGTCGTTTTGTAGTCACAATTGAACATGCCTTCAGAAATTTTGATTGAAAATAGAAAATATCGATTTGTTTTGAAAACGACTACGCAACTTTCCATTTACTGATGAGATTACCATCTTGTCAGAAAAGCCCACTGAATTCAAGTAATGACAAATGGACTGAAGAGTACTAGCTTCTGTTGTACGACTTGAAATAATTTCTCCAAAACAAAAAGCATGATTAATATTTTAAAAATTATTATCGTGCTAGTTGGCATCACATGCCAACAACACGGTTTTAAATATCTAGGACAAATAATATCCTTCAATAATAAACAATACTTGGAAATACCTTCGGAATAATCAAAGCATGGAATTTACAAGAAATTTGGGAATAACTACTAAAACTAAAGAGTAGTGCCATTGTCAATTAGAAAGCTGCTGATGGGTTCCATTTTCAGAATTAAAATGTCACAAATGGTAAAAATGTTGATATTAGAAAGATTACACCAACTATCACAAAGCCAAATATTTAGGAGTGCAAAAGCGCAGCCGGTTTTTCCGTGTATCAGAAGAAAGATGATAGATGAACTATCATCTTTCTCTTCAATTATCATCTTCATGAACTACAATCAGAAGAAACAAATGGTCTACGAGTGTCTGTCAGACGAAACAGTGGAAACATTTATCAGAGAAGACTTTTCCCGAGTAGGGAAATGCAAGAATAACAACTTCAATACATAGTTTATCCATTTTTATTCTATCTCACCTGTTGAGGCATGCAGGTCATTAAAACACCTGTTTTATTGATTATCGTTTTCGCGTAATAGAATATGAAATGAGAGGATAGAATGCGCAAGCACTATTTTATCTTTAGAGTGTGCTCAGGAGTACCTTAAAGTACTTTATCCATCTCTTCACTCCATTTTATCCCAAAACAGATTCCCAGTGAAATTTTAATTAGCCTGCTTCGATTCCATGATGGAATACGCAGAATCTGAAACATCAGATTTTTTTTTATTATTTTCTCAAAATGCATACTTTCTTCACATTAATTCTAAAAATTACGGAAATGTTTGCGATCGTTTCCTCAGCCTCCCCTGCTTTGTCTGACATCGGTAGCCTTGTTAGTCCACCAATCTTGTGGAGCCGATTATAATTAAGAAAAAAATGCAGTTAAGGTGCATTTGAAGTGTTTTACTCCCTCAACCATTGTTCATAATGCACGATAAGAAATTATGGGACTTTTGTTTTCATAAAAGCGAAGTTTTTTTGTTTTTAATAATTCAACATAGGAGTTAGACGAGGTAAATTTTGCGAAAACACCAACGAAAGCTGATAATTTGACACTACCAGGAATTGATCACGTGATCGTGCTGTATTAGGCAATGGAACAGATTAATAAAATATTCCACATTAGAAATGAGGAGCAACAATATAAATCACGAGGACTATGTATTTTTGCTTTTTTTTAGGATTTTTTTAGATTTCAGCTGGAGCCTAATTTTAATGGCTTTTGCACAAAATTGTTTAACTCATTTATTTTTATTCGCTTGCCAACTTTGGATTCTTTTCATGTGGATTCTTCGGATTACGCAATATTAAGTTATTTCTCATATATATCTTCGGGGACTTATGGAGTTTTTTTTAAAAAACTGCATTCTGAGGATTTTTTCATTTAGTTTCTTTTCTATTGTATCTTAGCTTTAACGACAACTGTTCTGCTGCAATTGCGAAAAGAAATTTTGTTTCTTCAATAATGAATTTTCACTTGAAATATTTTTTTACAACTTTTCAAAGCAATGTTGTATAAAAGTATTCTCATTATTCGCTCTGCAGTCCCAATTTTGTTACTACTTTGAGACCTTATTTATCTAAAACAGATATATTGATAAGGCTAGTATCTGATATTCCTAATGTTTTGGGTGTAATATACTTAGAATTGTTTGACTCATTAGCTCACATTTCCATTTAGAGTAGTATCTACATTTGAAATGGTTACAATAATGATAATGAAATTCGATTTTTATTTTCATAGGTTGTTTAAGATTCCTTAAGAAATAAAGTCAGAAGCATTATTTATACGTGCGATTTCTTTGTTTTCATTTTATAGTGTTTACAGCGAATGATTTCTATAGATATCTCTAGAAAGTAATTACGCTTATATACTGCAGTTTAAATCTTACCAACGTTTATTGGGTGAACAGTTTCGGCTCATTGGGTCTCTCTTTCTCTCTCTCTCCCCTTTCCATCAATTTTGGTTTCTCTTCTCTCTCTCTCTCTCTCTCTCTCTCTCTCTCCTCTTGCGTCAGGTTTCATGCATCGAAATATTAGTTTTCCACCTCTATCAGTTCACCAGCGGTGCTATTAAAGAGGTTCGCTTATCGTGATTTTCTTCTTTTGTTTACACTCCTGTAAAACACCCTCCCTGTTATTAATCTAATTTTCAATATGTCTCTGAAAGAAAGTGGGATGTGTGCATTAACCAAAGTTATTTTTTTTATTCATTTTACATATTTCTATCGGTTTAGTGATTATGTTAATCTGATTTTAATATCATGAACATAAGAATAGTTTCAATCATTTCGCTTCTTTATGAGAAAAACAATGGAGATTTTCAACCAGATGAATGTGGATTTTAAGTGAAGAAATTTTCATTTGATTGGAAAATAATTAAGCAAACACATCTTATACAGTTTTGAAAGCAGAATGGGAGTTTAATCTATCTTAACGATCATCGTCATGTGTCATTAGCAATAATCGGAATTGGTCGGATCTAATGACCAACTTATTCTGTGTCCTTATCATCGTATATTTAATTACGTCAGAATTAATTCTTATTAGGAGGTTCGCTTATCGTGATTTTCTTCTTTTGTTTACACTCCTGTAAAACACCCTCCCTATTATTAATCTAATTTTCAATATGTCTCTGAAAGAAAGTGGGATGTGTGCATTAACTAAAGCTCTTTTTTTTATTCATTTTACATATTTCTATCGGTTTATAGAAATGATGTATGTATTGTATAGCGCTGATGTATAATTTTTTTTTTTTTTTTTTTTTCACCAGAGGTCAGGCCAACAATTGTGGTAGCGGTTAGTCAGTGTCTTTAACGAACCAGTATGATTGTGGTATAGCTTGTTTCCTGTGTATATTTGTACGCTCCAGAAGATGACCTTAACATAAAGGTCGAAACGTCGAATTGTAAAAAATTTTAGTAATAGTAAACTAAAGTTTTTATTCAAACACGGTAGTTGTCTCCATAATTTCCAAAAATGCATTCGGATCACCGTGCAAGCCTAAAAGAAAAGAAAAAAATAATTCTTATTAGGTTTTACTCCTAATGATCACATGATGTTTTACAGAAGCGCTTATAACACATGAGAACAAAATTCACGTTTGAATTAAATTATTAATTTTGTTTAGGAAAATGCACAACTCGCTACTGCTGATTGTTACGTTCTCATATTTGGTTTCTGTCAAAATAGATTCTGATTTTTAATGTAAATTGTAGAAAAAGTATAATTCCTGTCAGAGATGGTGGTGTATTTCCAATGAAAACGTCACAGTTCATCGTAGCAGAATTCATGAACATAAGTCTTAATGTTGACTATCACAATTACCATGGCTTCGTCTTAGAAAGCATTTGTTAGCTGAAGATATTACTGCCATACTGGATTGCTTTTTCGTTCCTGATATAGGTTTCTTACCCTCATTGAAAACAGACAAACCGACCAATGAAAGGACACAGTTAACAGGCAGCAAGTATAAGAATAAATTAATCGCTCAGAACCTTTGCCATTAAACTCCAACACATAGTTAATTTTGTTTTAGCTTATACTGAAATCCTTTTCTCCATAGCAGATTTATTGTAGATTTCTGCGAACAGGAATAATGATAACGAAAGAAAAAATGGAGGTATTTATTCTCATTTTAATTAATTTTATTATTCTTTCTAATTTGTGCGGCATGTTATATTTCCTTATTCGTTTAGAATGTCATCGTATGATTGTGTTTAAAGGAGATCAGTAGTCCAATATTTCAGAATTCACAACGTGGAATTTATTTTCGTATTAAATATGATTGTTACATAATTTTACATCGCCGAAATGAAGCCTTGTAGATCTTTATTTTAGTAAATACTTATGCAGCGATCTAGAGTTCGTTTACGAACAATACACCTCTCCGACACTTCGAGTTTCTTAATGGGCAGCGATCATGATTTCATTTAAAGTCGGCAGGGGCCACTAGTAAATGCCAGCGAGTGTATTCCTGTAAGCTCTCTGGCCCAATTTGGTACGAAACTTTTATAATCTCTGTATTTGACTTTGAAATAATGCTGAATTTAATATCCGCTTCATTTATATAATTGTGCATCACCGAAATAAAGCCATTTCATTCTTTATTTTACTAAATCATTGTTACATTTCTATTAGTGATCCTTGTACCTTTTTGTTGTCTCCATATATTTCATTTGGAAGGTCAGGTCGCGACCCCTGTCGGCTTGTTTACAAGCAGCGAATTCAGCTACCAGCGATCTACAGTATAGCATAGTGCAGGGGTATTCAACGCAAAGCTCTTTGCCCCGCCGGCCATTTAAAAAAAAACTACTTAATATTAAAACGCGATTAAATATAAAAATAATTTCAATGAAACCCCCACGCCACCAAGCTATTCTGCGGTATTTAGAATTGTAAGATGATTTTCAGATGCACAAGGAACGATGTGCGTTTGATACTTTACATAAAATCCTATGAAGATAAATATTAAAAAGATATGCCTCTTCAGCCATCTACCAGCGCCAAGCGGTACTTTAGTACCGGTACCAACGTCGCAAGTAGATGGCTGATGTAGTAGTTCGTTCGAGGACGCTGTCTACTGCCTTCCAGATACATCGCGAAGGTTCTCGATACTTCATTATTTTCATATAAATACAAGAGGATCTCATCCACAGTCAGTCAGTCGAACAGTATGATATTCGTGTATAAGCGCACGCAGGTTCCTCGTGTCAGCCAGCCTATTGTGGTTTTTTATATTTCCAGATTTCTGTCATTAATGTGAGACATATTCTTTGGATAATAACCCTTACAAGGCCATTTTCGATCATACCACAATATGAGAAAAAGCATGCCTCTCCAGTTTTGTTCATGTTCAAAGGTGACTTCGTGGGGACAAAGTGAATGGTCTCCAAATTGAATTAAAATGCCAGCAAGGTACGTTTATGAGGCAGAGGGAAGAGAGGGAAGCGTGCGTCAAAGTAACATATGTAATAGCTGAAAAATCTGCTAAAAAATCAAAAGCCTTTTGGATGGCGAGTTTGTGAAAGAATGTCCACAGTGTCTGCTGGGGATATACTGTGCCCAAATAATAAGGAAGTGTTTAACGAATCGAGTTTGTCTGAGGTAACTGTAGCACGACGTGTCGAAGAACTTGCCAGTGACATTGAAGGAACCTTATCATTCGAATTTACGTCATATTCACTTGCTTTAGATGAAAACACAGATGTGATGGATAGAACACAACTGGCGATCTTTGTCGGTGGCGTTGATGAGCAGTTCAATGTGACAGAACTGCTAGCTTAGATAAACAATATGGTATTGTTTATCTAAGTCTCAGCTCTAGGTTAGTCCTGAGAGGGGGGAAGAGTGGAAAATAGGTTCATTACATAAAGGACGCTCCAAGACTGATATAGTACATTACCGACTGACAGCATATCAGAAGCCCTTGTCAAAGTATTGTAGAAGTTGGTCAAGAGCAAAATGCAGACATGGAGAAAGAAATGGGATACTATATGGGGACAACATAGTTATGTGAAGGCAGTTCATTCCTTAGTAACTTGCTTACATTCTATGATAAAGTGAAAATGAGTTGGATAAAAGTTTACAGGTTTACAGTGATACTGCTGGATTCTGTAAAAGCCTTTGACAGGATACAACATGAAATTCTAATCAGCAAGCTGGAGCACATATGATGAATTTAGTGGTGGTGGGATATATAGGAGAGTTATTGATGGAGATATATATATATATATATATATATATATATATATATATATATATATATATATATATATATATATATATATATATATATATATATATATATATATATATATATATATATATATATATATATATATATATATATATATATATATATATATATATATATATATATATATATATATATACAGGGTGTTCGGGATAAATTTGACAGTTTCGTAAGGAAAAAGAAAATCTTCTTTGTATCTATTAAATTTAATGAATTGACAAAAAAACATTACAGGCAGAGTTAATTACAATACTATCAACAAGATTTACTCAAAATAACCACCATTAGCATCGATCACAGCTTCAATTCTGCTTCGGAACCTCGAACAAGCTGATGCTACAGTCTCCCTGGGAAGGGCCGCAAAAACTGTTTTAATTTTATCCATTAACTGGGCTTTTGTATTACTGGAAGTGCGATTGGTGTCTTTTTCAACTGCGCCCCATACAAAATAATCCATGGGGTTAAGGTCTGGGGAGTTTGGAGGCCAAACATTTGGACTGGTGAAGTCGTAGAAATTTTCAGACAACCATTTTTGACTTTTCCCAGAGGTGTGGCAAGGGGCCGAATCCTGCTGCCATACATACGGCCTACCATTGGCTACCCTTGTTATCCAGGGCTTGACTACAGTTAGCAACTCCACGAACAAAGCCCGAATTCCAATGCCAGGGTTCTTCAACACCTGTTCCTGCAGATTTGCGAGGAATTCTGCTGTACGAACGCAATCAGATCGTCTGCTAGGGATCTTTCTTCTTGCTATATCCTCGTAGTCACCATTGCAAGTCTCTAGTTCATGCCTGATTGTTTTTACTGTATTCAGGGAGCATTGGGCAGCAGTCGTAATATCCTTATTTTGATGGCGGGCACGAATCATCATGATACAAGTTATTCTCTTCCATGATTCAGGTGGGTTCCAGCTATCCATCCTTTCTGACATCTTGTATATGAATGAAGAAGGGTCCAAACTTTTAAATGAAGAGAAGTGTGTGTTAATAATAAATGTATATATATACAGGGTGTTCGGGATAAATTTGACATATTTATAATTAATTATATTTTTCCGTAAGTTACATGTATTAACACACACTTCTCTTCATTTAAAAGTTTATCTTTTAAATTTATTTTAAATTTAAATTAAATTATGTACAATGATCATCTATTCAGTATATTATTTTACACGGTTCAGCACTTTGTGCTACATATAATGAGATTTAAATTGTAACGATGATAACAGTTTTTTTTTTATATAACAATCATAATAATAATTTACAATTATATTGTTCAGAGTTACATAAGTTGTATAATATTACATGTTGTGGTTTACTATTTTTTTTTCAAGTTTGAAAAGGTGTGATTATACAACAGTATTGACACATATGCAATCTGAATATTATGTGTCCTTATTTTCACAAACATACGGTGTAAACTCATGATTTACTTTTAAGATAATTTTTTTTACATTGCATACATTTGTTACAGTTATGATATACATTACATACATTTGTTACAATTATTATATACATTACATTCATTTGTTTACATATGATACATTACTTTACATTTGTTTACATGTGATATTTACATTACGTACGTTGGTTTACATATAATACATACATTGATTTTTTTGTGATACGTACATTACATGCATTTGGTTACATATGCTACATCTTGGACGAGAACTAATTTATTTTTCCTTTCATCCTCGAAGCTTAAATGTAAGCTTATCTGAGGATGACACCAGTTGGTTATTATGTATTGTTTTCTTTTTGATGTGCTAGGATGCTACGGAATCTATGATTGAGAAATTCGCGCGCGCGCACTCACACGCACACATACACGCGCGCGCGCACACAAACGCGCCCCCTTCACACACAATAAATTAAAATGTACTGATGCGTCGCTGAACTGGAAGACTGAGCGAATATATTGTGTTTCATTAGGTTTGTATGGTATTTTGGGTGCGGGTTTCTTGTTCATAGTATGTCCTTAGAGCTCTTTTCAGGCTATTGTAGTTTGTAAGGTTTCTGTATTCAAAAGGTAATTTGTTTATCATGTCTGGGATGTAGAAGTTTCGCGTGGCCTTTCCATACTGATTATTGTATTTATATGTGATATAATTAGTAGTCTGAGGTCTTGTTATAAGGTATGCATTTCTAACTGTCCTGTAGTTGGCATCGAAATAATGTTTTAGCAAGGCTGCATAGTGACAAATGTTTTGCTGTCAGTATTTAGTGTTCTGCCATTGCAATGTTTATAAGGTCGTGATTTTCTCTTTGTTCCCAAAAGATCAGTTTTGTCATTTTGTACTGTAGCGACATTAATCTATTTAATTTGTAGGGTGCACAGAAAGCATAAGTTGTTATAGCGTATCTTAGTATATTTTGGCATAGTGTTTTGTATATTAGTGTTTTTAGGCGTATGGGAACTATATCTTTTAATCTGTAGAGTTTGCCACTTATTGTTCGGAGTTTGCTGTGTAGATGTTTTATATGGCTATTCCAGTTCATATCTGCATCGAGGTAAATTCCAAGGTATCGTATTGTTTCAACATGAGTGATTGTAGTGGTTTTGCTGTTCTGTGTGTTTTTTTGTGTTGGAGAGTGGATGTTGAATGGTTATATATTTGTTATCAACTGGTCGAGTTAGTGGATTTCTGAATATCATTAATTTTGTCTTTTCTGAGTTTAGGTGTATGGAGTTTTTCGTGAGCCAGTCTATGATCAGATTTATATCATGTTGCATATTTTTTTGGGCTATGCTTGCGTTATTATGGATGGATATTATTGCTGTATCGTCTGCGTACTGGAATATCTTACCTTTGAGTGGTAACTGATTAATATCGTGCGTGTAAATGTTGAATAGAGTTGGGGAGAGTACAGCTCCCTGTGGCACTCCACAGGTTACTGGTAGCTCTCTGCTTCTTTTTGATCCGATACGTGTGATATGCTTTCTATTTTGGAGGTAGTTTGTAAACCACCTGTGATGAGGCCCGTCTATTCCAACGTGCCTCAGCTTTTCTAACAAGGTTTGATGTGTAAGTGTATCGAATGCTTTGGTTAGATCTATAAAGACTACCATGGCTATTTTGTTTTTGTCTAAGGCGGTATTAATTACGTCTGTAAAGTCTTCCAAGAGAGATGTTGTTCCCTTATTTTTCTGAAAACCATATTGTGTTTTGGGGATAATATTAAAGATCTCAGTGTATGCTGTGAGTTTCTTCAGCATGATCCGCTCCATAATTTGATTGATAATTGGTAATGTTGTTATGGGTCTGTAATTGCTCATTAAATTTCTTTTTCCTTGTTTGTATATGAGTGTAATTATGGCGGTCTTTAGCATACTTGATATCTGTCCTGTTTTAAATATTTTATTTATTAGTTTTAGTAGGATAGGACTTAAACTAGTTGCATGTTGCTTTATATCTTTAGGTCTGATACCATCTGTTCCTGAGCCTTTGTTTGGTTTGATTTGATGTATTGCTGAGAGAAGTTCTGCTTCTTTTATGGTTGGGAACCATAATGTCTGTTTTGATCGCGGTCCAAGTGGAGGGTTTCGTTTTGTGATTGGGGGAATATTTCTGTGAAGGTCTTGGATGGAGTCTGCAAAGTATTGGTTAAAGTCATTTGCTAGTTGTTGGATAGGTTTTGCGTCTTTCATGAAGCTGTGTTTTATGGTTTCGGAGGCAGTGGTGTTGGGAACAGAATCTAGCATCTCATTAATCAGATGCCAGGTTTGTTTCATGTTGTTTTGTGCGGAGGTTAGTTTGTCTCTGTAGTAGCTTCTTTTTGCATTTCTGATTTGTGTTGTAAGGCGATTCCTTGTTATCTTATATTCACTTTTTAAAGTTGTATTAATTGGATATCGCTTTAATTCTTTCCATAAAGCGTCCTTTCTGTGTATTTCTAGGATTAAGTTTTGTGTTATCCAAGGATTTTGTGCTGTTTTTGTTCGAATTCTGACTTTCTTTGTAGCTTTCTTATATATTTCCTCCAGTGTGAGTTTAATGTTGTTGTATAAGATATCTGCTGAATCTGATGCCAGGTGTTCCCAGTCTGTTTTTCTTATTTCGTGGTTGACTATTTCTTCGTCTATTATTGTTTTCTGTCGTTTTTATTCTGTGGGACATTGCATGGGTATTGTCTTGGTGTGCAGGTTTAGAGCGGTGAAGTAATGGTCTGCTACTTTGCACTTTATGACAGATGCAGTGTAACTATTTGGTGATGCTCGGACGTTTATATGGTCTAGACAGGAGGCAGTGATAATATTTCTGAATATTTCTTCTCTAGTACATGATGTTATTGTTGGTATTAGATTGTACATGGATAGTGTGTCTAGGTATTGAACAGTGTTGTTCTGGTTTTCATTTGCAATATTTATGTTTATGTCGCCAATTATTATTAGGTGTTCGGTTGAGCATATTTCTTGGCTTGAAAGCCAGCAATTGAGTTCGTGTAAGAATTTTATAATGTTTAGGTTTGGTGGCCTGTAAATAGCATTTAGTATTATGGGATGCTGTGTATTCGGGATATTAATGATTTCGAGACAGAGGGTTTCAGCATGCTCAAACTGATAGGCCATTTCTTTTGCTATTAATTTTTGTTTCATAAATATTAGTATTCCACCCCCTCTTCTTGTTTGGCGGCATGATCTATGTTGTTGGAAGCCTGGAATTTGGAAAGCAGTCGCTTCGTCATTAGTTATGGATACTTCTGTAAGAATCAATATATCAATAATATCAGTGTAATTCCTCAGATAAGCCTGTAATAATAACCAATGTTTTCGGATGCTTCTGATGTTAATATGCAAGATTGTGAGACCTCTCGCTTGTACTGTGTTTTGTTTCCATGCATCAAGAGATTCGAAAGTACAATTACTGATGTATTCTGGTGTAATTACATCTATCTGATGGTTCACATTCATTTTTGTTGTGTTGAGATCTTCTTATTGAACTAAGTTAGAGTCTTTTGTTTCACTCTGGCAACCTGTCTATATCTTCCGAGCTTTTTTATTTGTATAGACTTTGAAGTCTGTGACTTTCTCAAGAATATTTTGCCGTCTTTGATCCATAAAAATTGATACTTTTTTCTGTTTTTTCCTTTCTTGCTTGGTACAAAAGATTCTGATTGAAAGGTGTTAAATACTCAGATTGAAAGATTGGCGTATTGTCTTGCGATGCATTTAAATCCTTGACTACTGGTTTTTTCAGTCTGCTGGCTTTTATGAGATTGTCTCTTGTAGGCTTGCTTGTCAGACGAACTATGACTGGTGCCGGTCGTGGCGAACCTTGTTTTCTGTTCTTCCTGGAAAACCGATTTATGGTCTGAATATCATTATGCTGTAAGGGGATGTCAATTGAATGGCCTAACTTTAGAACTACGTCTCTGAGATTTTCTGTGGATTCGGTTTCTGGAAGACCGTTTATGACAAGGTCTTCTTTATGTTGTTGTTAGTTTAAAACTTCGTATTGTTGTTTCAGCGAATTAAATTCTTGACGGAGTTCTGATGTGCCTTTTATCAATTTGTGCTGCCTCTCAGTTAATGCGTTAATGCTGGTTTTAATGTCTTTTACCGTTTGTAAGACTTCTTCGACTTTTGAATTATTAAATTTAACAAACTCTTCATATTCGCTCATTTTTTTTGTTATTTCTTTATTCTGTTTATCAAATAGTTCTTGGACAAGATCTACCAAGCTGGCTTTTATATTTTCTAAACCTTTTTCTAGTAATAAATTAACGGAACTCAAATTATAAGACTCACAGTGTTTTGTTGTCTGTTCAGTTCATCGTCCGATTCTGCCTCCGGCGTAATCAGTTGCGTCGTGGGTGGTGGCGTTTCTTTGTTCTCTCTACAGTTTAGGCACTTCCATTCTTCTCGTTTGGCATTGGATTTGCGTTGCCAGGTTGTTTCAGAAAGTCCGGAACATGTAAAGTGAAGATTCCTATGGCATTTCCTGCAGGTTATGTAACATCCGTCGGACGGCAATTCCTTCTGACACTTGTTTCACTTCATGACTCAATAATAATAATAATAATAATAATAATAATAATAATAATAATAATAATAATAATAATAATAATAATAATAATAATACACATTATTAATTACTTTTTTTGGTAATGAAAAGCTTTATTTGAAGATTTGCCAGTAGTACAAAATATTAACAAAAACTTTCAAACAAATTTGTGCAAGGAAAAATAAGCTTGAAAATGACAAATATTTCCAACTGTAAAAATTCTATATACTGATTTTGTTTTGCTTCTCTGCATTCATTTTTACACTGACTAATGGCACATATCATTCACAGTCTGAACAAATATGCATAATAATAATAATAATGTCTAAGGCTAATTAGTTATTTCGTCCTCCATCTTGAAGCAAAATGTTGCCCAGAAATAAGATTCAAGAACTTTTTTCATGAATAACTCAACATGTTTTTTTTTCTTTTATACAAAATATTCTTTGAATCCGCTGTTTTTTTATTTTTTTTTATACAGAATAAATATAATTTACTTACTTCATTTAAGGAACATGCAAAAACATGTTTAATACTAATAAAAATAATAGAAATTATTAGTAATTAAAATTGTAACAATGTATTTTGAGAAATAAAAATATCAAAATCAGAACTTTTATGCTACAAAAGACTTTTTAACTGACTCTTCTTAGTGCGTCTGTTTTTTGTTAAATAATTTAAAAATAAGTGAAAAAAACAAAAACGTCTCTGAGCTCGAGCGCAGACATATCCGACTAATTCTAGAAATGAGTCAGATGATGCAAGGAAGACGCTCAGCATATACGTTTATTTAGAGATTAACTGTGCATATTTATTCTAAATATGTCGCATAGCCACAGTTGAAATGTTTAATTAAGAATTAATTAATTAAGATTAATTATGCTGTCTCGAGACAGCCAAATAAAAAACGATATTATTAGCTGTAGTGAAAAGCTTTATCAACAAATTGATGTTATTGAGATGGATTGTTCAATATTTCAATTCACGAATCTTGGATATTAGTCAGCGTGAAATAAAATAAAAAATAAAAAATAAAATTAAACAACAATGATGTATGGAGAATTGAATCTCTCCTTATAAGAAGTCACGAGACAGCCAAATAAAAAAGGGATATTATTAGCTGTAACGAAAACCTTTATCGACAAATTGAAGTTATTGCGATGGATTGTTCAATATTTCAATTCGCGTAACTTAGATTAGTCAGTGTGACACTCCTTATATGAAGTCACGAGACAGCCAAATAATAAAGGATATTATTAGCTTGAAATGAATAGCTTTATTTTACTAAAATCATTCCTAAATTGAAGTTATTGCGATAGATTTTTTTTAATATTTCAATTCACGCATCTTAGATTAATTAATCAGCCAAAGATATTATTAGCTAGAATGAAAAGCTTTATCGACAAATTGAAGATATTGCGATGGATTTTTCAATATCTCCTGTTCTTGCTAACTTCGATTTCAAACAATTCGAATTTTAATGATTAGTCAAAAAACTTCGATATGGCTTCGCTATATGGATGAGGTCCTTGCTGTGTGGAATAGTTCATGCGAACAACTAGTCTCTTGTTACAAAAAATTAATAACTTTCATTACAGATTGAATTTCACTAGGGAAGTTGAATCACATATATATCAGTCAGTCGAGTACTTATTTTTGTATATCTGGCAAGCCATTTAAACGATATTGCGTTGTGTCAGTGAGATTCATAATATAACTGCTTAGTGATTAATAAGATATTTTATTTAAAATTTCCCTTTGTAACAAATTTTTAAAATTTCGTTTGTAACAAACCACATAAGAATGAACAGTGATTAGCAAAGTCAGTTTGGAAAATGCCCTTTCGTTCGAAAGACCCGAATTCAAATCCCGGCTAGGTTGCGACCAACCGTCATTGGGGCCTTTCCTATGAAGGTCCTTTAGCCCGTAGAATGCGAAAGTGGGAAGGCATTCCCTTCCTGAAACTGCTCTTTTTAATTTCGAAACAAGGCAAATCGATCAGGAGAATATGCTCAATATACACAAACGGGGGCATATATTTAGGCACAGAGAACATGAAGAAACGCCCCTTTTTGCTAAAATTATGGCATCGGAAACCACACTTGGCAGACTGTGTGCTTAATGTACCTGCAAGCAGTATACAGATTAATGTTGCTGTTTAAGCATGGAAATCATTTTCACTTAACTGATACGATTAACTATTTCCGATAACTATCTATATTCCTTTGTTAGTCTGTGTGTTGGCTCAGAATAATAGGATCTATGTAGTCATATGTTCGAAAAAATCATCAGGGGAAAGTATTTAATAGACGGAAAAGTAATATTGCTAAATTGCAAAATACTGACGTCTGTAATGAGTTTAAAATAGGGAAAATACGGATAGTATTTTTGATGGCGGAGAGGATATAAAGAATGATGATATAGAAGCTATATGAAATAAAAGGTAAAAAATGCCCTTAATGACACAGTGGAATATGTTTTAGGATATGCTAAATGGAGGAAAGAAGAATGGTGATCAGTAAAAATTTGGAGAATAGTGGATGAAAGGGGAAAAATAAACCTAAAATTATGTGCAAGAAATTCCCCCTAAAAAGGGAAACAAATTGAAAGATATTTGGAGAGGGAAAAGATATTCCCTTGGAATAGGAATACATGAATAAAAGGAGATTTAGAAAATTGTATTAAATGAAAGGGCATAAACCTGCTCCGAATCATTCATTAGGAAAAAAATTCCTCCAAAAAATTATTTTTTTAAAAATGTTTTATATTTTAGATAAGGACACGAGAAAAGAGCAGTCTGCTTTTAGCAGAAATAGACTGATATCTAAAAGCTAAGGGGGAATTACATTTTTACCTGTATATGAAAAAAAAAAGCATGATTACAGTGATTACAGCCAAATGTGGACATCAATTTATTGTCAGCATACTTATGTATTATACTGCACAAAAATGTGTTATAAATTTTGTAAAAATTAAATTCCCACTTTATTGTGAAAGTTACAAATTTTCATAGGACGTGGTTCAGTATTTAATATACAGTGCTTACAGGAAACTAAGCGGGGAGGCATTTCATTAGGGAATATGTCCACTGTTAACTGCAAAGCAGCTTTCCCATACTTAGCGCCAAGTGATTCAGGAGTTTTTGTGGCTCACTGGCACACTCTTTCACAACAAGAAGACCTTGTTGGTTTTCTAGAATGGCATTTCAAGTAACAATGAGTCTTCCTATTGCCTCCCAAACGTGTTCTATGGGTGTGATATAGGAGAGAGTGCTAGCTCCCCTCGATTCGATTAATATCTTCTGTCTGAAGAAGTACCTCCATTGGTCATGTACGATGTGGTTTGGCATCGCCATCCATAAAAATGAATTTTTCCCTTACATCACCACGGATCAATAGGACATGACGGTGGAATCATTTCGTCACCATATCGTTCACTAGTCATGGTCCCTTTTTTTCCAGTACTTGTAGCTCGGTGAGTCCATTAAGCATAATGGCTCCTCACGCCATTATCCCAACACTGTCATATCTATCCCTTTCAAGAACATTCTGGCGATGGTAAGCAATACTACTTTCGCTCCAGATCAAGTTCTGTCTGGAATAGGAGGAAACACTAAAATGACTCTCATCTGTAAAGAATACATAAATTCATTGATGTCCTCTCCATTTTTTTTGGATACAACACTACTGAGAACATTCACTACGATGAGCTGTGTATAAAGGGACGCGAAATACATGCGTTGGAGCGTCTCACTATAGGTGGTTGAGATATCCGCGTATCTGTGCTTGAATGGAGTCGACTTGCAATCTGACCTACAGTGGTGCTTCAATTACGTTTTGCTGTTATAACCAAAATCCTGTTTTCATGTTCAGTGCTAGAGTGAATGAGACCTCTTTGCAAACCTCTGGAACATATTCCATTTGTTGCAATGCAGCTCAGAGGCTGATTATAACGCTATGTGTGATTTCTGACTCTCTGTCAATATCAGTCATTCTGTGGCTTTCTTCAAGCCTTCCAATAATTCTTCCACGCGTGAAATTATCTAGATGATATCTTTGAAACATTGAAATCTCACGAAAAGAGGTTTCTTCAAACATAATTCGCTTGGCCTCAATAGAATATTGTTTTTTTTATTTGCATTGCATATTTGATCTATTATTTTGTCGCCCAGATGTCCGGCTCCCCTTGAAGCCGGACATCTGGGCGACAAAATAATAGATCAAATTCGCCGTCGCCTAGTTCACCGTGTCCGACTTAGCACAGCATTTTGTATTTTATCCATGGAGTCAGTCTACCACGTGAACTCTTTGCACGCGTATAATAAATTTAGTTTAATCCTTTATCCAAGTGTGAGCAAACAAAGTTTGCGCCTGAAAGTATCTTCAGGACTGGGTTAAGGTGGTACAACACCAGGGCAACTCGTTGCAAAGGTGGAGCAAGCTACCAACACTCCTATCTTAGTATTTCCTATAATGCAAAACACATCTCCTTGCGGATATGTCTAATGTTATGCATTAAGGGAAGGGCCACTACCCAGACCGGTTTCGACCTTTATTGAGGTCTCTTCAGTGGGAGCCAGGCCCAGGTCGAGATATCAGGCAGAAGCATTAGCAGGTCATCTCCACCTATAGGAATTGCCAATTGGTGTGCCACCCTTTTTTAATAAATTACTCTGGATTTGCACGCGATTCAAAACTTTGTAGATGTTTTCTACTAAAAATTTCCAGATAAACAAATTTTCACAAGCTGATTCTTCTGCTTGAGGAAATTTGTCAGAAATAGTGATCGTCCTTAGGTTTTCAACACCACTAAGAATAATATCGAAGAGTCGAGTGAATTTTACTTTTCTTTATATTTACTGTTTGTAGATTATGAAAAATCGTTCCATTTAGGTTCCAGAGATTGTGTGAAATGAACTTCAACATAAAAGAAGAAAAGATAATAAAGAGAAGCCAGAGAAGATAATAAACCTCATAAATGACGTAAATAACAAATTCCAGTGCCAGGAGCCGTATTATGGATATTCGTTACAACTCTTTCAAACTGTATCTGGAGTGCGACAAGGATGTCAGCTATCTCCCTTATTATTTATACTGGTGATAAATTATGTAGTACAATAGGCAGCAATGAAACCTCTCAAAAGAATATCATGGAAATTAAATAAAACTTTGGGTGATTCAGACTCTACAGATGATGTATGTCTAATTTCTCACAGAAATGCAGATATTCAAAACAAACGAATCACATTACAAGAGTCGGATCACTGAAAGTTGGGTTGAAAATAAATACAAACAATACTAAAGAAATGAGAATCAATGTGAACAAGAAGGCATCAAGTACAATTGAAAATGAAAACTGAAACTGTTTCAAAATTTACATATTTTGGCAATGTTTTATCTGCAGATGGAGGAGCAACTAAAGATGTTAACATAAGGATTCAAAAGGCAAGAAACGTATATGCAAAACTGAGTAGAGTATGGGAAATGAAATATATTCATACAGATACAAAAATAAATATATTTAATGCATGCATTAAATATTTTTATTTTTTGAATATATGTATGGATGCGAAACGCGGCTAAATTTCAAAGGAAATACAAAGATAGCTACAGACTATTCAGACTGTATGTATATCAGACTACAGACTATACAGACTACAGACTTTATTCATAAATCGATATCTGCAGAGCATACCTCGAATTTGGTGACAACAAATGATTACTAATTATTACTAATAATTTCAAATTATTACCTCTGGAAAAGAATAAATGAGCAAAAAATCTACTTTCTAATCAGAATACGAAAATTTAGATGGAATGGATATTCTTCACGATTTTTCCTAAGTATACACTTAGGAAAGTTAACGAAAAAATCTGCCGTGCAGCCCCGAAATGGAATCCGCAAGGAAAGAGGAAGCCAGGCCGTCCTAAGAATACATGGAAGAAAGAGACTTTAATGGAATGTGAGAAGAGGTTTTTGTGAAATAAGACCAACAGCACGGATAAGGAGCCGATGGAGAGCATTTACAGACTTCCGATGTTCCTGATGGGATCTGGGAAAGAAGAAGAAAGTCGTTCTTCTTCTTTGATTAGTCTGTCATTAGATTATTATTAGTCTCCAAGACATGATTTGTCCCATTCCTACATCTGTGTGCTGAGGGAAGCAGATCACATAAGCAAGTAACACGGTTCGTAGATTTCATTTGTAGATTTCAGCAGGTTAAAATGATTATAGAACGAGTTATAAGTTTAGCCAATTTTGAATCCTTCATTTGCATTTTTCAGAAAAGTGCTAAATTCAGGTAACTATTTACATCAGTTTTGTATGTATTTTTGCAATTAGATAATTTATATCGTAAACAGCCATAAACAAAATTTGCAATTAATATTGTTAATGTTAAATTTGAATCCCCCCCCATACATAATATAATTCGTAGGAGTGCTCAAGGAAAGATATTATTTGGCATTTCCTAAGCAACGGATGCTGATGTTGCTATGGTAATAAATACTCTAAAATAGCTTCAATAATAATCAAGATGTATGTGTTTCAAAAAGTTACTAATTTTACTTCGTTCAACAGCATTTTCCTCCTCGCAGAAAGTTATTTTGATCATTATTGTAAAAGGGAAGCCATATTTAATTCATGCAAGTAAATTTCATATTTTATAGAATATATACAGAAGTTTTATATCGAATATTATTTTAAAATATTGCGATGATTAACATTATAATGGTCAGAATAACATCCGATATATGCAGAATATTATTTCGCTATTCCATATAATTGATGAATTTTTCTTTATCGTTAGGTTGTGTACTGTTCTGTTATATAAAATATTCTGCTTTATGTGTTTTTATGTCATTTATGTATGCTATATAGTGTTGTGGTACAAGCTAGTAATTATGTGTAGAGTTTAACTTCTCAATAGTTCATCTTCTATTATTACGTCACTTATAACCCGTTTACTTTGAGATTATATATAGAATAGCATAATCTACAATTATTGTTAAATTTGTTGAAAATGAAGACAACGAAAATGAAGAATGCAGAAAAATCTACACGTATTGAACAAAACAATAGAACAGCATGACATGAAAATCTCAATAAATAAAACGAAATCAATAGCATTTCTAGTCATCCACAACAAAGTAATAGAACAAGTGAACAAATTTAAATATCTAGGAAATTACATAAGCCCCAATGGAGAAAGAGACATTGCATATAAAAAGCAAAAATTCCTAGCAGTCATTGGAACTTTGAATTAACACTTCAGTAAAGATATGTCTAGAACAAGCCAAATAAAACTATATAAAATAATAGTCAAACCAATTCTGAAATATGGCAGTGAAACATGGACTTGCGGAGAACGAGATAAAAGACAAGTGTAAACCGCAGAAATTAAGTTCCTAAGACCGCTCGCAAGCTATAAAAGAATAGACAAGATAAGAAACAAAGAAATAAGAAAACAGTTATCCATAATTACTATAGCAGAAGACATCACAAACTATAGAAAGAAGTGGAAAAACCAGATAGAAAGAATGAATGAGTAGAGATGGCCAAATATTGCCTGGAAATATAAACCAAAAGACCGATCAAGAGGAAGACCCAGGAGGAAATGGGCAGAAGACGTTTTAAACCCTTGTAAACGTTTCAGACAAACAATTGCTTAATACAGGAAGCTAAGAATAAGAAGATAGTTAAATCTAACCAACTGAAATCTGAGCCAAACACTTTTCGTAAGGATTTTAAATAAGAAATATTATAGAAATCATGATTTAACTATTTTTATGCGTAAGATTAACATGGAAAACGGAGTAAAAGTATGATTATAAATTGTAGTATGCTTAAACTTATGCTTAAACAAAAAATAATAATTATAGTCTTAGTAAGGATTAACCAGGGTAATTTCCAATTCATAAATGTACATTCTGTAATTCTTCGGACATCTGGACATATTTTCGAAGCACAAAATACTACTGTACCTAAACAATAAATGATGCAAAGTATTAGATTGGTAACATTAGTACACACAGAGAGAGAGAGAGAGAAATGGAAACGAAAAATAAAGGCCGTAAGGACTTTTTCAGCGAGATAGATGGAACAATATCGGAACAAACAAAAAGAATATAGGAAGCTTTATTTACGTTGCTGTGATGGTAGTCGCGAAGAAATGGGTAGTTGGCAAATTGCCACATTCTTTATTATTTATCCTATGCGAACTAATATCCTAAATACAGATTTCCTTCAATAAATGGAGTCCGAGTTCTGTTCAGCTATAATACTACAGGATTATGTTTATTGATTTATTTTTATTTTATTTTAACAGTGTCATAATAATATATAAGTATAAAACTGTGTGTTAAGTTAATAAAATGATTGATTCTGGATAACTGATCATGCAACAATTTTAATTTAATAACACAGCTTATTATATACACTTTTATGGCACAAAATGGATGTTTTTGAAAGCCACTTATTTGAAAAATGTATGAATCCGATCTGTGGAGAGTTGAGTTAGTGGCCTCGTGAATATTCAATATATAATGACACAGTCCTGATAACCTGGATTTGTGTTGCTACACGCAATCAAAATACTTATTAAATCCAAATCACCGGTCATGAATTTCCGGATAATGATTAAACCAAGATTGCACTAGGTAGAGCTCCATTATCAATAATTTATTATTCATGATGTAGTATTCAGGATTATATATTGCAATGTTGAAGTTCTCTGAATTTTCTAAAAAATTGGTGTAATGGTGCACTCTTAGCAAAACAAGTACGATTAAAACACACCGCCTTTTACAGATCTTGATTGACCCACGACGATTTATGACTAAACATTCAGACAGAGACATTATTTTTTCTCTTTGAAAAAAATCATAGATTAACAAAATAAATCGCTTTCCGAAATATAAACAAGTTTTCCTAAACAACATATTTTTCCACCATGAAACTTATCTGAAATTTTTATTCATTTTATACCACAGGAAATTATTTCGTTTTCTATTTATATCTAGGTCAATAAATGTAACTTCAGAAATAATAATAAAAACAGTAATAATTATTATTTTTAATAATAATAATAATAGTTTATTATCTCTCGAATAATTACATGAATATACTAAAATTTAGGCAACAATGTAACTTTTTCTTGCAAATGGTTCAGTAAAAATTATAATTACCCATTTGCAGAATTTCTCATTGAGACAAGAGAAAAAGCGTGTATTATTACCATTTTTTTTAATTGTTCTTTAAAATATTTACATATGTAAAATGATCATCTATTCAGTATATTATTTTACAAGGTTCAGCACTTTGTGCTACATATAATGAGATTTAAATAGTAATGATGATAACAGTTTTTTTTTTATATAACAATCATAATAATAATTTACAATTATATTGTTCAGAGTTACATTTAGAGTTACATTAATAATAATCATGGTAATATTTTACACTTAATAACTCACAATTACACAAGCTAAACAATATTACTTATGTTACAGTTTACATAATAATGTATATTTTTTAAATTTAAATATATAAATTAAATATATAATAATTTTAAATTTAAATATATAACTGAAGTATTACAATCACATTTTCTGTTTACTACAAGTATTGATTACAGAATGTTAAGTAAATAATGTCAGAGATAAATACTACTACTGGGATGTAATGTCTCAACTGTATCCTCGAAGCTTTGTAATTAGCTTATCTGAGGATGACACTGGATATATATATATATATATATATATATATATATATATATATATATATATATATATATATATATATATATATATATATATATATATATATTTTTTTTTTTTTTTTAAATGATACTACTAGTTTATATTTAAAAAAGATAAGATATATTTGAAAAAGACAAGATATATTTAAAAAAGATACTACTAGTTTACTAGTTTCGTTTCATGAACATCCTCAGGTATCACAATCAAAGAAGTACAGGGTGTTCGGGATAAATTTGACATATTTTTAATTAATTATATTTTTCCGTAAGTTACATGTATTAACACACACTTCTCTTCATTTAAAAGTTTGGACCCTTCTTCATTCATATACAAGATGTCAGAAAGGATGGATAGCTGGAACCCACCTGAATCATGGAAGAGAATAACTTGTATCATGATGATTCGTGCCCGCCATCAAAATAAGGATATTACGACTGCTGCCCAATGCTCCCTGAATACAGTAAAAACAATCAGGCATGAACTAGAGACTTGCAATGGTGACTACGAGGATGTAGCAAGAAGAAAGATCCCTAGCAGACGATCTGATTGCGTTCGTACAGCAGAATTCCTCGCAAATCTGCAGGAACAGGTGTTGAAGAACCCTGGCATTGGAATTCGGGCTTTGTTCGTGGAGTTGCTAACTGTAGTCAAGCCCTGGATAACAAGGGTAGCCAATGGTAGGCCGTATGTATGGCAGCAGGATTCGGCCCCTTGCCACACCTCTGGGAAAAGTCAAAAATGGTTGTCTGAAAATTTCTACGACTTCACCAGTCCAAATGTTTGGCCTCCAAACTCCCCAGACCTTAACCCCATGGATTATTTTGTATGGGGCGCAGTTGAAAAAGACACCAATCGCACTTCCAGTAATACAAAAGCCCAGTTAATGGATAAAATTAAAACAGTTTTTGCGGCCCTTCCCAGGGAGACTGTAGCATCAGCTTGTTCGAGGTTCCGAAGCAGAATTGAAGCTGTGATCGATGCTAATGGTGGTTATTTTGAGTAAATCGTGTTGATAGTATTGTAATTAACTCTGCCTGTAATGTTTTTTGTCAATTCATTAAATTTAATAGATACAAAGAAGATTTTCTTTTTCCTTACGAAACTGTCAAATTTATCCCGAACACCCTGTATATAAAAAATTACAGAGACTTAAAATTGTAATAACAGAACAAGTATAAAAAGGCAGTAGCGTGTTTGAAAAAATGCAAGTATGATGAGGAACTGTCTTCCTCCCAGATGAGGAAGACGGTGTCAATAACAATGGTTAACAATGATTTATTAACAATGGTTTCTCTCCAAAGAAAATTGACAAATTTCTTTCCCCCAGGCACTCAACTACTTCTGAAGATCCCTCTTCCCCAAGAGCTTTACATCAGCTCTCTTTCACCAAAACTGGCCAAGATTCTCAAGAAATTTAACTTCAAAACGTGCTTCACTACGCTTCCAAAACTTCGTTCATTACTTAGCACACATAAACAGAAACATCTTCCTACTCAGTTTCCAGGAGTGTACAAGATTTTGTGTGATTGTGGAAAGCCATACTATGGACATACTGCTAAATCCATCCGTCTACGTTTGGATGAACACCGTAGAGATATCTCCTATAACAGGACTAGAGCTAGCGCTCTCTCTAGCCACGTTCTCTTTTCAGCTAACTCATACGAAGGCCGCCAGCACATTGTAAACTGGACTGAAACTTCTAACATCCATGTGTGCTACGATGAACTCGAAAGAGAGATTGTTGAATCTAGGGAAATTTCTCTAGATTCCTCTCATATCAACAACAGCCAGAGTTTTAATCTCTCTGACGCACACGTTGCTTGTGTTCAGTACTGGCGCACTCGCGACAGCGCGTAGTATTCGTTTGTTTGGAACTCATACTTGCATTTTTTCAAACACGCTACTGTCTTTTTATACTTGTTCTGTTATTACAATTTTAAGTCTCTGTAATTTTTATATACTTCTTTGATTGTGATACCTGAGGATGTTCATGTAACGAAACTAGTAAACTAGTAGTATCTTTTTTAAATATATCTTGTCATCTTTTTATTTCTCGGTAACAGTCATTAAAGCTTTTTTATAATATTCCAACCGAGTAAAAATGAATTTTGAAAAAAAAAATTATATATATATTCTTGATTTGGTTGCTGTGTTGGAAGTAGGCAGGTGTTAGGGAGGTCAAATGAATGATCTGAAAGGTCTGATCAAAGTGAAATTGCCGATATATCCTGTGTTATTGCATCTGTCTTGATGGTTCACATTCTTTTTTTATTGTGGGCTTCTGTTTGAGCTAATTAGGAGGCTTTTTATTTCACAGTGGCAGCTTTTCTATGTCTTTGGAACTTTTAATTTGTATTGGCTTTGAAATTTGTGACTTCATTATGAATATCTTGGCATCTCTGGTACACAAAAATTGGTAGTTGTTTTATATTTTGCTTTTCTTGCTTGGAACAACAGAATCTGGTTGAATGGTGTTAAATATTCGGATAGGAAGATTAGTGTATTTTCTTGCTGTGTGTTCAAGTCCATGGCAACTGGTTTTTTCTGCGTGCTGGCTTTTATGAGATTGTCTCTTGTGGACTTGCTTGTAAGACGAATTATGACTGGTGCAGGTCGTGGCAAGCCTTGGTTTTTGCTCTTCCTAGCAATCCGATTTACGGCCTGAATGTCGTTAAGCTGTAGGGGGTTATCAATTGCATGGCCTAATTTTAAAACCACGTCTCTGAGGTTTTCTGTAGTTGCAGTTTCAGAAAGACCGTTTATAACAAGATCTGCTTTATGTTGTTGCTGATTTAAACGTTCGTATTGCTGTTTGAGAGAATGAAGTTCTTGACGGAGTTCGGATGTCTCTTTCATCAAATTGTGTTGCCTGTCATTTAGTGCGTTAATGTTCCTTTTAATGTCTTTTACAACACTTTTTTTTTATAGAAGTGTTTGCAACACTTCTATCACTGCTAAATTATTATGTTTTACCAAATCTTCATATTCGCTAGATTTTGTGTGTTATTTGTTCGTTCTGCTTATAAAAGAGTTCTTGCACAAGGTCTACTAAGCTGGCTTTTATGGTCTCTAGACCGTTTCCTATTAGTATATTTAAAGAGTTGAAATTATGGGACTCACCTGCATTTTTTTGTCTGTTCCGTTTGTCATCTGATTTTGCCTCCGGTATAATCGGCTGCGTAGTAGGTGGCTGCTTTAAATGCATTTCCTTGTTCTTCCTACAGAGTATGCACTTCCATTCCTCGCATGTTACATCGGATTTATATTTATGTTGCCCAGTTGTTCTGAAAAGCGAGCACATTTCAAGTGTAGAATCCTACTGCATTTCGTACAAGTTTAAAGGACGTCGCCATTTCGTAAAAATGGCGACGTCCTTTATTCTTCGCACGTTGTTGAACACGATCCTCTCTGTTCACTTTTCAACACTTCAAAATTTGGTTTCTTCTTAGCCGATTTCGGTGAATTTTATATCACTGTCTTCGGCGTGATAAGTAGGGTTACTTCTGAACACTTTCAACTTAAAACAGGAGTTGGAACCACTTTAAAACTATAAAACCTGGAGCAGCGATATCACATTGTGCGCCCGTTCATATGCCTACACATTAATAATAATAATAATAATAATAATAATAATTTTTTTTTTTTTATGTCTACACAGCGTCCTCTCTGATAATTTTTTTTTTTATTGTTCTTCCAAATATTTACATATGTACAATGATCATCTATTCAGTATATTATTTTACAAGGTTCAGCACTTTGTGCTACATATAATGAGATTTAAATAGTAATGATGATAACAGTTTTTTTTATATAACAATCATAATAATAATTTACAATTATATTGTTCAAAGTTACATAAGTTGTATAATATTACATGTTGTGGTTTACTATTTTTTTTTCAAGTTTGAAAAGGTGTGATTATACAACAGTATTTACAGATATGCAATCTGAATATTATGTGTCCTTTTTTTCACAAACATAGGGTGTAAACTCATGATTTACTTTTAAAATAATTTTTTTTAATTTTTTTTTTTTTACATTGCATACATTTGTTACAGTTATTATATACATTACATTCATTTGTTTACATATGATACATTACTTACATTTGTTTACATATGATACATTACTTAAATTTGTTTACATGTGATATTTACATTACGTACATTGGGTTACATATAATACATACATTGGTTTTCTTGTGATACGTACATTACATGCATTTGGTTACATATGATACATCTTGGATGAGAACTAATTTTTTTTTCCTTTCATCCTCGAAGCTTAAATGTAAGCTTATCTGAGGATGACACCAGTTGGTTATTATGTATTTTTTTTTTTTTTTTGCGGTATTAGGTTGCTACGGAATCTATGATTGAGAAATTCGCGCGCACGCACTCACACACATACGCACGCACGCACACACACACACACGCGCACCCCACCCCCCACCCCCCCACCACACACACACACAATGAATTGGAATGTACTGATGCGTCGCTGAACTGGAAGCCTGAGCGAATATATTGTGTTTCATTAAGTTTGTATGGTATTTTGGGTGCGTGTTTCTTGTTCGTAGTATGTCCTTAGAGCTCTTTTCAGGCTATTGTAGTTTGTAAGGTTTCTGTATTCAAAAGGTAATTTGTTTATCATGTCTGGGATGTAGAAGTTTCGCGTGGCCTTTCCGTAGTGATTATTGTATTTATATGTGATATAATTCGTAGTCTGAGGTCTTGTTATACGGTATGTATTTCTAACTGTCCTGTAGTTGGCATCGAAATAATGTTTTAGCAAGGCTGCATAGTGACATAAATGTTTTGCTGTCAGTATTTGTGTTCTGACATTGCAATGTTTATAAGGTCGTGATTTTCTCTTTGTTCCCAAAAGATCAGTTTTGTCATTTTGTACTGTGGCGACATTAATCTATTTAATTTGTAGGGTGCACAGAAAGCATACGTTGTTATAGCGTATCTTAGTATATTTTGGCATAGTGCTTTGTATATTAGTGTTTTTAGGTATGGGAACTATGTCTTTTAATCTGTAGAGTTTTTCACTTATTGTTCGGAGTTTGTTGTGTAGATGTTTTATATGGCTATTCCAGTTCATATCTGCATCGAGGTAAATTCCAAGGTATCGTATTGTTTCAACCTGCGTGATTGTAGTGGTTTTGCTGTTCTGTGTGTTTTTTGTGTTGGAAAGTGGATGTTGGATGGTTATATATTTGTTATCAATTGGTCGAGTCAGTGGATTTCTGAATATCATTAATTTTGTCTTTTCTGAGTTTAGGTGTATGGAGTTTTTCGTGAGCCAGTCTATGATCAGATTTATGTCATGTTGCATATTTGTTTGGGCTATGCTTGCGTATTTATGTTGCCCGGTTGTTTCTGAAAAGCGAGCACATTTCAAGTGTAGAATCCTACTGCATTTCGTACAAGTTATATTATTTCCGTCGGATAAATCCTCCAGACATTTGATACACTTCATGGCTCACCTTTCTTCCCTTAGGCGGTTGGCGTGATTGTAAAAATGGCGATGTAAAAATAAAAAAAAAAATAATAATAATAATATTTTTTACATTTTATTATTTCTCATATAAATTACATTCATACATACATACAATAATATTTTAATATATATGATATTTTTATAATACATTACATGAAAATAATTTTAATAAAAATAACTTTTTATTAAAATTATTACTATATATCGTGATTACATATTTAAATTACATGTGATACATACATTGCATACATACACACATTGGATACTGGTTCGAGGATACATAGTGCTTGGTCGGCGAATTTAGTGCTCCTGTAAAGTTAGCGATTTTTATCTGTTTTTTTTTATGTTTTTATGTTTTCCCTTAGAAAATTTAGTGTTTTGTAGTATACTAGTGTAGATTTTAGTGTTTTATAGTGTATTTAGTATTTTATCATATATTTGCATGAAGATATTTTAATATTTATTATACGTTTAAAATGGCGCCAAAAAGGACAAGAAAGATAATTGTAAAAAGAAAGCACCGCAGGCGAGAACAAGAAGGTTAACCCTGCCAGTGAGGTTATTGTGCACATGGAGGAGGTGAAAATAAATTAACCGCCAAAATAGCGAAGTTGAAGCGATCATCAGAGAGAGAACGCGGGAATTGCAAAACGTTGAGAGACGTTTAAATGAGCACAGGGAGAAAAAGAAAAATGAACAGGAAAATAAGAAACAACAAAGCGAGGAAACAGATAAGTCAGCAAATAACGAAAATCAGGTAAGTGACGTTGTTAGTAAAAAGAAAGAAGTTATTTGGTATGGTGATTCTATAATAAAACGTGCTATAGATGAGCGAGTTATAAAAATGAGTTTTCCTGGAGTGAAAATTAAAAATATAACTCAAGCAATTCAAAAACAGAAAAGAAAAGTAAACGAAATCGTAGTTCTGGCGATAAGTTCAGTATGAGAGAGAGGACATGAAAGGGTTGCTGGAAAAGGCGAGAGGTGAAGAGTGAGAAAGTGAAAATCGTTAGTATTTTACCTCGCTATGATAAAAATGAATTGAAAAGAAGGGCTATGATGGCAAACGATTCGATGCGTAGGCTGTGTAGAACGAATGGATGCGTGTTTTTGGATGTGCGTTTGAGGGAAGCTTGGATTTATATAAGAGGGATGGCCTACACCTGAACTGAATGTGTTATCAGGAATCTAGAAAAACTAATAATTGGTATTCTGCCTAACACAGAAAGTCAGGTAAACTGCACGCCCCCCCCCACGATAATTTGGGATGTCTTGATGCGTCGGTGAACTGGAAAGTCTGAACGAATATATTGTGTTTCATTAAGGCGGTTGTATGGTATTTAGGGTGTGCGTTTCTTGTTCATAGTATGTCTTTATAGCTCTTTCAGGCTATTATAGTTTGTAAGGTTCCTGTATTCAAAAGGTAATTTAATTTGCATGTTTGGGATGTAGAAGCTTTGTGTGGCCTTTCCGTAGTGATTATTGTTTTTATATGTGATACAATTAGTTGTCTGATTCTTTTTATACGGTATGTATATTTCTGACTATTTGCTGGCATTGAAATAATGTTTTCGAAAATCTGCATAGTGAAATAAGTGTTTTGCTGTGAGTATTTTGTCATCTGACTTTGAGGTGTATATAGAGTCGATATTTGTCACTTTGTTCCCAAATGATCAGTTTTATCATTTTGTACTGTAACGACATTAATATATTTAGTTTGTAAGGTGCACACAAAGCGTACGTTGATATAGCGTATCTTGGTATGTTTTGGCATAGTGCTTTGTATATTAGCGTTTTTAGTCTTGTGGGAACAATGTCTCTTAACCTGTAGAGTTTGCCAGTTACCGTTATTGCCAGACAAGCCTACAAAATACACGAAGAAAGGAAAATATATGAAATGAAGTCTATTTAAAGCAAAACTAAATGCACGATTCAAGTCCATGGAAATTCAAAAATAAGCGAATTTAGATTTCTTCATAAACCCACATTAATTCATTTAGGCGATTGTTGAATAATCCCGCAGAATTCTGTATATGCCATGAATGCAGATTAAGATAGTACTCTAAGTCTTGTAATCGTATCGCATACGGTTCATAAAAGTATATTTGGTATAGTTATCTCTGTTATGAAGTAAGATTGGACCAACTGGAAATCAAAAAGCAGTGGTATATTGATTATAATTAAAATAATCGTCAAAGTTGTATTTTCATTTATTTCTTATTATTGTGACTTCCTAATGATTATTATCATTATTCTTATTATTAATCTTTCTGTTACTTATTATTCCAAAGCTTAAAGTTTAATTTTCTTTATGCAATGATTAGTTGTTTAAAGGAATTCATTTTTATAAATTTTGTAGTTTATTTAAATGCCACCTCTAATAACACTTCAATCAAGCCTATAATGCTTTTCTAATTTTCCTCTTTTTTAATTTAGTGTTTCCTTTCCTAGAAAATCATCTTTTCCACGAGCAACCAAAACCTACTAAACAACACTACCACCTAAATATTTATTCTTTTTATAGCTATTAAATAAACGACCTATACAGACTCTTACCACCGTATACATCTTCATTATTATATCATCGAATACATTAGCCTAAAAGAAAAGCAGTAGTTGCCTTATTCGATATTAAAGAAGAGTTTGTTCAATAGCTTCATCGCAACAAATCAGTAGGTCCGGATAAATAAACGGAAGTCGACATGAAGCACAACCAAAATCCACAAAACGGTGGTTAAAGTCGTGAAATTATTTCCGTATCTTTGTTAACTGGAGGAGTAGAAGCGACATTTCCAAGCTTGCAGCAATTGTTCCGACATGTTTGCTAAGTATCGCAAGTTTCTCGTAACTATCAAGTTCTCTTTTAATAAATTTATTACAATATGTGGATTATTATTTTTAATGATGTGAATAAAATTAGATTTCAATAGCATTTTGTTCTCTCTTTAAGACTAAAATTGTGTTGTGTTCTAAAGGCACGTTTTATTATGCCGATGGAACGTTGGAACAGATGATTAAAATAAATCAATGCCCAGCAAGTATTCGATCTTAACCAAACCTCCATTGGTATATAGGCTGGACTTGGAAAAGCGATATAAAGATTACTGCCGAAGTTAAGTAAATAAACAAATGCATCCGATCTTAAGCAGCACACGACAGTCGTAATATATCCAAGTTGTAAAGTAAGCCTGCAGTGCAGAGATAAGAAACATGAACTATATGCAGCGATATTATTCTGAAGGGATATTTAATATATTTGATCGTAAAACGGATGTCGAGAATGTCAGCGTTTATTATCATGGTATTAAATAGAACCACGGCTGCTCATAGTTCTTTTTCATGAAATGGAAAGTTCCTCCTTGAGATTTTTGAATGGTTATGACGCAGGCTGGAATTAGAAGAAGATAGTTCCATTTAGTTGCATCTTTTATTGTTATTCAATAACACGCTAGCCATGCGTGATCGGTGAAGATAAAGGTATCATCGATAATATGCTATCGGGTGTACTGAAGGTCTTGTTTCTTGGCTAGGGAGCCGACTCGCGGAGCATTTGGAAATTTGGTCCAAACTTATGTTATATTGGATATGCATTCTTCAATTTCAATGCTTTCCAACCGATCCAACGCTGCATTCCTTAATCCATCAGAAACATCTGCATCTCGTGTGATGAAATATGGTTTGCCAACAACTGAGGGAAGATCGTAGGGAGGGTCGTAATCCCTCTGTGCTCATGTAATATTACAATGGTTGGTTCAAAGGAATTTATTTTTGCTGTTCATTTTGCCAAAATATTGATAGTAATTGTGTTAGACCTATATTTTACTTGTAATTGTGTTATGACTATATTTTACTTGTAATTGTGTTATGACTATATTTTACTAGTGTAAAATACTTGGTAATATAAAGTGTGCAAATTATTTCTCTTATAATTTTTATGTGTAAAAAAACGCCATGAAATTTGCAGGAAGAAATAAGATTGTTTGCATAGAAAAAAATTTTTTTTTTTCCTGATTTATTTTGTATCATATAACTGACACCGTGTTCATTTTTCTTGGATGTTTTCTCTTAATGCTGCTCTTTTCGTTTTTAATTATGTTATATTTTATTATTTTGTTTTTTATGAATTCAGTGATATTTTGCTTTTTTGTTATATTTAGTTTTTCCCTTGGAGATTTCAGCTTTTTATAATATTCATAATGTTTTGCCGTCTGTTTAGTGTGGAGTGAGTGGCTAAAGGCAATAGATGTAGTGCCAGTCGCGTGAGAATAATGCAGGCCACATAGTTTTCTGGAATTCTCGGTTATCGGAGAAAAGCATGTACCCGAGACTTGCGCCGTGAAGTTCGCGATGTTGCAGAAGTTACTTCTGGGTAGGGACATATTACTTCCTTCACCAATTTTTGCGACATTCAACTTCCAGGTTTTTACTCCTGTATAATGACATTTCACATCAAAAACCCTTATAAAGTTTCCTCTCTTCCCAGATAGGATTAGAACCTATATCTTTTCAACTAAAGGCAATCGCGATATTTTACAGAGACGTAGTACTAGAAGATAAAATCATCTTCCACTTAAAGACATCTACAAACATATCCATAGTCGGATACGAAGCCACATCTTATTAGATAGATAGCGCAGGTGGCCAGGCTGTCAAGATTCCGCAGTCTATGAGAATACTATATTCATACGTGAACAGATTTCTGAACATAAAAAAAATGCGATTAATCACGTGAGTTCTGTGATATAGTTCATAATTAAAGTGACTACTGGAAGGAAGAGCGTTTGCCTTGTAATGGTTTGATCTTCCTTTGTCTAATTATTACATCGAGTTTCTGCGGTTTACAAAGAAACATCCTAAACCGAAAGAAAAAAGAATTGTTTCTTTGTATATGTCATGTTTCCTTTGCTAATCTAATGAATACAAGCCGAAGTATTTGTATGTTCCAATGCGTAAACATTGTCGTAGTTTAAATGTAAATTTTATTTAGTACTGAAGCTTTTCTGATTGATTAGCTCTACACTGAAAGTCTAGAGCACTGCGTAATTAGCAACTGATCAAATTCAGTGTTTCAACGGAAAACCACTCGAATCAATTTTCTAGCTGTCCTGACTTACTTAAAAGGTGGAAACAAAGAATGAAGTAGACTGTGCAGTTTTCGATCACGTATTGATAATCTTGTTTCCACGACTAATTACGACGGGTTGCGGCATAATTTGCGTTACTTATTTTTTATTTACATATACAATTTCGCCACCTCGGATATAACAAATTTTGACAGACACCTTAGACATTCAAGTATAAACGAAGTTGAATAAAAAAATAAGTGTTTTACGATTAGGTCAAAAATCACGTGTAATTTAAATTATGTTTTCTATATTTCTTAAAACGAAAATCCATGCTGCTGTTATTATATGTGTACCCCTTCGTCCTCTTGTACTCTCTAGAATAGTGTGGAAATAATAATAATAATAATTATTATTATTATTAATTTATCACGAATGCTGTGGATTGTGTTGATATTCGAGAAATTTACTTAAATAAAAAAGTAAATATTGACAGGAAATAAAACGAGAATTCACATAGGTTTAATCTAACGACAAACCTTCCTTCATTTTATGTTATAAACATTGCACCATCTTTTAACTCATCTGCTCGTGGTAATGCTGCTTCTCTGCGTGGTGGAGATATCTTACAGCTCTGCTACATTTGTGTTCACTTTACGCTCAGATTGTTCACGTACTTTGCCGTTGAGACGCTCATATGCGTCTCAACGTTGCTCATATCAATGTTGCTCTAAATGCTTGCGGCCCTAGTCAGCTACCAACGTCTCAAAAATGTCGATTCTCTACAATCTGAGACGGGCACATTTTAGGTGGCTTAATACTAATTGCATATATTATTGCAGTGTTCCCGAAATGTGTCATAATAGGTTATCTGAGATATCTTATAATGACTACTTTTACTGAAATAAGAGCCAACAGGCTTCACTTCGGCGAAGTAAAATGATTCAGAATTAAGTGATATTCAAAATCCACTTAATTTTGAATAATGTTACTTCGCCGAAGTGAAGCCTGTTGGCTCTTATTTCAGAAATTGTACTTGTGCACCTTTTGGCAACTCGTACAGTAAAGAAATAAGCTCTGACTATTGAAACCTTGGTATTACATCTATGTCTACCTACTCACTGATGAGACCTGAAAAAGGTCTAAACCGGTCTGGGTAGTGACCTTCTCTCATAATGTAGAACAGTAATACAACTCCTGTGTTTTTTACATTATGGGAAAATACTAAGGACAGTGATCGGATCTTACACCACCTTTACTACGAGTCCCTCTAGCATTGCACTACCAGGTGTTGGGCTTACCCTTGGACACGCCGAACTTTATAGTTTTCTATATTCGGCATGAAACTCTTAGATTAGATTTCCTATCTTTGACTTTCTTATTCGGCTAAGAAATAATGTGGTATTCAATATCCACTTAATTTTGAATAATCCTATTATGAACTATTATTATCCTATCTGAGATATCCTGTTATCCTATCTTAAATTGTCAAACATTTTACTAGCTTAAATCTTTAGGAAGTTTTTGGACTTAACTGCTTAAATTAACGGAACTATCACGTATTGTTTAGGCTTAGGGAGCACCGTGAAAGTTTGGGGACCTCTATGCTAGTGTGAGAGAGTAAGAATGTAGAGGCGAGAGAAATGTCTCTCGTGTTACGTTCAATGTTTGTTGCTTATTTAACTGTGAATTTTTCCACGAAATGTTTCTCAATCATTTTCATGTATTGACTTCTATATTACTCCTAACGGCTGAAAAAACATTTCCAAATTATACAACATGCTTAGTACTTTTTCTAAGTATGCAGGTTTTAAGGGTTTTTTTTTTGGTGGTACCACAAATTAAGTCTCTTCAACGAAGGGACATATGTGATTATATCTACCTCTTAATCAACAACCGACTCGCAAAGCAATGCAGTAGGAGATAAACTTCTTGTTTATCTCCTACTTGGCAGGTTTTCTTGGAAGAAATTGCTCCCAGGAAAAACGTATAGGGTAACCTCGTTACGAAAAACGAAAAGTATGTGAAATAGCCTCGTTGTTAACAAGATAAGCATATGAAATAACTTCGTTTCTAAGCATAAAATCATACAAAAAAACCTTTCCAAATAAGAAAAACAATATAAGACCAACATTTCGTATTAGTCAAATTCACCGGCACAAACATTTACCATTTTGTAACCAACCTCGTATCCATGCAATCATAAACCTTGTTTGTGAGCTAAAATAGATAAAGTAGCTAAAGACGAAATATTTACCAATATCATGTTATCCTTTCAAATCGTTCTCCATAAACTTGAGCACGCAAACTAATTCTTATTCTGAACTTTGCATTCTGAAGAATATTGGTCAGAACATTCATCCGTAGAATAAAATGGCTACTCTTTTTATACATAAAATTTAAACTTCAAAGGTCAAGAAGTTATACTCCGGTTCATGGCATTCAGATATAACCTTGTGATTATTTTATTTATTTTTTTTTTTTTGTGTAATGCACTTGCCGATTTCAAAAAAACAAAAACATTTTTTGATTCGGCATGCATAAATGCTGCAAATTCTGAAGAGAATAAAAGAGATTAAGTTATTGGAGATTAGTAGGTTACTACAAAAGACTTAAGTCACTAAACATTTAATCTAATCGATAATTACGTGAAAAAACTGTTTCGTATACCAAATCTCAAAATATGTTACAGGAAAGTTGATTTCCAATTGCTTGATTGTCTCGTTTGCAATAGCTCACTAAATATCTAATCTCAAAGTTACATCGAAAAATAATCCTACAATCTATATATCTAAGATGTTGCTTTATTTGGAAATTAAAGACATCAAAATCGTTATTTCGTACGGTATCCAGTTATTGATTCTGATGTACTCGTACAAGTAACATATAGAAAAAAATCTGCAATGTTTCGGAATATATTAAAGCAACTGAGGCCATAAGGCAAAAGTCTAGAAGACTGCAAACGAATAGCTCAAAACATAGAAACAATTGCAGGAAGCATTTTGACATCCATTCAGGTCACCCACCCCTAAAGCTCATCCTACAAATTAACCATAAGGAGAAGAAAATCGGGCAATCGCAAAACATGCAAAGCGACCCATACCTTTAGATCCTGATTTGTTCAAGTAATGTGTGGAATAAACAAAATGTGATATTACCCAATATGACATTTACGAAGATTCTGACATACTCCTGGAAAATCTATCTAGGTACCTTGAAAATTCTAAAGCCAATAAAGAATATCCCTCAAAAGGGAAAACTCTCCTTAGAACCATGCATTTGCATTTTCATATGAACCTAAAAAAGAGAATAGAACTGAAAGATAAATCAAACTCAAAACTTGATTATAACATTATTTGCAAATAATAAGAAAGAAGATCCCAGATACTATCAAACCACAAGAATAAAAGACTAAGAAATGCTGCTGAATCTGAAAAGAGCTGAAAGAGAATTAACTATGAAAAGGTCAATTCCAACACCATTACTAGATCCAGATGTAAGAAGACAAACAAGCAGACAAAAACTGAAAAGGTAGTACAAGATTTCTACAATAACCTTTCTGCATCACAATATCTTTTACCACAACCAAAACGTGATAATATATACGATGTACCAGAAGTTTTCCCAGAGGAAATACAATACCCACTCAAAAACATGAAGCCAAATTAGCTCCCGTCATTCATAAGATGAAATTTGAGAATATTGAACAAGGAGGACCACACCTTTATAAAGCTCTGGCCAAAAGATTTAATTGGTACCTAAAAGAAGGAAACATATTATCCAAATGGAAGGCATCAAAAACAATTGTTCTCTTCACGAAAGGTAATTTAGAAGACATCAGGTATTACCATCCTATATGTTTGCTATAGCATAGATACAAATTAATGACAAAAATTACATCAAATGGTATCAAAACTACTAAACTAAATAATTTCACGTAGAAAGTGCGGAATCCTTCACATGCCAATTTCTCGTCATTTTTATTGTTTCCTTACAGTCCAACAAAGGCTCAGTAAATTGAAAAGTCTTCATTTGTTACAAATGAATCCTGTTTTCCCAGAGAGAGAGAGAGAGAGAGAGAAAAGAAAAAGAGAGAGAGTATCGGAGGAATAAAGAATACCTTAGACAGACACCTACACACAATGAAATTATTTATTACTAATAATGTACAGCGGAGAAATGCCATAACAGCTGAACACATAGTAACTTAATAACACTAATATATCATAAGACATTGACATCTTTAAAACAAACAAAAATGGTCCCTGTTTGAAACATTTCAATTCAACAATTGAATTGAATTGAAAGTTTCCAAGATTTCCAAATTAAAAAAAATGTCCTACTTCGTTGTTATCAAAGGAATGACATCACTTTGCATAACGTATGTCACCTGTCATTACTATCACTGCCGAAAGTTTCAGAATTGACGGAGTTCTGCTATTATCTATCAGCCTGTCTGCCTGAGACATTCTTATTCTATTAGCATGTTATCTTTACAGACAGATAAGTGAGTAAAAGTTTTATACATACGAATGACGTCTTTACATCCGTGAAATGTTCCTAATGTCATTATTACCAAGGTTAAATCGGTTCACTGGAGTTTCACAATATTTGATTATATTTCGCATATAAATGCACAACTGCGTTCTCCTGGTTGCTTCAATGTTTAAAGGAAACTAATTTTATCAGTTATTAATGGATACTATATTGTATCGCGGAAGTAAATTGCAAACTGCGACAAATGAGTATGATACCACTATAAGTGATTATTAAATTCCACCAATTAGTTACGAGTTATTAAATTCGAAATTAAATTCAGAACGTGGAACAGTTCTGAAATTATTCAGCATGCACTGAAATACAGAATAGACAATGTAGTTATCTGGTTACATTTCCGATCACTCTGTTTGCAATAAATGAGAAACTGTTTATTTGAATTACGGTCATAAACAGCACGCCTGCGTAACTGAGTTGAGAGCACTTTCCTGAGTGGAAATTGAAAGCACTTTCGGTACTATGTCGAAGGCCTTCATTTAGGTTCAAATTCTACAGAAGAAGTGGATGTTTTTTGAATGTGTTTGTATGGGAAATAAACTTCATTTCCACTGCTAGATTACCGCGTTCCTTATATAAGGCCTGAAATGACTGAAGAAGTTTGACGTTTTTTTTTTTTTTTCTATTGTGTCCTATAAATTAAATTTAGCAAGCAAAAATTTAAAATACTCTAAAATGGAACCAATAAATTTACATAAAGTTTCGAGAAACGGATACAAACTTCGAGAATATGTAATTGATATTGAGCGAAATATTTTCTTTTAGGGAGAAATTTTATTCTCAACACAAGAATAATATGTAACTCATTTTTATTTTTTGCTCAATATTCGGAAAGATATTATTCTACCTACATAAATGACGTCTCTTGAGTACTGTATTTCAAACTCCAAGAATAAATGAAAGAGTTTTCTTCTCGGAGGATAATTGCAAATGATGCAGCAGCGTTGTAACAAACGTATAACACTTCGTGGAGAATATGTACAATAATGTGCAAGTTACGTGGTTTTACCTCAGTTCCTCATTTTCAGTATTTGTGATTATCAGAACTTTTCTGCACATCCTGAAAAGTTATTATGCACATTTATCAGATATTAAGTTTAGTTATCTAGCCTCATTTGTTGCTGTTAATGTTTTTATTCTAAGAAACTCTGGTTTACTTAATTGCTTTAAAGAATGAGACCGAGATAGAACTCCTTTTTGAGTAATTTTGACCGGAACTCCAATTCAATTCAAAACTAAGCACTAAATATAAGCCAGTGCAAATTCAGCTTGCATTTTATTAAAATGCAAGCACGAAGGAAATGCCTTTTATCATGGTTTATTTCATAAACTCTCTGATAAAATTAGAAATTTTTCTATTTCATCTAACAAATTATAGAGACAAGATACGAATTTGTTTCCGTGGTTTATCCCGAAAATTACGATTTTATTTGGAAGTCTTTTTTGGAATATATATACGTTTTTTTACCTTGGGTAATGTATATTAGAGTTACCACGTAATTTTATAAACTTGTTTATTTTACTCCTAATCCACCTTTAGTCTTGAACTACGTTCAGGCGTAAACTTAATTTTTTGCTTACTTGGGATTAGGAATAAAATAAACAAGTTTATAAAATTACTTGGTAATCCTAATATATATATATATATATAAAAGAAAATAAGAAAAAGTTTGATCACATGGAAAAGTGATCAACACCTTCTGACATTGAAATAAAACGTTTTTTTCTTGCATATCATGTCCATAACATCAAGATTCCAAGCTTTTAGATAAATAGATTCCAATCTTGCTTTTAGATAGAAAAAAGCTTTCAGGAAAGATAACACGAATTATTGAGAATAGACAATGCTACTCCCAAAAAATTTAAATATCTTAGCACCGCTTATCCTAGTAGCATAGGATAGTGATGGCGAACCTATGACACGCCTTCAACGGTGAGACGGCAGTGTTCACCAACACTCGACAACAAATATTGAGGAATATTTGTTCCTGGGTTCTCCCTGTTTCCATTCAGCTCAAGATTTTGCATTCGTATGAACAAGAAGTGTGTTGAATTATTTTGTGCCGGTTCAAGAATTTCTCATTTCTCGTGAAATTCATAATTTGTAATAAAAGGTTTTTATTTCTTTAATATTCTAGACCTGTTATGAAGGAACCTCAAATGAAAACATCTACATTGAGTGATAAATGAAATGGTCGAAGCTTTCAAGATGCAGGGACTGAGAAGTACGGCGTGATTGACAGAAATGGCAAATCATTGTGCCATGAAACAGTAGTAAGCAGAACGTGGAATGTAAAAAGACATTTCGAAATATTATCAGTGACGTTTGGAAAAAAGTGAGAAAGAAAGGAAAAAATAAGTTTATCAGCAGCTACAGCACAAAGAGTGTCAATCAAATAACTTCCTTGAATTATTAAGAACGCTAAAAAACAAGTAAATTTCAGCTTGCTAACTCCATAGCTCAACATGGAAAGGCCCTCAGTGAAAGAGAAATTATTTAAGAAATTCTTCAGACATGTTCACCTTTTTTCTTTTAAGATATGCAGAATAAAGATGCTATTATTAAGAGTATTTCTGATTTACCAGTCAGCAGAAATATCACTAAAGACAGAGTGATGACAATGAACTCCGACGTGCACCATCAATTTAAAGGTAGACTTAAATATTCGTACATATTTTTGATTTGTCTTGACGAAACTACTGATATTCTTTTTTTTTATATAGTGAAACCTGTGGAGTATCTATAACTATACTCGCAGAATAACATGTATGCCACAGTAAATAACTATTTATTATGTAAATAGTTCGCCTTATCTCAAGATATCATAAGAATTGAATGCAAAAAAAAGACAAAGAAAAACAACCTTAACTGATTTTAATCAAATCAAATGCAACGTCTACCATATTTTGTTTTCAGTTCAATTCAAAATTACTGTTAAAAGTAGGATAATTTTAGTGCGCTATTTTAAGCCCAATTATCAGTGTGGATATCATTTTAATAATGAGTTTTTCATTGCTGTATTATTATTTTGCATGTGTCTGAGATTGTTTTACTCTTATTTCATTTTTGTAATTATTTGACGTTTCACACCACACATGATTGGACTGTATTTTTTTAAATAAATGATTATATAAAGAATTGTCTCTCTTTTGTTTTGGAGGGGGGGGACGAAATTATAATAAATTATAATTTTAATAAATTATAATTTATTAAAATTACTAAATATGTTCATAACAGAGCCACAATAGTTAATTATTTTAATATAAGATCGAAACCGACCGATATTTGGCAGTAATAATTACCTTCTTACATCAATATTACTTTGAATAAGTCGTATTACAGTAGCAAACGTTTCAAATTAGGTGATATAGAATTAAGTACAATTACCTGGAGGTAGTATCAATTTATTATATATATATATATATATATATATAGTGAAACTCCAAGTCAAGTATAAATTGACATGAGCCCCAATTCTTGTAAGTCACTCTATTTACTATGTTAGCAAATTAACTTCATATGCTAACTACTTGGCTATCTAAATCAGCATACATAGTAAATAGCGAAAATTTGCATATATATATTACATTTTTTGAACAAACAGGCTGCTAATTCAAATCCCTTCATGAGGGAACAGATTTTTTCTGCATGCCTTTAATTAAAGTTGGTGTCGGTGAATTTGATCCTTCTGTGCATGGGTACCCCAATTACTGGAGGCTTGAAATCGCTTCTAATAATTTCGTGTTCGATCTCTATCGTATCGTTTCGATTTCTAAACCCCTATTCATATTCATTATATGGTTAATTTCACAAAAATATGAATAAATATAAATGAAATAAAAAAGGAAGAACGAAATAATAAAATTTTATTACAAAATAAAGAAAATGATATCCGTAGTCATGGTACTGAAATCAAACATTTTTCAATATTCATAGGGAAAATAAATGCAGATAAACAAACTTCCAAGGAAAATAACAATGCTTCGTCTTTATTATATAAAGATTAGAATCAAAGAGGATATTTTAAAATCAATAATAAAAAAACTATTAAAAATGCTGAAAGAGTTGCTAAATAAGTAAGGAAATAATCTTAGACGATTATAAAAAGTGTGTTTACTAATCGTATTATTAAATACAATTAATTTTTAAAATAATTGAATTGAATTGACTATAATATCTAATATATTATAGTCAAATATATATAGCAAATAATATCTACAAAGAAACGTAGATATTATTTTACTATTAATATATATCGTGGAGTGATGAACTGTTAAATTGGAAAAATTGGTCAACCGTTGCCAAGAACAGAGAACGGTGGAAAGAACTGGAGGAGGCCTTCGTCCAGCAGTGGACAGAAAATGGCTGAAAAGAAGAAGAAGCATATATATCGGTGAAATATTTTATTAGCTATCCTAAATCCAAACTTGCAAAGAATTTCAGAAGGACAAATTACAATTGTTAAAATCAGTAAGAATAATTTTACTAACAAAAATATTCGAGTAAAATCAAAAGTGCAATGAACTGTCCCAGTTTGGCAGAGACTCTGAATACTAAATTTCCTTAAAAATTTAAATCTGCTTTTTTAATAAAATGCACCAATAACGAGGTTAACTTTGTTACGACGATTTTATTTATTACCTACTACACCACACGTGGATATTCACTGTTCGCACCTTGCATTTCGCCTTTTCATCTTTTCGGCTTTGCATTTCGTGATTTCATCTTATCTGCTTCACCTCAGTCATAAAACTTGAACGATGAGTTTTTTTCAAGTAATTCATTTCGTCCTATGTAGTACACGTTAGTGGACTGGGTCGGCTACAAGTTAGATTATCCGGAAACTATGAAACTAAAAGCTTATGCAGAAACAGACTTTTTGTTTTCTTTATGCATTTCACATAAAAACAGAAAGTGTGGTTATACGGTAGCGTGATCACAGCATTATGACCAGGCATGCAGGCATTTTGTATCTAACAATGCCTGAATATATATTAATAGTAACAAAGAAAAGTATTCAATTTCTTTCTTCATTTAATTTCTCATAAGTATCTGATATTTACTCTCGCGTTTATTCATTGACGTAATCATTCCAGAATCAACCATATTTTCCCTTGATTAATCACGATCTCTGTAGATACGGTAGGTTATACGTTCAAAATTCAGCTTGCCTTTGGAAGATAGGAACAAATTCAGTTAGTGTGAGGGAGGGTAAAATAATGTACTTGTTATCTCTCCTACTAATGTGTGAATGCTCGACTTAAAGATTTACGTTGCAACACAGAGCGAAGGTACCCTTTCTAGGATATGACTTAGATTTGTTCAGGGTACTAGCGCTAAGCCTCTCTCTCATTTCCGAAATGTAAATTACCATCACTACATCTCTCTCTCTCGTTCTTATAGATGTCTGTTGGAAATGATCAAATACGATTTTATTAAAGTATTCCCACTTACCAAGGTCTCAGACTTATAGTACCTTCTTACCTTGGTTGAGAAAATGAATTTGTCAAAGGAAGACGATAGCATGTAAATTTATTCACAAGCTTAGCTTACTTTGGTTATTATTACTAATGAATAATAACTATAGAATGAATGCATCTAAATGAGTTGCTACTAGTTGTAATCATGATTTTGTATTCTAGTGGATACGAAAGTTGCTAGGAAAATAGTAGAATTATTACTATTGCGAAAGGAACAAAATGAAAAGTGGGTGGGTGTAATTTACTAAGTCACTGTAGAGTACAGTGACTTAGTAAAAGGGGACCATTTGTCAATTTAGTGAGCAAACAACTATTGCATATTTCATTTCAAAAGTTATTTAGAAACTCCTGCATGGAAATAGCACTCCAGAATATGCTAAATCTTGATTTTATTTATAGAGGTTTTGATAAATAAATTCTATAACAGCAGATTATGTTTCATAGGCCGAAAAGCAAATTATATTATCAAGAGAAAGTGAGTTAATTATTATTTCAAGAAGAGAAATTCCTTTTTGTTTCCGGATCCGGTCTTATCAATGATATTAATTGGTTCTCCAATCCCATTGAAATGCAGACTAAGCAATTCGAGAGAGAGAGAGAGAGACGTGGAAGCTGTTTTTAGTTCTATTATTAGAGCATTCAGTGCACACATCCACAGATGCATAAACACTTGCATCTGTGGAGGTGATGGATATTTTGTTGTCAGATGTCTTGTGAATTGAGAGGACAGTGAAACAAAGAATGTTATCGTGGAGACTTGATATTCAGGAGGAAAAAAGTAAGTAAAATAATATAATCTTTAGGTTCAACAGCACTGATAAATTCTAGAGAAGCAAACGACCTATCATCCAGAATCTGACTAATCCGAGGTCAAACTGTATCATCTCAACTGCAAAATGCACAGAATGGCTACATGATGACACTACACTGTGCCAAATTCATTGAAAGTCTTTGAAGATATTCAATTCAAATGCTTAAGTTTCTGGACATTTCTGAGCATTTTTGGTCTCGAGGTAATTAACATGGGCAGAAAAAGATGGGAAATGTGCTGAGACATCACTCGCGAATGTAGTTCTATGTGAAACAGTTCTCAAGAATTTTATGTTTTTCAAATAAAGAAAAGAAGAAATGTAATTATGCTTTTATGTAATTTATTAGCCTTCAATTTCAGGAATACAGCAAACAGTTGGCTCGTGGTAACTAAAATAGGAGACACACATAAGATTACACATCATGTAATATCTGCTGGAAGACTGCACTTTCAGAAATAAACTTGTGTTCTTATTCTTGTCGTTGCTATACCTGAATTGGTGTTAACAGTCAGGTTAAACATCTCTTTAGTTGATTGCGCTACAATTTTAATTTCAACACTATTTGACAACAGGTGACGATGTCCTCTTTCTGTAAACTAGCATAGTCTTCAAATCTGAGTGAGGTGTTCTACTTTAACATTTATCTCTATTTTTGTATGTTTCATTATATAATATTATGTTTAAGAGGTCTAATCTCTTAGAAAAATCAGTCCCAAAGGACTGTCGTGTATCATATTCCAATCTAATATATAAAGAAGCCATTCATTAAAATCTGCTGCTCGTACATATTTAGTTCAAATTTCAGATGATCTTTACTGATATGGAGACTTCATTAAGCATACTTTTTGTATTATATATATATATATAATGTGTATATATAGTAACTGTAATGTGTATATATTGGCTTTTACTCTTTTATGGTGCACACACACACACACACACACACACACACACACACACACACACACACACACACACACACACACACACACACACACACACACACACACACACACACACACACACACACACACACACACACCCTACATTGAATTTCATATTTGTTTTTCTTCCCCCGAAACGCCCTTCAGGAGAAAAGCTTGACATTTCGACAGAATTTCATTTCGTCTTCTAAATTGTATTTAAATTTCAGTAATTGGTTGCATTGTTAAGGAGTAATAGTTTAAAAATTAATGTTGCATATTTAAAGATGCTTCAAATAGTTAATAATTAAAGACCTTAAGGAGATTAGGGTGTAATGTGTGTCATACTCGTTCATTTTGATAAAAAAAAACGTTTGAGATTAAATTCAAACGATTACAAGAAAGCTGCTGTAGGAATGCAAGAATAATGAAAAATTGAAGAATGAATTATGTCTTTCCAATGCAGGTGAAATCCACCATTTTTAGCATTTGTAATAATTAATGTGTGAATTATTTAAATTCCATAATAAATTTAGTTTAATCCTTTATCCAAGTGTGAGCAAACAAAGTTTGCGCTTGAAAATATCTTCCGGACTGAGGTAAGATTGTACAACACCGAGCAATGGACTAAGCTAGCATCACTCCTATCTATCTTTATTTAAATTCCTTTTAGTTTTCGTTCTCATTTCCTCGGGAAATTGCAGAATATTTTAAAGAAATTATGAACACAGTTTCTGTAAATTCCAAGAAGATTTTCTGAACAGAAGGAAGCAGTATCAATTTATTCTTCCCTTTTTCTACGAGCACATTTCTTCATGGAGTGGGTTGAGAAAGAAGACTTACAGCACCGGGGAATCCAACCTAAAATATCGTCAAAGAATGGGCAGGCTGATGATATTTTCATCGTGTTGCCCGACTGTACTGATCAGCTAGAAGAATTTTCTCTTACTTTAATAATATTGATCCCGGATAAAATTCATTTTTAACGGGGAAATCAATTGGCTTTTGCAGTTTTATAGATAAGCTGGTAGAGATATCCGAGAAGAAAAAACAACAACTCGAATTACTGGAAATCTAACTTACAGGACGATACCTTAAGAACAAATCTAATCGCCATCCAACTCAAAAGACTGACATTATACGAATCCTGAGAAATACACCATACACAATACCCACAAATATAAACAAAAGAAAACACACTCATCTCAGTTCCATCCTTCCAAAAAAAATGACCATAGCTATACCAGATCATTGGGCAAAAAATCTAACTTCAATCTTATTGACAGCCAGATCAACAAGAAAAACAAAATTTTAGAGGGGCAGTGTTTTTCCCATTTATTTACAGGTGGTTATTGACAATATTTCAAAAGTATTAAGTCAACAAAGTATAAACTCTGTCTTCTACCAATTTCAACAAGATTTGCAATCTCCTCACGTCTTCAAAATCTCCCTATCACTTACGAAGTTTGGCATCTACATGATAAACTGTGCCTGCGAGTGTTGTTACGTCGGACGGACAGACAGGTAAGGCAGGACACGCAAGTTCGAAGATTGCAAGGATATGAAGAACACGAGAAAGCCGACATCAGGATTTCCAGCGTATATTGCGGATACCAAGCAGCAAGAAATGTGGAAACAAACTGGGATGATCCACATAGACTGCACAACTCAAAATCATTTAAAGAGTCGACTAAAATAAGAAAACAACCTCTACAGCGCAACAAGAAATAAAGCACGATTTTACATCGTTTTAATCTATCTCTCATTAAACACCCAACTCACGCAGATAACAGTATGCTGCAGAATATTAATAACCATCCAAATCCACACAGCCCATGAAAGAGTGGCATTGTTTCTTGTTTACAAATAGTTTACTGTGGTCGAAACATGTTTGAAATTCATTTGAATTCAATTTCTAATTTCTGATAATGCGAAACAGAATTTCACGAAATTAGTTGAGTATCTTAATAAATAACTTCAGTACGAAATAACTATGTTTGAAAATACCGGCAACTCAATTAAATTATGTTGTTTTCCCACAGAAATTTACGTACCTAAAGTCTGCACAGTCTGCATTATGTTGCAAACAACTAAAACGTGAAACGTTTGGTAACTACACTACTACACTTTCAGTTAACACAGCACACTACACACTGAAAAAACCAGTTACCTTGATGCAGGTAGATTGCGTTATGCGATTGCGAAGAGGGAAATGTAAAAACTTATCAAATAAAATCAAATAAATAAGTTAAAATAATTAAACAAGGTGAAAGAGAGTTCTTATTTGAAAACCAATGATAAAATATCAACGATATCTAGTACATCCCCTTCAAACAATGCACTGGAAAATGATGATGAAGAAAACCAGTTTCAATTTATCCATTAGATTTTCTAGTCATGAAATATTCCAATGCAATGTGAATACCAAATATTAAAATGCATTAGGATCTAAAATACTCACAAAATTCTGTTGACCTTTGAAGTTCAGGTAATTTTATTATTATTTAGGATTTTTTTAACTAGACAAAGAAGCATAGTGAATCTTCTAAACAACAAATGGAATACCTTTGTTGTCAAGTGATACAGTAATTCTTACTTCTGTGTTAATGAGACACCTTTTTGACAAAAAAGAGACAAGAGAATACACTAAGCCATAGAAGTGAAGAACTGCATTGATTAATTTGGGAAATTATGGACTTTACAACCGTGTTATAAATAACTATTTTTAATTTCCCGACGTTTCGACCTTCATATGAAGGTCATCATTTGGAGTATATACAAATATAAAAGGACAAACTGAGTTTCATTTCACACAGTAAGCCAAAGAAACAATGATTTAGTCACGGGTTATTCTGCTGACATAACCCTCTAGTGAAAAAAGAAAGATACAGATAAAATTAAAAATTAAGTAAATATTTAGAAACTACATCAAAGCTAAATTCTATTTAAGATAAACTGGGAGAAACATTCTTTCATACTGATAATTTTCTTACAGTAACAATGATGTCCTATTTTTTTTTATCATGACAGCTGTTATATTAGGGTTAGGTTTCTGGATAATCTACAGTCCTGCTTATAGTTAGCTCTTAGGAAGAAAGGTTCTGTGGGTAGAATATGTGCCTTCCATATGCATGGGATTTTTAGACCATCATTATTGTTCAGATTGGGATGGTTGATAAGAATCTCGCAGGCTTCCTTAAATTTGCGTTCATACCATGTTTTGGTGTGATGTAAACAGCTGATGCTTTTCCAGTCAATTATATGTAAAGTGTTCAGGGCATGATCAGAAAGGCCAGCTTCACCATAGTTATTATACTTAATGTGTCGTTTATGTTCAGTTTGTCTGATAGGAATTGTGCATCCTGTTTTCCCTATGTATGGTAGATTCCAGATGCAATAAATACGGTATACTCCATGGTGGGCCAGCAGAGCGAGTGGGTCTTTGGATGAGTTGAGTAAGCCTTTTAATTTTGCAGGAGTTTAAAGGTAGCTTTGAGGTTGTATTTCTGTAGTATTCTGTTTATTTCATCTAATGTCCCTTTAATGTAAGGAATGGTTATATTTTTATTGTAGTCTGGTTTATCTTTGTTTTTTATTGAGATCTTGTAGAGAGTTTGTTAGCAGTGTTTAGGCTATAACCAATTTTTAGAAAATTATTGCTGATAACTTTAAATTCGTCTTTCAGTGCTTGTTCGTTGGAGCAGATCAAAGTCGTGTTTTTAGAGTATTAAGGACACCTAGTTTTTGTGTTGGGTGGTGATAGGAGTTTATGTGTATGTATTGGCCAGTATGTGTCGGTTTCCAGTAAACAGTGAAGGAAAGACTGCCAGAAGGAAGATGTGTGACAAGTGTAACTAGAAATGGAAGTGTGTTCTGTTTTTCAATCTCAATTGTGAACTGTATGCGTTTGTGTTGTTTGTTTAGGTGGCTAAGGAAAGTGCTATGGAAAGTGTCTGACGGCCATGGGGCCTGATCGTGAAAACATCGTCAACGTATCTAAGCCAGACTTTGGGTTTTGAAGGAGAGGAATCTAGAGCATGTTGCTCGAAATGTTCCATATATAAGTTAGCAATGGTGGAAGGGGGATAATGTCGAGTCCATGGCTGTGCCTTCTTTTTGTAGGTAGAAAGCGTTTTGCCATATAAAATAACCAGAGCGTAATACATGCGCAAAGAGCGCCGTGATATCTGGATCGGATTTGTTCTATAAAAGAAGGATTGTGTCATTGATTGGGACATTCGTAATGAGCGCAGAGACGTCAAAACTGACTAATAAATCATCTTTTTCTAATGAAATGTCTTTTATTATGTTTATGAAGTGTTGTGTATTTCTGATATCGGAGGGGGGAATGACCTACCAACTCCTTGAGTGTTGCTGCTAATTTCTTAGCTAGGTGATAATTCGGGCTGTCTATAATTAGTTAGGGAAACTAGTTGGTAAAACATCGTTGTTTATTATATGCACTTGATCAATATAATCCCATTAAAAGTCATTCCAGATATTTTTGGTCAAGAAAATTAAACATTTTTTAAAACAGAATTATTTCATTTAACCAGCTGTCAGAGTGCTTACAGATTCATTTGAGAGACTTTCCAATATACCTTTAGAAAATCTGATATTTTAATACATAAATATATCCAATTAGTTCCTTAAGTTCAGGCAAGTTTACGCGTGGCAGTTTATTCAAGATTAATGAAAGCAGTTATCAAATTCTTAAACAACCTTCAGTGATTTACTCACTACATCGTGTCCTATCATTAATTTGCTGTTTTCATTCCAATGGCGTGGAACGATATAGAACGTATGAATGGTCTCGCATCCTGGCAACTATTAAAATATCCACATATCTGAATAAATTACGAAAAGCTATTCATGGCGATATAATCTTTCTGCAATCTATTGTTACAATTTATCGTGTTGAAGTAAAATGTATTTGTTTTTCAATTTTCTAAGAAGCACAATGGCTAAAAAATAATAACTATTATTAATTGGGATGCTCACAGTCTCATCCAAATGATATCCTATTTTAAGTTGGTTACACTTTCCGAAATGAATACCATAGTTAGTGTTTTAGTTTGGTCAGAGTTGTATATATATATATATATATATATATATATATGTAAAGAGCTGATTATTTCAGCACTTTATGGATAATCGATTGTTGATTGTGAGATACGCAGGATTGCGCATATCACGCCAGAGAGCGTTATTTCGTTCATATAAAACAGAACCAATACATTCTAAAGCTTACAATTACTTATTTTAAGTTCTGGTTGAGATTAGTCCAAGAACCGTAAAAAAAAGTAAAGCTCTGCACACATAATGTAAGTGCAACATGCTTAAAAAGGTGGTGGAATTAACCACCACTTTCAGCTCTAGAATTAAAAACATGTAAGCGGTGAATTTTAAACGAAATTCAATGTATGAGATTTGGTTAAGATTTTAGTAATAAGCTAAAATAACGTAAAATGGCAAGCATATTATTATTCTTTGAATACATCATCCTAAAAATTATCTAATTAAGTCTTCTGATTTAGGTTATCTCTACATAATTCATGAGCAAATAATTCTTTTTAAGTTCTCTTTTTCTAAACAGTTTCTTGTGTTAAGAACCTTCTTTAGTCTGAATTTCTTCTTGTGCATGTCCGAGCTTTATCCGCAATGTGTAACTTTTATTTTTGTTAAGACACCCGCAGTTACAGCTTCCTAAACGAAGTAGGGACATTTTCACGTCATCCAGCTTCCTCTCTGCCATGCCTCTTGCAATGTATTTGTTTTATTCAAAGACGAACTTACACATCAAAAAGAGTAGTAAAAGTAACTAAATAAATATGAAAAAGTAATATTAACGAAAATAATTTAAACTTAGTGGGAGAACAATAGCTCTTGGTGTTTCCACCCTTGCGAATTATTATTTAAAATAAATCAGATACCATGTGCGGTTATTGCACACAGAAATTATATTATTTTATTATATCAAATTATTTAAGGATGATAATGTAATTCAATGTTTAAATTTTCTTTTTATATTTTGTGTTTATAGTGTGGATATAAACTTTTTCGGCATCGTTGTATGTTTCAGAATAGCAGCTTATAATGCTCCCATATTTTAGGTAGATTTTCTTCATTTATGGCAATTAATCTTGGAGGAAATCAGATCATTATATAACATGACTTCGTAGTACCCAGTAATCGAAGAGGGAGAATTGAGTTACGTAGATTCGATGCATTCCTTTTGTTATTCCTAGCTAGGACAGGAGAATCTGTGATACCTTTTCATGGAGAACAAAATAAACACGCATACTTTTATTGCATAATTTGTTTCCTTCAGCTAGAAGGAAACAAATTATAGACTAACACGCATCATGCCTAGCCAAATCTCAGGATAAGAGAAATTCCAGTAATAACATATGTTTAACAAGAGGAGAGTTGTTATATTCGGAAAAGAAAAATATCATACCTTTGCAAGAATTTCATATATATGTCTGAAATTTTATGTTCAAAATTTATGAGAAATAACCTTATATCTGATTCCTTTAGATATATTAATATATCTTTTATTGGATTACGGGAGAGCAAAACACAGTAACCATGTGTATGTATGTATATAGAGAGATATGCTTTAGTGATTGGATAATTATATTTAATTATTAGTTCTATTAGATAAAATAAATAAAATAAATCCAGTGATGCCTTTTATTCCCAAAGGCAGTATGTGAAGCACATCTAGTACTACATTTTTAAATTCAGTGGGCAGCTAGTTTCCTCCCTTCAGTCAATACTGATAATGCGCTCGAACCACCAGTGAATCAAGACTTCTATGCGTGCAAAAAAAAAAAAAAAACGGAATTTAACTTTAACCGTGTGTAAAAGCTTATGTGTTCGTCACACATTTTGATTGGATTTTAATGGTATAGATGCGAACACAGATTGATAAGAAAATAACTGTTTATTAACTTAAACTAAATCGCTGGTAATATATCCAGCATCTTAAGAGCACACAAACAAAGTTTGTTACAGTAGTGAGACAACCTCAATCCGGTGTAACAGTGGGACTAGTGTGAGTAATTTTAGCGTGCAACACAAAAACTAGTCTTAAATAGGCGCCAGCTAAGTTTTTAAAAAAAATCTATACCGTTCAAATCCTATCAACATGAATTTAATTATTTTTTTTTTTGCATGCAAAAAACTTGTTTTTATGAAAGAAATTAGTGCCTAAAGTGAAAATTCATGAAAGTAACAGCTGTTTATTGATAGTTTCTTAGTAAATTTATATTTCTTGTACTTGACTTGAGAAACGCTAATTGGTGTAAGTGTAAAAACTTCATAGAATTGCTAATACCGTTTTTGTTCTATCGGGAAATGTCATTATCAGTAAATTACAATAAAACAACATTTTTTTTTCACCTTCTTTTTTGAGTTAGTCTCAGAAGTCTCTCACAGTTAAACAGCGTTTGCTACTAATTAACACAATTATGGGAATGGCGTGTGATTAATCCTATCGGTGTATTTGTTATGTCAAGTGCACTTGTTACATATTTAGTTTTTTTTTAGAAGAAAATTTAGAACACCCCCCGGCTAAATCTCATACACTTGATTTCCTCTAATCCGATGTCCTATAGTAAAGTATATACAGACTTATCAATTGAATGGGATTCAGCCAGCAGTAAGATTCATGTCACACCAACTTCGCCTCAGGAGAGCTTATAATTTGTATATAAATAAGCATAAGTGTTCAAGCTGAAAAATGACTGGCCATTACTATGACCAACACATTCTGCCATTTCGAGCTGTCATTTATATAGAAACTCAGTTTTTATTTATTTTTTTCCTTCTTATCCTTAACCAGAGGGCGTTAATGACAGCCTATCTAATATTAAGAACAGTTGCCTTAGTGTCATTTTGCGTCTCCATTACATTGTACCACAAATGAGTGACGGTTAAGATACTAAACGCCAAGTTGTGAAACAGGAGCTAGTTGCATCTAGTATTATTGCTAAATATTGCTAAATAAATTACCAAAACATAAATACGATCGATGTTTCTCCATTTTCTTTGACTTTCACTTCTAAGATTTGTTTCAGATTTACTGAAAAAGCAATTGTAACTATCTGCTCAAAATTTGAGCAAAACAACATGTATTAAATGGATAAGAATCCTATATTTTTATATAGCCAGTAAGTAAAACTCAAGATCGATAACTACGATCTATGAGTTTCAATGCCGAAAAACTATCGGCGAAGGCAATTCGAAGCAAAGGTGGAGCAAGCTCCCTCACTATTCTTGATATTCTCTCATAATGTAAGACACAGCTCCTAGGAGATGTAATACTGTCATTACATTATGAGGGGAGGTCACTACCCAGACCGGTTTCAACCCTTTTTGAGGTCTCATCAGCGAGTAGGTAGACCTAGAAAATATCAAAACTTAGTGAAAAGAACTTACATACCTTCACTATACGAATGCCATAAAGGTGTGCTTGTATTATGTAATTAGAATAAAAAGCCAAAAGGCTAGTTTTCTGGCAATTGAATAGATATTAAATGGATAAGAATCCTATATTTTTATATAGCCAGTAAGTGAAACTCAAGATCGATAACTACGATCTATGAGTTTCAATGCCGAAAAACTATCGGCGAAGGCAATTCGAAGCAAAGGTGGAGCAAGATCCCTCACTATTCTTGATATTCTCTCATAATGTAAGACACAGCTCCTAGGAGATGTAATACTGTCATTACATTATGAGGGGAGGTCACTACCCAGACCGGTTTCAACCCTTTTTGAGGTCTCATCAGTGAGTAGGTATTGCTTCGAATTGCCTTCGCCGATAGTTTTTCGGCATTGAAACTCATAGATCGTAGTTATCGATCTTGAGTTTCACTTACTGGCTATATAAAAATATAGGATTCTTATCCATTTAATATCTATTCAATTGCCAGAAAACTAGCCTTTTGGCTTTTTATTCTAATTACATAATACAAGCACACCTTTATGGCATTCGTATAGTGAAGGTATGTAAGTTCTTTTCACTAAGTTTTGATATTTTCTAGGTCTACCTACTCACTGATGAGACCCCGAAAAGGGTTGAAACCGGTCTGGGTAGTGACCTCCCCTCATAATGTAATGACAGTATTACATCTCCTAGGAGCTGTGTCTTACATTATGAGAGAATATCAAGAATAGTGAGGGAGCTTGCTCCACCTTTGCTTCGAATTGCCTTCGCCGATAGTTTTTCGGCATTGAAACTCATAGATCGTAGTTATCGATCTTGAGTTTCACTTACTGGCTATATAAAAATATATGATTCTTATCCATTTAATATCTATTCAATTGCCATAAAACTAGCCTTTTGGCTTTTTATTCTAATTACAAAACAACATGTGTTATAAAAAGTAGAATGCGACTAAACTTATCCATAAACCACGACTTATGACATCAAAAGTATTAACCTTTGCTACCTTTTCACATTTTCAAGGCGATAGCATGTAATTAGAAATATTAACGAGGCATTTATTAGTATCTGAGTCAATAAAATCTATTTTAACGAACTCCAACATACTCTGTTGTTAATACATTTATAACTACATCATAATGTTTGTGAGGAAAGGTAGTATGCTTTTCATCGTAGGCGATCTCAAAAATTTACAAGTTGGACTCTTGGAGCAAATCGACAATTTTGTTTTAATTGGTTGGTACAACTTTTCTTCAGCTAATGAACTCATTTTCTGTTCTCAGTTCAGAACATCCACTACTGATTTTTTTTAAGGTAGGTTTTTTTTAGATGTTTTTATTTTTGCCATTAATTGGAAGATCGGCGCAAAAGGTTAATTTCCAGCAATTCTTAGACTTATTAACTGCAACTGGGAAATCCAAGCGAACCTATTCCTCCTCATTTTTCTAATTATTTCGTAACAGGAGGAGCTGTGGTCTCAAATAATAGTACTATTTTTGTACGTGCAGCGATTTATTCCAGCTTACTATACTTCCTGTGTTTGAAAGTATGGTTAAAAGCTTAAAAAGAAACTAATATTATTGCTGTACTAATTACAAAAAGCAAGCTAAATAAATTAAAACTAAAATTGGGAGGAGCTTGATATAGGCATAGATTCCATTCATTCTCACTGGTTTTATTACTTTTATATAAGAAACATTAATTCAATATTCATCCTATTGTACATCCGTAACGCAGTCCGAGACGATACTCTTTGTTTGGAAAGACCTGGGTTTGAATCCCGCCTGGAACGCGAATGCACTTTGTAAGCACCTTGTAGTTGAAGATGGGGTTAGCCGGTCTCAGTGTAGTAGGATTTTCTTTGTAGAAACAAAAACAGGTTTTCATCCCTACAAACCCATAATTAAGGAAGAGTAAACCAAGGGATATCATCTACCCTATAGCACCTGGAGGACTGAACCGTCTTAGAGTGGGAGTGTCCAGATGCAGAAGTAACCTGATGAAATGGTGTTATGCAGATGATGACAGCTGTGACTGTGGAGACGCCCAAACTGACGAACATCTTTTATGTTGCCCAGATCTTATCGATATGTGCTCCACGGATGACATTCTGGTCAATAACAAGGCGATACAAGCCGCTTTTTTGGATGGAGAGGATATGATTGGTGTTCCGGACTCGGAAAGTAAAGTAAGTATCCCTACAAACAAGAAAATGGACCAAGAAGCACACAAGCAACTTACATGCAAAATAATACAATTCCAAATAAGACAAATCACTTTATCCCAATAAAGGAAAATTACGGAAGACGGCAAGTAGATTGATTCTCACTAGATTAATCACATTTTCAATACAATGTATGGTGTTAATAATCAAGGGTATACAAATCAGCTGTCTAAATTTATAGATGTAAATATTCATAACTTTAATGCGGAATTCGGACAGTTCAACCTCTGGATCCACCACCAGTGATGTCCAGGAAGTCTTATTGTGCCATAATATACACATTCTAGCACTTAAAATTTGTTTCGTTTATTTGTTTACATTGGAAGTAAACAGCCAATTTAGTTTTTAGAAAATTACAGCAAAAAAGTTTCTTTTAAGTTGCCTTACAAGAATCACTTGAAATGATGAATATGATATGCGCTTATTAAAACTAGAACATAATTATAATTACACAAAACTTATCCAATATGAAGAGTAATTCACATTAACGGGAATTATAAATTGGAGCTACTGTAGCCTAAAGTGAATCAATGCAGCAAAGGTCTAAATTTTGCCGTAGCACCTAGATCGATGAACAAACTGGATATTCTTTGTAATATTAAGATTAATTCCAAATACCATAGGAGATAAAATACGTTTAGAAACCGCCAACATTTTAAATATAAATTATAAGAAAACAATAACAAGCAACTTAACGAAACACAAATTAACAGCGGTGAAATCATTAAAATCAAATCCGAACATCGTAATAATTAGAGAAGATAAAGGACGTGCCACCGTTATTCTAAACTGAACCACATATTTAGAAAAAATGAATCTGCTAGTCTCGGAGAATAGCACACACCAACTTGTTAACTACGACCCAACCAATAGAATAAAAAAGAAAACAGAGAAACTACTTAAATCAATTACTAAATGGCCTGAAGATACAGTCAAAAATTACTTCCACACTACGCTCGTTTCCTATTTACGGTCTACCTAAGATACACAAACAAAACACACCACTCCTGCCGAATTATCACCGAATTATAGAATTAAATCCGGAAGTGACTTCTAATAATTTCGTGTTTGGTCTCTCTTGTATCTTTTCGATTTCTAAACCCCTATTGTATCCACTATATTGGTACTTTCACAAAAAATGGATAAATATAAATGAAATAAAAAAGGAAGTACGAAATAATACAAGTTTATTCAAAAATTAAAGAAAATGACATCCGTAGTCATGGTAATGAAATCAGACATTTTTCAATATTAATAGGAAAATAAATGCAGATAAACCAAGCTTCCAAGGAAAATAACAATGCTTCGTCTTAATTATATAAAGATTAGAATCAAAGTGGGTATTTTAAAATCACTATTTCTATCTAAAACCTCTATGTCCTCCTTAGGCAAAAAGAACACATAGGTGACGTCAATAATAACAGAGAAGAAAAATCGGGGTTAGGTTTTCATTATTCAAGAACGAACCATACCATAGAGTGGGATAGAAGCACAATTCCTTACATAGAGGAGGACTTCCGCTTCAGAATTTTTAAAGAGGCCACAACAGTTGCCCGCTGTATACAAAACCTTAACAGGAACCAAGGAGTAATCTTATCCGTGATCTGGAAGAACCTTATTTGATTTCTCAACTCGCCAGAACTGAATTAGTGCCAACTATAGTACGTTTCTAAATAACAACAAGTGAGATCATGCACGCTCTATGCATGTATTGTACGCGCTCTATTCTTTATTTAATATAATTGGAATCGGGTGATTATAGTTTGTAACAGTTTTTTACTTTTTTAGTGCCTTACATCAGTTATGTACCCTGAAGATGCCAACAGCCTTAGTTGTTGTAACATAGTTGTTTATTATATGCACTTGATCAATATAATCCCGTTAAAAGTCATTCCATAATTCCGTTTTATCTATAACCAAATATTTAATTTTGAGGTTAACCTTCAAGCATTGTTTTAAACTCAAAATATAAACTCAAAATGCGGTGAAACTTTAATTGGAAGATTATTTCCTATCCAATAGCTTTACAACTTGTTTTAGAACTTCTTTTGGAATATAATTCTGTTAACAAGATCGGTAATTGGAGATCAAATTGGTCAGCTATAATCTCATTAAATGTTGACGTTTGCTAATGAGATACTACAGAAACCCTCCTTTACCTTAAATCAAGATATAAAATTATTTATTGAAAAGTCACAGGCCATGTTAGCTTAATAACATCAACAAATTCAATCTGTTATGTCAAAGCTTTCGTCTGTGCTGAATTCATCTTGCTGTAAAATTCAGCCATAACAGATTACTAGAATAGGAGTGAACGAACATTGAACATATTATTAAATAAAGAATTCATCCTTACTTGCTTATAAGATATGATGGAATACTTTCAAAAAGCGTATGCCAGTGTAAAAAAAAGCGGACACAGCGAATGTCTGTATCTTTGTTTTCTTTTTTGATGTTTAATTTTTTGAAAAGAGATGACGTTAAAATACAACAAATACACAAAATAAACTAATAACAGTTATTTTTTTTAATTAATGCTTGAAAGAAAAGAGAGAGAGAGAGAGAGAGAGAGAGATGAAATAATATTAGCGCCTGTAAAAGGAAAAATTTTCTGAAAACAAGACGTCTGATTACGAAACAGAATAGTACAATAAGAAAGAAAGAAAATGAGAAAAACGCACAATAAAAGAAGTTAGATCATAGAAGGGAGGTGGGGGGGGGGGAAGGAAAGTAATAAGCAAAGGTTTGTATGTGCAAGTTTTAGACGGGAAGATCAAACCATTACAAGATACAAGTAAGACAGAAATTCCAATGTGGAACAGATTTCGTAATTTGAAAGTTTCCAAATATCAGAAATGTTGAGGGAACCTCAAAAATTCACTAAGAAACGACTACGTTTAATTCGTAGAAAGTTGCTCTTTAGAAATGTAATAAATTCGATTATATTTCAGTAATATTTTCTTCATAAACCAATGTTTCATTGATACTAATGTTTTATCACCAACCTTTATCTATCTTTTTCACTTCCTAAAGAATTCACAAATACCAACTATTGCACTCTTTGAGATTTAACCGCTCATGTTCCAAAAGCTCTTGATAAGTTTTAAAATAATATTAAATTTCGCTGAAAGATCTCATAGCTCATTATTTTAATGAAACACATTTGCAAATTGTTTAATATTGACATCCGCAATCATTCATTCATTCACAAACTTTCCTGATATAGTGTTATTTTCAAGAAATCTGACAAAATAATTATATGAAATGAAATTAAACAAACGATAGGCATCGACAGAGGCCTCTGTGACATCATAATTTCAACTACTGATTGGATTGTTTTCAAATGACAAACATATTAACTTACTGATAATTTATTAGCTATTCGCCTGAATAATAACTTTTATTTAATTTCTAATTGAGAAATGGGTTAATACTCATTATTCGTATGTCTATTATAAGAGAGTATTCTTGTCGATCGGAAGAAAGAGCAACAACGTATTTCCGATCAGTTTGCTACACATAAATATGAGACGATAGTTTGTGTTTGATGCATGCAGTTGACGTATAAGGAATAAGAAATGCAATATTCATTCCAACTTGAAAAGAGCTGCCAAAGACAGAACAAAAATCAGCTCATTACGGAAGACTGGTAGAAAGAGACCACTTTCAGTTTAGATATTTTCAAATATCATATAAAACACGAATACGATTTATACAACTAACATATCAATCCAACTGATTTCAACATGACTGAAGATTTTCGGGTCTCGCTAGGATTGGATTGCATTCAAAAAAATGATTCTTGCGATAAGTGGAAATTTTGAAAGAGAAAATGCCCACAAAGAATCTAAAATCTGAAGGCAGAAGAATAGTTTGATTCAAATATACATATTCATTAAGAAGGAAAACTCGGGAAAAATAAAACACGATTAAGAAACACAACAAATGAATTTGTTTTATTTAAGTTAAGGGATATTACATGCCATATTGTTTCATAGCTGAATACGAAACTCAAAGAGTTTCATGCCGAATATAGAAACTATATAAAGTTCGGCGATTCCAAGCGTAAGCAAATACCTGGATAGTGCAACACCTGACCCATTTGGTAGTGCTACACTGAGGCAACTCATAATAAGGGTAGAGCAAGCTCCGATCACTATTCTTGGTATTGATCGGAGCTTGGAAGCTTGGAAATGAATACTGCATGGAATATTTCCACTGTTATTCCACATTTAAGGATAGCCGTTCGCACCAATTACTTCTTATGACCTTCCAAAATCTTTCCTACACCATCTGCAAAAGTAATCGGTTATAAATTGTATAATCTCAGCTCCTTGCTCTTCAGCTTTCTGGATCCAAGTAAGATAATGCATTATCAGTGGGAACAGCTTCTTCGCGTGTGCAGGACTTCCATAAGAAGTAAATATTGAACTTTTGGTTTAAATGATCAGTACCGCTTTTTTTTTTGAAAAAGAATAATGAAATACACTTGCACATGGCTATTTGGAAATACAACAAAATCCTCAGCTCTCGATAGCCTTACGCAATCATTCTAAAGAAGTAAGCAGACGGTGATTTGTTTAATGCTTCTTACATAAGTAAGAAGCATTAAACAAAGATGCATTTATTAAGGACTCTATTCAGTTCATCAATCGTCCTTTATTTTGGCCTGAAGTAAGGTAATTTTTTTTCAGCCGACTTTATATTTCCTATGAAAAGCAATGCATCATGGAGAAAGAGAATCTATATGTTTCTACGTTGATAAACGGTCTACTATTATTTTTTTTATGGGAATCGAGTGTAAGAAAAGTAGCCAGCCCTATTATACAGCAGAACAGTGGATGGGTGAAGGACCATATGAGTTTCATATGAAATATTTTTACATAAGAAATATTTTTAGAGTTTAAGTTTAAAGTTTTGAAATTGAAGGTTTAGAGTTACTTAAGCTCAACAATAAATGAGATAGTGGCAGTGTGGATAATGCTTTCGTTTTCCAACCAAACGTAGATATTCATGATTACGAAAGTCTTAGGTGTTTTGATTCCATGTTTGATCTTTAAGTTTCTGGATTATCCATCATTTAGTCCTTCCACAGTGCTAATGTATTCTAAGGGTTAAAAATTTCGTCAATGAAAAATATTGTTCATGTAGTGTGTGACTCTTCATATTACTTGTACTATAGACTTCCTTTCTCTCATTCATAATCGTTTCAGTTGAATGCTTAAAAACTGTTGTTGTAGGAGAAATGGAATTGCATGTAGAATGTACAGTTGTATTATAATATAAGCAGCTGTATTTTTATATGATATTTTTCATATAACCTTGTACGTACTAAGATCCTTCAGTATTGTCATGCGAAATCTTTTCTCTCTAATGTAAAAAAAAATCACTTTTCCGTTAATTACTTAGCGAGCATAAGTAACACTTCCACTCAAATTGTAATTTTTTCCAGAAATTATTCCTGTCTGCTCCATCGGAGCCACATATATACGACTGAATTAACATTACCTTCAAACTCTGGAATGCTAGAGTGGAGACAATTTTGCTAATTTACTTGTCTAAAGTATCTACGCAAAATTTAAAAAAAATGGTAAACAAAGAGTGAAAAGGAATACATAGAAGTAGCAAAAATACAACCCTTTTGTTACACGGATATTGTGGTGTATTGCTATAAGTCAATTTACTCTAGTTTGTTTACTAATTTGTTTGTTAATTTGTTAAGCACTAAAAAGTAATAAAGTCTATCTTCATGTACAATGAGGAATATATTAATTATGTTATTTGTAATGGGGAGATAGGCTTAAAATAAAACAATGAATATTACACTAAGTTCAAAAGCAATTTCTAAGTTCATTCGATGTTTTTTTGTTTTACATTTTGCTGTAAGTGAAGTAAAAAAATAAAGAAATGGATAAATATAATATTGTGGAATGAAATGCCGTACCGAAAATATCACACTATACTTACTTGCTTCCATTTTACCCCATGATTCTGATAACTGAATTAAAGAGCAGCAAGCAGCAGTTCGGTAAAAGGGAAGCAACTTTTCATTTCACCAAAAACGAAGAAAAGTAAACAAAATTCTGTTTTATGCCCAGAAGCTAGTTATCTGTAAAGAGATACATATTCTACGAATACAAAAGAAATTGAATATGTTTTCTTTTCCTTTTAAAAAAGAAAAAAATAATAATTGTAATAAAAATAATAATAATGTTGTTTGAATGTAGTTGGTATTTATTTTCAACTATCTAACATTTTGAAAAGTAACCCTATCGTAAACAATTTATTAATATTTAAATAAAAATTCGAAAGAATTAAAAGACACTTGCTTAATATTAATTAATAAACAACACACAATATTTCAAAGAAAATGTAACTTATGCTTTTACTGACTTTACGGAAATATATAAACAACAACCACTTTAATTTATCAAGCAATAATGAAGAAAGTGGTTATATTTTTAAAGAGTATATGAAGGTTAAGTAATGCCTTCTCAGACAGAGCATTAATTGATTTGAAACGCAAAAACATAACATTACAACAGTAAGTGCTGTTTATCATCATCGACGTGAATGTTAATTTATTGCTGAGAACAAAGCAGCCGCTGATCTGAGATGCTTACATGAAATATCGGATATAAGTAAGAAAATGTTTACAACATTTAAGATCTTTCGTATCGATTTGTTGAGAATTTCTTCCCAAACGTTGTATATTTCGCACTATACACTGTTTAAGAAGAAATTCTTCTGAATTATTTCTCTTAGCAATGATGCATAAAACATAAGAGTAACCACAGTCTTGATTTATTTTCTTTACGTATTCATTGTCTCTTTCAATTTGCAACTAAATTAGCCCTGCCTTATTTCAGGGTGTTAGACGAAACATCTAAATTGTTTTGAAACATGCTAATAACAATGACAAATATCTTTGGGAAATCTATTGATAGGTTGAGCACTTAAATATTTCGTCAGAAATGCCACTCATTAAAGGTAAAGACAGTAATGACAATAAATAAATAAATAAAAAGTATATATATATATATATATATATATCAATGTTATAGACGATCTAAGATCATTGGGAGTTTAATTAAAAAACTCGTAAACAATTATTAGAATACTATATCTTTCTATTCACGTAATAAAAACCAGAAAAAATTAAGAGTTGTTTTACTCAAATTTAACACACAACTGGATAAACAGTGAGAAATATACTGAAATTGTTTCTAGATATATCCAAAAAATCTGGATATGTCCATCTACTCTTAAAGAAAATGTACAGATACGTGTTTGAGGTGTCGCAAAGAACTGGTTTAATTCATATTTAGTTCGCAGAAAACAATTTATTAACCACTGCATATATAATAGTGAAATACAAAACATATAACATAGAGTACCGCAAGGAACAGTGATAGGATGTGTTCCTTTTTTAATTAATGTTAATTATCTATGTGGTTGCAATATATTGCAAAATACTGTCTTTCACTGATCACAGTTATGATTTATAACGGAGTTAATTCGAAGCATTTGAAAGCTATATCATGCATGAAATGACAAAAATAATCCTCAGCTACATCAGAATACATGTAACTTATTCTGAGTAGCTGATTTTTGATGGAATAAAATGACTAGTCAAATTCGCAATGGATAGCGTGTCAATTTGAATAAAAAAGAAATGGAATTAAAAAGTTCATTAATCTTATTAATTTAAAAATACTTTCAGTTCTTAAAGCACACTTTGAACAAATTTTGAATATTTCTCATTAATTCATTTTCGTTATGTTTCTTTTCGCAAAAATCCATTCTATTAGATTCACATTTTTGAAACGAAAATCTTTCTAAAATCTCTGGTTTTTCCAAAAGATTCTGCAACGTGTGGTTCAATTTGGACATTATATTGAACAAATATGAACCTGCTTTCCCCCACCTAACTAAAAATCTCAAGACGTTCTACAAACGTAAGAAAGACATATTTATCATCATCTTCTTCATCATAAGTTTCCTAAAATGTATACCCACAACGGGTGTTCAGGTTTTTATGGCAGCACTACATGATTAAGTTTACGTTATTATTAATCTACTATCACAATTGTGCAACAAATCAATCTATTATTTGTAAGTACTCCAATTTCTGATGGAATAAAATGACTAGACAAATTCGCAATGGATAGTGTGCCAATTTGAATAAAAAAGAAATGTAATTAAAAAGTTCATTAATCTTATTAATTTAAAAATACTTTCAGCTCTTAAAGCACACTTTGAACAAATTTTCAATATTGCTCATTTATTTTCGTCATATCTAACATTTCCTGCTTCTAAAGTACTTCTGGACTGAATCAAACCAACTAGACCTTGAACTTCTTCCGGGTCTCTTTCCTGCTATCTTGGCATTAAACATCTTTTTTGTTAACCCTTCCTGACCCATTCCATTTAAGTGGTCATACTACATTAGATTAGCTCTGTATACATTCATGAATTCTAACAATGTCAATTTCCTTCATGTCTTCACTTTGATATGATTTTGCCATTAATGCCATCTGTTCACTTTCCTAATTTTACTGAGATCTTTCATGTGCATGGGCTGTAGTCTTTGATAAGGTGCTTTATTTTTAACCCAACTCTCAGATCAACAGCTTAAAACTGGTTTGAAATATGAACAATCATTTCTTATTCTATCTATTCCAAATTTAATTTGTCATCTTCACTGAAAACTGTGCCTAAAAGCTTAAATATTTTACTTGTACCATAGGTTCTCCATTAAGAATGAAGCTTTAGTTATCTATGTTCCAAGTTAATATTAACTGAATTTCCTCGTTTCTGTAGCTTGCAATAATTTCTTCAGTAGATCTTTTGTAGGTTGAATAATTATTAATTTCGAGTATGCTTTTGTACGTAACACGTTTCACAACTAAGGCTAATAATAATAGAGCTCTTTCAAAACAGTAGTTTTGCGGTATTCATGAATGACTATTCAATAAAATTAATGAATTATTCAAGGGATGAATTTCTGGTCTTTATGGTTTCATGGTGAAGTTCATTGCTTTCTAGATTTTGCTTTATTATTTTTTTTTGTCTTCAACGCGTATAATATAACTAGTCGCTACATAAGAGAATAAGTGGTACTAGATTTTAATGCATATTACTAGTAGTCCTAAAAGGATTTGTTGTTTTTGCTTCAGCAGAATATTATAGTATTATCCAGCATAAAACACTGTTACAATTAAATATGATTTCACAATGATGAAACGTGAGAACTACGAACTATCTTCCAGGTACATCACTCCGGTAATCAATAATAAAAATTCACTCCCAAACAGGAAACACTGAGTTAAAAATCACATTAAACATATTTGGTTGAAGTAGAGGAAGAAGAATACGTCTGGATTATAATCCTTAGTCGTTGTAATATGCTGAGCTCTGCATAGTAAATCCCATGTGAATACATTTAGTTCGGTTGTTTATCTACGAATTCTTCAAGGAGTCAATCCATTTCCCAATGTTTTCAGATCTTTGCATTTACAATTCGAGTTCTACTTGGTGCTGTTGAATCAACTGTACGCCCTACTCATTAGTGAAACGCATATTAGTTCAGTTGCTAAGGACTCTCTAAATCTCTCGAGATAATCCAAATTATCTAGAAAGCGTAAATTATTCAACAACTTAGAATAAAGTGGTGCTGGCCTGTATTTCATATTCAGTCTTCAGATTCAGCTGATTAAATATTTATCGCTTCTTTATCAATTGAAATGTTTAGAATTGCAGTATAATCATCACTCCTTACCATGTAATGTTACTATTTCAGTCTACGTCTAAGCAGATGCGTTTTGATGGATAAAAGCTTACAATAATGAATTTCTGAATTGCTAGTAGTAAAAATGTAGTGATTCTTTGAATCGTGTAATGAAATTCTCGTTGATATAAACCTAGATGTGACACATATCCAACTCATACTCCTTGAAATATGTCTAACTGGTCTACTGAAGCTAGTAGACATTGCCTTTATACGATAAGTTTCATTTAGCAAATCTCATATATAACATGTATTTATAGGATATCTGTTCTGTATATTTTTGAAGAATTCAAAGGAATCTTTATAAGAGCGTTTCAATTGAGTGCAATTTAATCGGTGTCATATGCAGGTAATATTGTACTTCTCCACTTGAAGTCCTGTATTTTTCATTCCGAAAGCGGGCAAACCACCACAGCGCGGGCACGCACGCACGCACACACACACACACACACACACACACACACACACACACACACACACACACACACACACACACACACACACACACACACACACACACACACACACACACACACACACACACTATAATGTCAGTATCATCAGCTGCAATTAAAAAGTTAAAACAAATATTTACATTTATTTACATTAAACGTCCCTTATGTAGAAGCATAATCGTATTGATATAACATATTTCTTCGAAAGGGTGTGAGAACAATTTAACAGAGATTTTTTCCTTCCACAGTATTGGAACTTGTAATTTATATCTAATTAAAAATATAGGACAATATGCTAGTCAAGTCCACATCAATTTATATTTTCGCAACAGACGTGTTTTTCCTCCATCTTTGCTGGATAAGTATTATTTCCTTCTGCTCCGTTTCGTAGTTAAACATATGAATCATCCTAAGTATAATTTTTCATTGATGTAAACATTGCCTCTATACGATAGGTTTCATTTAGCAAATCTCATGTATAATGTTTTGTTCAGAATACAATAAAATAACATTTCGAGTGAATTATTGTTTCATTCTAGAATGTTAAGTAAACATGTCAGCCATGATTACATATATGGGGAGATGTCACTCACAGAAAACAAACTGCGCTTTTCTTGCTTCAGAGAAATCAATGGTTCTAGAGTGAATAACTAGAGATCATGAGAGGAGTACATGTGGGAGAGTGTGTTGCGATTTGATCGTTTATTTATTTATTTTTCGCAAGAAAGTAATACTCTGGAGAATGACCGAGCTGATTGCTTTACAGAAACCAATCAACACTATTTCATTTATGTGGTCTCTCTTATCGCATTCTCTTCTTCCCTAAAACATTTGTCTCGCAGTTTTTCCTTGATATAAAAATTCCGTATCACTCAGTCTTTCAATGTATAAAAGACGGAATAGAGTTCTTCCACTGTGCTGATTTTAAATAAAGTAAGAGTCCCTGAGTCTCCTAGCAATTTTGTTCAGTCTCAACAAACTGTTACACAAACTTAAAACCATGTTAAGAAAAGCGCTGCTTACATCAGTGTGAAACTGGTTAACTAGCCTTCAGCTGAAAACATCTTATGAAGTTTCCTATCGTCTTAAAAAAATCCAACTCAGGTCTTCAAATGCCAGGACTTGTATCGAATCGCCCTTCGAAATGTGAAGCGTAGTCTCGTTTTCATTAGAACTGCTTCGTGTATTTAAATGCTGAAACAGTAAAACTACTGTCTATCACGAATATTGTTCCTGTGTCAGACATGCTTTAAATATTTTTCTAAATTGTCTAAATTTTTTTTTAAGATAAAACAGTAAAACATAAATTACTCATGAGCAACCAACTCACTCCACTCTTGATCACAAATACGTTCAATGTCAGCTTTGTCTGTGTCACAAATTCATCTGGTGATTGCTCATCTGAACACGAACCTGTTACTTGTTATTTTTAACAGTTAATTCCAGATATTATTTCAATATTGGAATCTTTCTGCTAACTATTTATCCTCATCATTTCACTTTAGAATTCCTACATGGCGTATGTGCGTAAGACGTTTACGTGATATTTACTGTTCTGTAAAAAAAAAAAAAAAAAAAAAAAAAAATCCAGCTTTATAAGGCCGGCCAGACCATGAAAATATATTTATAACAATTTTTTTCAGCTGAAGATAAATTAATTGGTTTCATAACTAAAGTAGAAGATCCGCTTCCAGAAAGTTGGAATTTCTCATTTCTCCTGATCAAAATATCAAAAGCTGAGTTAAATAAATAAATAAAATAAAAATTTCGCCTGCTTTCCTGGCTGGCCCTGAGCGAGACATGTAGCATTCTGTCTGAGGTAGGATGCGAAGGAGTTTTTGGGCGAAGCAAAAATGAAGAGCGAGAAGATAAAAATTGTAAATCTTCTGCTTCGCTATGATGTAGGTCAATTAAGGAGGAGGAGGAGGAGGAGGAGGGGGGGGCTTTAATAGCAAGGAAATCAATACACAGGTTGTGAAGAAAGAATGATGTAGAGTTTGTGGACCTATGGCCTGTGTTTGACGGAAAGAAGGAGTTGCATAAATCTGATGGACTGCATCTAAATGGTTTGGTGTTATGTGTCTAGAGAGAGAGCTTTGTTCAGCGAGCATGTTGAAGCGAAATTTCAGAAAAACATAAGCAATTAGGATGGATTCAGGTGAATATGGGTGAAGGCAAATAAGTGCGAGAATGACTAACAAGTGCAGCATCTAGCTTCTCAAGACAGAATATCGAATAGGTTGTAAATTCAGGAAGTAAAGTTGGATGGGACCTAAAGGGGTGCTGCAGTTTCTATACACAGTACTAATGCCAGAAATATCAGGAACATGAGGCAGGAGTTTTTGGCATTGTTTAGTGCAATCTTGCCGAAGTTATAGGCATTAGTGAGAGTTGGCTAACAGCAGATGATGTAGTTACAGGGAAAATATGTAGGATTTAGTACTATCAGGGAAGATAGGATGGGTGAATGGGTACTGCTGATGACAGAAGATGAATTGCAACTAAAAAGAATAGGAGATAGGGGTGGCTTTTCATTTGAAGTAGTCTGGTGTGAGATCAAGGGCAGTAAGATAAATTATACAGTTAGTTGATGTTATAGGCCATGGGATTCCTGGAATAATCTGGAAGACATGCATCAGCAAATTAGTACAATGAGTACAGGTCGAGTGATTATTATGGGGGATTTCAACTATGAAGATATAAATTGGAAAGAGAACAGATCACATGCGAGGAAGGAAGTGTAATTTATACAACTTCTGAGAGTCAATTACTTGACACGGCATTGGTATGGAGGGGATCTGAGGTGCAAGAGTATTGACCTTGATCATAGGATCAGAAGAGATATCCATTACTAAGATGACCACATTGCCTCCGATTGCTGAAAATAACATATGCGGTCTTGACCTAAGAGATTGTAAAAAATGAGGAATATTCTATCAACAAGGGATATTTGTGGAACTACAAGGCAGGTGATTATGGCACGTTAGCAAGAAGTTCAGAACTGTGCTATGGCATAAAACCATGCAAAGGAAGAATGTCAGTACTGCATGAGAGATAGTTAAGGGGCATCTCTAGGAAGCTATATTAAATTGTATACTTCGGAAGGAAAGGTAAGGAAAGTTAAGGAAGGTAAGGAAAGTTAAGGAAGGTAAGGAAAGTTAATCAGTCATGAGTTAAATGGATGAGTTAATATAATTAAAGATGAACTTCAGAAAAAGAAAATGCAGTGTAGGGTTTATAAGGAGAAATGTGACCAGCAAATTCATGAACGTATAAGGGTCAGGCAAGAATGATCACCAGTATGGTAAGGAAGGCAAAATCAGATTAGGAGAAGAAACCAGCCAATCAGGCCAAGGGTAATCCCAATAAATTCTTTCACTATGTGGCAAGTAAGATGAAGAATGATTATGGAAGAATAACCTTAATGAATGCTGATGGTCACGAGGTGACAGAAGGAGATAAAATAGTTCATTTACTGAGTGAACATATTGCAAGAGTATAGCATACAAGTGAGGTTACTACTTTAATATATGTGAAACAGAAGTGGATGTAATTAAAGGTTCTTGGAATATTGTAGAATTTCAATATGAATGTAGTTATGAGGTTAGATGGAATATCAGCTGGCGTTTTGAGGGAAGGTGCAAGGGAAAACTCGCAAAGCGGCTGGCTAGGCTCTTTAATTTAAGTCGCAGCTCTGGTAGAGTTCCAAGAATGTGGAAAGAAGGCAAACTGCAGCAAATTATAGACCAAAAGAACTGGAAAAAGTGGTCAAAAAGAGAATTCAGAAATGGGCGGATACGAATATAATCCTCTATGAGTGGTCATATGGCTTTGTGAAGGGTCAGTCATGCCTTTGTAATTTACTAACTTTTTTATAATGAAATGACAGATCAATTGGATCAGGGAAATGGCTAAACTCTCATTCTGCTGGATTTTGCAAAGGCATTTTACAGAATACCACATAGAACACTGTTACGCAAATTAGAACAAATGGGGATGGATACAATACTGGATATGTTGATAAGAAGGTGGCTGCTGGACAGCTATCAAAAAGTGGTATACGGAGAAGCAGAATCCTGGTGAAAGCTGGTGAATAGTGGTGTGCTGAAAGGTTCAGTGCTCGGTCACTACTGTTTAATTTGTACATAAATGATATAGGGAAAGGAAATATACATTTGATTGCTGATGAAGAAAAATTAGGTACAGTAATGTAGTGAATCAAGGCGATATGGAGAGCTTGCAGGACAATTTAAATAGGCTGTCAGTATGGGATAATAATTTCCTTTTACAAATTTTTCCTCTTAAAAACAAAATAATCACAAATATCTTGGTATTTTTGTTGGTGTATTTGTAAACATCTTTAGGTAAATTTCCTTCATAAAATCGCATCCATTCAAAATTTATCCTGTGGATTCTATTGCTGTCTTGAAGGATATCGGTTCGTTTCGAACTTGTGATTTGAACGTGTTGATCGCAATGTGATAATTAAAAGACTAACAACTGTTCGCTATTGATAATATGCGTCACGCGTGTCTGCTGAAGAAATGCGAAGTAAACATTACCTCCTAAATGACAAAGATGCATTTTGTATAGTATTTTAACAGAGTAGTGTTTATTATCTTAGCAATTGAATTTAGAGCTCTTTAAGTTGGGTTTCATAAAATGCATATGTATCTGTAAAATTCCTTTATTCCGAATGCAGTGACTCTGATTTTGGTGGACGAATTTTAGTGAAATTTGATTTCGCTAAAATTTAAAATCGTTTACCAAACTTTGTTATTCACTTTTAATTGGGATCAGTGCAGGAAAAAAGGATCAAGTGCGAAATATCACAAGCAATATCTAGAATTTAATGATAGTTTGTGTTTACGTTCAAATCTGACATCAAATGCTGTCAGTTTTGATTTAAATAGGACCATAGGTGAAAAAGGAAAACAATTAGAATATGTATAAGGAAACCTATATGTTATCGATGACAAGAAATCAATTACCGATACACATTATACTTTCCATAATGACCTCCAAATATTTCAATTTTTTTATTCATTAGAATTAGTTTCTTTACTTCATTTTCATCATGTAATATAACATCGCTTTGCGTAAGTGAAATGAACAAAATTGAGTTAAATTTTTTACAGCAAATACAAATACCATTTTTATCGAAAAACTTGTGCTTCTAGAGTTGAGGAACACTATGAACACCTAAGCGTATTAAGTACCAGTGTTTTGTAAAACTCACTTAAAATAATCAAAGAAATTAATAGAAACGCATCTTTTGCAAATCAGATGCATTAACAAGCTAATTTATAAAACGTCTTAATACTAAAAAGAATGGCGTGTGATAATTATTTATGAATTTAAGATATTTTAAAAATAACGGACTTGAAAAAATGAATTTATTAAGTTATTAAAATCACATTAATACTGAAAAATGTATAATTGTAAAAAGAATATATTCAAATACCAATATTCGTGATAATCAACAGATTGTCCGTGATGTCTTCCATAATAGTATTATCTTCATTATTGTATTATTGTCATGCCATCTATTCCATGTGAATCCTACTAACAAAGAATTTCCGTTTCTAGTTTGGTTGATTTATAGGGAACGGATGTCTTTTCTATGCCATTCCATGAGCAAGTTTAAGTTCAATGTTATTCATCGTGAAAAAGCCAGCATATTGTGGTTGAAAAACTTATAACGAAGTTGACATTTTCTGCGTTGCCGTGAGTGTTTGCAAAAAGAGTGAATAGTCGGCCAGAAGTGAAATCAGTTCTTTTTATACCGTTGCCACTCTTGAAAAGTAAACGAGAAGAAAAATGTTTTCTTTTATTACTGTTGTGTTTACACTGAGGATGTCTTATTGATTTTTTCCTCTTGTAAGTTTACGGGAACTTCCTTTAAAAGTACATTTCAAAGTTCTATAATTTAGCTGTTCGAAATTCCATTATTTTTCGGAAGGGTTCAGATTTTCATTTACTTTAATTTGCGTTTCAATGTTTATTCTTGCTTGCTATTGTCTGACATTATTGAAGATGATAGGTGAAGAATTCATTCATGGACGGTTGTGATTTATTTCCTTATAAAACTGGAGTTTCGTGTTCTACGACAAAGTTTTCTTTCTTCTCCTTGAGATATGAAACGAAAATCCTCGATGGAAAATTTATTGTAATCGAAAAATATTTCTTTGAAAGATACTCCAAAGGAAATCTGTGTTTACTACAAATTAATGCACTTGTGAAGTGGCCTTGAGTCGAATACCCACAATACTCCTAGAGTATTGTGGGTATTCGACGTTTCCATGAAGCACAAAATTTATATCAAGTAAAGGTGGCTCATTAATAAATTTTATATCATTGGAAATTCTAAAAAAATAATAAAAGTTTCTTAATAGTTTTCTTAATACTCTTAATAGTTTGTTTAATATATGACTTTATTTTATATCCCATAAGCGATTGTCGAGTGAATAATGTCTAGCAATAGAAATATTTGAAAAGCATAATTCACTCCTTTAAAAAAGGGATAAAACAATTAAGTCTCAATTGATATACGTAATGTTTCTTCCAAGAACCATAACAGACCAGCCAGCGTTCACCCTTCGGTTTGCATATATTAACAAGACAAACATTAGCTTTTTTTAAATCTTTAATTGATTTCCGTAAGTAATAAGCCATGGTATTAAACTTGTTTAACACCATCTCTAAAGGTTGCATTTATTCCTCGTATTTATGTTTAAAACGCTATGCAGAAAATTCACCGTAAAATAATTTATTGAAAAAAAGCAATGAATTCTTCGAAAGCCAGTTCCTTGAGAGAAAAAAATTATTCGATTGACAATTCGCTGAAAACACAGTTTATGCAGAAAAAGCACAAGAAGTCGAAATGACAAATATACCAATGAACATTTCACCGAAATATGTATATAAGATAATTTCATAAGAAGAGGAATTATTTGAGAACAATCAATGTGCGAAGTAGCTATAAAACGGCATTCATATCAAACAAACAATAGTGTTTATTTGATTTACGTCATATAATTTCTTCTGTGTGCATAAAAATTTCGATTATAATTTGGAAAAAATAGCGAGAACAAATAACTGCTATACTTTGTTTTGAATAAAGAAAGTGATTCTTTAAAAAAAAAAAAAAGACGCCGTCCAGAATGAGTCTTAGGACTCCATTGAGGTACCTGTGCAACAACAACAGTAATAATCGAAAATCACATATTATGAATATATTCAGCTTGTCTCTTGTCATAAAACGTGTGTGTGTGTGTGTGTGTGTGTGTGTTTTGATTAAGGATCACAGAAAATCGAACTTGGTTTCTTTAGTGATATTTTGTGTTTGTTTATAACGGAAATATCTGGTAATGTTTTCAGTTTCTTTAATGAGCATATGGATGTCATTACAATATAGTTTGTATTATTATTAAAAAGTTTTATAAATGTGTGCGCAGAGAAAAATTATAACAGGACATAGTGTGATTAAAAGTAATTTTGTGAACCAATATACCAATTATACCAATATACCAACCAATATACCAATTATATACCAATATACCAATTATATACCAATATACCAATTATATACCAATATACCAATTATATACCAGTGATGAAATTTAAATAATAAATAAATAAATAAAATCTTCGATGATTGGATCTTTCCTCATGCGAAGTATTGTCGAAGCTGTGGATTTGACATCATCTTAGGTATAGATGTTTTGTAATATCTAGATGAATTTTAGTGTTATAATCACCACACCACAGCGTACTGGAGACATGAAGTGATTTGAAAAGAGTCCCATATTTAGTCTCTATAGTAGTTTTTTCCTCTCCATTATCTAAACCTTAGCGCATCTACCGCATGACTGGTCGTCTGTTATATATTAATCCACAGATTTTAGATTAGTATATTAATATTAATATTTAGTAACACAGTTATGGATTAATATACTAATCATAAAATATAGCTAATCTACAGCATTAGTATGAATGCTGTGGGTTAGCTAACAGTTAGATAATCTGAAATAAAATTTAATCCTCCTTTCTTGGAATTAATTACTAACATTGTTATTCAACAATTGATAATTTATTATTCGTTCGACTAACTAATATCAGTCTAATTAATTTATTTACATATTTATAAATAAAATGCATATTGAGGTAGAATTATTTATGAAAATTATGTAATTAAAAACGAGGAATATTATATTCGTTTGTAATAGGAACTGCAAGTAAAAAGGTTATTAAATCCATGGGGCATTATTACTTTCGAAACCATTACTTGAAAATAAGATTATACAGTTCCTGAAAACATTTAGCTCAGTCGTAAGGGCGTCTTAACGTTTGATTCTCTAGTGAAAAGAGATGAATTCAAATCCTAGCAATGATTCCTGAACCTATTACAAGGGCTTTTCAAATACAGTGAATAATACCATGTCATGCGGTATTGGTAAGCGTCGGTATTTTCTCCTCGCAGATTCCTGCATTTTTTCATTCTGCATCATAAAGATACAACCTTAGAGGATACAGTAGAGGAATATCAATTCACAAGCATTACAAAAATCCCTAACAATGCCACTCAAGAAGACGAAAGAGAATATTCACACAAGCGTATTTAGTGCAGTATCAGGAATGGTTATTTCCACGTAATGAGTATAGGGACCACAAAAGTTTCTATAGGTATGTGAAATTACAGTAGTTTCTTTATATTGTATGGAAGCTTTTTTAATAGGACTGCATAGAATTAATAGGTTGCTTTTTCCATATGCATTATTATAATTACTTGTAATGCATGTTATATGCTGAAATCTGATTTCATATAAAATTATTACTTTTGTTCGGTATTTTCTGTAAAAGTATCTTAACATAATATTTTTATTGATCTCTAAAATATTTACATATATTCTATAAACATTTTCAGTGATATTCTAACATATTATTTTATAAAGTTCAGCGCGCAGAGGTTCATTAGATTTCATATATTTCATTAGATTTCATATATTGTACATTAGATTTCAATAAAAACTTTTTAATTATATTTTTACTCATATATGTACCTACAAGACATTCTGTTCTAATATTAACAATGAAGATTACACAGAGTTTTTATATAATGAAAAATTAATATGTAACCGTGATTGTAATTTAGAGTTGCAGTTCAATAAAATTCCATCTTATTCAACTGCATTTTACTTTCATATCTGTACAGTACAAAGATTCAGTACAAAAAAAGCAGACTACTTAATTCTTTTTAAATGTAAATATACATTTAAAAAAACTACTAAATATTTATCCATCGTATTTACGCATGGATTGGCACGAATGTGCCATACAATTCACTCACTGTAAATGCTGTAATACAACTCACAGTTCAATAGTAATATTAATAATGGAATGATTTTATATTTACAAGCATAATTTTTCTGCAGTTTGTCTTTTCTGTTTTTCTTGCAATATCTTTTTTTATAGATTATGTATTTAATAGAGATATTTTACTTCTCTACAAAAATTCAGTATACAAGCTACTAAATACATTCTTTTTGAGATACTTGTTTGTTTTCGTAGTGGGATTTCTTCGCTATAATATTTATATAGAGACTGTTTCAGCTCTCTTTAGTTTTTTGGTTTCTGTATCGAATCGAATGACAGTTTGCAGATCATGTCAAGTATGTAAAAGCTTCGGTGGCTTTTCCGTAGTAGTGATTATTGTACTTATATGTTATATACTTTGTTGGCTGTGGTCTTGTTACCTGATATGTTTATTCTGATTACTATGTAGGTTGGACTGGGTAGTCGCACAAGTGTTTCACCTTAAATATATTATGTTCTGTCTTTGCTGCCCGTATAAGTGTGAGCTGTTCTCTTCCTAGAATATCAGTTTTACCATTTTATTTTGCAATAATTATAATCTGTTAAGATTTTAGTCTGCGCAGAATGCATATGATGTAATTTCGTATATAACATGATTTCTCATAATGCTTTATAGATTAATTTGTATGTGTATCGAAGCAATATCTTTCAATTAATATAGTTCCCTTGTTATTATCCTGAGTTTGTTGTGTAGATAATTTGTATGGCTATTCCAACTTTGATCAGCATCAAATAAAGTCCGAGAAAACGTTGTTTCACCTGTATTATGGTTGTAGTTTTAGGATCAGCGCTTTGTGTATAGGTGCATGGATGTCGGATAGGGAGGCATCTAGTTTCTATAGGTAGGGTCTGGGAGTTTTTGAGTATCATTACCGTTGTTTTTTTCAGGTTTTATGTATATGCCGTTTTCAGTTAGCCACTTAGTGATTAGATTGATGTCTTATTGCATATTAGTGTAAGCCATGTATCTGCGTTGTTGTGAATGAATACTATGTCCATGTCATCTGCGCATTGGAAGATATTACTTTTTTAGGGGAAGATAGCTAATATCGTGTGTGTTTTAAACGGAATAGAAGAAAGAACAGTTTCCAGTAACTCTTTGCTGTGCATTGATCCTATACGTGTGATGAGCTTTCTGTTTTTCATGTATGCTTTGAACTACTGGAGTAGACGACCTCCGATTCCTATGTGTTAGTTAGTTAGTTCCTTAGTTCACTGGGACTTTATTTGTTGTGTTAAACGTTTTTTTTAGGTCAATAAAACGACTAATACTATTATGTTTGTATCTAACGCAGGTTTTTAAGCCTGTTAAATCTTCCAGGCATGTTTCTGTTCCTTTATTTTTATTTTTGGAAACCATATTGTGTTTTTTTGATGATTTGGAATTTTTCAGTGTAAGTGGAGAGTTTGCGATATAAAATGGCTCCATGATTTGGGTGATTGCAGACAATGAGGCAATGGATCTGTAGTTACTTATAATGTTTCTTTTTCCATATAATGTTTTAGGGGGTGATTACGTCTTTAGTGTTTCAGGTATGTGCCCCGATTCGAAGATTTTATTTAACAGTTTTAGTATAACTGGACATAGGTGAGTTGAGTGATTTGTGATGTCCTTTTAGTTTGATGATTCTGTCTATTCCGAGTACTTTTTCATGGTTAATTTGATGAATTGCAAGTGAGAGTTCTTCTTTTGTTACTATGGGGAACCACACTGACTGGGTTGCTCGGAGAATATTTCTTTGTACGAGGATGGAACGTTTCCTGCAGTTTTTAGACGGAGTTCGCGAAGTGCTGATTAAAGTTGTTTGCCAACTGTTTTAGCTTGCAAGCAAAGTTGTCTTTTATTGTTTCTGAGGTAGTGGTTTTGTGTGTGTTATCCAGCATTTCATTGATCAGGTGCCGGGCTTCCTTTATGTCTTTCTGACTGTTGTTAATTTGTTTCAATAATAGTCTCTTTTTTGCAATTCTAATCTGTGTTGTTAGGAGATTCCGTTTTTTTTTCTTTTTTATTTATCTTTTAGAAATTTTTGTATTGTTAGGTGACCTGTTAAGTTGTTCCCATAGGGCATCTTTTCTTTGTATGTCTATTTATATGTTGTCTGCTATGGATTCCGTCTGTTTTGTGAATACGTTTTACTTTTATTAAAGCTATGTTATATATTTTATTAAATGTAATTTTAAGATTATTATTTAAGCATCAGCAGAGTCTGCATCCGTTCTGTTTATAAATAACAATAAGAATAATAAGAATAAATTAGGTTCCTCAGTGCTTCGAAAAAAAGTACTTCAATTCTTCCTGTTCATCATAATATACACGATCATCTACTAATTAAGTGGATATAGCTATTAAGTCATTCGTTTATCAAAGAGGCGGATATTTCTACAAGTGGACATATTGTTTGTGCACTTTGGCCAATTTATTCGTATCGTTCAGGGTTTAGCAAGTGGCCCATAAATGATAGATGCCAGTGTTTATTTTTTTAATATAGGATTTATTATTTGTTTGTGGTAAGAAAGTGAGAGACACTGCTCGTCGTATTCGCTTCCTTACCAAATATTGAGAATTTCTAACAAGAGAGAGAGAGAGAGAGACAGACAGAGAGAGAGAGAGAGAGAGTGACCTTACCTAAATGACTAATGAAATTCTGAATTATTTTTGATCGATGCCTGCACTACCTAATTTTTTAACTGTTCGAGTTATTATCCAGTATTTGGTTCCGGAGTGGCAATACTAATTATCAACATGCGCATACTTTGTTAGTTCGTATTAATTTTGTCGTGTGCTAGAAGTTATTAGTTTCACTCTTTTATTCTTCTTTTATTCTTGGAAATGGACTTTATCTACAATGCATATCTTAAACCGCAATACATACAGCGCATACCTTTGAACAGATCGGGAGATTAAAAAAAAGAAATAAAATCATCGACGTATTAGTTGAGGAAGGGAAAAGATAGTCGGCGCGTCTCTCTTATGGTCACATCGGCTGTGATACAATTATTATTTTTTCTTATATTTCAGACGATTTAGACTAACGTTTGAATCTTCGACTACTTTATTTGCAAATTATGTACTTCCAGTGGTCTGATACTGCTCTTTGTAACAAACCGCCGCGAATATATGAGTGAAGTTCTCTCACTTAAATAACGTGAAAATTTTAACATTGCCAAAGCAGGGAACATTTTATGAGAGCAGACGAGAAATGCATGCCAATAATGTAAAAAATCGCGTATATATCCCAAATGGCAACTATGCTCGAAAAGCAATTTAGTTGATACCTCATCATCATAAAGGTGGAATTTTACGTATTACATGTAATCAGCTTTGCATGTTAGGGCAGACAGAAATTTACATTGCATACGATAAGATCCAACACAACTATGAGAGGTTCATGTCTTAGAAGTGCTGAATAGTTTTAGATAATTCGGAGCTACTGCTACTAATGGGTTTTCTGTCTGGTAATTTGCTCTTCATGCAGATTTATTAACGGAGAGATTCAACAATAGGGATAAATTTCAATCCAGACCTTAAAAAAGGTATGTTTTCGAAAAATCTAAATGAACGTTTTAGACATTATCAGACAAACACGGGAAGAAAAGACAGTAATAAAACCATCGCCTATTTCAGAATGCTAGAAAAATTCTGATATATCGATATACGCATGATTAAATTATTGGGAAACTGAATGGCTGGTTCTTACAATCCGCTATGGTCTATTATAGTATTCTCAATGAGAATTGTGAAATTTATATTTTATTTCCTCATTAATATCTTAAATTATATGTTAATTCCTTTATTAATTTCTTGTTCCATTTTACATACCAGGGAAAATTTTCCTTGTAAATTCCAGGTAATACTACAAACTCATCGTCCAGCCAAAGTAAGGAATTCTTCCGATATTCGTTTGCTCTAAATATTTCCAGCGTATTCTGAATCTTCCGTGATATTATGTTTCTAAAAGGAATCAGCAACCTCAAGACGTACAATTTCTTGGTTTTTAAGAAAACATGACATACTTAGATACACTTAAAACATCTTTCTCTGGAGAATTACAATAATAAATTGAATTTGTAAAAATACTGCATTTGAGTATAATAAAGAAATACTTTCTTGATCAAAAACCTTTCAATATAGTAGAATGCCAGAAGACAATCTGGATAAGCCTCAGCAATATTATCATATGAATTTCCTGAAAAGAAAATGAAAAACACCTTGCATCCTGGCATTATTCATTAAGAAATTTTAAAAAATCTAAATATAAAAATATTGCATTTCCCAATGGGGATTCAATATGAATGCATATTCCATAATATACGATTTGGTATCATAAACACGAATACTAATGTTAAAATAGATATTTCGCTATTCAAAATGAAAAAAAAATTGCATACACCTGAATAACGCGTTGTAACTCGCGTGACATTTACCACATTTTCCGCACGTTTGCTCCACAGGAACACAAGAATTCGGATTTTTGGGTTACAAATGTCCAGAACGAACATGGCAGGATAAGATAACCCTTCTGTCAAAGTGTTATCAGAAGATCTTCTTATGATAATAACAAATAAGCACTCCTTCTATGCCATTGACTGCATTTAGTTGTACGGTAATTCTCAACGTGTGTGTGTGTGTGTGTGTGTGTGTGTGTGTGTGTGTGTGTGTGTGTGTGTGTGTGTGTGTGTGTGTGTGTGTGTGTGTGTGTGTGTGTGTGTGTGTGTGTGAGTGTGTGTGTGCGTGCACAATTTCACTCTAATTGTTCATCATTATCATTGGTCATTTCAAAAACTCAACTAAATTGGAGAAGCGTTGAAAAAAAATTCATTTCTCTCTATATAATTAAGACAACTTTCTTTGATTTCATTGCAGAAATATGCTTAACTTAGGTAATATTAACTGAGAGAATATATTATGAAGATATAAGGATGATATTTTAGATACGTTGAAGCTTTAATGTTATTTATACTATTATCGAAGTGTTTTATAAAGCGGCGTAGAAGAGATTTGAAATTTTATTCGCATTAAACGAACAATTAATCGATAGGTTTCATAAGCATTTTAAGCATGTTGAATAAACCAATAAATATGATTATACAATCAGAAATTACATAGTCCTTAGAAATAAAAAATGCATAATATGCCTAAGGACCAGTAACAGAAAAAAAAACTGAAGACTTTTTAAAGCGATATAAAATACCTTTGTTGAGTGACCCACAGCAGCTTGCTAATCTTGGGCTATTTAACTCATTCTTTGAAAATGAAAGTGATAATAGGAAAAACAAACTTTCTCTTATATACTGTAAGATTCAAATGTGTACTACCAAGTGCTTTAAGGAAATGTTTCGATGGTTTTATTTTTTCCAATCTAGAAATCGGTTATGAGTTCTAATCCCGCTGTGTAATTGATGTTCGTAAAAGTCTTTTATGTGGGAGATTATTTTTGTTGGCCTGAAGTACCATGTTTCATCGATAAAGCAGAGGTTCTAGATTATCAGAAATCCTAAGACCACCCATTATCAGGTGTATGGTATGTTTAAAACCTTTCGTGGATTGGAGAAAACAAATCATTTTTTCTTTCTTGTTTTTTCTTTTAGATTCGAGAGAAGTGCAATTTCACAGGTGGTTCTCATGTGTTTCGAAGTTCTGTTTCCCCCATTACTCCCACTGTGCCACCATACTGAAAGATGGTATGCATATTTGTTTCATGTTGGTAATTGTGCTAAATTTAACGCAAGCAGAAAGCATATTTATCTTTTAAGCAAGAAAAATTGTCATATCTTTTAGTTAGTAAGAAGCGGGTGTAGCGAATTAGCTATTATTATCCAATATTAGTTTATTTAAGTAATGCGTTTCTGAATATTGTTCTAAAACGACGATCTAAAATTCATATGAATTATTTCAACGAGATTTGATTACTGTGTTATGTATCCAAATTAAATATATTCGTAAACAGTTAATTAGATTATTTAATAAATCGTACTAATTTCGAAGGTTAGTAAACATTTAAATTTGCCTTTATTTCTATCTTTAAGAGCACATTTACTACTTCTACGGCTAAATAAATTCATATAGAGAGATCATGTCATTCAAAAATGGAAACAGATAGATTTTTGTTAATTCAAAATTAAAAAAAAAAAAAAAAAAAAAAAAAATATAAAAAAAAAAATATATATATATATAAGCAAAACCCTGCTGGTTTACTGTTATCAGTAACACTATGAATTTCCCTTATAAAGGATATTAAATTAACTGATAAGAGCTCATAAAAGTGATATGGAAAACGATTCATATTATATAACAGATTTGGAATAAAGTTTGACACAAACATTCCAAAATTTAAAATAAATCATTACTATATCAAAACAATATTCAGAAACGCATTTGTAAGAAAAATGCAACATTCATTCACTTTTTGGTGAGAAAGGCAAAGTTGAGGTGCGAAGAGCATCATCATCATCATCATCATTGCTTTTCTTCCATCATTCTATGAGAGAATGCCCCCCCCCCTCTTCCCAGAAACGTGTGTTTCTCATTCAGCTAAACATGTAAGGTCCGAGTTTTAAGCCTAGTGGCTTTGGCTTCGCAATCGATGCCAAGGGAAGGAATGTCATAGGTTCGATTCCCGTCGACGATGTCAGGAGCTTAAGGATCTTCCCCAGCCACAGCCAAGTTAACTGGTCTTGGACGTGGACAGCAGGAATTTTTCCACCTGCTTGCAGGGTTTTTCATCCTGCAAGCAGGCAAACCGGCCCTGTGAACACACACAGGCTCCAGTCATGGGATATAGTACGGCAAGGAAGGCAATGGGAAATCACCTTGCTCATTTCCCTAGTACAGTCAGTATAGTCATTTCCCTAGATGGTGGCGTATATATAGCTGCCCCTAAACAGCCGAATGGCTATAACCACAACAACAACAACATCATATAAGAGGACAGAGATCGCAAACAATTAACATATTCGTAGGTTTAGTTTGTTTCATTTGTAATTCTTTCCAGTCTAACCCAGGTTAAGTATTCTAAGTCCAATAAGAACGAGAAATATCCCTTTACAATATACTTCTTCTCACTTTTGTTATAAAAGACATATTTTTATATTCACTAGTAATCCGCATAGAATTTTATGGTCTGCTGTGCATTTAAATTTAATTATTTTGAAAAGTGCTTGATTTTAATTAACATTTTCAGAAATCCCATTTTGATTTACGCAACTCTGAGAGAACATCTTTACTAGTTTGTTGACATTGATGATTCTAATCTACACTTTCCAAAGCAACATTCTTCCGTTTTAATTACCATTTTAACGAAATTAAAACCATTTTCCTTTTCGGAACATTTTATTATTTTATATTTCATTTTAATCCTAGAAGAATTCCACTTAAAAACACCGTTCGCCTTTATTTAATGCTCAAATGTGAAAGGAAATGCTGCAGTTTGTAATATTTTCATATTACGTAGTTCATTTGAAAGACCATGTATTTTGCTTGAGTATTGGTGTGCAATATTAAGAATTAATGCAGGTGGAGATTTCATAACTAAGAACGTAAAAAGAATTTGTGGTTCTTGAATGAATATTTAAAACCATAAACGTTGCAGCAAAGTTGGATAATAATGTTTCATTAGAGCAATATGTTGAAAGAATATAAAATAATATGTTAAATAAAATATTTCATTTGAAAATATGCCTTTTTTTTTCAAGATGCAAACGGAATTAATTTCTCATGTTATTATCAGGCTATCCCTGATATTATTTATTATTAATTTAATATTTAATATTAATTGCGAATGATTGTCATTAGCTCAACAAACGACAATCATTAGAAGTGGTTTTCTATAAAAACAGTCCTTCCATTGCTTAGAGATTGGAATGAATATGTAAGGGAATTTAACCAGTTTATTTAAATAAGTCAAATAGTTTTGAGAGGGGGAGGATTGGTATACCTCTTCAAATATGAAAACAGTAATGTACGTTAATAAGGGTTTTGGATTATTTAACAGAATTAGCAGTTATGCAGGCAAAAAGCCATTGTTAGCCGAAAAGGACACACGCTGTTGTTTATCTGAGGAAATTCTAGATGTAAATGTTAGCTAACAATAACAATCTGATTCTGTCTGATAAGCTGGATATTATCAATGGGAAAGGAGGTAAAGCGAGATTAATGTTTGCAAGAATTTAAGAACACCGATGTCTTTTAGTTGTTTAGAAGTTAATTAGATGAATTCGATTTGAAGACCAGCATGCAGATTCATGAGAGTTGACATTTGATAAATAAAGAGAAGAGGGAAGTGAAATAAATATAACCTGCAGTCTTTCTACCCAGAAGAGAAGTTGTCAGATTGTTTGAAAGAAATAATTGGTTTACTGAAGAGTTTCCTGTTATGCTCAGTCCAATCGAATCTTGGGAATGTCAAATAAGATTGCATACGTTTCAGAAAAATGAATAGTTTTATGTTTAAACATATTTTATGTTTTAAACAGACTTCAGATTCCTGATGGACTCCATCAGGACGAGAAATGTATATATTGCGATACTTTTAAAATTTCTTTAATATAAGACCAGAAGACTTTTCATCAAAATTATTTAAAATTAATTTGATATAGTTCTCGTAAAATATCAAATCCTGAATAGAAATTATTGTTATTCTTATGGTAGCATGTGGCTGCATGTGATTATGATAAGGGTGATGTCAGAAAGTTAACTGAAAGTTAGGTGTTATTAATGATGCTGGCTGGATGTGAGAAATTGCCAGTGGAATTTGTCTGGGATAATAGATTGATAGAAATTATAGAAAATTGATAGAAATTTGATAAAAACATATGTTTGAAATACGGCGGATACTGAATAGAAAGAAGGATTATGAAGTTCATTTCAACAAAAAAAAATAGTTATTTGATTAGAGCTTTAATCACAAGACCAAACAACCTCTACAGACACTATGGAAGTCGTTCCACTTGTTGTCATTATAACGACATATGACTTGGGTGAAAGCCTAGGGTTGTATGGACATTTCTTAGAGGAAGACACCATGCACTCCGGTTATGGCTTCGAATTCTTAGAGGATAATAAACATATAATGCTCTTCGAAAGAGAATTAGATTTAGGAAGACCAAAAGATTTGGAGAGAGTAGGGGGAGGGGGTTTGAGAGAGAGAAAGAGAGTTCCATATTTATTATGGTAGGTAAAATTACTATTTTTTTATTCCTTGGGTTTTCTTAGATCAAATATCTAGGTATTTCTGCCATCATGGTCCATGGGCTAATTGGAAAAGACACCATGTTTCCCTCTTCTGGAACTGTAAAATGACCTGTATAATGAACTGTATCCCTTCGAATGTGGCGATCATTCTTCTTTGTGAATTTATCGTAAAATCATTTTGCAGTCCGTAAGTAGCTAGCAGATTAGAAGTGGCAGGTATAAAGAGCAGTAATTTATAGGATTTGCACAAGCTGGGGAGAAATTCTGAGAGCAGATTTAAAATAAGAAAGTAGGATAAAGGAAATTCGAGCAAAAAGAAATCGAATATAAAAAAAAAGAATATACCATAATTGCCATTATTTTCAATGGAATCCCAGATCGCACATGTATACAAGCTATTCGTTCAGTTAAGTCGATAGGGTGAGAGATTGTGCTTAATCCTGGGCAGCTCCTCATATGTTTCCACAGTGGTTTTTCAAATGAGGAACGCGCCTCTAGGAGACTCGACCACTTCTAAGCAATGATTACAAAGTGATGGTCAATATTATTGTTTATTTCGAGGGCAACTTCCGCTTGTACTCGATATTCCTTTCACGTATTTCAATACAACATGTACAACTTTCATGTATAAATATCTCTGAGTGCAATTTTAATTTAGTTTGGTTTAAAAATTTATGAGCTGTTTTATTTCTAAATTGATCTTTCTGATCTATCCTTTGCCGTTATGTCAGCTGTAAAACAGAAATTTCTTTTATTCTCGTAACGCAAGTCATTTTTTTTGTTCCTAGCGTCATCAGTAGATTCATGTATACTTTATATTTATCAAGGCCTAACAGAAGTATGATGGCTCTACATTGTTTAAATGAAGTTTTAACCATTAGTTCCGTCTTTTTACTGCCAAGTGACTCCAAATTAGAATCTCGTGAGAACATTTAGTATCGTGATAATGATTAAAATAAAAAACATAAAAATAAAAATAAAAACTGAATTATAACTATTTCTTGATGAAACCAAAAAATACAAACATAAAATTAAAAACAGTAGTATACTATTGCATATGATGACGTCAGTAATTCAACGAATTTTTGGGTGAATAGTCTCGCTTAATATTTTCGTTAATCTAATGTGAATTCAAAATTTTTTTTCAGATCTGTGTCGTTTCCCAATAGAGAAATATTGGACAGAATATTACTGATTGTGCCTATATCGAATCACTGACGTTATCTCTCTATATTTTAAGTACGGTAGGGAATGATTTCCCTCCCCCTTTGATAGGTATTTTTAGAATATATTACAAGTTTATATTTATTCTTTATATTAATTGAATATTGGGTCTTAAATAGGGACCGGATAATGTGAAATCTAGATCCATTGAAGTATTTTACGTACAGGTATTGATTTGAGTTATTTCTGATTTATTATTTCTTCTTAAGCCCTTCTAAGTCGTGCCCGTCCCGAGGATAAGGTGACTAGCCGATAAGGTGACTAGCCCTAGGCATATTATGTCTCCCGGTGTATTCTCTGGTTGTAGCTGCGCGTGTTTACTGGGCCGGTTTTCCTGCTTAAGGGAGGAAAACCCCAGTTAAACTTGGGAGAAAAATCCTGCTGTCAATGCCCAAGACCGGCTAACTTGGCTTTTTCTGAAAAAGATCCTTAAGTTCTTCACGTCGGCGACAGGAATCGAACCCAATACACTCCTTCCTAGGTATATGGTTGCGAACCGCATAGCCACTAGGCTAACCGTGCCGACGGTTTATTATGTATTATTGAGTATGGAATTGAGCAAGCAGTTGGAAACAAAACTTGAATCATCTGATTATTTCTTGTAAAGTTACTTAAGCTAACTCAAATTCTAAGTTTTGCCACCACGTGAATAATTCATTAGGGATTATTCTTGTATACATCTTAAAATAAGCATATTAATTCACATCTTATATAAAAATGTTTTCAAGGTTTCTTTCTAAGTGGCAACACTTACAAGTAATAATTTATAAATTGAATTAATGAAAAAACGGAGGATCCATATTTCATCCAAAGTCAAAATACAAGCCAAAACAATTTGCATCTAATTTCTCAAAATGATCCAAAATTCCTTGAGATGACAGCACACATTCTCTCTTTTGGTCGGCATTCAAAGATTTGAGGACCTACTTCGCTAAGAGATGCTGCATGTCTAGATGCTGGTGGATAATGATAATGATCCCAACGTTTCTCTGGATATCCCTAGTCTCTGCAATGTTTTGGCTAATATATGTCTATCATTAAGGATCACTGCATGCACAGCATCGATTTCTGTAGTCTCATTTCTGTAGATATTTCCTGGGGGAAACTGTAGTCTCATAATGCCCAGTTTTAAACTTGGCCATCCATCTGGCAACTGTTGGATATGCTGGGGTCTCCTAAAGTCTCACTTAAAGTTTGGTGAATCTCAGTTCCGGACTTTTCGTGCGGCACGAAAAGCGTGATGATAGCCAGCACCTCTGTGTCTTCGAATTTCTTCCAAAGCTCTGAAATGTCTTCTTATATATCCTAAAAGAAGAACCAATTACTGTTACATTTACAATTTGATGAAACATGGGAGTTAAATAGTTTTTAAGATATGTTCGTTCTTGTTGTTACACAACTTGCTTTAATATCATTTTTGTTCTAGTGACCCTCGTATATAAATATATGAGAAACTGTGCCTAAATACTAACGATCCTAGTCCACTAAAGTCATATTAGTAATTTAAAATAATCCCTTAACGGAATCTATAGCAATAAAAACAGTATAGCGACAATTCAATGTCTTAAATTAAATTAAATCAAGGTCAAGCAGCAATTGGACTATTGACACCCACCCACCCACACACACACACAGAAAATGCTCAGTGATTGCTTAAATATGACTCATATAAAGGTGACTAAGCAATTCATTCTATGTATAAATGTTTTTGTGAAAAAACCACAGACGTTGTTATTCTAGATATCTTTATGTCTGAATTTTAAATCACAATAATATCTTTGTATTTGCATTTTCAATAACTTTTTCAATTATTTTCCCAAGAGATTTTGCAAGTTGGGAAACTAAACTTCCTACATAAGCGGCAGTGTAGTTTCTGCTACTCGATCATTTCTTTGTTTGTAGTCTGTATGAATGAGCCATTTTGCTGAAATAACTAATTAGATGGTTCACTGTATCTTCTTTATCTCTGCACAGGCAGCAATTGCTATCAGTACTGATCTTTTCAATCTTTGCCATTATGGCGTTCTTTTGAGGTACTTGTTTTTGGAGAAGTAAGTATCACACCTTCTGTCTCTTTCTGTATCATTAAATATTTATAATGGAGGAGCGTTTTATGTATCCAATCTTCTCATCTTTTCCATTTCTTTCCCCGTGCATTGCATTCTTGAATCTACGACATTCACTACCTTTTCTTTGTAAGCTTTTCGCGTCTTTTCTGTGCTTACCTTGATGCAATCACAGATTATTATTATTATTATTATTATTATTATTATTATTATTATTAGTATTATTATTTAATTTTCTTTTTAACTCAATTACTCACGTATCTAGGCTTAGAGGTGGTTCTTCATGAGAACTATAGTTTTTATAAACCACATGCGAAATTTATGTAACCTGTAAGAAATTCAAATATCAAATTCGATAATAAAGTGTTCAGATGTCTTAATGAATAAACGAAAAGAAGAATTATTTTTAATTTCACTGACTATCTTTAACCGTATGACAATGTATGAATTCCAGTGCCTTTTATAGATGGCATATTCAATCAGTAAATTCTTATGTGATCAGTTTAAATAGATTTTTACAGTATTTATTTCTCTGTTTCCGTTTTTAATAATTAATCTACACTTGTTATCAGTTTCTTCGAAGTATAATGCTGGTTAAGAATAAAGGTGTAAATGATTTCAGTTGTCTTTCTTTCTCTACCTATGTGTCTCCTTTCGGGCAAAGTTTTGGAGCTCTCCAATCCCTTATGATCATTTTACTTTTTCTTTGTTTAAACTCAAGACGGCATTATAATCCAGACTTTTCTAACTAAATGGGGCACGTCATTCTTCCAAATGTTTCCAAACCTTCAAATTACATGTCGTTATTGCCATATTCTGCCTTAAGAAAAATTGTTTCATCCATGGAAACATTCGATCTTTATATGAGATAGCCATCATCGCGATAATGATCGCAGCTTACAGGTTGAAAGATTTTGCTCTACGATTATTACTAAATTTCATATTGATTTCCTGTTTTCATTTTTCATCCCATTTCTACAATGAGTTCCTCTTGAGATTCGATCTATAAAGCATCATCAACGCTATGAAAACAGATTTATCACTGAAACAGACACTCATCCTCACATAACAACATATCCCAGTATCCGGCTACAGTTATCTAGTTTTGTTCATCACATTGCAGGCCTTCGTACCCCAAACTTAACGCTTATTTCCAGTTCCGTACATCTTATACTATTTTTACTTGAGAATATTCTCCATAATTCTATCATATTCGATAAAAGTATGTGACTTTGTTTTAATTCTGTGGTATAGAGTTTTCCCTTATGTTTCTTTTTTGTTAACAATTTTATCTTTCGTTAACAAAAACAGCAACTAAAACTGATTATCTGTTAGTGTTTGTATTTCTTTTTTTTTTGTTCTTGCGTTCCCTCTTAACAGAAGTTAACTCCAGGCGTAGTTAATACTAATTACTGCTTCTCTCTCTCTCTCTCTCTCTCTCTCTCTCAAGATTTTTACTTATCGTTTACTTGAGTGAATTATCTTGTGAGTGATTTTACCTTTGCTTCGGTTTCGACGATAATTCAATTAATGTTCATAGATTCTTCTCTAACTTGAACATAAAAAAATGTAAACTACAAGTAGTCTCTTTATTTTTGTAAGATGCAATTTTGGCTTTGTATGCTTTGCTCTTTATGATACAAGAGATAAGATCATTCCAATTATGTTACTTTAAATAAAACTTTTTCACGTACGTTTGTTACAGACTAAAAGACTGTTTCATTTAAAAACTTGCACTATCATCACAGAAAAAAAAAGACTGTAAAATAAGTAATTTATTAAAATGCCGAATAATAATTACTAATGAAAATATAATACAACAGATGCAGCATGTATTTAGAAGAAATATGTGTCATTTATAACTAATAAATAATCGATTAATAAAAAAAGAATACTACATGTGTTGTAATATATATATATATATATATATATATATATATATATATATATATATATAATACAATGTAGGCGCTACAGTCACAAAAATTTTAAATGACTGTATCTATGAGGGCACACGAATACATACAGAAAATTATTGAGACATAATATACAACAATTAGAGTAATTTTGTAAAATAGAAAAAAACATAATAATAAAATAAAAGACAAGATTATTTAGTTCTTTGAGATAGACTCTCGATCTTTTTTAAACATAAAATATTCTCTTAATTACGAATCTCAACTGGTTTGTTAAATATCTGATATCGGAGTTTCATTTGAAGTTGTTGTCAATATGGTGGCCCAAATATTTTACTGATTTTTTTTGTTTTTGATTCAAGTACAGTTGCAATTTTTAGTACCAATACAATAGTTTGGCTTCTTCGGTATTATTTCTTGGCAATGAAATACCAATGGGTTTCCAGGACACGCTCTAATAACTTAACATGGATGCTTGACTGGTGACTCATGTGTGCTTGTTGTTTTGAGTTTAACTTTTCTAAATAAACAACATTATAATTGCGTTTCTATTAGTGGATGGATTTTTAGCATGAATATCTTGCTTTAATTATATACCAGTGATTATTAAATATCAGGGAAGTCATTCTCTCTTCAAAATGTCATAATTTCGTTGCGGTGATTTTTTTTTTAGTTTGAGCGTTATCGATTATTGCGAACACTAACTTGATAAAAGAGATAAATAATTTAATCGGTGAAATTGCTGATAGCCTTAAACATAACGTAATGGCTTTTCCTTTCAGCAAACTCATCTGCTTGCATCGTGCTTATTGAATATGTTTCTCAATGACGTTCATTAATGTGTATTCAAATCGAAGCGCCTCATCCGCTCGTGTAGTACCGGAATTTCGCGATAGCTGAATAGCTCTAATCACAGAAATATTTTCTACTTTACTTCCGAAATTGCAGTGTAATGAATATGCTATTTTAGAAAAGCTTGATTGATCGTTTATTCATTTTTTTCCCATTCTATTACGACAATGATTCATTTTGAAAGAAGCCATTAGTCCTGTCTTAACAACGACGTTGAGTCGATTACAACTGATCATCGAATATAAAAGTGTACTTCAGTGTACTAAAAGTTTCATGGAAGGAAGTTTCCTGAGTTATAAATAATATTTTAAAGTACTTTTTTTTTATTTTTCAGATTTCCTTTTTAGTCATTAATGGAACTTTAGAATTCTATTCGAATGAGTTTTTTCTTTTTATTCCTGCAAAACGTAATTGCTCTACCACTCATTTTAATAATGGTAGCTTTGCTTTTAAGTTCCTTAAAGAAATGAACCATTGTCTTCAATTTTTACTTACGATAAACCCAAATCTCTACACAACAATTTGCTGTTGTCAACCTAAATCTATACACACGACTTGCGCTTACGACGTGCATATCTCTAAACGAGATCAGATTTCGTTTCTTGGAATCAAATAATCAAATATCTCTTAGCATAAACATCCCATAATTATTGCTTCCTCAGCAACCAAAAACTTAGGATTTCTCTTGAGTTAAAGACGTTATTTTAATTTTGAACTGCTCTTAACCAAAAACAATCAATTTCCCTCACTAATACGTTCTTCGTTTTATTTGCTTATCCTCAATTCTATCCTTATTGATAAAGGAGAGAATACAAACCTGAATTATTGGCTGTCATTCCATTGGGTATTTCTCTTCCAAAGATTAAGAATTTCATAATGCTAATTTTCTTAGTCCTGTATAAAATAATGAGCAATTCCATAAACTGCCATCATCAAGCTCAGTAGATGAGTGAATTCCCAATATGGGTGTCATCTCTCTCTCTCTCTCTCTCTCTCTCTCTCTCTCTCTCTCTTTCTCTCTCTCTCTCTCTCTCTCTCTCTCTCTCTAACCCAAGTATTTCCTTTCTTACCAATTGATGTCTGAACAATATAATGGAAAGTCTTTTAACATTTCTAAAACACTTCAGCTGCTGCTCTACTTTATATTATCGCAAGATTTTTCCAAAAGATGAATATTGAAATTTTCCTGTAGGTACCAGTTCAAATAATTTTTAAAATAATACTTTTTCTCTTAAGAACGAATTTCGAATTCATTTCTTCAGTCTACTAAATAAAATATATTGAGTAAATTTCACAATAAATTTATTTTCTTATGAAACATTGACTTACAATTTCTCTCATTCTAAAAACGTGTCCTTTATTTCTCATAATTGCACAATTGCTGCCTTCCTTTTTTTCGGATCTAGGATTTGGTAAATTACCCAAACTGAACATAGGCAATTTTAACTTCCCGGCGATAGGTTATTAAATCAGCCATTCTATGCTATGTGTTTCGTCTCCCCATTACGTGAAAGGCTAACTCATCTTCAGTTTTAATGTTCTTATGCGAATTGGAGTGTTTGGTTCCATCACACCACAACACATTAGAACACAGTGATTTACAATCGAAGTTGTGTTTCTAGTTTTATTGCGTATACAATAGACGAGTCTTAAAGATCTGTCCAACAACGCATAGTAATTGAATTTTTAACACTCGGCAGAGTTGACGTTAATGATCAATCAAGAAGTGAGTGGCCAAATACTGCAAATGATATCCCATAAATCACGTTTGAACAATTAATCATTTAAAAATCAGTGAATAAATCATAAATAATCGCAAATGATCATTGGATTAGCACTAGGCAATGAAATTATCACAAATATAGGCTATAATAAAGTAGACCAGTGAAAATTAACCATTCAGAAACATCTCAAGTGTATTCATTTTGAAAATATCAAGTAAATCAAAGCAGGGATCGCTTTAGCCCCAATTGCAAATCAATAATTACAACAAATCCAAAAACAAAAACTGAAAGTTTTCGTTTTACTGACATATCACTTTCAGGTGGACAACTATCAATCAAAATAGAAGTTTTACTTTCGAAAATATCCCCCCCCCCCCTCCGTAAATATTCTTCGTGTACTAGCAGGAATCACTGGAACCCAGAATTTTTCAAACACTGTACTATCGTTCTTTCAACATTTATGGAAGCAATTATTAACAATTTTATTAAAAATAAAACTATATCGATGCAACTAAAGTAATAAATTGTTTAATTAGTAACTGTTGGCTTTAATTGGTTAGCAGAATTTATTAAAATAAAGTGACTATACGTGACACGTATAATCATCTCACAAGTGCGATTGCAGTAAATAAACATCAAACTCCAAGTATATTTCTTTAGAAAAGTCATTTACACTTCACCTACATTAAACTATAAGACTTACTACTTGGTTTTAAGTTTAATTTAAGAGAATATACTGAAGCCATTGCATTATATAATCATAAGTGATAGAGCAATCCACTAAATCATTCTCTCCACTGTTTTTTTTTTTTTTTTTGGGGCGGGGAGTGGTCAAAGAAGACACGGTGATATCTGGGTTAATGCTACATAAAATTATATATATTTGGTTAGCTGCTTTAAGTATAACACAGATTTCAAAATAAATGAGTCGTTTTACATTTTAAATGTGCATGATCCTGAATTGTATTTTAAATGATTTGCGGCACAGTACTATTATTTTCCGCATTTATGTCAACCCTTACATTATTTTTGATTAAGCGATTATATTTCAAGTCGCTTGTTTTATTGTTAAACCCATTTGCTTTCACCAGTAAAATTTTACTTTTTATCTAATAAACAGAAAGAGAACATGAATCATTGTTTTCTCAAGAAAGCATGCATGTTTATGGCGAATTTTCACGATTTTCTGCAAGGTTATCGACTTGCATTAAAGATATAGTATTTTTTAAAAAAATATACCTAAGAATAAGTTAAATGTTATTAGACTCCTAATTATAATTTCGTACTATTTTGCTTTCTTTTTATTTTTTTCCCTTTGTTTTGAGATATAACAGAAAAAGGAAAACATTAAATCATGTTACCATTAATAGACTGCTCTCTATAGGTGTTAATGTTGCCGTATTTCGTCTAATAGAGATGCAGTTGATTTCCATAATATTAAAGGAGGAACACCTAAGCATATGCAGCCAAAGTAAGGAACTAGGACGCGTTTACTAAATAATTGGTCGCATTTCCTCTTAGCTTTTGATTCTGCCTTCCTGTGAGCATCAATAAACGTTTTAAGTGAAAAGTAGCATTCTGAAACAAATAAAGTGCTACTGATGTTTATGATATGATGTTCAAAACTAGGTGTAAAAATTCACGAACCTGATCCGGAGAAGATATCCAGAAAAACACCTTTTAAACAAATTAAGGGAAACTGGAACCATGCAGAGATGGGGATTACATTGAAGGATATAATAGCAATAAACTATGATTAAAGGTTTTCTTTCGTTGACGGAATTCTCATTTTGCTAATAGTACATTGCATTCACAGTTTAGGAATTAAGGCGTTCCTTCTTTCCCTTATTTAATAAATTTCATATATTTCAATGATCAGTCTAATTAACGAGGTGTTTTTTTCAGCAGATTTGGCTCTCTCTTTTCGCTTGGGTAACTACATTTCAAATGACAAACTGTTCAAGTATCAGCTAGGCATTGTTTCGAAGTCTTCATTAGATGAAGAATTAGATACCTGATGAGATTAGCAAGTAGCTATGGCAACCAATGCTTAACAGTGAATAGTTAATTTAATGAGCAATGGCGTTTTACAAAAGCGAATGCAAGATAAGCCTGATTAGAAATTTCTCAACTACAAAATCTCTCTCTCTTTGTCTCTCTCTCTCTTTCTTTCAAGAGAGATTTTTTCTAGGTGTGATGAATTTCAAATAAGAATGAGTTTCTAAAATTAAGGTATCCGCTCTTGAACTAATAGGGGGATTGGTTCGATTCCCCTCCATTCCGGTTATCTACGTTGGAAAATGTCTTTAAATTGTAGACAAATTTCATCGTCCACTGTGAGAGCATCGTTTGAAATATTTTGAAAACAAGAACCAATAACACTGGAGTTCCATTTAAAAACTCTATAGAAAACCTTGACTCATTTAACTACGACGAGCGGTGGAGATTTCTGTAAAACAGAAAAATAAAAACTTCATGGTGGACTCAAGAAACTTAAAAAAGGTAGTCAAAGAAAAGAAGAAATCGTTGCGAATGTTAGTGTAAAATAGTGTAGCTGCACGAAAACAATATAAAGAAATATGAGATAAATCTAAGCTATATGTAAAAGTATATAAAAGTTGTTTCAAAACATAAAAAGATGGGAGATAAATATCATGAAGATGGCAAAATGCGGTTTGAAGTTATGCGATGCATAAGTTGAAAACTAATGTACCGTTGTACATAATGAACAGCGTGTTGCAACACATTCTGGAGCAGCGTGTAAGCAGTGAGTGTCCGTGAAGTTTAATTTTGCACGTGAATAAGTGTAAGTGTTTGTCTTTTCATTATAGTAAGTCTAAATTTTGCTAATTTTTATTTTAAAGATTTCATTTGGTCAAATGAAGAAAACAAATCTCCAAAGAAAACAAATTTTTGGAAATGAAAATTGCAATTTTAGAACGCTTAGCAAAAGGAGAGGGATCCAGAGCAATTGGTAAACATTTTAATTTAGGCGAATCTACTATAAGAGCAATTAAAAAGAATGAAGTCGCAATAAGAATATCTTTCATTTCTGGCACAAAACTAAGTTCCAAATTATCATCGTACTCAAGAGATGCTTTATTAGAAAACACGGAACGAGCGCTCGTAATTTGGATTGAAGAATTAACTCGAGGAAGAATTCCTATAAGTGTTTATTTAATTAAACAAAAAGCTCTTCGGTTTTATGAACAGATGAAGCAATTGGAGCCATCTACTTCCACATCCCAGTCTGATAAAGAATTTTCGGGTAGTAAAGGATGGCTAACTGGGTTTTTAAAAAGGAATGCACTTATTAACGTGAAGATTACAGGCGAGGTTGAAACAGCAGAAGAAGCAGCCAAAAAGTTTCAAGAGAAGTTAGCCAAAATCATTGAAGATGGTGGATATTTTCCTCATAAAGTGTTTAACTCTGACGAAACAAGATTGTTTTGGAAGAATCTTCCTAGTCGAACTTATATCGCAAAGTTTGAGAAAAAAGCAAGTGGGTTTAATGCAAGCAAAGATCGAGTAACGTTGTTAGTTTGTAGCAATGCATTCGATTAGGGGATCGAATGTTGAAACCCCTCCTAGTAAATCGATCTCTAAGACCCCGTGCTCTAAAAGGCAAAGATCTAAAACATCTGCAGGTACATTGGATGGCTAATACAAAGGCCTGGGTAACAACCGCTGTATTCACTGAATGGTTCTATAATTGCTTTGTACCAGAACTGGAAACATATGAGGCAAAAAGAGCTCCGATTTAAAAATTTTATTAATTGTTGACAATGCACCAAGTTATCCGCATTTAGAATATCCAAATGTGCTGGCAGTGTTTTTTCCACCTAATACGACAAGCATTATTCAGCCATTAGATCAAGGCATAATTGCTACTTTTAAAAAATATTACGTTAAGCACACTTTTCAGTTTATATTGGATAAACTGGAAAATAAATCATTAACAGTAACTGACGTTTGGTAAAAAAAAATTATATTTTGGACTGCTTAAATCATGTTGCATCTGCTATCGCTGAAATAAGACCACAAACTTTAAATGCCTGCTGGAAAGCAGTTTGGCCCGGATATGTTGCAAACAGTGCAACCATTCAAACACCAACATTATCAGCTGAAATCACTAGTTTGGTACATGAATTTGGTGGAGAAGGTTTTGATACATTTAGCCAACATGGTGTGGACGAATTGCTTGTGGGTAATGCCTTAAATGACGATGATATTACTGGATATCCATTAACACTTTAGATATCGTCGAAGATCCAGAAAACGATAGTGAAGCTGAAGGAAAACCTGTCCCCCCCCTCACTGCAAATATAATTCGAGAAGGTCTTGAACTGTGCAATAAATTGAAAAATCATTTTCTTGTTAATGACATAAATTCTGAACGAGCCTTTAAATTCCTGCTTGAGCTGAAAAACAGTATGTCTGGATATCGCGAGCTGTATAAAAAATTAGTAAAATCATCATCGCAAAGTTTAATCACTGATTACATTCTCAGAAGAAAAAAGTCAGCACAGGAAGTCAGAACTGATGCTCTGACTATCTCTTCTGGTGATGAAAGTGATTTTGCACCAGTTCGCAAACATTGCTGAATATTGTCTGATAGCGACGATAATTCTGATGAAAAAATGTAAAACAAAATTGTTACTTTTCAATAAAATTAAATGAATAAAGCTTTAAAACAAACTTAGGCATTCTTATTTTCCTGAATTTTTATAAACGTTTTTATGCGATTTTAGTTTATTTTAATCCATTGCTTGGGTTTTATGTGGATTTAGAAAATTATGTAACATATCCCTAATTTTTCAACGTAAGGTAGGTCTTTTTTGTGCGATTCTTTATATGTGGTTTTCCGTGGAAAGTATCTACCGCATAAAAAGAGAAAGCGTAAAAGGAAATCAGCCGAAAATTGACATTTGAAACGTTAGCTGGTCGTTTAAGATTTAGAGAATATAAGACTGGAGAGAGAGAAGATAAGACTGACCAACAACAAACATTTGTGTGTTTTTTCCCAGAAAGAATTAGAAAGAGTTAAACTAGTATTTTACTATTTAACTAGTATTTTAGTAGTTAATCTGTTTAACTAGAATGGATCAGAAAGTTGAAAGGCACTTACACAACATGCTTGCAACTGGGCTATGAAGGCCATGAGAGAGATAGAGAAAAAGGAAGAGAGAGAGAGAAACAGTTATTTGTTCTTCCCATTATTAGTTCTTTAAACATGAAACTCTATAGCAGGGGCTCCCAACATTTTTGTTTCCTAGAGCACATTCTAAAATACCGATAGGGCGACGGGCACCGTCTATTTTTTCAATCAAATTTTTTGAATTCTGTTGTTAAATGAATGCATACGAAGTTTACATTATAATCAAATGTTTTATTACTTAAAAGTTTAGATTATATAAAAATTTAAAAATATATATATGTACGTTAGTGTGATCTTTGGCATTGCATTTGATTGGCCAGTGCTTCATAATTAGGAGAATAAGATGATATTCCAGTTCTTAAACTGGAATGAACAACTTCAAATACGCGTCTGCTTTACATTGTATGCGTTTAATACTCGTCATGTGTCATTAACGCATGCGTCATATAGCATGCCATGAATTGTTGCGTGATGTGCACGTGATTATTCCAAACTATACGGCACACGGTTGAACAGCGGCAGGCACACACAAATCGGTCGACGGGCCCCATGGTGCCCGCGGGCATAGGGTTGGGAACGCCTGCTCTATAGCTTGAAAAATATAAATTTAATAACATTGGATGTGATCTAATAGAGAATATTTTTTAATCTTTTGAATGCTAAAGAACAATTAAGGGTTCTGTGTTGCCACGGTTCCCATAGCAACAGAGAACGCTATTCGAAAAAATCCTCTAGATTCTAATTCTTGTTTATAAGAATTAGAACCTAGAGGTTATTTTTTTTTGCATGCAGAACACCTTGTTCAGTCTTATTTAGCTTCTATGGAAGTGAAGTCTGCTTAATAGATGAAAAGGGTGATTATCTTATTGGTGTTTTTGGTAATAAAAAAATGTTTATGCCTTATTTAATGCCATCAGGATATTTTCAAGGAAGTTCACACTCTTGCATTACTTGTGTATCTACAAAAATATTTACTGAATGTGCAGATAATTATAGCTTTCCAGCCTTAATGTCGTGTTCAGTTACTAACCAATGAAACTTCTCAATTCTGCCAGAGGTCGATAGTATTTTTAACTTTTTTTTCATTACTTCATTACAATAAGATTCCACAGTGGGGAAACATCGCAGTTCTGCGGTGCACAAAGAAAACTACAGTGTGTTAAAATTAACAATCTCTTTCTTCTTTTCCTTCTTTGTTTCAATCCAAGCTCTTGTGTGATCTTGTCAATTTCTTTTGCCTGGACCAGATTTCGCAGTTTTTCGATCCCATTGTGAATCAATCAGTTGTCTTCAGCATCTGCAGTCTTCCTACACCTCATTTTTTGTACAAGAAACGTCTTTCCTTTCCTTATACCAATTATTAGATATTTCGGAAAGAGAGAACAAATATAAGACCGTTTTGTTCAAAATAATGTCAGAGTTCATTTTTCTTACTCGTGCTGTGACATGAGAAAAGCTTAATATTTTCAAGAATATTATTTTTGTCTAATAATGAGTACATGAGATACACGAACTAGACCTGATTTTACTTCCAACAATATACGCTTAGTATATTGTAACTGTAGACTGGTCTTCTACTCTTTTTTCCTCTACTCTCTCTCTCTCTCTCTCTCTTACTTCTTAATCTCCCCCCCCCCACTCAAGTGCTATTACAGCAATTCGAGGTAGTGACTCTTTCCTCTCAAAATATATTTTCCACTACCTACTAAAAAGGCAAGCCTAGTTGCCTTAAGGTGGCAGGCCCACCACTCGGGACTCCTTGTGCTTTGGCTAGTAACCAATTCACAAATATTCTAATTAATTTCAATTCCAAGAAAGAATTCAAAATCACTTAAACCGAAAATGATCCTAGACTGACTAAAGATACACATTGGAAAAAGATTATCACCCATTTTGCTACCTTTGAATGTAAGAAGTTTATCTCACAAAGAAAACCAAAGAGATGAAATTCCATATCAAAAGAAAATGAAAATCAAAATTACAGTATTTACTGAAACATATTAACCAAATAGATGAAATTCCATATCAAAAGAAAATCGAAATTACAATATTTACTGAAACATATTACTGATATTCAATAACCAAGATCCTCTAAATAGACACCAGAATCGGTCTTAGAATAAATTGTGATCTCCCTATGTCTCGTATCTCGGGAGGATATTTTGTTTCTGATTATTCTGAACAACTTTTTTAATCGAACCCTAATTTCTTCATTGGATTAGTAATGTCAATAAATCAACTGGAAGTAGTTTTAAATTGTGACTCCAATTGTTAGCCAAAATTCAAGAAGTCCTTTATAAATAAGGTAAACGCTTTACTTTGAAATTATCTGGATCACTGCAAGTTAGTCTTGCAGTGTGTGAAGTGTTTCGAGGAGTGGATACTGAGGGATAAAGGAAGGACTAGCATTTCTACCTCTGTGAGATGTTGTGGAAGCATTTGATGTTGTTGGACCAGCCTAATGAGGAAAGTAATTACGATTTCATATAACTTGATAATGTTGCAGATTATGTTGATAAAACGTATACAAGTAGACGCCCTACACCTGATAGAAGAAGAGCTCCTTCACTATGATATTTAGCGTATTTTTCGGACCATTAGACGCACCTTTTGACATAGAAAAATCGACTGATATTTGGAGTGCGTCTTATGGTCGGAAGGTACATTAAAATACGAATCTTTACGCTGTACCGAAGCTGTTAGCAAAGTTCAATTACTGGCGCAATATGTTAATAAAATTAGTAAGTACGCCACTGAAGTTATGTACCAAAGTTATCTCGCTGCATGTGGGTGAATCACCGATTTAGAGCGTCAATAGTCATTAGTGTGTAAACATGTGCGCTTTTGTACGGTTCATTTGAATTATTTTTTATAAGTCGTTAAACTTTTTATCTTAAAATTAGAAAAAATGAGTGTAAAACAAAAAAAGACTTTCATATAACGTGAGTTATAAATTAAATGTTATACATTATGCAAAACAATATGGAAACAGAGCAGCAGAAAGACATTTTGGTCCACCACCAACAGAAAAAATGGTTCGTGAGTAGAGAAAACATGAGGAACAATTAACAGTGCTATGTAAACACAAGAAAACATTCCGCTCGCACCTAGAAAAATGGCCAGAATTAGAAGTACAAATGAAAAATTGGGTATCAAATCATCGAAACATGGGAATATCTCTTTCTACGAAAATTATAATTTTTGAAGCGAATCGATGGGCAACTGCTAATGGAATTTTAGATTTTACCGGATCACCGTCTTGGTGCTTTAGATTTATGAAAATACATGGATTATGCATGAGTACAAAAACCACTCTAGCCCAAAAAAATGCTGGCTGACTATGATGCTAAAATTATAAAATTCCATACATTGATCATATCAGCAAGAAGGAAATTTAACTTTGAGCTTAATCAAATTGCGAACATGGATGAAGTGCCTCTAACTTTTGATGTTCCTTCAAATCGGACAGTAGATTCAAAAGGCACCAAATCAATAGAGATCAAAACAACAGGTCACGAAAAAAACTCAATACACTGTAGTTTTAGCTTGTTGCGCGGACGGAACAAAACTACCCCCATGTTAACCTTCAAGAGAAAAACGTTACCGAGAGATGAAATTCCTCGTGTCATTATTAATCACGTTCAAGATACAGGCTGGATGGACGAAACAGGAATGAAATTATGGATACAAAAGATATGAGCAAAACATCCAGGTGCGTTGTTTAAAAAGCCTGCAATGTTAGTGTGGGATCAATTCAGAGCGCATAAATCAGAATCAACAAAGAAGCTTCTAAAAGAAATGAATACAGAATTAGCTGTCATTCCTGGAGGCCTTATAAGCCAATTACAACCCTTGTGTGGATCAATAATAAACCATTCAAAACTTTTATACGGGAAGAGTGGAACAAATGGATGGCAAAGCCAAATCACGATGTTACAGCAACAGGACGTATGAAACGGCCAACAATTTCAGAAGTATGTATCTGGGTGAAAACTTCACGGGAAGCTGTGAAAGAAGAGACGATTATAAAGTCATTTAAGAAGTGCGGGATAAGTAATGCGATGGGTGGTACTGAAGATGATGCAGTTTTTGGAGGGAGTGACAACAACAGTTCAGACGAAAGTAATATGAACGGTGACATTAACGAGACGAGTGATAGTACAGAGAGTGAAGATGAACTGAATATTTCTAATACAAATGATTGTAACAATAAATAAAAATTAAGTAAGAATTTGTAAATATCTTTATATAATAAAAAATGTTTTTTCTAAAAATCGTCTCATAAATGTGGAGTGCGTCTTATCGTCCGAAAAATACGGTAATTAAAATGTTAATTGTATATATAAAAACAATAGCAGATGTAACTAGAACTAATAAGGCGATAGGACGTTGGCATATCAAATTTAACAAACTGCTAGACAAGAGGTGAGTGAGGATAATTTCATTGCCGGCAGGCATACGGAAGGAGCAGCATGTCACTTGACACCATATGTCAAGTAGAAACCGGCCACAAGAAACTGTAACAAGAAAGTTGAAATAAAATAATTAATTGCACGCTATCAAGCATACGAAAACAATGGTTCAGATTCTATTCTACCTAGAGAGTTTGGGGTACAGTTTTGTGCCATCTCCATTAACAATGCAGATGGCACAAAAATTAATTTTATATGTCACTAATACCTTTTTAAACTTGTCCTTGCCTTGGACATTTTATAATTACTTAATCTATTTATCATGTATTTTATTTTGTGCCCAAGAAAGTCTTATTAAACTGGGACATAACCTGGACATTGTATAATTATTACACCTTTTTATACTTGCCAATTTGCCCAGGTACCAAAAGTTAACTGGCCAAATGAAAAGAAAATTAAACTGATGAAATAACAGTTATGAAAAATCTGGTAATGGTAGTTGTAGACAGGCAGATTCTGAACAATTTAACACTACACGATTCAGAGAGAGATATAAAGTGCATTACATGTCAGCGTTAAACTAGAGTATGAAGTTGCTCTCCTCACTAAAGCAATATTGCATGGTTTATGCCGTGCGATTCCGCATGAGAGACTTTCTGTGCAGTTTCTTTTTCATTAAATACCTTAAGAGCCCCCTCGTGACTGACTGAAAATTAGCACACGACTTGGATAAATCATCAGCGTACAGAGCAAGAAGGAATAACAAGTGGAAGCTGCAAAGCCTATCTTGTAGAAAAGCTTTAATTAAGAGTCAGTGAGAAGACATCTTATATTAAAGATCCTGATTAAGGAGCCGACGTCTGCAGTAAATGAGTATTAATTGAAGATAATACTAACTTGTAAAATGGATTTGGTTAATTGAGGTGCAAAGAAGAATTTTGGACAGAAACTTAATGAAATTTAGTCAAGAATTACTATACAATGAGAATAAATTAATTTCTTTGTCTTAAAATGTACTGCTAAGACCATGAAGGCGTCAGTGTACTAGATTTTTTCAACTGCGTACTACCTTATTGATAGAAAAAAAAATGTCAAGAGAAAACACCTACTTATTATCATCGTCCGTCTTAATAAATTATCTGCCAAAAATAAAATAAATAAAAAATACTTTATACAATTAAAAAAAACATGATTAAAGTTAAGAGGATGAAATATAGTAAAAAAAAAATCAGCTGACGTCTTTTTATTCCCGTATACGCGGAGTAGGCGAGGCCATTTAGCCCTATCTAACTTTTGGAGACTGAGTGGGCAGTTCATTCTCCACTGGTACCAATCAGAGATAGATGGCCCAAAGCTATCACTAATTAAGCAGTACACAGTGAAAAGAGACGGCTCAAATGTGCCGCCATCTCGTGGTCCCTAACCCTAACATAACATATTTAATGTCTGAAATAATGTGGGTTCTACGGTCGATTTTCTTGAGTTTACGGGACGAAAAACCCGAGTTTTTCGTCGGGATTTTTCGTCCCTAACTCGGGAATCGGTCGAAAAAAGGTTTAGAAAAATTTCCTCTAGTCGGCGACTAGACTCGAAACCAAATCTTCCTTCGTGCGGCCAAGCGCCGTGGTGTGCAAACGCCACATCCACTGAGCTACACTGGCTCAGTGTACAATCATTTCTACTATTTTGCATTAAGATAGGCACTGAACAAAAGTGTTAGTATTTAAAAACAGCTATTTTAAAAACAAGGGGTAGAATTTATAGAAATGGGTTTAAAAGGGGTCCACAAGTAGACAAAGGTTGGGAACCACTGCTCTAGAACAACCCTCTCCACCAATCCTTATTCAAAGGCGCCTTTCAACTTTTAGACAAAAATATCAATACGCTTCTTCTCGGAAATCGTACCGATGCATCAAACTAATCTGTAACTTCTTTCAGAACTGATTTTAAAAATAATTCAATTTCGTTAATTTAAATGAAACGCCACATGATATCACATAGACATGATAATACAAACCTCACCATTTAAAGTTAAATGCAATATAAATAGCATGAGCAATGCTTAGCTTAAAATTATTATAGTAATTTACGAAGATGAAGATTTTTCTCAGCTTGTTTAGAGGAGCACTCTACCCCTTGTTTTTAATAAATCCTTTGTTCAAAATTTCATAATAATAGACATCTAATATTAGAATTTATCTTAATCTGATTATTATAAAATCTATAACATGTGCGCTAAGATAAAACCTCAGTGAATTTGGAAATGAATGCTGTTGTATGCATTGAAATTACCTGAATTTCTATTATTTATATTCTGAAAAGTACTTTTCTTCCTTTTTTTTTCACTTCTTGATTCTTCCCGGTTGTCTTTATACATATGCGCAACAGGCAACTTTCTGCAAAGTTTAGTTGGTTGGTCTATCTGTAGTTGGTCTGCTAGCTGCTGTTTTGGATTACATTAACTCCATATTTCAGATTTTTGGATTTTTGTTGATCTACATAGTAAATTTCAGGTTACAAGTTCCATAGAAAGTAAAGAAAATATTTGAGTTGTGTGCATGTGAATAACGTGGCACACACGCTTTGCACATTTTATGTACAAATATTGTACAGAATCTGTGCAATTTCTGTACATTTGTATGCGCAGAAATTATATAATAAAAACATTTTCAAAGGAAAAAAAAAAGAAAAAAATTATATATACACTACATTTTATCTGAATCTTGTGTTTTAAGGCTTCGTGGAAGCAATTATATATTTTATTTACAGGCAAGAGCTGGTTGGTTATTTAGTTCTATGCAGAAAAATTAGAAAAGTCTAATCATTCTGCCCGGCACTAAACAAATCCAAATACAGCAAGTCATGAATTTAATTCTCTGCTTGGCGCAATTATCCAAACAAACTTCATTCTACTGTGAAGAAAGGCAAAATGTAGTTATTTTAGCTGCATAATGCAATTGAACTAAGATAAAGAGTTCGTCGTAGTAAAATTAAGAATATGTAATGAGTACTATGAAGTAGATTAGAAATTCTGTAATGAAAAGCTTGGTTGTTTATATCAGTCTATTGAAATATCTCCGAAGATCTCACTTCTCACTGCAAATATTTATCTTCACTGTATACATACATACATACGTGTATGGCAATTTGAGAAACAAGACTGAAGGAGAGTTTTTTTTTACAATAACTTTGCTATATAGATTTACAAGAAACCTATCGGACTGAAGTTTGTTTAATTTTTATTCGCAATAATAATTTGAGGCATCGCCTGATTCTCTCCGGTGTACCAACCTACTAGCCAGAAAGTGAATTTCAATTTTTTTTTAAGTTGAAATGCTTTTTTTGTACCTGCATTAAACTTATAATTTAATCTCTCCCATAGCTGAAAAATTTTCTACTCAAGAATAAGATTTATTATATGAGAAGACGTTAAATAAGTTTTTTTCAGTTAATGTTCAGCAGGATACTTAATTTAAATAAATCATTAAGTTGCTAATAGGATTACAATATTTCTTGAAGATTTTTAGTTTGGTCAAATACATAGAGGCTAATTAGAATTTACTTGTGTAATTAAAAACTTCAATAAATTTTGATGTACACTTAAGAGAGTGCATTGAAAACAACATATAAAAGTTTACTAAAGTTTTTCGTGTCGATGTTTTCAAAAATTTAAATAATTTTAATTTATTTACAAAACTGCTCACTCAGTCTCCAAAAAGTTAGATAGGGTTAAACGGCCTCGCCTATTCCCAATATACAGGAATAAAAAGGCGTTAGCTGATTTTTTTTTTTTTTTTTTATCATTTAACCGAATGAAAGGACTGGCAGTTTAAGAAATGTTAACCGTGCGTTATGGCTCACAGAATTCAGGTCTGTATCAGATATACATTGAGAAAGGGAAGATTCGTTGCTCATTAAGGAGAAATGGATCACATATGAACTCATTTAGCAGTTGGATTGAAAAGTTTAGAGAAGAAGAGTCAGTTAATACCAGAGACTACCAATAACGAAGCAGTTGTTTCCAGAATTTTCCAAAATATCTTAGTTGTTGTTTACGCATTATATCTGTCGTATCTTCTCTGTAGTTTTCTTTATGTTACAGTAAGAAGACTGACATAACAGAGATAATCTATATGAACAGTTGATGTCGAAAATTGCCAAATCCCCTTGAGTTTTTAGAAGAGTTGATATTTTCGGATGTGGTAGTTTTCACATTAGTGGTTAGGTAACTGTCACAATTGACCATTTGGGGTAAAGAGAAACTTACGAAGTCTGGCAACATAAGAGAAACTCTCCAAAAATCAATGTATAGTGCAAGCTCAGGAACTCAGAATATTGGTGCCTTCTGTTTTGAAGAAGCAAATGGATCGGTAGAGGCGGAATAATTGCTTGGCGACCTCTTTTTCCGGATGGCAACCCATTAATCGATATTTATGGGATCAATTTAAAGCAGTTGTTACCCATCAAAACCTTATACTTTAGATGAACTTCAGGTAAGGATTACAGGAGCAATGCATGAAATCCCTGAGTAAAAATTGAGGATTGTTTTCCGTGAGTTGGCAATCAGGGTTATATGATGTCTCAGGAAAGAAGACGTTTTTTTTTTAAAGGCTATCATTATTTTTTAAATGCTATTACTTTAAATCTGATGGAACACGTTTTAATATGAAGTATTTTAAACATCGATAAAGTTTTAAATATTAATGTGAAACGTTATTATACCTTAGGCAACATGTGGAGCACAGATGGAAATTCAATCATAAAGAAATACAGAAAGTCAGAGCATTCGAAATTAATCAAATGCTTATGCAAAATAAATAAAACGCAATATTAAGAACACAAAAGAAATGCGCAAGTGAAACACAAACAAAAGTACAGAGAAGATATCACAGATATAATTCGTAAACAACAATTAAGATGTTCTGGACAACTCCAGAGAATGCCTTCTCAGAGATTACCAAATATAGTCTTGAATGGAATAGTTGGAGGGAGGTGATCACGAGGCAGACCAAAAAGGAATTAGTCTTTTAAGGAAACATTGCAAATATCTAGCTTCAGAGCGATGATAGAAATTCCTAGATGGCAAAGGTTTTTTCATAAAGGACACACCCAGTCATTTAACAGATGACAAATAAGAAGAAGAAAGATTTTTCAATAAATAAACCATCAAAAAGAAAATCAGCAGGTTAACTTTAAATCCACTATTGATTTTCAGGAATAGTATTCTGTACGAACGTTATTATAAATAAATACCGTATTCACTGAGTAAAATTTACTCCTTTTATCTTTCCATCTAGCTTTAACAAAAGTTCTTTTTTCACGTGAAACCAGCCAAAAAAGATGGAAGAAATAAAATTTATTCAATAAAATCGCGTTCATTAAACTTTATGTAAGCATATACTCGATGAATAAAACTATAATTGTTTATTCAATTATAAACAAGGGGAGCATCATAAAATATATTAATAATTTCAATTAAATATTGATTATTTTAAAAGTAATTAAGCATTTTTCATACACATCCTTAAAAAATTATACACAACAACATTGTTTTTGCTACAACCAGAAAGAAGTCTCATTACATCAATATGTGTTCTGAATTCCATTAGAATCACTTAGGATTCTCGTGTCATAAAAGTCGTACCAATTTTCTCACACACATACACTTATACACACACATTATGATGAGTAGCAAGCTCAATGTAGTACACAAAGAACCTGCTCTTTCTCTAAATTTAACTTAGCAATGCCTCTTTTAAATCTAGCCTAGGATTTAACAGAATACAAATATCTGTTAAATCATGATAAGTAATATATTTCTTCATTCCTAGACACGTTTGGGATGAGTGACAATAAGAAAATAGGAATTTCTGTATTTAAAGAAATACCTATTCTGGAAAAAAATAGAATACAAAATAGAAATAAATTAAATTCTTCAAGAATTGGTAATAATTTCAAGTAGATTGATGATAATATTCTTGATATTGAACGTCAAGTGGATGAATATTGAAATATATAATGAAGCACATTGAAATATATTAAAGAAAAAAACGAATGTCGAGAAAAAATATTACAGAAAAAAAAACGAAAATAGAGCAAAAAATTAACCATTTGATTGAATTATTGAAGGCAGCTTGCCAACTTCTTCTAGACACAATAAATACAAAATATGCACAACCCAAGAGATGAAACAGAGTCCATTGATTCGATACCAAAATATAGCCATCGTCAACTGTGAGGTAACCAGAATAAAGATAGCAAATGTAGTAAACTAACAACGGACCAGTCATAAGAAGAAAAATAAATAGAAAGTTAGACAATAAGATTGATAAATATTAAATAAATAATTTTTGCATACATGGACCAGCCACTGATGACACAAAGTTGAATTAAAAGAAATTGTACAGGCGTTAACACATCTGTCTATATGATTGTGTAGTTAATAAATATAAAGCATATCTCAGTGGCTGTACACTGAATTTCGGGCTGTGGTGTAAGTGCATCAGCTTTCCCCATAAGCATCTCGAAGTTTCAAAATCGATCTGCACTTTAGGAAAAAAAAAAAAAAAAACTTCTTTCGTCATTACTTAGCCGATGAGTTCTCTTTCGACTTCACATTCTTTGAAACGTGGTTCTATACGCTGTCGTTATTGCTCATCATTCGGAGTCCCAGTTTTGGGACTTACACACATTTGCAGATGCTAGAGGTCTGAGGTTTTAAAATCCCCTAAACACGTGTGTCATACATTGACCTATTTTTGCAAATTTCGCACTCTCTCGATAACTTTCTCCGTGTACGGAATGTAAAGTGTGTTGACACCTCTTTGTGATACCACTGAGGTTTGGGATTTCGTCTCCACTCTGCTGAAGTGCTTTTTCTGACGTTTCCTGTAAACTAGTAGCTGATCTATTGTCACAGTCTAAAGAATATTATAAAGACTCGTGCTTAGGTCTTTTTATCCCTTTTTTTTCATCTCTTCAAAAAGGCATTCTTGTAATAATAAAAACTGTGATTCAAAAGATAAAAATCCATTTAGATTTCTTCTTTCTTTTTCCCCCTTTTTATGTCATTGCTTCAAAGAGGCTGTCTGGTAATAATAAAAATTGTAATTCAAAAGATAAAAATCCATTTAGATTTCGATACTCTTTTAACTTTGTACTCGATTGGAAAAATAAAATTCAATTACATTATCACTAGAGACAGGGAGATCTAAATTGCGTATTCGGTTTGCCTATATTAATATTTAATTGTATTGGCATATTATATTTAATTATGTTTGCATATTAATGTTTAATTATATTTAATTAATTTCAATTTACATATGAGGTTTGGAATACAAAGAAGCAAGAGTAAAAAAAAAGAACATTCAATGGGCAACTTCAATTAGACTGTCGTTTTCTCTGAAATGTTTTGAAAATACAAAAAATGCCAGAAAATCAATCAGAATTGGACACCAATTTCACGCACAGAAATAAAAAAGGCAGAGCGAAAGAACAAACTGCAGGACAACAAATTAAACATCATTCTGTGGAAACGAATGAAGTTATTCTGACGATCGTAATCTGCATGCATACGAGTTATTCAGGAAGCGATTTGAAATATCCAATTGTCACTGAAATGTTAAACTTTCCAGTTTAATTACACTTATTTGAATGTTATTTTAAATGTATGTAAATAAAAATAACGAGAAAATGATAAATTACGAACGTTTGCAGTTTTCTCTCCAATGAAGTATTTTTCACAGAATGTACAAATAAAAGGTATAAAATATATTATTATAATTACAGCTATTTTGCCTGCTTCAGTTTAGGAGTACCCCCGGTACTCCTAAACTGAAGGGGTACTCCTAAACTGAAGCAGGCAAAATAGCTGTAATTATAATAGTTTATAAAGAGGAGTAACATGGGAGTTTTCCCAGAAATAATATACAGGTATAAAATATATAAATACAAAATATTATACACACTTACAAAAAAAAAAAAAGATACGTAATTTTAAATACGATTTTAATATTATTTTTCTATTTTGTATAAAATTCATTACACGGTCATTAAATCTTGTCATAGCCTACTATTACGCACGTGCATAACTGCACTTCGCGAACAGTAAATTTATGGATTTTGTTTGCGAATTTCAGTTCATCATCACTAACATCGGTCGGTATTTACTTACGAGGAAGTGCGGGGGGGGGCTGAAAAATTTCTGATAAACACCTAGCACAAAACAATATTAAAGCAACTGATATAACCACCAGAAAGAAAATACTTGGTATAAGAATATAAAAACATAAGTTACCTTCATAAATCTGCTGGCAATATGTTCCTTCCTGTGGTTATATCAGTTGCTTTAATTTTGTTTTGTGCTAGGTGTTTATCAGAACTTTCCAGACCCCTCCCTCGTATGATTACGGTATACTTTACTGTTTTTAATTTTCATTTTAAATTTAATGAACTGCTTCATACCCAATTCAAGCCATAATCCTTATCCGTTTTCCAAGCCATAAATTTCTACAAAACAGTCGCAGAAAAAAATTTAGCTTAGAGTTGCTCGCTTCAAGAATTCCAGCTTCATACTCTGGCCACACCAAAGCCCGCAATATATGCAGATCAGTCATCAGAAGATCCAAATCTGATTTTATAACGGCCAACAGCAACAAACGTATCTCCTGTCCAAATGAAGGCTGTGCCATCTCTCTCTAAGGCCGCTGTACGCAACATCTACTCTGTTGCACTTGCACCTCTCTTTCTCTCTCTACCTCTCTCTCTTTCTCATCCTGGTAGCACCATTGTTTCTTCACCCAGTGATAAAGCTGACCTTCTGGCATCACTCTTTTTCTCAAACTCCTGCATTCATGACGGAGAGAAATCATGTCCTGCCATACCAGATTCCAAGCACCGTATGCCGTCTTTAATTTTTCGACAAAAAGAAATCAAGGAAGTACTAAAACGTTGGGTAGTAAAAAGTCTTCTCGTACTGATAGCATTTCCCCAATATTCTCAAACACTGTGCTCCAGAATTATCACCCATTCTACATCATCTCTACAATATATTCTGGTATTTGAATGGCCAAAGATAAAACTGAAAATGCAATTCCAAAGAGAATAAGACAGACCGTAAGATGGGAAATTTTAGAGAAGCTCGAGATGGCAAATCTTCCTCTTTATCAAATGCCTTGGAAATGTCAAATGATAAAGCAACGTATTCTAAATATTTCCTTGGAACGTGTCCAGAAGTGAATAAGAGTAGCCATGGATATCGGCTGTGGATTTTACAGATGAATCCATATTTTTAGTTACAGATTAGTTTAAATTTCTCCAGTCTTTCAAGAGAATGACAGTTCATGTCATTTAAAAGCACCAAGGTGAGAGTAGAAGATCGATTATTTGCTTTCACCCGACAGCATGGACTTGATTCTATGCTATTTGGTGGAAGCCAGTTGAGTATAATATGGTGTCTAGAGATGGTGAACTGGTAAATGGTATGATATTAGGATCACGAGCTTTTGCTGTCCATCATTCAAGATTCTTCTAATGTGTTATTGGAGAAAGACTACATTTGGTATGCCATGCAGTATTTAAGATAAAGATTGAGATAATTGCTTGATTATCTACGAATGAATTGCAGGAGAAGAATGATGCCAGAAAGTCAACTGTAGGTGATTTAAACATTTTTCGACAGGGAAGAGCAACAGGAAGAAACACAGATGGACAAAAACTGCACCGAGCAGCTTTTGCAAGGGTTTAGATGGAGCAATTCGTATTGTTGTACGAGAAGAGTGTGTTACGTTTATCTCTTAAAAAGCCAGAATCAATCCTAATAACAGTTGTTTAGAAGATATGGCGAACATTAATGTAAGATATGAATTTAGCTGGAGGCTTTTATCATGCTGTTAAGAATATGCTGATGGCACTGGCACAATCTTTTTAAAAACATTCTGTTATCCATTTCTTGAATATCGGATTGGCATTTTGAATAGATTGAAAAATGATGGCTCGCTTTCCAAAATTGAATATTTTTGTCATAAGGTCACAATATTATGTTGATCCGGATAATGGTAACAGTGGTCTAACCATAGAAAGGAGGGGTAAAATTATCCGAACTTCGCACTGGGCATTGTTTGTTTTTAATTGCATTGAACTAGAAATAATACTTGTATGAGATAATAATATGAATTACAAACCGGAAAGTCACCTGAACAGGATACCAGATTATCTGCACCAGTTGTTTCAGATATATCAAACAAATTCTCTCTCTCTCTCTCTCTCTTTCTCTTTCTGCACTGTAACTCGTTTATTTAATCTTCTTTTTCTTCCTCATTGACTACTTAAAAGAATTCATCCAAATTTTATGGACGTTCAAAATTTCAAATTATCATTTCAAATTTAAATCAATAAATATACGGAGTGGCACTTAAGTCACGAAGGGGTTTATAATAATTCCACAACTAATAAAAAAATCTCCTGGTTCCGTATTTCTTAATAAAAATAAAGAATAAATATAATTAATTAATTAAAAACTCCTTCCTGACTTATGTGCCACCCTATATGTATAAATCACGAAGGAGGATTTAATTAATTAATTATATTTATTCTTTATTTTTATTATGAAATACGATACCAGGAGATTTTTTATTCATGCCAGAAAGTCAACCCATTAAATAACCCAATAGCTACTCATGAACCTCGTTAGATTCCAAAATGAAATCAATACTTTAAGTTGACACGAAGCAGGATATTCAGAAGGATTTCGATATAAGACATCTGCATATCAGATAAGCATACTGAGTGGGAGTCACATAAATACAAAAATAATAGAATTAAAACAAATCCAAAACATGTGTCAGAAATAGAAAACAACATTAATTATCTTGAGTATAGTTTTTGAGCATTTAATATAGAAAGGGGAATTAACTTAAGAGAAGAACTGATAATTAAGAAACATCAGAAAATTTATTTCAAAAATACGAGGGTGGTCTGAACAGTTCTCGGCCAAACAATAAAAAAACGAATTTATAATTTCCAAATTATTTTTATTTTTCAACATAATCTCCCTTAAGACCAATACATTTATTCCAGCTCCATTTTCCCGTTCCTTTAGTGGTTCTCAGTAAGATCTGCAAAACACCCCTCTACAGATGCAATCACCTCTTGATTCGAAGAAAAATGCTGACCAGTGAGGGAGAGGTTATGTTTTGGGAAGAGATAGGTCAGAGGGAACCAAATCTGGGGAAAATGGTGAATGTTCAACAATTCATAGTGCACATCTCTTAATTTTCAGATGCATTGTCCTGATGAAAGATGATTTTTTCTTTTGCAAACAGGGTCTTTTCTCTCGAATATTTTCATCTTGTCTGGTAAAAAGATCTGAATAACATTCCCCGGTTATTGTTTTATCATTTTCAAGATAATTAATAAACAAAATGCCTTTAGCATCCCAAAACACCGATGCCATGACCTAACCTGCTGATGGAACCTACTTTGTCTTCTTTTGCGCTGAACAACCGACTTCTCTCCACTGTTTGAATTCTGGTGTGTAATGATGAATCCAAGTCTAATCATAGTAATAAATCGACGCACAAAAGCAGTTTTATTCTTATTAAAACGCTCCAAGCACAGTTCAGAGATTTTCATGCGAGTGCGTTTTTGATTTGCTGTGAGCATTCACGGCATCCATCTTGCGCAAAGCTTTTTCATATGCAGTTCTTCATGCAAAATATATCCTACACATTCTTTTGAAATAGCTAGTCTCGGCAATTTCACGTACTTAGACTCGTCGGTCATCCAATACATATTGTGCCCTTGATCAATGATTTCTCGTATTGTTACACATTTTGGACGTCCCTCACGTGGATCATCTTCAAGGCTGGTACGGCCAGGTTCAAACTCGGCAGTCCATTTCTTAATTCTCGGAAACGAAGGAGAAGAGTATCAATAAACTTTTATGAATCTCGAATGAATTTCTTTTGGCGTTAAACCTTCTTTTACAAAGAATTTTATAACCTCACGATATTCAATTTTATCCATTTCAAGGGATACAGACAACACTTTTGCTTCAGACAGCTGTATAAAACAAATTACTTGATAGAATGATTTGAAATTTTACAAGGATGCTTATTGCAGCTGTATCAACTTAGGAAAAAAAAATCTTGCCGATAGTGATGCCATCTATGGTTGAGGCCGAGAACGATTCAGGCAACCCTCATAAATAAAGAAAATAAAGAAAGAGAAGAAAGTGAACCTTCATGTGCTACATTGAACTCTAACTGTGAAGCAACTGCTAAAGGAAGCGAAATAATAAGGCAAGATTTATAAAATCAAATATGTACTATTTAATATTCAAATTTCTTGCATTATTTTCAGTAATGTTAATAAGACGTTTGGATTTTACTAGAAAACTATGTACTAGTTGTTAAATATGAGAGTTTATAAGAGCTTCGAAACTAAATAAACAATTTACTTTACCTTTAATTAAATTTTGAATTAAAAAGTTCGAAACACAATATCAATTACAGGTTGTATGGAATGCAAAAATTAATGGAAAGTTCTAAAAATATATAAAATAAAATAGGAATGATAATCGAAACGAATGAAGCGTAACCAACGTCCCATTTGCAAGTCTATGTTTGCAGTCTTGTCAGATTGAAAAATATATATGTTTAAGAGTTTAATATAGGTTTGGTTTTGTATTAATAGGATTCCTTTTTTCGGTAATCGCTAAGTCCATCTCGGACCGTGTTTCTGAGGTACATTTCCTTCCGTGAACTCTGATGTTCCTCTCACAACCGACAAATTATGAAATCATTATAAAAATAAGTAGGAAATGCATTTGATAATGATTAATATGTGGTATAGAGTTAAAAAAATATGAATTTGGGTTTTGTTGGGTTGTGAATTAAGACTATGAGGCCTCTATATTATATTTGTCAATTGCATATGTTTTTCCGTGCCTCGGTTGTGTGTGTTATGAGATGAAAATCCAGTCTCCCGTCGAAAAATCGATTGGTTTATTCTTAACAATGAATCGACGTGTAAGCAAAGGTTTCATAATTTGTTGTTTTTAAAAGAGGAAATGGAATAATACAAAACTGTTGGGCTGATAATCCGCATTGTAATCGATTTTCTAGGTATGTATGCAATTGCTGACATTCATACAAGCAGAAATAGAAAAGGAAATAATTGCTGGATTGGAAATTCAACAAAGAATACTTCATTCGCTTTTGTCAAAGAATGAAATGAATAAAGCCAAAAACTGTTGTCTTTCACAAACTATCAAGTGCAAGAAGAGTCACGGAACATTTGACCCAGAATAAAAAAAAATAAAGATACGGACTTGAACAAGAAATAACAGTATTTTTCAATTTGCGTGCAACTCCCTTTATAATGTTTAGAGAATCGAGAAAGGGAAAAATGAATGTATCTATGATACAAAGCGATAAGCCAAGCTTTTGTGTTATGAATCAGTCAGATTGTGCCTCATGACTACAACTCTATTTTTAATTAAAAAAATAAAATTTAAATAAAGATTAAAATTTTATGAAGTGATCATATATATTGCCTACCTTTGTTGAACATTTTGCAGTATACGATCTTCGAAATGGAGAGTTCAAATGGAAATAAACCTAGTACGATATTAGTGATAGTAAACTTGTTAGATGAATCTTCATTTATTGTTAATATTTAAAAATAAATTATGAGTATGAATAAAGTAATTAAAAGCGTAAAAGGATACTATTAAAAGATGAGAATAAATTTGGTAATGAATAAATGAAAGTATCTATCTATCTAATCGGAGATTCATTAAAATTGAAGACATGTTTTTCTATTTGCGTTTGTATTTTCTGATATGATCTTTTATTCTTTTTATTGATTATTTAAATTTAGTTCTCTATTTCTGATTTGGTTTTACTGGTTTGATGTCCTGATAGTTAAAATTTCCATGTTGTCTTTTTCTATTTTCTTCATATTTGCAGGTTGCTTTCTTTCCTAATTTTACAAACATATTCGTTAATCATTAGCCTATGGAGCTTTCCTCTCTAAGGTAATGATAGCAAATACACCAATCATGCTATCTATTCCATTGAATACATTGCTAGCATAGGTTAAATCACATGAAACAGTTTTTAACATTGCATGCAAAATCAAATAAAATCAAATGTCGTAAGGTGATCCTTATTCGGATAGTAATAATGGTATCGATAGTTTAATTATATGTCCGCTAAAATAGTTTCTTTTTAGATTATATCTGGACAGCTTATATTTGTTTTTAAAGCAGAGTCTATTATTTGTTTACAGACGAAGTTTCAGCTGCTTTCTTACGATTCCCCGACAGTTTTTTACTTTCAGGTGACTCTGGTCGTAGCCTAAATAGCCTATCTCGGCAAGTAGATTTATGGCATATTTTGCATATAAAATTAAAATTAAATGTTTATTATCAAACAAAATATTCACAGTAGTGTGGCGTGGGATATGCGTATTTCTTAAGAAATAACAATAACTATCAGTGGATTTGTTTTTTATTGTTTGATAATTTTTCATCTTCTAATAAGAAATATTAGTTCATCTAGACTGCTAACACTCAAACTTCTACAAATGACCAAATCGCTATGCGTATTTTTAAATAGATGTTATGCTGTTAAATGTATTTCAGGAGAGTTTTATATTTTGGAAGAGTAAACCGTATCCTAGAGGATATCCAACACCAAAAGCATAGCTCTAACTGACTGACTCAGTACAACTCCTAGTTATCAGTAAGTAAATTCCTATAAACGCCATTAACATTCTCTTATCATCTCTGTGGTCTGACAGATTCTATACATAAGTCTCTTACCTTCACTTGGTATTGGGTAACTTGAGTTTAATCAAGCAAATAAATCGACTGTCATTCTTTTTTAATATCCCATTATTTTAATGTTTAAATTCTTAGTTTTATTAAAATGCAAAACATAAGCGGTTTAGCAATGCTAATAATTTACCAAATTAGCTAATCTGTTTAATTTTCATTCCAATTCCCAGCAGAAATATTAGCAATACTATCAACAAGTCACCTTATTCAACAGTTGTTTGTACATGTTCATGCTTAACTTGTTGTCCTTTATGACAACTTTCATTACACAGAAACGATAATAATTTATTACAATCGTAACATATTATCCTAATTACTCGTTAATCTCCTAGTTTGTGTCGATTCTTCTACTTTCTTAAAAATCGTATTTATTACATATCTGCGGATTAAATTATAATATTCATTTCAGGTGAATTTTTTCAAGCTTTTAAGATAATGAAGTTAACTAAGCTAATTTGAAGAATTTCTTCCCAATTTTCACGTTGTCATTAAAAAGTATCTTATAATTAATTAATCTAAATAATTCATTGATATATTAGTCACTGAGCCTCAGTAGCTCATTCTGTATAGACAAAGCCCTTTATTCGGAAAGACCTGGGTACGATTCCCTTCAGTGACGTGAGGAACCTTCATCTAGTCTCTTTCTACGAAAGGTAAGTTAGCTGAAAAAGCTAACTTACCTTTAGTAAGTTAGTTAGTAAGTTAGTTTAGTAAGTTAGCTCTGGGGGACGAAACATTCAGGTTTTTCGTCCCCCAGAACAGGCAAACCGGCCTGTGAACACACGCATCTACAGACGCAGACGTAGGATACAGCGGGAGGCATAGGGCCATCCACCTTGTTATCGATACGGTAGCGGTTAAAGGAATAGGAAAAATCCTCGACACCACAGAGTAAAATAGGAGGGAAGCAATAATAAGAAGAGCAAGATAGATTGGTCCACATAATTCAGTTTCCTTTTCAATGGTGCTTTTATTGACGAATTGGTTTAAACTGATATTAATAACTTTAGAAAAAAATATATATATATATATTTATTTTTATTTATTTTTATTTTTTATTTTTATTTTTATTTTTGCAGGCATTTGAGATGTTACTCACTGACTGTCACTTAATAAACAACAGGAAATATTATGAAAAATGATTTAGCTTACATTTACTTGGCGCGATTCATGCCGATTGACTGCCATACAGTGGGGTTGATATGTGTAGTTCATTCACTTGTGAACACCTGTTGTGTAATGGGATGTTTGTGTGAGCTTGTTTTGTAAGCTATATTTCTCAGAAAGAGCTAAAACGTTATGCGGACTACAAATTTTTTCTGCTCATAGTCATTTTTCATTAAAATAAATATATATTTTTTAAATTTCGTTTAAAATTCGTACAGAAGTAAATGTATACTATAAATATATAAATGTTTAGGTTCAAAACTGATTTCTTTTAAATTTCTAGAATTTTTTCAAAAATATTTGGATATTGTAAATTTTAAAAGTTAAATTTAAATAAAAATTATTCACATGAGAATATATTTAAAGGTATATAAATTATCATCATCATCATAACGCTTTTTACGGGTATAGACCATATTGGTCTGTTCCGGTCTCATTATCCATTCAATATCCTTTTTGAGGTCCACCCAACCTTCTCTTTATAATATTGTAGTTTTTTAGTATTTGTTTAGGATATTTATATTTTAGTGTTTATTTAGGATATCGGGTGTTGGCCATACGGTTTACATTTTCATTCCATTTTTGTTTATATTTGTTTAGTTTGTCTTCTATCGGTTTTGTTTTTAGTTCTTTTAAAACATCTTCGTTCCTTTTTTGGTCTAATAATGTGTATTTTGCAGTTCTTCTCATAAATCTCATTTCACTTGTTTTCATTCTTTGTTTATCTTGTTTGTTTATTGCCCAAATTTCACTGCCATATAATACTATGGACACTGCTAAAGCATTGTACATTTTCAATTGTGTTTCTTTTTGTAATATATTTGGATTCAGTGTTCTATTTATCAGGATTATAATCTGTAAAAATTTTGAAGTTTTTAATTTCAGGTCTTTTTCTCTTTCATATGATATTTCACATCCAAGATAACCGAAAGTATTTATCTGTTCTATTATTTTATTATTAATAACTATTTTGCTCTAACTGGAGTTGGCTCACAAAATGCTATTGTTTTAGTTTTATCTATGGAAATTTTCATTCCAAACTGTTCTACTATAATATTTAATTTATATATTGCTCTTTGTAAATTGTCTTCTTTATCAAATATTATTACCTGATCATCTGAAAATAATAGCATATTTATTTTGTTCTTCCGGGAAATTTCTATACCTGTATTGTTTAAGGTGCCCCACTGTATTAATATTTCATTAATGTAAATATTGAAAAGTGTTGGATATAGAGGGCATCCCAGTCTTACTCCATGGTTTATAGATTGCGTTTCAGACAACTTTCCAATTATTTTTTTTTAATTTCATTATCTTTGTATATATTCAATATTGCATGTAGTAAAACATTAGGTATATTTATTCTTTGTAATATATCAAACAGTATATATCTTTCTATTTTGTCAAATGCTTTTTCGTAATCTATAAACAAAAGATGAGTTTTTAAATTCTCTTCTTTTTACAGTTTTAAACAGAAACCTGCATCGCTTGTAGCGAGTCCTTTTCTAAATCCATTTTGATATTCTAATAATACTTTTTCACTGTATATTTTCAGTTTTTATTAAATATTCTTCTATATATTTTGTAGCATGTATTCAATAAACTAATACCTCTGTAGTTAGCTGGTTTTGGTTTATCCCCTTTATTAAATATAGATCTTACAATATATTATTAAAATAAAAGAAATTATATATTTTAAAAAATAATTTATATATATATATATATATATATATATATATATATATATATATATATATATAATATATATATATATATATATATATATATATACTGTATATATATTATATATATATATATATATTATATATATATATATATATATATATATATATATATTATATATATATATATATATATATATATATATATAAATATATATATATATATATTATATATATATATATATTTTTTTTTAATATTTTTTTATATTTTTTATATTTTAATAATATATTGTAAGATCTATATTTAATAAAGGGGATAAACCAAAACCAGCTAACTACAGAGGTATTAGTTTATTGAATACATGCTACAAAATATATAGAAGAATATTTAATAAAATATTCTTTTAATAAAATTTAATAAAAAATTTAATAAAAAGAATATATATATATATATATATATATATATATATGAAGTCTTGGAAAAAGGAGAATACTCTTCTGACAATGTTTCAACAATTACAGAGTCTTTTCATAAGGCATATTCTCGTAATCGGACCTTTTTTTTTTAATAAGCTAAAAGCAAAATAAAGAAATAAAACTCGACAAGTTTCGTAAGTCGTTTGACTTACATCTTCAGGGGTAAAAGGTAACTTAAAGTTTAAAACAACAAAAAAGAGAAATTAATAGTTCATACTATACAGTTTTAGCCTAACTGTTCATAAAATTAAAAAATCAAAATGCCGATTCAAAGCTTAGTTTAAACAATGCTGGATGATGCCACGTTCTATTGTTCACGTTTATAATGTCTGAGGTCTGACTGAGGTATATTTTTTATCAAAGCTGACCGAACTTGGTGTATAAGCCTTGTTTTTTATTGCATTGTGTTGGAATTCTAAGCATGTTTGCAGCTTCTTTAAATTTCCTTATGTAACAGTTTTTTCTATATACGACGTGTTTGTTTTCTGCCAGAGTACATTGTGGCCAGTGGAAGTGCTATGGAAAGCTAGACCTGATTTGTGTTCTCTTCTGTTTTGTACATCCATTTGGTGTTCGTTCATGCGTATTTCCCCAGATCTTCCTGTCTGTCCACGGTAGCAGATTCTATATGTTACATGAAATACCGTTAACTATACTATTGATTTTCTTAAGTTGGAAATTGAAATCAGAGTTTCAGGCAGAGAAAAACCCACTTGCCTGTGCTAAAATTGACACGAGTCGAAGATAGGATTAGTATAAATTTCCTTTAGTTGTCAATGGCTAGAATCAAAAGAGTAAAATGCTCTCTTTTTCACAGTTTCTTATTGTCACATGTATGACAATATACATTCCGAGTATAATAATATCGCAATTACAAAACTATAATATCGGCGTTGGTTTTCATTCTTTGGCTACTCTTTCTCTACAGCACATTTTTTCCCGTATTCATCTCCAGTGTCGTATGAGTTTCTAAGACATTGTCTCCCGGCAGTAGCACAATTTCTAGCGACTTCTTCTTTACTTATCTTTAGTTTTCACTAGTGCTGAATGATTGTAAAGAGATTTACTTAGAATACATAGGGAGAACTTCAGGTACTCAATACCTAACAATTCACTTCCACACAGCAGTGCTAGTAATTAAACTGACTACAGCGTGAATACGCAATGAAATGTAAACAACACAGCCTAATTGTTGATTGAATTAAACAAACTTTAACATTTATTATACCCAAGGTAAAATACTTTCTATATATATATATACACACTCGTGGTAAAGGTGGAGCATTTAGTGAGGTCAAAGCAACTTATGGCAACTTGTTTAGGTAAAATATTTATGAACTCTGTATTACTTCACTCTTGCCATTTTTTAGGTCTGGCTCTCACTGACGAGACCTCAATAAAGGTTGAAACCAGTATGGGTAGTGACCATTGCCTTAATGCATAGCATCATACATTTCCGCAAGGAAATGTGCTTTGCATTAGGGGAAAATTCTAAGGAAAGTGATCAGAACTTGCTCCACCTTTTCTACGAGTTGCCTAGTGCTGCACTACGTGCAGCAGCAAATTTGACTTACTCGTCTGTGTGCTTACTTGGGAAAAAGGATTAAAAACCTAGCTTATAAAATTGCTTGGTATCTTTAAAATAATCTATACCCAAGGTAAAAAACTTTCTGCATATATATATATATATATATATATATATATATATCGCCTTTATGTGGCCTATCCATTCTCTGGTCCACCTCTTCTGTTTATACCATCCATAATATCAAACATGAATGCCTTAACCTTTCGGTCCTCACTCATTCTACAGATGTGTCCAAATAATTGCAGTTTCCGTTTTATAATCTTCTGCATTAGATTCTCCTTTGGTTGTATCTTCCGATATAGCTCTTCATTTGTGAATTTCTACCCATCCTATTTTGAATCTTCCTGTAACAAGTTCTTTTGGATGCCAAAATTCTTTTTCTTTATTCCTTATTTATTACCCACTTTTCACAACCATACAGTGCATCGCTGAAGATGCATGTTTCCAGTGCTCTTGGTTTTGTTTGCAGGCGGATCACTTTGCTTTTCCAGATGTTATCTATTGCCTTCAGATTTGTTCTTCGCTTTGTAATCCTGATCTTTATTTCTTTTTTACAGTCCAAATCATATGTAATTTTACTTCCCAGATATGTGAATTGTTCTACATTTTCTATTTCAATTCCATCCAATTGAATCGTTTCATGTTCTTCTCACCAAATAGCCATTGGCTTCGTTTTTTCTTCCAATTGTGACTTGCTGGCTTCCAACTTTCCACAAGCGAGATGGAAAATAACAATGCAGAGGGCACTTTCCGCTACTTCGAAATGTTCAAGAATTATTCATGAAGACGGCACTGTAAAATTATTTGGATGAATAATAATCTGTCTAGAAAGTATAGCAGATAACGAAATTTAATTTCCTTGAACGATTTTGCACCTTGATTTTGACTCTATTTTGACACTTGTGATTAAGCGATAGAATCTTGGTTGATTATGATGACAAACAAGATACTTGTAATTGTTCAGTGATGTTCGGCGTTTTTTTTTTTTTTAAATGTTTCGTCCGGAGATTGTAATTAATGGCGAAACTTTGATTATGAATAATTATTCGAATGTTGAGTTCAAAATAATACGTGGTTTGAATATTCTCCTGGGAATATATAAATATTTTGGTTGCTTCGTTGTCGTTAATTCCTTATATTCGTAAAGTAGTAGAAGCATCAATTTTTGATTTCTGTTGCTCCAAATTTCAACGTAATTTTACATCATTAACAAACACTTTACGAAATAAATATATTTGTAAACAATTAATATGTTTTTTCCGTAATAAACACAAAAATTAAAAGAATATATCCAGTCGTTTTTAGATCATGTTACTTGTCAACAGCTCAGGGACACTGGTAAATAGAGAATGCAAAGAACACTGCGTTATGGGAAAAGAAAAATATATATTTACAATATAAACTATAAAAATTTTAAATCTACCTTGCTAAAGCTATGTTTGTCAAAAGTTGCATTTTGGTATTGATTTCAATTGATTCTGAAAATAAAGAGGCCCGAAATATTAAAAGATGTTACACTCGACTTTCCTAAGACACACAAAGTCAATTCCTGGTCTGGTTCTTTTTAAATATTTGAAGTGAACAAATAACTTCACGCGCTTCTTTAACATGGCGTGATAAAATAGTTTCCAACTACGAGAGTGCAGTTGAATTCCACTACATGGAGTGAATTTTTATATAAAGACATGCACAATTAAAATTAACTGAAATTTCTTTTGCAGGTAACATCAGTGCACGGTTTATCTTCCCTGATTATATAATTAGTGTTTACATCACTGACGTAAACTTTCCGAAGGAACAGTCTGTTTTAAAAATGCCATTCTTGGACATTTCTTTAAATGGTGGTTATTTGCTTTCTTTAAGAAAACATCCAGCACAAATAACTAGTTAAAGAAATGGTTCTTTAACTAGTTATTTGCTTTCTTTAATAGATCTCAAGAGACTAATTTTTTTTAGTCTGGCTTATAATCCACGCAAATATTTACATATGCGTCACACAAGCGATACGAGTATAAATTCCACCGAGATAAGGAAGGGATATAAAATCTTTCTATTGCACACACAAGCTTGAATACATATAGTCTTCAAGAATGTACTAATAATGATATCTAAGGTCAGAAGTAATATAACATTTCACCAAGATTGACAAATTAATTATACTATTAATTTGTCAATCAATTATATATATATATATATATCTCCAGTAATTTTTGAAATAATGTTCGCGCGTACATAACACGTGCGCATGCGTGTTACTAATTGCGTGCATGCATGCGCACGTCATTATCATCTACGTTTGTGGCTGTATGGACGTGTGATTGACAACATGCGAAAGATTTTCGGTAAAATACTGATTTATCTCAAAAAACTTTATTGAATTGAAGTAAATTTAACGTCATTATTTTCATATCCTTTTAGCATTTTTTTTACGTTTTAGTGTAAACGTCTGACCCCAAGTTTGAAAATGAAAAAGATTTCCAATTAATTCTCAACCACCGGTCCCATTAATAAAAAGCCCAGAATAATAACAGACACGACGTCAAAAAATATGGAAATAATGGTGCCAATTGATGTTTTCGAATCATCGCAAGCTAATCTTGTGGAGCAAGGCCAAATTGAAAATGACTGGCCGAATTGCTGGACATCAGATCAAAAAAAAAAAAAAAAAGATTTTTATCGTTTTCTTTAATAAAAAGCTTAACAAGATGTGAGTTCCGTCAGCTTTTTTTCTAGAAAAAAAGCACTGTATATATTAAATCATACCGCAATGGATGATATCGGAAAACTTTACTGGATTTGTCTTACTACACACAGAGTCGTAATCTAATTCCAAAAGAAAAAAAAAAAGAACGAATCGAAATCGAGTGTAGACCAGACCAGAGAGACTAACAATGCTACTTGATAGTCATGGAATAACAGGTTAAATACTTGGGAACGCCGGAGAGTTTATGACAAGACGGGTAAAAGTAATCACAAAGTAAGGATAATATGCTATTCAAATGCTTACGATTTTGGTTTTTCTGAAATATATTGCAGTCTCAATACTTATTTCAATATGGTATAAATAGGATTGAAATAGTCAAGATTTTCTTTACATCAAGAAATTCAGAAACGCTTAGTAGTTATTTATTTATTATTTTTAATTTTTGGTTATAATTGAAAGATTTGTTCATAAATTAAAATATATTTTGAAAGACTATTTTTAAAATAATTTTATAATAAAAGTGTGTTCGTTACAAAGTTATGGATTAAGTATGATACTGAGCACTTAATCACTAAATAGCATAATTCAAATAAAACCGGGATGAAAGAAAGAAAGAAAAAGAGTTAACATATATTACACTAATACAAGTTGTAAGCGTACCGCTTTTGTTTGAGTTTGTAATAGGAAGATAAGCTCAATCTCAGCAAATGCTCAGGTCCATTAATAACGCTGTATTCTGAAATCCCAAATTTGAAGACTGAAAAGCATACAACAATAATAACCATAATTTCAATCGTTTCTGCAAAAATATTAACGTTTCGGATTTTAATGAATGTATAAACTCAGTCTGACGTTTCTTCATAAAAGCAAACTTACACTTTTTTTTTTTACTTTGAAATATGAACAATACCCATAGAAGTGATTTTATACTGAAAAACTCATTTGTTAGATTTAATATCACTTATCAGCCGGAGAACTTGCCAAAGAAACAATTTAGATTGAAAATTACAGCCGTTCTTGCCTATAAAAAGCTCAAATTTAACCAATTTAACTGAAAATACCGTCGAGAGAGATTCAAATCCACAAAATGGCTGCAATAAAAGCTGCGAATTTATGGATGTGTAATCATTTACGCATAGTCCCAGGTTTTGTGTGAGCTAAGACATTGAAGAAGATTCGCATGCGTTTATAACTTTGATAAAGATCGAAATGTGCAGGAACGTATATTAAATTATGAAAATTTATAGACGACTGAATGGTCGCAATATGGCTGATCATCCGATTATGAAGAGAGAAATTGATATCTCTGTTCGTAAATAGGAGAATAAAAACTGTTGGAATCCTTTCAGAAAAATTATTGAAAATTTCTGAGTTTAAGGTAAATTTAATTAGGAATAAGATAGGACCCCTATCCCAGTCTTCAATTTAAAAAAAAACAGTTTTAATCTTTCTAACGAAAAAAAAAACGAGGGATTTACAGCGAATTAAAATGGAGCTACTATTATAAAAAATATTTTATCGTATAAATAGTTTAAATATCTTGAAGATACCGCATAGTGTTTACTTTAAATTTGTTTTTGGCGGCCAAAGTAATAATAAAATAATCACATCATTCACTCTAACTGTTATATCTTTCTACATGTAACTTTATACTTTCTAAACTGAAAGCATCCTAGCAACCACCTCATTTTGAAACTCATTGAACAATAGTAACAATACTAAATAACAGAACTTTAAATAACCATACTGAATTACTGAGTGACTTTGACAAGAATGCTGAAAATAGTAATGTACTATTAATAACACTACTAAAATTTACCTGAGAAATTTATTTCCAGAGAGGCTTTTCAAACAAATGTAAGTAGAAAAATCAGAATAACTAGGTCTTAAAGGAAAAATAATATGATTTACAGGTGACGTTATATTTATTATATAGGACATCGTGCCTATCAGTAAATACCATTAAAATAGTTGCTTATACAAAACTTGCAAAGTTAAGATGTATCGTCATATTTCATTGTTTTTACCCAAAATTGAAAGCCTCTTCTCATGGCAGATATGCACACTACTTGGAAAGAGGTCAATGAACACCATAGAGTGAGGAACAAACGGCCATGACACCCATTTTAATATGACGTAGAACCTCCTTTCGCTGTTATGAATGCAGCAATCCTACGATGCACAATTTCCACAAGTGCATGATAGCGATCAATGGGAATTTTTGGCCATTCTTCCTTTAGACATGTAATGCGGTCCTGGAGAGTTATGGGGCGAAAGTCCCAGGACCTATGGAGACCAATCACTTGTGATGATGTTCATGTTCACAAACCACGCAGATACAGGAGGAGCCATATGACACTGTGCATTGTTTTGCTGAAAGATACAATAGTCAAGATTTTATTTAACATAACACTAATTAGGGTTATAGGCCATATTGGTATGTTCCTCTCATTATCCATCCAATATCCTTTTTTGAGGTCTACACTGCATTCTCTTTCCAATTGGCTTATATTTTAGTATTTGTTTTGGATGTCGGGTGTTGGCCATTCGGTTTACATGTTCAATCCATTTCTGTTTATAATTGATTAGTTTTTCTTCTTTTGATTTAGTTTTTAGTTCATTTAAAATGTCTTCGTTCCTTTTTTGATCTAATAATGTGTAATTTGCAGTTCTTCTCATAAATCTCATTTCACTTGTTTTTATTCTTTGGTTATCTTGTTTTTTTATTGCCCAAATTTCACTTCCATAAAATAATGTGGGCACTGCTAAAGTATTGTATATTTTCAATATACAATATTGAAATTTATCTAAAAAAATCTTTATTGAATTCAAGTAAGTTCAACGTCATTATTTTCATAACCTTTTAGCATTTGTTTTTACTTTTTAGTATAAACGTCTTACCCCAAGTTTGAAAATGAAAAAGATTTCCAAATGTAGTACAAATATTTCCAAAAAGATTTCCAAATATAGTAGAAAGATTTTTGTACTATATTTGGGATGAGTGTTCTGTTTATCAGGCCTATAATCTGTAAACAGTTTGAAGTTTTTAATTTTATATCTTTTTCTCCTTCATATGATATTTCACATCCAAGATAACCGAAAGTATTTATCTGTTCTATTATTTTATTATTAATAACTATTTTGCTCTAACTGGAGTTTGTCCACAATATGTCATCGTTTTAGTTTTATCTATGGAAATTTTCATTCCAAATTGTTCTACTATAATATTTAAATTATATATTGCTCTTTGTAAATTGTCTTCTTTATTTAATATTATTACCTGATCATCTGCAAATAATAGCATATTTATTTTGTTCTTCCGGGAAATTTCTATACCTGTATTGTTTAAGGCGCTCCACTGTATTAATATTTCATTAATGTAAATATTGAAAAGTGTTGGAGACAGAGGGCATCCCTGTCTTACTCCTTGGTTTACAGATTGTGTTTCAGACAACTTTTCAATTATTTTTTTTTTTAATTTCATTATCTTTGCATATATTAAATATTTCATGTATTAAAACATTAGGTATATTTATTCTTTGTAATATATCAAACAGTATATATATCTTTCTATTTTGTCAAATGCTTTTTCGTATTCTATAAACAAAATATGAGTTTCCAAATTAAATTCTCTTCTTTTTTTCTATAAGAAAAAAACAGAAACAGAAAGCTGCATCAATTATAGAGTGTCCTTTTCGAAATCCATTTGGACATTCCAATAATATTTTTTCACTGTATATTTTTAGTTTTTCATTAAGTATTGTGCTATATATTTTGTAGCATGTATTCAATAAACTAATACCTCTGTAGTTAGCAGGTTTTGTTAGGAATTTGCTTGTTAGGTAACTACCAGTTTTGTTAGGTAGTTTTATTAATTACGATATTAAGCACTTAATGACTAAATAGCATTTTTACGGAAGTGACCAGTATGGTCACTTCCGTAAAAACACCACAATGTTGAATGCAATACTTTGCATTCTGGACAATGCAATTCTTTGCATTGTCCAGAATGTTCAGATACCTCTCGGAACTGAGGTTTGATCCCACCGTATTATCCGTAAGGTCCGAGTTCAAACCAGGAAAACAGGACCATACCATCCCACCCCCCCCTCCTAATTTCATAGTTGGCGTTCACCAGGTATCGGCACGTTTCAGATCCATCCATCTGCTCAGTAGAGGGTGTGGCGTAATTCGACATTCCTTAACGCAGCTTTCCAAGTTTCCAGGTCCAAATCACATGCACCACGTAAGTCAACGCTACTTGTTGGTTCGGGTAATATGGGGTTTGCACATTCCGATCCTACGATGGAAACCCATGTTGTGAGTCTGGGTTCTGAATATTTTTGTGCAGATTCGTGTGAGATTCAACTCCACACTCCACGAATCGGCCGACGAATGGCGATATTTGCATATTATCCTTAGTAGCACCCGACGGTCATGTTCGGTGAGTGTGGTGGTTCGTCGTCCACTGGGGGGTAAGAATTGCAGTTTACTCCATGTGCTTCCATCTCAATATGGTATCATTGATTGCTGACCTAGGATAGCCGTACAGATAGGCCTGCAACATCGCATTCTATCAGAATGCCTCTCTCAAGCTCCGTCAGTTCTCTTCTCGCATTTCATCCGGACGCAGTTGCACTGAACTTTGCAACATATTCATCTAATTTATACCGGCTAGAAACACGCATGGTACAATGCAGCTTACCTATGGGGGTTCCCTTTGACTTCTTTCTGAACAGTGTATAATACGCTGCCTCAGGTGCTTCATCCTTATTAGAAAACAAACTCAGTCCAACCCACCCCCTTCCAAATACAGTTAAGAAATAAAGTTTTATTCCTTTAAAGAAATTAGAAGTATGCAATCAAACTGGCAACGAATATCTAGAGTAAATTCTACTATCATATTGTAAACATTAAACATAAACAAGGCATTAGGTTTGTAAAATACTCTAATGAGGGAATTTTTAATCTGATTAAATAGAATTTCAAAAGAGATCAAAGGAAATGTAGTCATTAAAAATCCATCTATACAGCTTGTAAGAAACAAATCCATCTATAATTAAGTTTGCGTATGGGAAACAGGAAAAAAGAATATGAAGAGTAATTCATGGAAACTTTAAAACATATTGATCACGCAGATGAAGTAATAGAGATAAAATCACAGTTGGAAGCAGGTTCTATGCAAAAACAAGTTAAATTATTCAGCACTGCTTAAAATCCTGCAATATTAGACATTTTGAAAAATATTCCAGGAGAACTAAAATCATGTCTAACGCAGTAAGGAAAGTTCTGATCATAAATGAAAATAAACAAGCTTAAATTAACAAAACAAAAACGCAAAGGAAATAGAAAAAAATCATTAGTGATAGAGTAATCTTCAAAAATCCTATTATTTATATGAAAAACATCCAAGATGGGGAGTTGCACAGAAGGGAGCACGGGGATAATAATGTTGTTGGCATTAAAATAACTAACTAACTAACTAACTAAATAAATATATATATATATATATATATATATATATATATATATATATATATATATATATATATATATTTTTTTTTTTTAAATTGAATAACAAAAACCGAGAAAAAAGGGAAAAGGTTTAATAGTATCACAAGACTAGTTTCGGCTTTTTACAGCCTTCTTCAGGTGTTTTTATAAAAGAAAAAACCTTAAACCTTGAAAATAAAAAACTGTGAATAGCACAGGACAGTTTCTATACATATTTAACGTGAAAACGTTGAAGTTAACGTATTCAAAGTAGTTCCTTCGTTGGTCACATTGTTGGGTGAGTGCGTGCATATGGCATCTCGTGAGCGCCAGTATTTTATCACAGTAGAATGACAGTCTGGGAGGTTATAGCTTAAATTAGTATTTAAATGTACAGGGTTGAGCATGATTTCTCTAGATTCTACAATGTTTCTCTCCAGTTCGTCATGGCAACGGAAAATATTGTTAGATCTATCCCAAAGGATTGTATGACCATGGTTTTCATAATCAGAATCGGCCGAAAAAAGCACATGGCTGGATAAAGCACTGGCACGTGTTCTCTTCTAAGCGATGTCCCTCCTGTGCTCCTCCATACGCAATTCAATAGGCTTATCCGTCTGGCCACACCATATCTTATACACACCGGGGTATTTTAGATTGTGATGGCTAGGCTTTGGATGGCTCACTAGAGAGCAGATCTTAGAAAGTGGAGTAAATAAAGTTCTAATATTACATTTTTTGAGAACATTGGCTAGTTTTTGAGAAATTGTGCTTATGTATGGAATAGATAAAAAAACCTCCTCAGAAACTTGGAATTATTTCTACTTTGGCACAAGGAGCTCGCTCTCTTCTTGACGACCCTGATGAACTTCGTAAAGAAATCCATTTTTTACATCTACCTTCAGACTGAATGGTTATTCTCAAAACATTACTAAATAATTCCTTTTTAATCCTCCTAGTCGCCATACTCAAGAAATGAATAATGTTAAAGGCAGTATATCCATTTCATACATAAGCACAGTTTCTCAAAAACTAGCCAAGGTTCTCAAAAAATGTAACATTAGAACTTTATTTACTCCGCTTCCTAAGATATGCTCTCTAGTGAGCCGTCCAAAGCCTAGCCATCACAATCTAAAATATCCCTGTGTGTGTAAGTTATGGTGTGGCCAGACGGATAAGTCTATTGAATTGCGTATGGAGGAGCGCAGGAGGGACATCGCTTGGAAGAGAACACGTGCCAGTGCTTTATCCAGCCATGTGCTTTTTTCGGCCGATTCTGATTATGAAACCATGGCCATACAATTCTTTGGGATAGGTCTAACAAAATTTTCCGTTGCCATGATCAATTGGAGAGAAAAATTGTGGAATCCAGAAATCATGCTCAACCCTGTACATTTAAATAATAATTTAAGCTATAACCTCCCAGACTGTCATCCTGCTGTGATCAAATACTGGCGCTCACGAGATGCCATACGCACGCACTCACCCAACACTATGACCAACGAAGGAACTATTTTGAATAAGTGAACTACAACGTTTTTTCACGTTAAATATGTATAGTGGCTTTCCTGTGCTATTCACAGTTTTTTTATCTTTAATGTTTAAGGTTTTTTATTTTATAAAAACACCTGAAGAAGGATGTGAGAAGTGTAACTACTCGTGTGATACTATTAAATCTTTCTCCTTTTTTCTCGTTTTTTTTCATACATAATATCTATTTCATACATATTATGGAATATGTATGAAATAGATATTCATACATATCGTTGGAATATCGCTGGAATATTCCAGCGATATTCCAGCGCCATTATCCTCTCCCTGTAGTGATTCTCGGTAAGATCTGCAAAATACCTCTCTACAGCTGCAATCACCTCTTGATTCGAAGCAGCTGAACAGCGAGGAGGAGTTTTAGTTTTCGGAAGAGATAGAAGTCAGAGGGAGCCAAATCTGGAGAATAGAGGTGGATGTTCCAACAATTCATAGTTCAGATCCCTTAATTTGCCCATTGACAACACACGTTTGCGCGGAGGTGCATTGTCCTGATGAAAGATAATTTTTTCTTTTACAAAACTGGTCTTTTCTCACGAACTTTTTCGTCTACTCTGTTTGAAAGAGCGGAATAATATTCCCTTGTTATTGTTTACCCCTTTTCAAGATAATTAATAAAAAAATATCTTTAGAATCCAAAAACACCCAAGCCATGACCTCTCCTGCTTAAATAGAACCGATTTTGCTTCTTTGGCGCTGAACAACCGGCTTCTGTCCACTGTTTTGACTTCTGTTTGGGTTCTAGTGTGAAATGGTGAATCCAGGTTTCGTCCATAGTATTAAATCGACCCACAAAATCAGTATTAGTTTTGTTAAAACACCCCAAACACTGTTCAGAAATTTTCATGCGAGTGCGTTTTTGATCTGCTATGAGTAATACCGGCACCAGTCTTGCGCAAAGCTTTTTCATATGCAATTCTTTATGCAAAATATATCTTACAAGTTCTTTTGTAATGCCTATAGTCACAACAATTTGACGCACTTTGAATTCGCCAGTCATCCACGTCCTTCACGTGGATCATCTTCAAGGTAGGTACGGCCACGTTTAAACTCGGCAGCCCATTTTTTAATTGTCGAAAACGAAGGCGAAGAGTGCCCATAAACTTTTATGAACGTCGAATGAATTTTTGTTTGGCGTTAAACCTTCTTGTACAAATAATTTTATAACTGCACGACACTCAATTTTATCCATTTAAAGGGATACAGACAAAAATTTGCTTCAGACAGCTGTATAAAACAAACTACTTGATAGAATGACTTGCAATTTCACATGGATGCTTATGGCAGATGTACTAACTTGCCGATCTCTTGACGATAGTCTTCCCATCTATAATCGAGGCCAAGAACATTTCAGACCACCTTCGTGCATCCTAAAACGTTAAGGCGACGGGTATGAGATACAGTGGATTTAAAAGATCTTACGTTCTGGAATCATTCTAGAAAGTTCCCTAATCAAGCAACAAATCCGGCATTCTGTAGAATAGCATGCGAAAATATAAAACCTACATTAGAGATAACATATACACTTCTGAAAACGTTAGAGAAGAAAGATTAAAATGTTCGAAAATGCTTCAGACGTATGGAAGAACCACTATTTCAAATACTGTATAAATCGGAGATACTGTTGTTGAAAAGTCTCTCGGATTCTACCGAACTCGGGTAACTGTGACATAACTGACAGTGCACCGCCTTATCTACTTGCCTTCATTGATTACAGGACTCACTACAAGGAAAGCCACTGTCTCCATCCATGCACGTGACTGGCATTATTGTTCTCGGTCATTTTGTTTTGTGTGTTCACAGAGTGTGCATTCTAAAAATGTCTCTGATAATGCTATCGATACTTCAGATTGTGTATAATTCATTTTAGTCGTAAATTATTTATTTGAATGAGTACGTGATTTTCTGTCCTAGAAACGTCTAAAGAAATCATTTACGAAAACAGTTACCAAACATTTGAACATTGAAACAAAGATCACAGGGTAACATCTTTTCATCTTTTCGAAAATAAACACTGTCCTAATATGCTCTACGATAGTCTACCGTTCAAGATATATTGAATGACCTAATGATAATCCATATGCCTTTAATTTAAATTTTGTACCAATACCAGGGATGACGAAGCAGTCACAAATTTAAAGACATGACATACAATAAGAATAATAATTTTCACTTCCAGTTCAATCGACCAAGAAAACCAAAACTTAACAACTTGATTTATGTTTATATTTTGCCTTTTAACATTGTGATATGTATTAATTTTTAAATTCAAATGTGAATTCTTTCTTCTCATATATATATAGCAAATCTTTTTGTAACCCAACGCTAAATATCTTGTAGAATACTAATGCCGTCTCTATTGTTTCTTAAAGAACTTTAGTTGGCAACATTAAACGCAAAGATAAGCCATGTTTGAAAGTCAGACAGCCAAAGAGTTATGAATAATAATTATTATATATTTTTTTTGTTATTCTTAACTCTTTGGCCATGCCATCTAGTCGTTTTCGACTCTTGGTGATCTTGTGAGCAAATGCTCTCCATTCTACTTGACCTGTTATTCTTTCTTTCAACAATTGTAAGTTCAAATTGATAAGTTTTTTTTTGTGCTTTCTATTCAACTGGTTTGTGGTTTTCCTCTTCTCATTCCCTTCCCTCGATCTTCCCCAACTTACCTGCCTTTTCCAATGATTGATTAGCTGGCATAATATGTCCAAAATTCATCAACTTCTGTTTAACGATCATCGCATCCAAGAAGCACATTCTCTCTTTATATTATCTAAAACCTTCTTATTGTTCATTCTCGCAATCCATGAGATTCTTAATAGTCTCCTCCACAACCATAGCTTTCTATCTTTCTTCTTAATAATCCAGTTCTCACATCCATACATTACTACTGGAAATACGTTTAGTTTCACAATTGTAACTTTCGTGGCCTTACTCCCCGTTTGGAGAAGACAGGAACAGAATTAGAATTGCGGGAAGAAACAAAATGCACAGTCATAGAAGCAGCAAAGAATATTCTTAATAAAGCAACAAAAAAGAAAGATTATAAATAGTTGTCAGAAGAAGCTATTCAAATAGCAGACGAAAGAAGTAAAATGAAACTTCAAAGAAACAAAGAAATTGTTAGAGAACGGAGTACAGATTTCCAAAGACAGGTCAGGAAAATAAGGAAAACATCTAAACAAAAAGTGCATGCGTATTGTATTCAAGAAGCTAAAATAATATTATTACTCGAAAAGAAAGCAATGAAAAATTTTAATTTAAGCAAGATCTTTAAAGATATTATCTCGGCAACAAAAATCAGAATCGTGAAAGCAATGGTATTCCCTGTGTACTGTATAGATGTGAAAATTGGAAGACCCTGAGAAAGAGTGAAAGAAGGAAGATAGATACATTTAAATTATCGGTTTTGAGACGCTTACTAAGAATACCATGGACTGCGAAGCAAACCAATAAATCAGTGATAGACACAATAAATCCAGATTGCTCCATGGAAGCTATGATCATCAAGCAAAAATTGCCATACTTCGGACATATTATGCGAGCAAATGACAGTCTTGGGAACATGATGATGCTTGCTAAAGTTGATGGAAGCAGGAAAAGAGGAAGACCAAGAATTAGATGGGTTGATGGAGTTAAAGAAGCAACTGGAATGCGCCTGGAAATTCTGAAAGATATGGTCAGGGACAGATCTAAATGAGAATGTATGTTCATAGAATCGCCAGCAGTCGAAAACGACTACTGTGTGGAACATAACAACAACAAAAATAAACCCCACTTCTTGTAGACTGCTATAAAATTCTTCTACCTAATCTGCACTTTAATCTGTAGTGGGTGCATACATCTGTATGAGTGTAACATTAACTGAGTATACCTCTATTCTGATAAGAATTATTCTATCAGACACTGGGTTGTAACATGCAACCCAATATCAGAATACATCAAATACAAAATGTATTTTCTGTACTCTTTTCTTACTGTGAATGTTACTCCATTTCTTCGAAGGTTTCATGTCCAGAGTAATCATGAAATCATGTATATCATGAAAACAAATCATCGTTATCAAAATTATCCATTCTTGTCCATCTCAGTTCAATGAATCCTAACATCTTAATTCGAGTTCTTCTCATTTCTTTCTTCACTAGTTCCAATTTTCCTTGATATGCACACTCGTACTTCTTACATTCCATGTTCCTGTTTTATGTAAGTCAGTAAATCGGAGGCGTCTTCTTCTGAGATTAACTCTATGAGAAGTTCAACTTCCAGAAGGCTTGGTACAGCTTCATTTCTTGTTAACTTCACTGGAACACTCCTCTCTATTCTTCCCTAGTAGCCATTTCAATGCCTTCCGACTTAGGTATTCCATATTCCAGCAATATATCACAATAATTTAAACCTCTATTCATAAGATTTTCTTGGCAAAATATATACAGAAGTGGTTTGCCCCCTTCTTCTGTATTTCTTTATCCTACTATGTATAAGGCTAAACAAACAGCAAGAGATGAAGAAAAGTAAAATAGGAGAGATTGGGGGAAAGAAGCAAGAAGGAAAGAAAGAAAGAAAGAAAAAGAAAGAAGAGTAGAAAACAGTCTACAGATAATTATACAGATATATTATTATATAACATACAATTTTTAAAATAAATACTAAATATTTTTATTCCCTAAGGGGAAGAGAGAATACAGTCATCATTTTTTAAGCATTAACTGTTAATTTGGGTTTACTAACCTAAAGTTAAAAAAAATACGCTTAAATTTAATTCTGTTCTAGCAGCAATTAAAAAAATAGTTTATGTGTCTGAAAGGAATATGCGTAACAAATAAAGTAATTAAATTACTATAAAAGTTATAGTTATGCATTTTACTCTCGGTTTAATATCATTTATTGAGATTAAAACCGCTCGCAACTTTACTGAAGATCACAAATTACGAAAGATAATTAACAGTGAGATCCGCCTGGAACCATACATCATGAACAGACTACGCGATTCCTTTGTTTCTCTTCAAAAATACATCTAGAAACTTAAGATGAAACAACAGTAATAATCAATTCAATAAAAATGTTAGGTTCGGTTTAGAATTGTGTTTTGCATAAGATTTAATATAAAAATGTTAAATACAGCAAAATACTCGTAAATTAGTAACTCCTGTTTTGAATGGAATTCCTACTTTAATCTGCTACACTTGAAACGAAACTTTGTAAAATACATCAGTAAAATCCTCTACGTTTTCAATACATAACTGCTCATTAGTGTAGAAGGAATACAGCTGCAGCCCATTCTTATTAAGCAGTGTTGTTTATATTCAGATGGAAAATTGCAAAACTTTCCTTCTATTAGCAGTCCTATCTATAAAATAAAAGACCTTGTTTAAACTCAGAATTTTAAACCTACTAAACTTAGTCAATGGCGAACATGTATGGTGATCATTACTTCTAATGAATGGGAAAAATATCTAACGTTGATCATTCAAACGCAATCTTCCAAGAGTTTATTGAAAGCCCGAAGAGCAGCTAATGATGCGAATCTGAAGCACAACTTAAATAGGGAATCCACAATAGAAAAAACAAGAGATAGACCCTCATTAAAAGTATTAATTTTTGTTTCAGTTATAAGAGATCATAACACCGCACGTAACATGAGACTGTGCATGTGACATGTGACGTCACATGGCGAAGATTTTATAGTTAGGACCTAAATGGGAATAACATACACACTTGTTTAAATGAAGTTATTCTCTAAAGAATGTTACCTGTCGTATAATACATCACACATGCTCTGAGGTCCGTGCTTTATTTGTTTAAATGAATGCAAAAGTATTACTGATTATAGTTTATATTTTTTCATATCATCTCCGCACACGAGAGATCTGAGACCTATACTATGATGGTGTAGTGAACGGCGAAGTGATCAGAGTGAAACAGAGAGAGAGAGGGGGGATGTTGATGCGTTTCTTGATGAATTCTAGGTTGTTTCGCTGAGGAAAACAAAACAGGAATGACTGTTCGAAAGGACAAGGATATATAAAATGTAGAAAGAGTGTGGAAAGTTGTTTTGATGTGTTTGCGGCTAAATCGCAAACTTTGTTAACCAGTAGTGTCGATGGGTACTAAAATATTAGGTTTTTGGAGGCTATGGACCTGATGTCTTTGTATCCGGAAAGACTAAATGTGAAAGTCAGAGCAGAAAGAAACTAACCTTGAGTGGTGAGTAGGGTATATATAAATATATATATATATATATATATATATATGGATTATCTTTCTTTCAGAAATAAAGCAGAATGGTGTTTTGGTAGCATTAAAATTTAACAAATTATCTTCATCTTACTTTCAAATGGCAAAAATGTTTGGTATTTAAGGCACTGGACATTAAAAATTCTGAAATTTCACCATTAAAAGTCTTTTAATGATGAATAGAACTGGAGAATACTAGCAAAGTTATAAATAGGACTGGATATTAAAGAGAAAATATAATCGATGGTTCCGAAAGTAATTAAGAAGATGGTTGTGGATGACCTTCTCAATCACTTTTAAGAATAATTATCTGAAGACAATTGTTCCAATTCCAAGATATGGATTGATGACTAACTTTTATCTCCCTTTTGTAGAAATAAATGCTGGATAAGTAGTTTGTTATATACTCTTGAAAGAATTCGAGAGGAGGATGACAGTTTGGAAAGCGGTTACAGGATTGGTGTTAGTTATTATATGGTGACTCTGTGACAAAAATTTCTAGGCATACGGGAAATTGTGGAATAGTATGAAGAAAGATTGATGTAATGAAGTTTGCCTTATGCTTAGGGTATGTTGCTACTGTTGTATTCTTTGTTGTATCCTTGATATTTCATGAAATCTTTTGTTGATATTTGTGAGAGATATTTATAAACTCAGTGACATCATTATATTATACTATCTTTCATGCTATGGTAAATTTTCCAATAGAGGCATGTGGGAGGATGAAGGAATTTTGAACACTAAGGGAGTGCCTAGAATGCAATCTAAGAGTGTCCTCAACAGTATTCCTGCAGCTATCTGTACTCGGCCTCCCTCCAGTCCAGGCACAACCGGCAAAGTAAGCGGACGCTGGATATTCGACAGCTGATTGGGAAGCCTCTTAAATTATTACCAACAGGTTCGATCCCGTGTATTATCTGGTAGACGAGCTGCGGAGACCATTTAACTGCAGCACCCACGAATGGAATAGGCACTTGTTTTCTAGTTAAATAATTATGTAATGAAGAGACCACAATCTATACTGCATACAGAAAGAAAGAGAAGGGAGCGAAACCCGAAACTCTATTCTGATAACGAAACATAACAATAGTCACGTCACGACTCCAGTAATCAGAGTGGTGATGTTTCTCCCAGCTATGAAAGTCATATAACACTTAGCGGTCTAGATAGCATTCCTCCATCAATGGAAAGTATTCTTTTAAGACAGAAATACTCGCGTAGCCAGAGCTTTGTTTTTGGAAACAGGCGGACCAGAGAAAGGGGGATTATGATTTGGATAGGAGAGGCTCGTTATTGAGCGCTACCAGGCTATTAATTGCCCATATTATTACTGCATTTTTTTCATCTCATCCAAGAAATGTTGGGGACTATTAGTACTAGCACAGCATATCTTAGTACTATTAATATTACTCCTTTAGTACATTAGTAATAATAATCCTTTAGTACGTTATTAATAACAGTTCGTTAATACTTTATTTCAAATAGTCCTAATATATTTATTACTAATTGCACTAATAGTACTTTCTTTCCCCACGATAAAATCAGTAAGTACCGTGAATGAGCTAAAGGTTAGAAAAGTGGAAAAAAAATTTGCTCTCTCATGCCACTTCACGACTACAATAAGCAAGGTAATTAGTCTGACATAGTGCGACGGAATTCACTTCCCACACAAACATCCATATCCAGGGTGGAATTCACACCCACATCCTGTTCGATGAATAGCGATTATGAGTCATTGAGCCAACCAGACCCATATTTGTTTTTAAAATAAATCATTTCTTCTAAATTTTAGGAAGGTAAAAGAATTCATTTTTCTTATTTTGTTTTCTCAGTTATAGTGAGGCGATTTATGGGTGTTTTCAGCTTATTATTTTGAATTTTTTTTTATCAGAATAACAAAATTTATTATCTTCCTGATAACTTAATATTATAATCAGGAATCATATCTTTATATCTATTAGTTTTTCCTGAAATGACAGTTAAATTTTTCTATGATACTCTTACTGTTCCACTGAGACAATCTCAGATAATCTACAAACAAATGTACAGCTTGTTTATCTGTGCGAGCTTCAAAGATCGAAAACATGATTTTTATATAGAGGTGATCATATTTTAACATAAGTTCTTAAGTTTTCCCGTTTTCATCTCCTTTCAAATTCCTCAGCTTTTTTTACTAATTAGATAAAATGAATTCTTATAAATTTACTTCATCTTCTTTGGATGTGCTTTAAAACAAGTTTTTAAACTTTCATTTTAAAAATGAAAACGAAAGTTTTCGTTTTACATTGTTTATTTCCTTCATATTTTGGAGTGCGCATATGAGTGCCTTAAATCAGTCCAACATATAAGAGGTTGTAAAATTTATAGCACATTAGTGAAATTAACATCAAACTTCTGTAAGCAATGAAAATAAACGAAAAAACTTTCATAACTGTCAGTTTTGATGGAAGGACACTACGATACTGAAGGATGAAGGCAAATACGAATCGTTTTAAAATTGTGAGTGAATGTCTAAAACTTGGAAGGCGCTACAATTAAATCTTTACGCAAAGGCCAAATTCGCAACTATAATCGTCATACATAGATGAGATGGTCTCGCAAAACTATATTTTCTCATGTTTTAACATTGTTTATATGCCATTATTAGAGCATCAAAAATATGTTTCTCTTTTCGGATCTATTAAAGATGACACAGAAAGACAACAACTCGCGTATATCAGGATTATGTACTTCAGCACCAAACACCTCGTATTAACTAGCTGTCACAGAAATATCTCCAAATCATTTACTACAGAAAATCCCTATAAGAACATCAGGCACCTTTCTTAGCGCAAATGTCATCTCTTTGTTATCTCTTTCCTTATATATATAGATATTGTTTTTTTATCAGAAGGGATTTCGTCCAGTAGTGTCTTAAGAGGACAGAAATAAGTCTTTGTATTTTAAAGAGAACTTAGCAATGATTTAACAGTATTCAATTTATAGAACACATCAGAAATGTCTTTAGAAGAAAGAATCGCTTTTTATTCTCATTCTTCTACATCTTTTTCTTTTCGTTTATTTTTAATAAACTAATTTACTTCAACACACATCCTACTGAATAGCTGAAATAAAGGACACCAGAAGGTCATGAAAGTTTCGTACTGGAACTCATGGAAAGTTTATATTTAAAAGAACCCTTAATTTAGAATGTGTATTGTGGAACATTAATCAATACATGAAATTATTAATAGTTACTGATCTGTAAGGCAATTTGTAATGATTAATTGTCAGAGGAGTCTAATGAGACCTCGACTTACATTCATATTTCTACATCATACTTCATTTTGAAAACATAAATTGACGTGTCTGTCAAACGTCATGTGATTTTATAGATTAAATCGGATGATTTATTTTCAATTTCAAGTTAAACTGATTCTCTGTAGTCAATAAATTTCTCGATTGTTTCTAGCAGTGATATGAGAAATTTCCTCGCTAGATTAAACTACATTATATAATATAATATAATAACATTATATTATAGTGTTGAATTGTCCTCGCGGTTAGCCTAGTGGCTATTCGCTTCGCAACCATATGTCTGGGGAAGAAGTGTCCTAGATAAGATTCCCGTCGACGACGTGAGAAGCTTAAAGATCTTCCTCAGCTATAGCCAAGTTAGTCGATCTTGGGCGTGGATAGCAGGGTTTCCCCCTAGTTTATCTGGGGTTTTTCATCCCGCAAGCACCCAAACCGGCCGCGTGAACACACACGGATACAGTCAGGAATACTTAAGACAATCCTTCCAGCCATAGATCTGAAGTGTCATGCTATGCCGGTTCCGAGCCCGGATAAAAATAGGGGTTGGATTGAGGTGGTGCCGTACCTCCCCGTAAAAGGGACTCACGGCCGTTCATTTACTAGACGAAATGAATGAAATGAATAAAATGTTGAATTCAAATCAATCTCTGTCAAATACATTTCAGCTTCCGGTTGCTCTACACGTAAATAAAATAAAATAAAATAAAACGTTGCTTAAAAAGTTTGTGAGTGACTATTGTGCCATTTAATTTCAGGTGATTTTTTTTTCAATATCCAAGCATGTGAAGAATTGATAGTGTAGTCCATATTTATCTTCAGTGACGGCACCTTTTTTCTGTTTCCAGAACAATACCGTATAAAATTTGGTATTATTTTATTCATGTACGCGTTCTTTAACTGTGTACTTATGAAGACTGTCGTCTTCTTATGAAGCTTATAAACATGATGAGCTTGGTCACTCGGTGGGACGTATCCAGTTGGCAGAATGATTTTATCCGTCTTTGAGTAGTGATCAGAATTACAGGTCATTCTTCTACTATTAAGTATAGAATTATTAATGCGATAATTATGGAATACATGGAGTCGCATCCACAGTGTTCTCATTAAAATGAAGAATACCTGTGATATTTAATGAAATGCTTTTCTTGTTTTACGAGTAAGTTAGGTGTGTTATAATGATTCCGCATTTCTATGACAACAAGAGGTTTGACTTGCAAATTTCGCTGATTTCCCTTCCTTCTCCACGTAATAAATTAGGATTTTAATATTTTTGACGTATTAAGTCCCTCATATAGCATTTTCGTGTGCAAATTATGAAATTGGAGATGAAAGGGGTCGGAGGATATAGGACAATATATTTTGAAACTGTAATGTGCATTAATGTGTTAATGTATACTAAAGATTTAGTTGATTAAAATTAATTAATATTTCTTTCTTTTTTATTACTTATCTGTAATTTATTAATTTATTATTATTTTTATTGTTGTTCGTTTAGTAATCTGAGTCAATCCCATATTTCACCGTCTTCCTTTGCTAATTACCATGGGTTATCTCAACCTTTCTCTGCTAAAGCCACTTTGCTTTCCCTGGCAGTAATCGAATTTACAAAGATTGTGCATCCATTGATTCCTTCTACATTAAATTTCCATTACATTTTATTAGTTGTATGCAGTATACATAAACTTAATGAGTAGTGGAATAATTATTAAAATATTTACGCTATTTTATCTTGTGTTGACTAAAAAACAGCCCTCATTCTTTTAACTATTCTGCAAATAGTAAAATAATAAAAACTTTTTAAACAATAAAAAAGTCCTTAAGTTTGAATATTGTGAAAAACGTAGTTGTACAGTGAATAATTAAAACATGACCAAACATGAAACCAGCGTAGAAAAATAATTAAAACATGACCAAACAAAAAACCAGCGTAGAAAAGTATAAAGGTTTAACATATGACTTGTCAGAACAGCAAAATAACAGGTTCATTGTAATACATTCACGTGTTCGATTTTAGGATGCTAACCATTTTTAGAATATTTGCGCAGCAGTCAAAATTTAGTATCATTTAAGTGACAAAAGTTGTCCACATTTAAACAAAAAAAAAACAAAAACATATTTTTTGTAAATATCTCAAAATACTAAATTATGTGAAAATCATTCCCCCAAAAGCCACTTTTATTAACGATATCCATAATAATGCATACTAAGAGGTACTTATGGATTGCTGAAAAAATGCTCATAAAAAAGAGAAAAACAAAAAAATTAAAAGGATAAATTATAGACGAAGAATTATAGACAGACAGATAGAAAATAAAGAGGGCAAAAATATAAATTAATGCGAAAGAAGAAAATCGGATTTGAAGGAAGAAATGTGTTGAAAAAAGCAACGCAGGAGAAATGGGGGAAGCGAAGCAGAGAGAAGGAAGAAATGCAGAAACAATAAAATAAGTAAAAGAGAAATCGAAGAAAACAAAATGGGACAACGGCAAAATTTCAAAAGAGTAAATCGAAGTATGAAGCAAAATGAACAGACTTCTGACGATATGCTGTGAAGGAATGAAACGTTAAAAGATATTCGCTAATTTCAAGAACAGCAAACGAACACGCTCGATTTTATTTCAAGACAGTATTACATAAATTAAGTAATATCCAACCGTATTCAAATGAAAGGGAAGCTTATTTTAATGTAATGATATCAGCCCTTGTTCGATTACGAACTAAGACAAGGAACACCAATAGAGTTTTCACTTCAAAAAGATGACCAACCATCTCAAGGGACGGTAATGATGACTTCTTTTCCCTCGAGTTTACCTTATTGAATCGAGGCGTTGTAGGAATTTACATCAAAAGTTCATTTCACATTCCCGAGCTATTTATATATTCCTTCATCCTGCAAACAAAAATTCAATTTTTAGAGTCCTACGAGCTAAACACATTTAATCACATTAAAGTGCCTTGCAGTTCGGAATAAATATCCAAAGAAAATAACTGTGGCAGAAATGTTCTGATGACGCAGCTTGATTTTCTGAACGCCAGTAAAGGCAGTCATCCACTTAGTAATTAAGACATCTGCGAAGACGTGTCCTCTTTGAAGAGGGCATTATGAGAGTCACTGAAAGCTAACAGTCGGATGTTGCTATTAATGTTACGGCAAAAATAAATAAATAAATAAATATATATATATATATATATATATATAATGCTTTGAGGCAAACATGTATAAGTGCACACGTATTTATATTACTTTACTTAGTCTTCTTGTTTAAAAGAAAGAACGCAATACCCTACATATTCAGGTGACATAATGAGTGAAAATCGCAACGTTTCTCAGAATGCAATTTAAATCCCTTGTACCACGTCCTTTGTTGATCTAAGATGTGTTTATTTATTTATTTATTTATTTTATGTTGTCACATTGAAGCATATTTTTATTTATTTTGTAATCTTAAGTCACATGTATACGCAGACTTAATCCGTGTATAAAGAGTAACCTTATTATAGTAATGGATATCTCTCTTTTGCTGATCGATCGTTAAGAGTTTAGAGTGTTTGATTGGTTTTACCCGATTCTCAGAAAATTTAATGCAGCTAAATATACAACCATCCTTCCATCCATCTATAAAACTGCGACATTAATTCAAAATAAAAATAGCAGATAGTAAATAAAACAGTAATTAGTAGAGATAATAGTAAGTAATATATAAAATAATGAAAATAAAAAAATTACAAAAGTTAATTAGTATTAAATAATGATTATAATTAACGAATTACATAAGTTAGATGTTCGTAGATCGTTTTTCTCTTTTGTGTTTTTCTTTATTTATTATTACTGTTATTTTTTCTCTTGGAAAAACTGGTCAGACCTTACAGATTGTCGTGTTGCGTTCATTCGCCATCTGATATATTGTTTATGGCATTGAGGTTTTTCATTGCTTCCATTTCCATACCATGGAGTTACAGGTGTTGTATGTGTATAATTTATAACAAAACATGCTATAAAATTTATTGTTCTGCACCAACCATATAAAGGAGCAACATGTTTCAGATAAATTATTTCTTCTATCCTGAGTGTAGAGAGCAGCGAAGGAAAAACGTTTCGTTCCCATTAATCAGTGGATTTTTATTTGGTTTAAAAACATGGTTTAAACCGTTTGATTATTTCCATTTCCTTTTACGTTTACATTACATTGAGCCTTCGATTTTAAAGATTCTAAAAATCTGTTTTTAAATTGGTTAGGAAAAGACCGAAATAATATTTATAAAATAATCGTAGCACAACCAGCTGGCAATGGAAACGTACCAGAAATGAGCACTGAATTTAGTCAATGTTAATAACATGCCATAAAAGATTTCATCTGATTTATTTTAAGCTGTTAAACAGGATGGTTTAGCTGGATCGCTACCAATAAAAAAACACGGTTCCCAGGACAGTATTCCATCTTTTAATGATGCATATTTCTGAGAATTTAGTACTAAAGCATTTCGGATACCATAATGCTTAGCCACCAGAAGAAAGACTGCATAAAATTTCTTCTATTTGCCGACTAAAAGAACTTTTTCTAGGCTTTTTTACGGCCTTTTGTTTTCTAGAGTTCGCCAATCTTCAGCACCAGAGTGAAGGGTTTTTTTGCTCCAACAAACTCGGGTTGTAATCCCATAACTCAAAAAACTGTCGTAAAATTCACAGTATCTCAGACAACAATGCAAGTGCTGCGAATTAGGATCATACAGCGGCAGTTATCTTCCATATTCTTTCTGTAACGCTTACCAACGGCTGTCATGTGTTCAACTAATGCCGACTAACTGCCAATTTAAAAAAAATAATAATAAAAAAAAATGTAAAAGAGCTCCGTGCATTCCTTTAGGGAAATAAAAAAGCATCAGACCATGAGAGTTGATGAAATAACTGAAGACATTTTTTGTTGTTGTTCCAGTAGATTAAAGCACATTCAGTTACTTGGGATTACTGACTTCAACGCGTGGCAGCAATACTTCTCTAGCCCAATCCTGTTTTGGTAATTCTGTTTTAACTTATCGCTGTTACCTTGTAATTCGTTGCTTATCATCTGGATATTTAAACTCTTTTTTAGTTTGGCGGTGATTTAATACCTGGAGAGGAGGAAGAGATCGCAAGTAGCAAAATACAGTGGCTAAAAACGTTAGAGAACGACGAATTTGTGGGTGCTAGTGATTAAGATGTGCGGTGAGTTATTATGGTACAGAAACGAAGTGCCGAATAATCACTTCTGAGAAGATTTCGACGAACCTCCTCAAACAAACGGAATTGTAGGCAGTTTTAATCGTGTTTGTTGATGAAATAAAATTCCTACTAATTTCCTACGCTCAAAGAAGTGATTAATATTACTTTGCATTACTTGAACATCCGATAGGACCTCTTAGATTTTATCCTCCCCCCCACATACACCCGGCAAGATTAGCAGTCATATACTGTATTAAGTTCTCAGTAACTTTAATCTACTAGTTAGTTGTTATGTAAGTGACAAGGAAGATATTGCTAAAAAAATAAGAAAATATCTTACAGATGCCTCGTGTTGTCACATCAACTGATTTGCTATTTTTAATCTTTGGTCAAGGATGAGAATGCATTCTATCTGTGATGACCTATAGAGGGAACTCACAAGCGAACAGGAAATGAGAAAGCTGTGCTTTTTTCTTTCTGATTTTTTTCAGTCTTCAAAACCTTTTGACATTTTCATGATATATATATATATATCATCTTTTGTTTTCTTTTTCAATGATTTTTTTTTATTAGATACTTTACTACAAAGCTAACATTTTCTCATTTCTCTGCTTATTCTGTAATGCATTTTGTTTTTCTTGTCGGTCACTTTATCGTGTAAGATGTCTTCTTTTCTTGGACTGTTTCCGAGAATCCATCAGGGAATTCGTATTCATTTTTCCCACCCTGTTTAGTCTGTTAACGTTTTTGTTTATTGTACTATGGAGAAAAGAATATTTTATTCTCTAACATTTAATATAGGGGTTTGGAGGGAAACGATGATACAGAGTACCAAGCACAATGAACTAATAAAAAGAATATATTGTTTTACTTCTTTCATCGTGGTCTGTTGTTGTTGTTGTTGTTGTGATGCTGCTGTTTAAGAGTATTGCAAGGTACGTGAGTTCACGAAATGGCTATATTTAGAATCGTCTGTTCATCGTTTGTAGTTGTCCAAATGTTTGGTCTATTATAGGCAAAAATGGCCTGATTTCCAGGAAGCGAAGGGGGCTTTTGATTCCGCTTGTGATCAACTAAATCAGTTTCTGTTAACAACACAACTTCAATGCACTTTGCGTTCTGAACCACAGTAGAGGTACCAACTTGCTCAATGGGAAGGAAAGATCTAAGTTACGCCCCCTCTACAAAGCAAAATGACATTCTAGAGAACAGCTACAAACCAGTTTTTACAAGCAAAAAATAATTCTTTCGACTATCTTTTTTCCGATATAAGCATGTTTAGATTATGTTATATTCCGAAATTTCCCTTAAACCTGGCTTAGACCTAAACTTAAACTTAAACCTATTAAAGTAAATTTTCTATTTACTTTAATTAGTACTGGTTTCGTATCACTTAAATTGTGTATTACCACAAGCTCAAATATCTAAAGCTTACTGTTTATCTTTTGTTGCGCTAAATCACCACCTTCTTTATATTATTTACTACGTATCATCATTCCGTTATATGTATGTACTGTGTATATAACAAAAGTTTGATGTTAAAAACTCTCTCTGAGCAGATGTTGCTAGATAGGTGATTTGAATTTGAATCTCTCCCTTTAATTTGATTAAAATTTCACCATTCTTGGCATGATTCAAAATGAATTTATTTACTCGCAGTAAAATTTTGAAATGATGCAATTCCAAAGAACATAATTTGAAATTACATCAGACATTGTGAACCTTTTTATTGACAAAAATTACTTATTTTTATTCATGATATTTGAGAAATTTGAATTGCTAAAGAAAGAAGTAATTTATGCATAAAATGAATACCTTTCCAAGTTGTTTATTTTTAACCATATTTTTCTTCCATTATTTTAAACTGCTTTCATAAACGAATGATTTGTTTACGCTTAGTAGGAGCGTTACTAGTTTTTGTGGTTTATTTCCGAATCGCTCGGAAAAGGAAAGAGCTTGAATTATGGAACTAGCAAAATAAATTCTTAAATACATATCACACAGACACTGCAAATAGTGATGAGAGATTCTATTAGCATTAAATACAATTTCACAAGTAAGTGTTGACATCTGTCTAAACGTTCAGATTTCAAAAAAAAAATAGGTTACATAACAGCGATAAATTTATGCGTTTGACATTTTAGTAAATAGAAAGTGGCTTCAGGGATGGAACGATATTTTAATTAACTGTACGCCTCAAACCATGAAGGCATATCTCTCTGGCCCCAGGAGACTCACTGAAAACACATATACTCACACAGAGGGAGACGTAAACATTCGGCAGTCGATATTTTATTTGTAAACATATTATACAGAGTATATAATATATAAACATATTATATAATGAATGTATAGTTAAAATTAGTAAAAAAGTTAAAATGAGTAATGGTGTTTTAGAATGAAAGATGCTGCTATGCATATTACTGTCACGTGATCTGTACTACCTAGGGAAATGTAGTGTGCAGGGATGAATTTTTTTTGTCTACTGTAAAAGCCATCTTATAATAACACTTCTGGTAGTGGATACTTCGTTAATAGTAACTAAAGGACTGGTTCGTTGAGTGGTTAGCGTAACCGCTCTCCAACTAACAGGCTGTGTGTTTGAATCCCGCCATGAACATGGCTATTTGTAATCGCCTTTATATGGGAGATTAGTTTCGTTGCTCTGTGTGAGACTAGCTCCCCGCTTATTGGAGACCCGAAGTGGTTTGAAAAAGATCCATGTTTATTCTCTAGAGGAAGGTTTTCTTGTCTATGTAAAAATAAAGGAAAAATCCAAAAATAAATAAATAAAAATAAAATATATATAATTGATAAAAATGGGAAAAAAAGTCCTTAGCCAACCATCTGTACAAAATTCCATACGTTTGCAAATAACAGGTTTACTTTGGTGAGTGGGAAAAATAAAATGCAGAGACTGATTCACCACACCCTCTTGCAGTCGCCATTCGCCTTGCCTATCACAGCGATGCAAGATAGTAAAGCACTCTTTAGGCTCTATGAGTATCAGTAAAGCAGGAGTTTATTGGTGAAGCAAAAATCGGTGCCAATGAAGTACATCTATTCATGCTTACCACTTATCTTGCATGCGATAGATACTTCAAATATACAATGAGTCCTGATGTCTGAGAGCAAGTGTCATGATAAAATGGTTAAAATATTTTCGGATGCGGTTGAATGAGATATTCTTGACAGTAACTAACTGCAAATGAATCTAATGGAACTGCAGAATTTATTCTCTCTCTCTCTCTCTCTCTCTCTCTCTCTCTCTCTCTCTCTCTCTCTCTGCCAGAATACTGGGGAGTTTCTAGTTAACCTAAGTCTAGATCCTCTAATATCAATTTTTTTCTGTAGGCTCCTAATGGCACAAGCAATTATAGATGTGTTTTTCTAATGAATTATCCAGTTAATGTATATTTTAATTTGACCATGATATTTTGTATATGATAGAGATTCTGAAGAAACCGATGTCCCATTAAAAGACAGAGCATTAGTTTTTACAAAAGAGTGCACTGCGTTTTGTAAATAGAAAATCTAGCTAATTGCAGAATTATGCATCGGAACCATGCATGAATGTTTCGTTCCAGTTTTCGTACATGCATGCGTAACCACTCTCCAAGACTAAATGACTAAATTACTATCGTGTAATGATGATCCATTACTCCACCAAAAATGTAATTTTAGTAGAGAAGTGGACATTGTGATACCACTCCAAACCCACGTTTAAATATTTCAGAAAGCTGCTGTATGTTTATATGATGATTTTCTACTGGTCAAAACACCTTTTGCAATAGTCGCCTTATGTAAATATCGCACAAAGAGAATATTTCACCAGGATAGGCATTAGCAGCACACTATTCTCTTTGGTCATCTCCACTTGCGCACACACACACACACACACACACACAAACAAACAAACAAATGCACACACGTGCCTAAACGAAGTGTACATTTGGCACCATGAAGTACTTTCTTTGTCTTGATTCGTTAGCACTGTTCTGGTTTTCTGAATATGTTATATAGCACTGATAGGTCTACTGTGATAAATCAAAGGCCAAATATTTTCTGTGTCGATTGTTTGTGTGAGTGATTTATCGGGTTGCGGGAAATCACCACGCAGAGGAATCTTCTATGAATAAACGTAGCTCAAATTTCTTATTCCAGGTTCATTAATTTATTTTTTTCCATTCAGTATGTAAATGTAGTACAGTTTATGGTATAAGAAAGTACGGTATACTTTGTATAATTTTGTATAATTTGCACTTCTGATACCCATCAGAAGTGCAAATTAAAAAAAAAAAAAAATTAAAAAAAAAATAGAGGATCTGTAAATCATGTAAATTACATTTTCCTTAAAGCAAGAAATGTACAATATGAATGAAAATAACGCGCGCTCATTTTCGAATGTGATAAAAACATGAATGCCGAACCCTCTTTTTCATGTGGGTGGAATTTTCCTTTAATAGCAAAACTTTGTTAATTTCAGAAAAAAGCACTCACTTATGCTAAGAACAATAAGCCAACAAGAAAAAATGAATAAATTAAATCTCATATAATAAAAATTAAGACTCCTCTGCTGCCTATAATGCCTATTGTAATCGAGCACATATTTTCTATGAGGAAATGAACAGTGAATTTAAAAAATGTCGAGCAAGTACAGCAACTTCTGTTATTTTAGTAGAAACGCATTTCATCATTCTCCCTAGAAACACTAATTTCAGATCTTACTTATTTCACCAAAAGCCCGTACTTAAGCAAAGAGCAACCGTACTTTTCGGGATAATACAGCCTACCGAAGATATTGCTACAGTAGAAAGGTGTATATTTTCACAAGTGAATGTATTTGGAGGAAAGCAAATGAACAGACGAAAAATAGTAGCATTTACATTTTTTGCAGTGTTTCAAGGTGCATAAGATGCATCGTGCCATGTAAGGAGTCACGTGTTGTGTATAAATTGGAGGAATGTGGTGTTCCCAAGTCATTCCAACTGTGTACGGGTGAAATGGCTGCGAGTAGGGAACTTATGGAGTTTGAAAGAGGCGTTCAGATAGGATGCCATGTTGTAGGCCAAACTGTTCGGCAAATTGCTGTTGACTAATTGGACTATTCCAGGTCAACAATCAGGGAAGAGTCAACTAAACGTGCTACTCGTAGTGAATGAGCAACCACGCTCACCGAACGTGACCGTATGGTGCTACGAAGGATAATTAAAATCCGCTATCGTGGACCAACACGTTTAAAGCATCGACTGTAACACGAATATACACAAAAACATTCAGAACCGATGTTCACACATGAGTTTCCATGATAGAACAATATACAGGCCGCACATTACCCGACCCAACATTCAGCGTCTTCTTCACTTGTCCAAAGAGCATGTACAGTGGGACGTGGAATCTTGGAAAGCTGTGTCATGAAGCGATTAATCACAGTACACCTTCTACCGAGCAGATGGACGGGTGTGGGTGTTACTGGTCCCAGTGAAAGCCTCTTTGCACAGCGCGTAACCCCAACTATGAAATTCGGAAGTGGAGGTGTGATGGTATGATCCTGTTTTTCCTGGTTTGCCTTCAAACCATTGTTTGTGATTCCACGAAAATTGATCTCCGAGTGGGATTTAAACATTCTGAAGAATTCCGTACTTCTTGCTTTGTGATGTTCTACAGAACTGACCATTGTCTCTTTCAGCAATACAATGTACCATGTCATAAGGATGCTGCTGCTGTTACAACTGCGTGATTTGTGGACATTAACCTCACTATACTTGACTAACCTCCACAGAACTGATCGTAACCCTATCTGAATATCTGTTGGATGAACAGGAACGTCGGGTGAAGTCAAGGGACGTCTGCCAGTCCAGATCTCATTACATGCCTACAGGAAGAATGGTCTAAAATTCCGATTGTTTACTATCGTACGCTTGCGAAAATTATTCCCCGTGGGACTGCTGTAATGATCGCAGCGAAAGGAGGTTCTACATCTTATTAAGGTGGATACATTGCTATTTGTTCCTAAGGCTATGGTGTCCGTTGACTTCGTTCCAAGCAGTGTAGATTATACGTTTTTATTCAAACTGGTTGTTTTACTATACTGATGCCAATTATCTGTTAGCAGAATTTATTTCTTTATTTTCATGAATGATAATATAACAATCATATTATGCATAAAATGAGAGGTTTACCTTCATTAGTTTCTTCACTTGATTCCAGTTATAAAATAGGCATAAGTAAAATCGGTAGCAAAATATTTTTGGCGGTTACCCTTCATGTCTCTTTATATAGTTTTATAGAGAAGAAGGATAAACATTTGAGAAGAATCTATGTTTGGATGTAGTTTTTTTTTTATCTGTCATATACACATAATGCTTATTTTATTATAATCCCACATTAGTCTCACAGGAATGTTTTGGGATAACATGCCTTCTTATAGCAGAAGGCATAAACTTTAGTAAACTAGTCGAAAAAAACAAACAAACTTAAATGTATATTAGATTCACTGGAATGAGATCTGTTCAAAAAGTGTCCTAGTTGAATGAATATTTCGGTGTCAATCATTTCTTGTAAGAACGACTAGTTGACATTCAAATATTCATCGAACTTGGACAGACAGAGAATGAAGAACACATCTGTGCAGATTTAGTCGATTTAAGCTATTTAGGATCGTTGCGCATAACGCATAACATTACTGGCTGGATGGGTGAAGCAAATATGCTTTTCGTTTTCCCCTTTGTCTGTTAAGGGAGTGTTTTGAATGGATTGTTTAATGAGCTTTAAGCTCGCCACCTGATGGCTGTGAGTTTAGCTGTGTTTATCTGGACATAGGATGGACTTTGGCCTTTTGTGTTTGAGTCTTTCTTCTTCATTATATTCTGAGGCTTCCTTGATCAACGGGTTTGGGTGGTTGCTTGTTGTGGCAAAGAATTTCTCAGCAAGATCTGGGAGTAGGTAGGAGATGTAAGGGATGTTGATTTCTCTGTGGATTTGTGAGTTTCTGATGTACCAAGGGGCGTCTAAGATCATCCTCAGGCATTTGTTCTGTGTTCTCTGTAGTTTTTGGATGTTTGTATTCGTGGTATGACTCCATGCAGGGGATGCGTATGTGATAACCGGGCGTATTAACATCTTGTAGATGAGAAGCTTGGTTTGTGTGTCCAGTTTGCTTTTCCTGTTCATCATAGGGTAGAGCTGCGCGATAACTTTCGATGTCTTTGAGGCAGTGTGCTTTATGTGATTGCTGAAGTTGAGTTTTTTATCGAGTGTTACTACGAGATATTTGATGTCATTCTGCCATGGGATCTTGACACCTAAGAGGTAAATGTCATCGTGTTGTGGACTCTCTTTCTGGAAAATAGTACGGCTGAACTTTTTTCAGGATTTACTTGAATCCTCCAGTCTGCCAGCCATTTTTCTATTATGTGAATGCTGCTTTGTAGTTTTCTAATTGTCAGATTTGGACTCATAGATCTTGACAGTTTTGCAGTGTCATCTGCGTATAATGCTGTGGTTGTTGTTCTTGGGTTCAGAGGGATGTCCGCTATGAAGATTGAGAACAGGAGAGTTGCCAGAAATGAGCCCTGAGGAACGCCTGCGGATACCTTTCGTCTGGATGATAGTGTTCATTGATTTTTATTTGCATATATCTTTCTTTAAGGTACGAGTGGATGATTTTAGTTAACTTAACTGGCATGTTAAATTTTATGAATTTGTACAGAAGGCTTTGATGCCAAACTTTGTCGAATGCTTTTGTTGCATCGATGAAGATGGCAGCTGTGTGTTGTTTCCAGTTGTAGCCTTTTGTGATGATCTCCACTAGTCGGTGTATTTGTTGGACAGTGCCCTTGCGGAAGACGAACTGCTCATTTGGTACAATTCCCATTTTTCTGTATCCGCTTGAAGCCTTGAGAGTATCACTTTCTCGGTCACGTTTCCGAGGCTGTGTAACAAGCTGATTGGTCTGTAGTTGGGGTGTTCGGGGTTCTTTCCCGGCTTCTTTAGTGGTATGATATTTGCGATCTTCAAAGCTGTGGGGAAATGCTGGTATCTGAGGATAGCGTCAGTTATGTTGACGAGATATACTATTGCCTTTCTTGGGAGTAGTTTAATTATTCGGTTAGTTATGCCATCTGGGCCTGGAGCCTTTTTGCTGTTTAGATGGGTTATGATGTTTATTATTTCTGCTGGAGTGGTGGGAGTGATGGGTTCTGAGTTATCTTTCTTCAATTGTAAGGTTGTCTTAACCTGGCGGTGTATCTTGTATATAAGGTTGATGCTTAGGTTTGTATAAGATGGATTATACTGTGATTCCAGTTTATCTGCTAGTGCTTCAGTTTCTCTTTATATGTGTGTGCCGTTCCTTTCTTGGTCTGTATGGGGGGTATGATTTGTTGTTTGGTGCGGATGGTTCTTAGAAATTTCCAGACAGGGTGATCTTCAGCATTGATATTGGTCAGTTTGTCTTCCCATTTTTGATTTCTATGTTTTTGAAGAGCCTCTCGGACCTGTCTGTTTCTGTTGTTCAGTGCTCTTTTGTCTTGTGGTGCTCTTTTGTCTTGTGGTGCTCTTTTGTCTTGTGGTGCTCTTGTGTTATGGTTTATTCTTTGCTCTTATTAGATCCATTATTTCCTCTGGGATGTGGCTGGCTGGGTGATGGACTATGGTTTGCCTGACTGCTTCCATTGCTTTCTGGATTTGGCTGGTTAAATTGTTTACCGCTGTATCTATCTCTTCCTTTTTGCGGATGATTGGAACTGGACCGATATTCTCTGGGAAGACCTTTGATAGCTTGTCCCATGGTATGAATGTGTGTGGAGGAGAGAGTGGATCTGTACGTGGTGCTTTTGGTGTTGTTTGATGAACTGAACCAAGATGTGTGTTTTGCATTGAGATCCCCTGCTATGATAATGGAGTCATTGAATCTTAGGATGGAGTCCAGATCTGTTGTCAGTATAGGTATGCTTGGTGGGTTATAAGCGGCATAAATTTTTATGCTGCTGGCATTGCTAGTATGTACTTCCACTCCGGTTACTTCCAGGTTCCTGGATTTAGGATTGGGTATTGTGTTGTGATTTAGCTTTTGATACATATAGCAGTACCTCCTCCTCTTGCACCAAGTCTATCATTTCTGTATGTAGTGTAGCCATATTCTTGGGTTGTTTGCTGGCCTTAGGTGGGTTTCTCCAATTAAGATGATATCAGGACTGTGTCTAGTCGCAAATTCCTGCAGTTCCAGGACTTTGTTTGTCAATCCGTTTGCATTCCATGCAACTATCTTGAGTGACTTTGGTTTGAATTTTTTGTTCATCGTGTATGGCTGTTATGGTGGTTTGAGTTCCTTGTAGGGGTATCTTTCTGGAAGGTGGTGAGATTTTGCATGATTGTTTTGCTAAGTTCTTTCATCATGTTGTACAGCGAAGCTGTTAAAGCTGCCGTTAAATCTGGGCTTGCTTGCTCATGGGTAGTGGGGATGCGATTTCTTGCAGCCTCTGCATAAGTTTTGATCTTGGTTGTTAGGATCGTTGGATACTGATATTTACAAAACATCATTAGTTATATAAAAATTGAAATGGTGTTTTTTATATTTTCTAACTGTATTTTCAATATTAGAAAGTTAATGAAAAGAGTTTATAATTTTTAAGTCGATTTAAGCTATTTACGCTTGTTGGATACTGTCGGTTTGCTGAAGTGTAACAATAAAGTATACAGTTCTTGTTTATATTTATATGACGAATTTAAGGAGAGATAAAATCGCTCTTGTTATAAACGAGGCAGTCTCCTCTCTTATGTGTTAACTAAGGAATACAAAACCGTCTTCATACTAAATGTGAAGGAGTTTCTCCTTTATCCTTGACTACCCATGCTTCTAGGTTAACCATTTAACCATTTGTCTACAAAAACTATTGTTGTGAAATAGATTTTCTGACCTCACATTATTTGAGTTAATATAAGAAAATTTATAAAAATGAAGTGGATATTAAATCCCGCATTATTTCAAAGCCGAATACAAAAACTATAAAAGTTTCGTATGAAATTTGACCACAGAGCTTACGGGAATACAGATTACACTCACCGGCATTTACGAGTTGCTCTAGCCGGACCTTATAGGAGACATGCCCGCTATGACAGCGTCCATATATTCGCCTGCTCTTGGTCAATTTAAGGTTTCACTGGCCTGACAGCTGTTTAAACTGGTTGCTTTTCGTCTAAAACCAGGCGGATACCTTAAGAGAGTACAAACTCTCAGTACTGAGGAACTTGAAACATCGGAGAGGTGTATTTTTCGTAAGCGAACTGCCTGTCGGTGCGTAAAGTATTTACTAAAATAAAGAGCCAAAAGGCTTCACTTCGGCGATGCAAAATGTATATTTATAAAAATGAAGTGGGTATTTAATCTAACATTATTTCAAAGCCAAAAACAGAAACTATAAAAGTTTCGTATGGAATTTGACCAGAGAGCTTACGGGAATACACTCGCCGGTATTTACGAGTTGCCCTAACCGGACCTTATAGGAGACATGCCCACTATGAGCTTACGAGTTTTTGCAAATCGTAAATACGCGAGTGTATTCCCGAAGGTTCTCTTTCTGATCAAATTCATACGAAATTTGATCAGAACCCAGTCTTCCTAACCAAAGGCTTCGTCTATACTAACTGAGCTATGGAGGTTCTATTGTGTAAGATACTAATGTAACTTACACAATAGTATCTTACACAATAGAACCTCCATAGCGTAAGATACTAATGTAAAGCGTATGTCATCATTATTAGGAGACATCGTGTGCGTTGTGATAGATACTTTAATAGAAACTAGGATAGCTTACATTTGCATTATAAAAAAAATTAAATTTGTATTATAAAAACAGAGCAAATTTCATCAGTTAACTGCTTAATAGCAAACCGGTTTGCACATGTATTTTAATTCCCTATTTCGAAAAACCACATTGAAAATATATACTACAAAAGAAATAATTTTCAACGCTTTCGAAAACCCTCCCTGTCAACTTAAGAAGACAGAATCTGTTTTATTCAGAATCTGAAAAGTATTTGTCTATAGTCTCTCTTCACTGTGGATTTTATAGTGTTCTAATTAATATTTATGTGCACACAACCATTTTCTATTAAATTTGTGGATTTTCCTTTCTCTTTCTTCCTCCAAAATCGACGCATACAACGTTAAACCAAAATTTATATTTATAATTTCTTCTTTCCACGCAACATCTTAACAAGATCTTTGAAAATTATGATCTGGCATTCTTTCCGCCTATCTTTCGGGAAATTTGCAAATTAAATACAAGCATTGGAATAATATTTATCACCCATTGAGGCCAAATTTGTGTCCATGCTTTTCCTTCTGAAAGAAAATTCACCTATGTCATCACTTTTGTAATTGCCTTTTCTCTTGGGATGATCTCTTAAGATTAGCTTAATGTTCATCTAAAGCCTCCACTATGCCTGCTGTTGAGTGTTGTTGTTTTTCTTATATTGAAACGAGTACTATGTGCACTCTCTTTTACCATTATAATATATACAGTAATTAAAGTTTACTTTATCAATTACAAGGACGCTTTCTTTGCTTCTTTAATGAGGATTTTTCAACACGACGCATAAGTCAGCTGAATTAAACTGTTTTTGCACAAAGTAATCACAAAACAGTACAGATATAAAACAAAATTTGCTATATCCTCAATAAAAATGTATGCCCTCTTTATTTATCAATATAACAATTGAACCTTTACAAGAAAATGAGGTCAATTATTAATGATTTTTGAGGCAGTGAAATATTTTCCCGAAACATTGTTGTTGTTGTTGTTGTTGTTCATAGACGACCGTTTTCTTCTATAGCCACAACAACGGAAACATTACATAAAAATTGCAAATTTTGATATTTCAAAAGATATGACGTATCACTTATGTTAGGAACTGCATGACTTACTTCAAACTTTATATCAAAGTAATTAACACTTCCCAGCTATAAATCTCCATATCTATCGTTGAAAGAAGAATGAAATATAATGTGGAAAAGTTACAGATTGGTTGAAGTTGAAGATTAGCACTATTCATCAGTTGCTGAGACGCTCATTATCCCCTTGTGTCCCCTGAAACGGCAGAGTCTACGCAAATGAGGGAGATTTATTTCCTAGGACAAGGACACGCATAATTTAGTAATTGGATTCTATGCCGAGAAAATTAATTTGTGGGATTTGAACTTACTCCATAAAGAAAACCATTTTATCAGATACGTTGACAACATAAACTGAGTTCTTCCTTTCGTTTTTGCGCCGATAGATATGGAAGTATTAAAACATAATGGTAATGCTTACTATGAAGAGTAAGGTGCTTGTATCTGTACTGAATGCTAAAGTTATGTACGAGGTAGTGTCAGTTTATTCCTATCTTATTGCAAGTAATGTGATGATAAATGTGAATATTATTATTGTAAGTGAATATTTTAGGCTATAATATAAACAGTTTATGAAATTTGTATTGTCTCTGAACTTTCATGCTTGTTCCTTTTCTAATCATTGATATAAAGAGATAAGCAATGCATGTTATGGAGCACTCTAGATCAGAACATGTCTTTTGATTGCAACTCTATTGTTTAACTTAAATTAAAATAAAAATTTTAATAAAATAAATAAAAATAAAAAATAAAAAATAAAAATAATAATAAATGATTATATATGTATTGCCTACGTTTGATGTTCTTTTGGCAATAATGATCTTTAAAATTTGGAATGGATACTGCAGATTACGAAGATTGTGATATCAATAAAATAATTGTAATCAAAGGATATTTTCTGGTCTAGGATGTTCCGCAACATAAAATATTTGTTTACCTTTTGATGTATAAAATTTAATTTTATTAAAAATTCCATGAAGGATTTAGGTGAGAGAAAAATATATAATTATATATTTAATTAAAGTAATGAAATATATTAATCTACCTTTTATTTTTAAACATCCTATTATTTAATATAAAAAGATGTTTATGTTTAATAAAATTTAGAGGAGGTGATTCGAGACAAGCCAAAAGTCCTTTTTAGGACTTCCAGGGTAATAAATGGCAATGCTGTAGCCAATGAAGTTTTAACTGACGATCGGCTATTGCCGTTACCCAGCCATGACTGGAGCTTTTTAGCTCAATAACACTCCATCCACACAGATTTTCTTCAGAAATAACACTCCATCCACACAGATTTTCTTCATTCAGATGACGGGATAAAGAGTCAAAGGGCTCAGTCTATCGCCCAGTTCTTTTAAGAACTTAATAAATTTTATTCGAATTCTTTTGTAAAGTTATAAATGTATTTTAATTACAAACCCTGGCAAAATATATTCGACCAATGGTGTTTATTATAGGGATGACTATAATGTACCCTGTATTTTTTAGAAAGTTTAACATACGAACGGTTTAGCATGCAAGAAATGAAACACCTCACTTTCAAGTATAAAAAGAAAATAAACATTTTATTCCCCAATATGCAAATCTACAATTGTCTGCGCAGCCGTAAATCATGGAGAAAACGTTTATAAAGAGCAGAACCGTGGTTGCAAAATCTGAATTCTTTCTATAGTGTGAAGGGAATGGCTCCTGTGAAAGAACTTTCCAGAGATTTAAAAAACAGAATGATTGTATATCTGAAAGCCCAAATGTCTCAAAGACAGGTAGATATAGTACTAAAATATGCTCAAAGTTCTGTAAGCTACATCTGAAAAAAATATCGTTCGCTGATAGTGTAAAAAACATTCCTTGAAGTGGACGTCCACGTGCTACCTCACGCGGACAGGAAGAGAAAACTGGCTGCACTTGCGAAAACAATGAGCCGTTCAATATCCAAACAACTTAATGCCACATGGTCGAACTATACAGTGAAGGTAAGTGATCGCACAGTAAGACATCGGCTATTATGGATGTCAAGGATTTCACTTTTGCAAAGCAAAAACGAAACCTTTCTTAACAAAGCAACAAAAAAAAGTGTGTGTCGAATGGTGTAAAAAGCATGTAAATTCGGAATTTGATGATTGGAAAAAAAGTCACTTTTAGTGACAAATCTCAAGTTTGCCTTGAATCCTGTGATAATAATGGTGTCTTTGTATGGAGAGGTGTTAAAGAAACGTTCTTCGATGAGTGCATTAATACCAAGGCTAAATTCTCACCCTCATTTACCGTTTGGGGTTGCATGAATTCGCACAACGTTTGGAAAATTATGTAGCGTGTTAGGTACAGTCAACTCCGAAGTGTATGAAGAAAATTTAAAGCATTTTTGGTTCCTAGTGTCGAAAAATGGTTCCAGAATTCCAAAGACTTCACTTTTCAAGATGATACTGCATCTTGCCACCGCAGAAGACGATTCAAGAATTATCTGCGAAACAACGGAAACACACCAATTAAAGCTATGACTTGGCCTTCGAATGGCCCAGACACAGTGGCGTAGCTAGGGTTGCGGAGGGGGAGGTCCGCCCCGGGCGACACTTTGAACCTTTTTGAACTTTTGCAATTAATTCTAAAATACAGTCTCGAGAACTCATTTCCAACTATTGAATACTACTGCGAATTTTCCTCACAATTACTGTAAGTATTGCTAGTTGTGAGAGGAGTTTTTCTAAATAAAATTGATTAAGAATTACCTACATTATTACATTATTACGAAATAGACTTCGCCAATTTCACCGACGATTCTGCTAACAGAAAAGCAAGAAAAATAACATTTTAGAATGTTGGAATTAAAGTTTTACTTCAAAAATAAGCATAGTGATTTAATTTGTTTCCCTATACGTCGTTTTGACTTTTCGTAGTATTTCTGGTGTGTATTGAGAGGGGGCGGCAATCTCAGGGATCGTCCCGGGTGTCAACACCTCTAGCTACGCCACTGCCCAGCCCTTAATCCGATCGAAACTGTTTGGAATATTTTAAAGCGAAAAATCGTTACCAAAAGGCCCACGAATATCGTCGAATTACGTCAAGTAATCACGGAAAGCTGCAGCGAAATTCTACCAACCGACTGTCAATGGCTTATTGAATCCAGGCCACGAAGGATGAAAGCCGTTATTCGGGCTAAAAGTGATCGGATACATATTTCCCAATCAAAGAATGATAGCATACTTTTTTTTATTTCGGTGTTTGATTTTCCATTCACCTAATATCTGGTTAAAAGTTGCTATATATTATTTTTTTGTAATAAATTTTTTAACCGTATTTATATTCATAACTGTTCAGTGTGAACAAAATTTATGTATTAAGGAAAAAATAAATCCTAATATGTGTACGATGTTAGTGTTACAGTCGTTGATCGGATATTTGCCAGGGGTGAAACAGTCATACGGACAGTGTGCTTGAGCCTTTCTTTTTTTTGAGTAACGTTGAGATTTGAACTTGATTTAATTTCGCGTTAACGCTTGTGGACTAATCAGCGAAACACACGATTGTTCAAAACATTGTTTTATGAAAAAATAAATAAATAAATACAACGAAACACTGAATTTATGGTGTTCGAGTGTTTGGAATTATGGGCGAACTACTGCGCTCTGAGACAGTATATTATGACTCTTAATAGCGTGTGTGTTCTTGTTGGTTTGACTGTTTTACATAATGAAATAGATTTAGGTGAAAACTGATTACTGACATTTGAAGGGGTTATTGATGTCACAGTTAATTTATAGCTGTTCTCTTTTAATGTATATTGAACAAATGAATAATATAGGGCCAGCTAGACTTGCAACACTTGCAGGTGCAAACTTGACGTGTTTGCTTACTTGGGAAATGGTGTGAAACCAGGTTTAAAATAGCTTGTTATCTTTAACATTTATTATACCCAAGGTAAAATACTTTCTACATATATATGTATATGTATATGTATATATATATATATATATACATATATATGTAGAAAGTATTTTACCTTGTGTAAAATATATATATATACTAAAAGTATATATATATACTAAAAGCCGAGGGATAACTATATATATATATATATATATATATATATATATATATATATATATATATATATATATACATATATATACATATATATATATACGTATATATGTATATGTATATATATATATACATATATATACATATATATATATACGTATATATGTATATGTATATATATATATACATATATATACATATATATATATACGTATATATGTATATGTATATATATATATATATATATATATATATATATATATATGTATATATATATATGTATATATATATATGTATCTATATATGTATATATATATATCTATATATGTATATATATATATTGTTATCCCTCGGCTTTCAGTTGTTAGATGTCTTCAAATTAGGTCCATATAACAAGTAAATGCCTCAAATATGCAGTATATATAATTTAATAGAAAAGCAGACAACTGCTTACCAATATATGTCAGGGTTAATTTGCTCACAGTTTATAATTATTGTCAAGTAATCGCCGAGATTGAGAATAGTTCATTCGGATTAGATTTTTTGTGAGATTTCAATTCATAAGGGTAGTTCTCATCACGTGGTAAATAATAGCCCCATATTATTTGTTGAGTGGGGGGTGGGGCATGGTTCCATACGAATTAGATTTTTATGATGTTCTATAGTATATTTGTATCTGGATGAGCAGAAATTAGGAGTAAAAACACTTTTAGATTGTTTAAATCGAATTATGATAATCATTGCTGCCTGGTTGTCAGAGTGGTTAGTATAGCCGCTCTCCAGCAAAGAACCTGCGGGTTCGAATGCTGCCTAGGCATAAATGTTTGTGAATGTCTTCCACCTTCATCTATTCATTCATACAAATGAATAAACACTCTCCCAAGATGGTGTGGATCACCATGGGAGAAGTAGACCCAGCGCTCCCGCAAGGGGAGAGGCCCTTTACCCTAGAATTTTCCTAGAAGGAAAAATTTACTGGCTGAAAAAAAAAATAATAATCAATAATTTACTCTTTCCGAACTTTGACAATACTATTCGAACGCATTTGAAATACACTCAAGACACAATCGTTTTCTTTCTTTCTATTTTCCCCTAAGCGACAGTTTCACTACATATCTGTCTTTTGAAGTGCAATTCCAAACTTGTGTGTAGTGGGGGAAGTTTTCCAATTATTATGTATATATAAAGAGACTTCGTTCAATGACAGAAGAGTCTCGTATAACAACTCTTACGTAAGTTTTGCATTTATGCCATCTACCTTAATCCTTTAAGGCCGGCTGCAGCGGAAAGATAAAACGAACGACATTAGAAGGAAACAAGAATCTCGTGTTCCTGTTTATCAAAAATATTTCTTGGAAACGTAAAGCACGGAAGAGATTTATCTGTTGTGCTCGAGATTAGAAGCGACACAATCACTGAACATTCCTTTGTGTGTGAATGTATGTATATATAATAGAGAGAGAGAGAGAGTGTGAAAGGAATATATATATGATGCTACCGAACAGTATCTGTTTAGGTGGAATCGATTGAACGCTAGGATATGTAACAGTAGTTTTATTATTCCCTGGGATATTTCTGGCATTTCCATTAGTGAAAAATCTATTTATAGTTAATCTTACCGAAGAATAACTATTTTTATGGTAAATCTTAAATTTCTAATGTAACGTTTTGTTGCCAGTACTAGACAGAATGTTCCTTCGCCGATATATATATATATATATTTTTTTTTTGTTTGTTTGTTTGTTTTAATTTGACATCTAATTAATATATATATATATCAACCTAAAAATATGCATTTGTATTGAAAAGATGTGAAATATCCTGTAATTATCTGAAACATTCATTCTTTCTTTCTAGAACTGACCGTTATTTGTACAGAATCTTGGAAACTTCCTTTGGCACCACCTATGGGGAAACAGGAACTACTAGACATTTTCCTATTTATATTTTCCAGTCAATAACTATGAACACAAAAATGTTTAAAAATTGTAACGTACGACATATACAACTCTTCATTCAAATTCTATCATAAATAGGGTGCAAATGAGTGTAAAATCATTTGCAGAATAGATTTGACAACTGCTTAGATTGAGATTTCCTTCATTAACATGATGAGTCTACTAATTAGCATATCTACAACAGTGTGCTATAGAGTTCAACGATATGTTCGTTTGTTAATCGATACTTGTACGAACTAGTCATTGCGACACTGTGATATTAACGAGCATCACTTGAAATCGATCATCATCTGAAGTTCGTCAAGGATAGCAAATGTCGTACAAACAAAGTGGAGTAAGAAATAAGCATGCCATTTTTACATTAAACCATCTTGATGTACATCCTTCCATTCTAATTGTAGGCATACAACTTAAATATAGAACAGAGCAAAACATATATGTTTTGCTCTGTTCACACATGCAATTATAGTATTTTGAAAATGTTTTTTCTTAGCTCTTTGCCAGATATAAGAAATTTAAATACAGATTTTTATTAAGTTATAATGATTGTCAACTATTTTTCGTTGTTGGGTAAAGTTAACTATACTTATATAATTTTGCATAGCCGAATTGAATGCCTTTTGGCTCTTTATTTTAGTAAATAATTTTAATTTTTATATTTTTTATATGCGTGCTGAGCTCTTCTCTAAATGAATATAAAATTCATTTTAAACTTTGCAGTAATTTAGCTGTGTACGATATGACAAATATTAATGTTTGTTTAATTTTAATCCAGTCGCCTCCAGAATTTTCAGGAAAGCAGTTGATGGATTTATTTTTAGTGTTCCTAACAACAGTTGACGCCATATTTTCATCTCAAAATACGTAACTACAACAGCGGTTTCGTGTACGTCATATTTCATTAAACTATTTCACTAATTGTCAATTAAAACGATAAACGATATTCAAGACTGCGTACTTTTTTGAAATACCGGTTTTACAGACAAACAATTACTACTTTACTTTATAAACAATCATTTTACATTAATCGTCAGGAAAAAAAAGCCCGAAGTTGTTCGGTTTATTTTTTAAAGCAGTTTTGGAGAGTGAATTTGCTAGTGCAGCTGATGAGTAGATGAAAGAGAGAGACGTTTCGCACTATAGCACACTTTCTTTCAAAAAAAGTACACGGTGATCTATCCAGTGAAGGATTTATGGATAAGCCACAAGTTCTATCAACGTCAACAATTCTTCAAGATAGAGTGAGCCTCAGGCTTAAGATATTTTTTTCTTCTTCTTCGTGTTTTTTCAACCAAGTGACGTTAGCAAGCACACTCTATCATGTTTATCTATTTCGAAACCACGTGATCCAAATTCTTTAAACGATGTTTTATACTGAAACATCTAGAGTATTAGAGCTTTAAGCAGCACATTTCCTATTAGACATACTTTACTTAGTAATAAAAGCCAATAAAAACATTTTAAAGTTGATTCTGATAATATCTTTCTTCGGAATCGAGTGAAAGCTCTTCTTGTTGTGAAAGGTAAAGAAAAATTGGTGAAACAGATTACCCAGCATCCATCTGCGTCACTTCAAATATAATCGAAGTTCTAGTCTTTTAGCAGATTCTTTTCAACTTAAATGAAAACCAACAGCATCCAGATATTTCACTTTATGATACTTAACTGGAACACGCTTTTCTTTCTTTCTTTTCTTTTGTTTCATAAGCATACGATTTGTATACGAATATCAATTCTTAATTTCATCAGGATATTAAATGTTATAAGCGTACAATTTTTTATTAATAATATCAATATTTAATCCATAATAATATGAGCGTCAATGGAATAAGAAATTTCATGTTCAGGAGGAACTTTTATAAAAATACATTCCATGATCATTCCATTTTTAATATCAAAAACAGAAGTAAAAACATGAGAGTTTTCTGTGATCACCAGGCCGCAGATTTGAGATTCTTGGGGAATTGTTTGGGAAGAAATACTAGTAATGGATAACATGCTGTAGAAGGAATATTTCTTCGTCTAACACCATTAAAATTCTTGGTTAATTAAAAGATCAAAATTTTTGATTTCTCCCTCGAAGTTTTGATCATCAAGCAAAAATTGTCATACTTCGGACATATTATGTGAGCAAATGACAGTCTGGAGAAGATGATGATGCGCGCTAAGTTGATGGAAGAAGGAGAAGAGGAAGATCAAGAATTAGATTGGTAGATGGAGTTAAAGAAGCAACTGGAGTGCGCTTGGAGGGTCTGAAAAACATGGTCAGGGACAGATCGGAATGGAGAGTGTATATTCGTGGAGTCTTCAGAAGTTGGAAACGACTGGATGGAACATAGCACACACACATAGGCTTGATAAGCATGGTATACAAGTATACCTTGCATATCTTCTAACACGGAATGTATACAAGTAAATCTACATTCAGTTTCGCAGATTTCCAGGTTGCAACTCCACAGTTCCCCTTACACAAACATAGTAACCAAAAATTAAGAGCAGGAGAGTTTCCTGAGTACCAGATACCAATCCAAGTATTAATTTAATCCCTTCTGAGATCCCAACTATGTTAAATGATATGCTCAACTCTCTAGAAGAGCACAGTAAAACACTCTTCTAAATACACATGAATACAATGAAAACTTCTGCCCAAGATAGGTCACTGTTTTAGGTCCCTGGTTTTTTTCTTCCCCCCCCCCCTTTCTTCTCGCATGCAGTACACGCAATGATCTTGCTCGCATGCTCATTACACTGTTTTTAATAAATTAAGTTGCCACATCTCCTCTATTTGAGGGTACAGCGGTTAAGTGGTTTCAGTAGGCGGACCGTTAATACAACGGACACCGAATTCGATGTTGAAGCGTCAGGAGCGTTCCAGATTAGATGACGAAAAATTCTGCAGCTGCTCCAATGAATGGGAGGAGGTTAGGCACTACACCAGGAGACTATTAGGTCGGATTCACATAATATCACAAAAAGACGAGGAGTTTCTGAAAATACAGCTAATATAATTCTCCATTCGAAAAAGAAAAAAAAAACATAAGATTCCTGGCTCCCAAAATGAAAGAACGACTTACAAGAACATTACATTAAGTTGTAGTGCAGTTACATAAGCTTTAAGCAATTTGCTTTTCCACTTCCACTGAAAGAGAATCACTTCCAGATTCTCTTTCAGTGGAAGAGAATCTGGAAGTGATTCTCTTTCAGCATTTGCCATTCCATTTCACGAGGGCTTTGAAACGTTTGTTCTACGTGAATTTCCATTCTTTATTTAAATGAAGAAAACTGGTTGCTTTCTTCATTTGGAAAATGAAGAAAGCAACCAGTAAATTTCAGCTATACTTGTAGGAAATCATGTTACGCTACTTGCACATTCAATAAAGAAAGGGACATACACACACAAAGAGAGAGAGAGAAAGAGAGAGATTCTGGGTTTGGTTATATGGTTATTACTTCTAGAAGCTAACATGATAGTTCTTTTATTATTTTTAAAGCTCTGTCGGCTTTTAATTAAAAATAACCACGGTATAAAAATCTTCGCGAGATCATACTCTAAGTAGAAATTCAGTCCCTTAATTCTTTCTTTCTGTTACTCTACTGCTAATTGCATATTAATGCTGATTTGCAGTCAATTTGCATGTTTATTGAAAATTAGCAGAAAAGTGCATTACTCTTAATTCCATGTGGGATTTTAGATGACGCTTCAAATTCACAGCGCAAGACAGTCGTTACAGATCTCTATCTCGTGACCTTGAAAATGCATCGAACAGAAAATTTTGGTAATTTATGAACGTTATACTTAAAGTATTATGCACTGATTAATTATTGTCTGTGCTTTTATAATAATTAATATATTTTTTTTTTGTAAATGAATGTAGTTTAGTAATCTGTGGCAACAGCAGTTCTTAACGTTCGCTGTTAGATCAAAGAGATCACATGACGTGGGAATTAAAAAAAAAGTCAGGAAAGATTTAAAGGAACATAGCAAAGACAAGAAAGTTATGCCACAAAATAAGAAACTACACAGAATCAGTTAAAATATTGCGTAACGAAAATCAAGTAGCTAAAGTCTGTTATTAAAAAATGACACGACGATTCCATCATAAAATCTGCCATTGTCGAGCATAAATCAAAAATATAGCAAAAGCAATTTTTAATCTTCTAAATTTTTTAATCATTCAAGGTTTCCACAGAAAGATTGTCGTTCCAAACTTTCAAAGGATGAGACGATCGACTTCGCTTTTGGATTATGAAGAGGATCTTTCATGGGTATAGGTTCAATAAATTTTTTTCGATAGCTAAAAAGTCATTTTTATATTTTTTCATTCACAAGTAATAATAGTAATCAGTGATGGGGAAAAATAAATCGAATTATTATAGAAATAATTAAATACTAAAACATATTATAACCTCAGCAAAATATTTATGCAACAAAGATTTAAAAAGAGAAAACAAAATTCGCTGATTTAACGTCAGCAACTTTCTTCTCCTTCTCCCCCCCCCCCAAAAAAAAGCCTCTTCTGGATATTAAGTGGATGGACATCCACAATTAAAAATTATGAAATCAATTCAGGTATTTACTATAATAGTCAAATATTTAAGGAAGAAAATAGTTCAGTAGGTATTCAAGAATTTATTTATAGATATTTTTTATTTTAAAAATAGCTTCGGGGGATTGATTGGTCAAAATAAATAAAATACATATTTTATTTATATATTTATTTATTTATTTTAATAAATATAAGAAACAACTGCAGTTCCTGAGAGAGAAAATCTTACTGTATTTAATGATTCTATCTAATTTTTTTTCCACTCACAGCACAAGAATTTTATCACAGATGAAAGGTAGAAATTATGTTAAACACAATAATCAAAGCAGTTTATAGATGGAGAGATCATAAAACGTTTTCTTTTTTTCTTTTCTTTTGTCAATGATGATATGGAATCGATTTTTTCACATACATCGCATAGTTTTTATAAGCTGTGTAGCTCAGTGGATGTGGCGTTTGCATACCACGGCGCTTGGCCGCACGAAGGAAGACTGGTTTCGAGTCTAGTCGACGACTAGAGGAAGTTTTTCTAAGCCTTTTTTCGACCGGTTCCCGAGTTAGTCGATCTCTGGCACGGGCAAGAGGGTTTTTTCTCCAGGAAACTCGGGTTTTTCGTCCTGTAAACTCAAGAAAATCGACCGTAGAACCCACATTATTTCAGACATTAAATATATTGTGTTAGGGTTAGGGACCACGAGATGGCAGCACATTTGAGCCGTCTCTCTTCACTGCGTACCGCGTAATTAGTGATATCTGTGATTGGGTACCAGTGGAGATTGAACTGCCCACTCAGTCTCCAAAAGTTAGATAGGGCTAAATGGCCTCGCCTACTCCTGTATACGGGAATAAAAAGGGGTTAGCTGATTTTTGCTGATCGCATAGTTTAAGCTAGGAATTGTATTTGTAAAAATTAAATTTCCTATTAGCTGGCAATTTTTACTTTTAATTCCAGTGATTTCACAAGTTTCTAATCTCACGTAATCACTTTCAAAAACACTACAATCATTAACATCACAAAGCCTACAAGTAAGAATTTTAGGATTAAAAGTGTGTCTGTCTGTTCAACCTTTTAGGTGATCCTTCCGTGTTTTATCTGTTTTGAGATTCTTTTTATCAGAGAGATTAAATTCGTGCCACGTTCAACCTTAGAGCGGATGTTATTTGTTAAAACATAGGACATCCATATCAAACAACTGCAATCAGTTGAAATTGACTCGCTATTCAACCGCTCTGTTTTCCTTGATCTTAAAAGGACAGACGTTTCTTCTTAATCAAATGAACTTAGTATTCCATGTACGATGGAGGCCTATTTGAATCGTTAATTGAGTACGTTCCTTAAGTAACCCCCCACCCACCCCCTCAATCTAGTAATGGAAGAGAGCAGAAAGTTGGGTTGGGTTAATTAAAATTAAAGTCGAGGCACGTTACGTTTTCATTTGAATCCCAAACGCAATCCTGAAGACCTATAAATTAACAGTGATGTTATTATAGAACAAAAATCTTTTAAAGAATTTTTTTATTTATGATTTGTAAGCTGAATTAATTAGAGAAAGAAACGGTATGAGAAAGACTCTAATCCTTTTAAAACAATATAGGAAGCCGGAATGGAAGAAGAGAATGAGAAGTTGATTCTATATTTGGAGATGAACCGTGAACAGATGTTGACCAGCAGCTGTTTGTTTAAACATGTTTAGAGAAAATTAGAAGAAGGATGGTATTTAGTTGCGTAGCAGCCATGTAAGTATCTATTCTAGAGAAATTAATCTTGTTTAGTGAGCAGAATACTACTAAAAGTGAGGTAGAGAGAGGTATTGTCTTACTTCCTGGAAATCAGACAGATTTCCTTTTCTTTTTGAATAATAAAATTCACAAGAAAGATTATTTTAACCACACTTGAGAATGACAATAAGCGTGATGTTAAAATCATTGGTCACAGATAATCTTATTGGTTGATGAGGCTTTAGAGGAATGTAGTGTGATCAGCAAAGCTAAATAGGATTGGACGTTAGCGAGAGAAGATTATTGATGTATAAAAGAAAGAATGCATGTGAAAGCACCGAGCATTGATGAAAATATTTGTGTTCAAGAAACTATCAGCCATGACGCACAAACGACCTTCGAAGAAGAAAGCTGGCAATCTACTCGGGTTTCTAAAAATCCAAGTCACGTTCGCGACAGGCCACTGAGCTTAACACGAACGCGAAGATAGGATGAAACCTTATAATGTTATTAAACGGGTGTCTTATGCGCGTGTTTTCCAGATGGTTTGTTTGTTTTGCGGAGTGAAGAAGAAAATAACTCCGAGTTTAAGTGAGGAAATTAGATAACACCAGAGAATTTCTAGAACCAACTGCTTTTTCCGATGAGGCCATCGTTCATGTTTCTTAATAGGTCCCCCGACTGCCGAATTCTAAAAAAAAAAAAAAATCTGCCGAATGCAATTAAAAAAGAGAATGGAGACCCAATAAACAAGTTGTATTCTGTTGTCTTCTAATTTTGGATTCAATCACTGCATCATTCTTGTCGGAAATCAGTGAAATATCAAGAGCAGCTACAGATGAACATTTTGAAAATCATGGCCCCTACATGACAAAAGGGCACCTCTTTTAGTATGACGCAGCCTCACCCTAGTGCAAGCCTTTTTGAATAAGAAGTTCCCACACGCATGGACTGAGAAAGTGAATTTCCATTGCACGAAGACTTGAATCATGGGCCTCACCTTCGCCGTGGATTACTTTCTGTAGGTAGGTTCACGTAAAGGATTTTCCATACAAATGTAGCTTCAAAAAGTTTATATAGACCAATTAATAATCGCTTATTGTGATTTCTCATTACTAGATATTCTATAAGTGGCAGGGAATGAATACTGTCTTATAATTTGTTGGTCTCCTAGGGTAATCTATTGAAAGCCACTAAAATTTGTTACGTAGCTGAATCTGCGGGATAAAAACGGTGTGATTTTTTCACTGCTAGTTTACAAAATTAGTATTAATAGTATTGCTTTTTTATCGATCACAGTTCTAACAGACACAGTACTTCATACACTAAACCAAATATCTCAACCGTCAATCAGCCTTTAGCATAATTAGTAAGATACAAAATCTCAGTGGGGCGAGAAGTGTGATACGTTTTCCCGCGAAATTCTCGGCAATCATCGCACAAAATCGACTTCGTTTTTTCATTTTTTGCAGAAATGACGCCCATTTTCTCAATAAACTGAGAGCATGTGTATATGCAGAATGTTATGCGCATGAACATAGCATAACGTGACAGTATTAGCTCGTTGCCTATGACTGTGAGCGTATTCAACTTCGGTATGCTCTTCCAAAGAATACAGTGATCAACGAATATTATTATTAGTGGATCCTGTAGCTCAATTTGCGATTAAATTGCAAACGGCAATGTTTAAAATTGTTAATGGATGTATGAACTATTTCAATAGTTACGTAAAATATCATTACAATAGGAAATCAGGAAGCCATATTTTATTATTGATTTCTTAACATGATTTAATTATACTTTATTTTTATTTATTCATTCTTATTATCTACTTATCTTAAAAGCATCTTAGAAACAAAATCTAGTAACTTATGGCCTATTGAAACTATATCCACACTTCGCCTCGATATGTGCCCAAAGCAATCTGATGTATTCTTTTAAATAAACACTGTTTCCATAGATACAGTAACGATATCTGTTTGCTGTTAGTATCATGGTTTGCTCAGAAATAATGACTTCAAAAGGTTAACACTGTGATGGCATTCTAAGTAATCAGGCACGCTCTACCTGTTATCAATACATTATAGTATGAAAGCTTTGAAGGAAAGTGATATGTGGAAGCAGTTTTGTTTACTTACAATGCCAAGAAAGTTTCTTGACATCTGACCAAATGAAGAAACATAAAGTAAACAATAGAGCTATACACGAATATTTAACAAATAGTGCATACTAGCTACTTTTTTCTCCTCACATACGCAGACATCTTTAGACATGCTTGATAGCTCGGATAAGCGGATGAACACAAAATCCTTTCCTCCTCATAATCATTTCCATGATAATGCCCATTCCCATTTTTAACATAGTTACATGACATTGTCGCCCTAACACCCAGATTCTCACCATTCCTCCCATCATAATTTAGTTTCCCTGACTCTATGCGTTTAAGTCTCATACTAATTAATAATTTTCCACTACGTCTGATACCAAATGTACTGAAATGTAGGCCGATCCTCTTAAATAAATCCATTCTTTCCTCAAATTCATCCACCTATCCAAAATCTCTCATCTGTTCCTTCTACACAGCCTACGTATCAAATCGTTTGCCATAACAGAGCTTCTTCTGAATTAATTTTTATCATATCTGGGGAATATACTTATTTTTCATTTTCTCACTCTTCAATCTCGCTTCTTCAGACAACCTTTTCGTATCCTCTCTCATATTGAACTAATTGCTAGTTACGTTTGTACTTACTGCAATTACGATCTTTGTTGTTTTTCGTTTCTGTCTTTCATTTGTATGTGCCATGTCTGTCATTTTTCCTGCGGGAAAACGTGAATTTGTAACACGATCACCAATGCCATGTTTTATGATAGGGTCGCCATATCAAATAACATCGTTCCTTTTATAATCAACTTTATTTACCTGGTTTGCCAGGCGCTGACTTAGCTGATTCCAAGCTTGGGTTTCGTCTCGTTTTGCTGCTTGGCTTTCTTATTTTTCCAGTGTTCCTATAAACGTCGTTCAACTTTTTGTAATTACCGCATTGTCTATATCATAATGTGCTTTAGTCTCGCGATTTCGGAGGTTAAATTACTATCCACCAATAATTGTCCTTACACCTACTGTATGTTATTTTAAGTTATTGCACATTCCAGGTTTGTTAGTAGCATAAACACCGCTTTATACAGATAGTAGGAAACAGTATTTCATCGCAGCAGTTAAAACAGGTGGTTATGGTAACACGACCTGAGCTCAGTGACTTCGAAAGAGAGAGAGAGATGACATCGTAGACTGTCACATTGGTGGTATGTTCATGCGTGCCATTGTCGCTCAACTGGGGCATCCAAAGTCAACGGTTGGCAATATGATCAAGAAGCGGAGAGGTTAAAATATTATTATGCAGGAAATAATACAGGAAAACACCCAAGATGGCCTCCAAAAATGACTGACAGGCACAGGAGGGTGTAAAAATGGGTGGCACGCAAAAACCCACTACAATCGCCACAAACCATCCTTGATGAGTTCCAGGGTGCCATTATCATCATTGAAAGCACTAACACTGTACGAAAATAACTCCATTTACTGGGTTTCCAGTAAATGAAGTTATGAAAAACGGTACTTTGGAGCGAGGAATAAAGATTTACCTGCTTCCAGTCTGATGGCAAAATGTGGGCATGGGGATAGCCTGGTGAACGCTTCTCACTACAGTGTGTTTTACCCACAGCAAAGTTCGGTGGTGTAGGAATAAACGTGTGGAGTGCATTCAGCTGGTTTGGAGTGGGTCCACTGGTCGCTGTCTGTGGTTTCATGAAGGTAACTCAGTACCTTGATATTCTGAATAATCAGGTGTTGCCTACACTGTGGAGTTTTCATGGAACAGACCCATGTTACTGTTAAGACGACAAATGCCCCATGCCACAAAGCTGCAAGTGTTATGGAATGGTATGAAGAGATGGGAGTTAAACGACTGCCCTGACCTGCGCACAGTCCTGACCTCATCGAACACCTTTGGGACGAATTGGAGCTGCGATTGAGGTCCAGAGCAGCACGTCCTCGATCTGTCGTTGAATTCAGTGCTGCGTTGAGAGAAGAATGGAGACTAATTCCATCTGATGTCTGCTGCACATAGGCTGACAGCCTCCCTGAAAGGGTGCAGGAGGCGATCAAAGCTAAAGGTGGACATACCCGATGTTAGGGTTCGCCTGTTGGTATCAGTTGCATATTACTAAAGTGTCCGGACAACTATTGGTAGATAGCATATATTTAATATCCTCTTCAATATTAATTCGTAATTCAAAAACAAAAACAAAAAATAACAACAACTTCCAAAAATCACTGAAGAAATGCATTTCATTTATACAAAAATTTGGGAAGATTTGGATCATCATATTCTCACTCAGAGTGTATCCATATGTATACCCCAATCACTCCTAAAATTATATATATATATATACAGGGTGTTCGGGATAAATTTGACATATTTATAATTAATTATATTTTTCCGTAAGTTACATGTATTAACACACACTTCTCTTCATTTAAAAGTTTGGACCCTTCTTCATTCATATACAAGATGTCAGACAGGATGGATAGCTGGAACCCACCTGAATCATGGAAGAGAATAACTTGTATCATGATGATTCGTGCCCGCCATCAAAATAAGGATATTACGACTGCTGCCCAATGCTCCCTGAATACAGTAAAAACAATCAGGCATGAACTAGAGACTTGCAATGGTGACTACGAGGATGTAGCAAGAAGAAAGATCCCTAGCAGACGATCTGATTGCGTTCGTACAGCAGAATTCCTCGCAAATCTGCAGGAACAGGTGTTGAAGAACCCTGGCATTGGAATTCGGGCTTTGTTCGTGGAGTTGCTAACTGTAGTCAAGCCCTGGATAACAAGGGTAGCCAATGGTAGGCCGTATGTATAGCAGCAGGATTCGGCCCCTTGCCACACCTCTGGGAAAAGTCAAAAATGGTTGTCTGAAAATTTCTACGACTTCACCAGTCCAAATGTTTGGCCTCCAAACTCCCCAGACCTTAACCCCATGGATTATTTTGTATGGGGCGCAGTTGAAAAAGACACCAATCGCACTTCCAGTAATACAAAAGCCCAGTTAATGGATAAAATTAAAACAGTTTTTGCGGCCCTTCCCAGGGAGACTGTAGCATCAGCTTGTTCGAGGTTCCGAAGCAGAATTGAAGCTGTGATCGATGCTAATGGTGGTTATTTTGAGTAAATCTTGTTGATAGTATTGTAATTAACTCTGCCTGTAATGTTTTTTTGTCAATTCATTAAATTTAATAGATACAAAGAAGATTTTCTTTTTCCTTACGAAACTGTCAAATTTATCCCGAACACCCTGTATATATATATATATTGCGAATATTCATTTTTACTCGGTAGAAAATATTATAAATTATTTTAAATGACCGATACCGAGAGACAAAGAGATGATATGGTTTATTTAAAAAGATACTACTAGTTTACTAGTTTCGTTGAATGGATCAACTTCTTCAGATATCACAATCAAAGAAATGTACAAAAAAAAAAATAACAGAGACTTAAAAATTGCGTTCACATTACTAGTCCAAAAAAACACAGTACATTTTGAAAACAAAAACAGTAATGCGAGCTTGAGTTCCAAATAAAAGTTGACTACTTGCTGTCATGAGTGCGCTAGTATTGAACAGAGGCAATGTGTGCGTCAGAAAGATTGAAACTTAGGGAGTTATTGATATGGGAAGAATCTAAGGCAATTTCTCTGGATTCGACAATCTTTCTTTCAAGTTCGTCATAGCACACATGGATATTAGAAGTTTGTGTCCAGTTCACAATGTGTTGGCGGCCTTCATCTGAGTTAACTGAAAAGAGGAACGTGGCTAGAGAGAGCGCTGGCTCTAGTCCTGTTTTAAGAAATATCTCTACGGTGTTCTTCCATACGTAAAAGGATGGATTTAGTAGTTTGGCCGTAGTGTGGCTTTCCACAATCACATAAGGTCTTGTGGACTCCCGGACTGAGTTGGAAGATGTTTCTCTTTGGGTTTACTAATTATTGAACGAAGTTTTGGAAGCGTAGTGAAGCAAGTTTTGAAGTTAAACTTCTTGAGAATCTTTGACAGTTTTGATGAAATAGAGCTCATGTAAGGAAAAGAAATAAAGGCTCTGGGGGAAGAGGGATCTTCAGAAGCAGTTGACTGACGGAGAGAAAGAAAATTTTCAATCTTATTAGGAGAGAAACCCTTATTTTCTTAAAAGTAATTTTAAGAAAAAGGAGTTTTTCAATTTCTGTTTCTTCTGTTAGAAACACACACACACACACACACACATATATATATATATATATATATATATATATATTTGTCAGACCTTATTGGTGATTTCTCATTGTCACGGAAACCTCTAAGCACAAATCATCAACTATAAACATTATGGCTTATAATTGAGCATAACGTGTTCCAAGAACGAACCACTTTATTTGATGAGATGGATGGCGATAGACAGCGGACATGTTTTATACACGACGCTTATTTAAAAATAAAAATAAAGGATGTGATTGCCAAAGAGAAGTATATCGATCATTTTGTTTTTTTTTTATTTTGTATTGTATTTACGAAGAATAAAATAAACTAGGGGGAAGTTTATAAAAGTTTCTTTAGGTTATTTAGGAAACTTCTGTTTATTTTTGCGCTCGAAATCCTTTAAGCAGTATGAAAAACAAAAAGAGAACTTATAACTTAGCCAAGTAACTCAGTTTGTTTTCTTTACGAAACGAAACGTACACAAAGCAGGCCAAGATGAAATTTCTTTTTTTTGTTGCATTGAAAAACTCCTAACTTTCCAAATCTTGTTTGCTCGTTATTGCCAACAGACACTACAAGTATAAGAAGTAATACTGTTGAAAAAGTGATATAACAGTATCTTTTGGAAATAATTTTTATATCAATAGCACGCCATATTTATTATTTTTTTTTCCGTAAGTGCTACTACCACTCTGCATATACATTGATTTGTACAGTGCTGAATTGCTCTAATATTATTTAGCCATACCAAACTTGGCAATCTGTTAAATACAGTAACAATCATACGACAATGATATATTGACTCGTGACAGCCCCTGTTAGGATCGAATGGTTGTTCCAGTTTTGGAGAAAAACCAACGGCTCCACTGCGAAATTAAAATGTAAAACGTTATATTTACTAATTGTATGCATGTTTAGTTTAATTGGTGTTTGTTATTCGTTGTTTTAACTATCTGTGAATAATCCTATATCTAATATGATAATTGTCGATGGTTGTAGATTTTTTTCTTTTTTATTCTTAACATGTTATAGCACTATTTTTGTATACAGATACCAGAGTTAGAAGCAAAATTACTCGTAGCGGCCATAGGCAGAAATGTATGTAATCGGCAAAGATAAAAAAATAAATAAATGAAAACAGCTGACGCCTTTTATTCTCATATCGGCAGTAGCCGAGGCAGCCCTATGTAACTTTTGCAGACTGAGGGAAAAGTTCAGTCTTCACCGGTAGTCAATCAGAGACAGCTTGTCCAAGACTATCATTAATTATACATGGCATCGGGCGAAGAGAGGAATCTCAGATTTTCCACCACCTCGTAGTCCCTAATTTTAACACTATGTTTTACAATCTGAAAATAGTGTGGCTTCTACGGTCGATTTTCTTGATTTTACGGGATGAAAAAACTGAATTTCCGGGATAAAAAAAATCCCCGCTTGCCCATGTCAGATATCGACTAACTAGGGAACTGGTCGAAAAAAAAGCTTAGTAAAAATTCTGCTACTCGGCGATTAGAGACTCTTTCGTCGGCGGTCTAGCGCCATGGATGGCACACGCCATTCTACTGAGTTACACAAGCGCACCAGAGACATTAAAACTTACCATTGAAAGTAAAATTAGAAAACGTGTAGAAAAACTGGTTATTTGTGTATTACGACATGAGTAGACGTATCTTTCAAAATTCTTCTTCAGCCATGCTACACCAAGACTCACCCTCGTCCCAAGCAATCATCATATTTTGGGCCTTACAAAAACTTTGCCTGGTTATCAGTATTCACAATATATCAAAGTTCAAAGAAGAGATGTTATGCTAATTGTAGGAGTAGACAAAAGAATATTTTTATGTGACCCAGTAAATTTCGGCGACTTTTAAAACTGTTTGGAAAAGTACGGTGACTACTTTGAAAAATAATACTACAACTGAAGACATTTTTGGAGATGATAAAAAATAAAATGTTTTGCTTCTGGTTTGCCTTCATAGATGAAAAAAATGATATTTCTTTATTACTTTATCGCTATCATCGATCCTTCCTCAATAATAAAACCTGAGAGAGAGAGAGAGAGAGAGAGAGAGAGAGAGAGAGAGAGTTAATCCTTACTTCTGTATTGTCCTTACCATTTGACCCACGAAAAATTCACTATTTGATTAAAATCCCTTATAAAGGTTTCTCACATTATACGAACCCCGGTCTTTCTAACCAAAACGCTGGTCTAAACCAGCGTTTACTTTTCTCTTACTCTGAATAAAATAATGATTAACTTTATCAAAGATATTCTTTAACTCAATAATTGCACAAAAATCTAATTACTCAATATACGCTTCCACATGCAGTAACTCGCTTGACATTGTTTTGCTTTTAACCAGCATCCTTGAATCTCATCAGACAGAGAAGGTTTAAATGATCATTGCTGCTCGCTGTATTTTTTTATTAAAGTGAAATTCGAATGTACTTATGGTAGATACTAAGAATAACATTTTACGAAGTGAAATATTAACTGATAAACACTTTTTCTAATGCAGTTCGTTTGTGCAATTGTATTAATTAAAATCACAACTATTTGCTTTATTTTAATAATAAGGACTTTATATTGTACAATATTAGCAAGTATTTCTGTTAGATAAGATGACAACCATTGTTACAAAATGAGCCACGTTGTTTGTTGCTCTATTTTCTTATTCTTCGTTTTTGTGTTTTTCAATTTTTTAAAATACATTATGTATCTCATTAAGATATTTCGCTTCTACTTATTCTGAGTTCTAATATGTAATTTATTTATATTTGTCTTAATTCTTTTTCTATTCAGTCTGCCTTCATATCTAAAATTTACGGGGGAATTTTAGTTAGCGTTATGCTTTTAAGCACATTTTATCTTACGCCATTTTTCTATCTTATTAATAATTTATACTGGACGTCATTTCCCTTTCCTATTTTAGAATATCTCCCATCTACGTAATTAATAAACCCACATGTCGTCAGACGAAGACAAGTTGAGTCTCCTGATAAGGTGTTGTAAGTATTTAATGCGGTTAGCTTGCTATTCCTCTACTCTAGGGACGAAAACATTTAGTTGCCTGAAAAAAAAATTACTACAGCAATACGAGACTAGCTAACTCACCTTTAGTTGCAAAGCCATGATAATGGTTCCTCGCATCATAGATAGCATTCAAACTCGATGTTTTCAACCAAAGTACTCTTTGGTTGAAATTGACCTACGGAGGCTCTTCTTTTCCACCACTTCATTTTAAAATAAAAATTATCCGACATTTATGACTTTTGATAGGTCAGAATTTCAGTTGCAGGAAAATTAATTTATAGTATTAGATGAAGAAACAATTAAAATATGAAAATAAAAGTTTTTATTAAAAAAAAACTTAGGTAGAACTAAAGAATCGAAAAAAAATCTTTCGTTCGAACTTTCTTATAAATTGATGCAGTAGAGGATAATTTGACAGGATACCCAGTGACGAGATTAGAAACTACTAACATCATCTGATAGATAACAACTGCGTATGGATATATATATATATATATACAATACAAAAACGATTCACTTACTACATTATCCAGACTTAGGGAGCCGTGTGCATAAACATGCTAGTGCATGATCGCAATGCGATTGTTTTTGCTTCATGAAAATTGTGTTTCTATATATTCCTTGGGTGAATGCTATCGACCGAAAAAAATACGAAGCCACCTTAAAGTCAATTTGGTTCATGAAAGGATAATTTGTTTCATAATAAAGGTTCTATAAATGGTGTGATCTTTGTCAACTTTTTCGTAGTCCTGTTACATATTTCGTTTTCTGTAACAAAAATTTTCTTCATGTGTCTTAGCCACATATTAATGGAAATCCTCTGAAGATTTGAAACTAAATTGTTATCAATCACTGCTCTGGATCAATTTAACATTGCGAAGAATTTAACAAAAAAAAAGGACAGAAAGAAAGAAAGCAAAGAAAAAGAAAAGTAAGTACATATTATGTATGAAGTTTTATGCAAACAAATTAAGCAAACATGTAAAATGCTGCTACAAGGCAATGAACCTTGCATTCGGTCTTTGGTGGAGAATATTCATGCCGTCAAGCCCTTAAGTGGAAATTATTTTCACTTAAGGATCTGGGTTTGAAATAACTTACCAAGAACCACTTACATGCTCATCAAATAATCTTCTTAGTATCTTCTTAGAAGTATACTCCTTCTGCTTAAATTAAGCCAATTAATCTTTCATAGTTAATTAACTGTCACAGAATTACAAGGAATCGCTTCTATACTGAAAACGCTTTTCATGTGTCCTATTCAGAAGAGTTTGCACTCTTCTGAAAAATTCCAATTCGGGGTAAGATATAAAAGTAGTGTGTGAGCACGAAAATGTTCAGATCATCTGCAGGAAGAGCAGATTTTGATTGTGTTTAAATCAAATTTACTTGGAAACTAATTATAATTGATGCTTGTAGGTTACATGAGATGTTGAGTTTCAACTGGAACAGATAAAACCACCATTGATTGTTTATTTTAGTTACAAGCAAAGATTAGCATATAAGCAATCATTAAACGCTAATGTAATGGTCATAAGAATTTAATTTAGACAAGAAATATATTTTTAAATATGCGAATGTATATTATGTACATATATTAACTAAATACGATATATGAAACTTACGATGTAGCGATGGCTACAAAAGCTAAGCGTTTGGGTGCTAAATGGCATAGGTGAAACGTGTTGTAGAAATAGGCAGGTAATATAAATAGTTAGCATTATTTATAATATCATGTAAATAATATTTTTCTGCATAGTTAGGAAACTTCTGATGGATACCTGAAAGAAAGCAAATCGAAAAGGGAAAATATATGAAAACAAAATCAAATCAAAAAACGAAACAAACAGTTGATCAGCCCCGAGTTTAATTTTCGATAGTGTATGGACAAATCCAAATATTATCTGAAATTAAGTATCCATATATTGTGACTGGGAATATACTTTTTATATTAGCGAATCTTCATCAAAACCAGCAAATGGATTGATTTCTCCATTTACAAGAATCATCTTTTATAGAAATTATATTGCTCATGGAACAGCGAGGTCGTTCCTCATAATGCACACCAGATTACTAACATCAGAAGATAGGTATTTTTGAGTAGTAAGACAAAATAGAGGGACAACACAAGAACGGTAAACAAAATATTCAAGTTTAATAGCCAGTTTCAACCAGTAAAGTACAGGCCATTCAGTAGTATAAGGCTAGTTTAACTACAATATAGAACGAGACCAATACATTATTTAAAATGACAAAGAGTCACATGATGGTGTAAATATTAATAACGCGAGTGGTTAACAGAAGACACATTACATTATTTATAATATAAATGATGTCTCATTATCATAAGACTGTACCATATTTTCGGTAAGAAGAGGTAGTCTTTCGGATTCAGTTTCGGACCATTCAGCAAGATTTCGCCGTTCTTTTAAACAAACGTTCGAACTTGTGGAGTAAGAGTGCGTCAGAACAGAGGATATTTTGGTCGTTATCAATTCTAAGTTGTGCTAATCCAGCTTTCTAAGATTTCTTCTTAACAATGTATGACTGGAGTATATGTAAGCTTTTCTCCACAGATCGTCCAGTTTGTCTGAAGTAGGAAAGGTGACAGTCACAAGGAAACTTGGTAAATGTCAGAAAGAGCGAGACGAGGGTTGCTATGTTTAGAAAATGGGAATCAAAGGAGAGTTTGTTGAAAGAAATAAATGTGGTCACTACTTTGCTTTTTTAAGGATTCTTGAGATTGGGCCAGACAGAGATGTAGGATCGGATGCCACCGCGATGTTTCATAGCTGTTGAGGTAGACTTGTTAAGAGCAGAATCAAAATCCTTTACTTTGAGAAGCCATTTAGTTGCATGAAACGCTTTTTCTAGCAGTTTTTTGACTGAGCTATTTTGATTTAGAGCAGAACAATACGAGTATGTTTTAAAAGAGATGTTTAGGGTTGCAGCCTTTCTGAGAAGGATGGTGTGCCGATTGCAAATGTAAAGTAGCCAAAAAGAAATATGTTTGTATGGATGATAAAAGGATATTTTCTAGGCTCTCTGGTATACGTTTGCGAGAGAAGAGAGAGTGAGCTCCCCATAGTGGACCTTTCAGTATGTGTAAAATCTGTTTTAGCAAATAAAATAAATGAGTAAATGACAAAGTCGAAAATACATCCTTATATCCACAGGAAATGTTTATGAGTGCAGATGATGTTAATCTTCTAGAGGCACTAAATCCGTCGGTTGAAGGAATAAATTTCTCACTTTAACCAGGAAATGCGAAGTTTTTTTTTTTTTTTAATTATGATAGAACAGGAGATGCCAATTTGGAATTTAATAGATGCGATAAAATTTAGCTATGCGATTAGCAATAATATTTTATTGAATTACAGATAAAGTTTTGTATAATATTTTATTCATAGTTATTATGTTCTTGTGTTATGTTGTCCTAAATATAACACAAGTATCTCTTAAAGTCATTTCCTATTCTTTTACAGGGTAGAAGTGACTACGAAGACAGGTAAATTCAAATTATCTGTCTTACAAGATAAGCTAGGACTCAGAAATCTTTTATTTAAGTCGTGACCTTAAGATTATCCCAAACTTCACAAACGTTATAGAAACTATCAAATCTCCAGACCCACAACTCCGCTTTGAACTTCGCATCCGGTACTCATCTAAACCATCAAATTTGTTACATCATCATCAAGACAGCACTGTGTCTGTGTGTCATTTAGGACTTTCACAGTGATTTCTCTAGGGGAACCAGCAGATGTAATATCGATAACTTTCTAATCAGCACTAAATACGGTGTGTTGGGGAAAGAAAAATATTCAATTTGTTGCCTGCATTCTTCCTGACCATAAAACTATGAGATATCTGTTCAAGATACAGTTATACAGGTCAACTTTATGACGCCATAGCTTTGATAATTTGGCTATTTATCTTCTACAAAACTGCACTGTGTTTTGCTTGTGGTTTCTTTTTGTCATTTATTATGGTATATAAATACACTGAAGTGCTTCTGAAACAAATTACATGACATTTTTAATCAGTTAATAATAATAAAGATGACCATTTCAGCATCATAACGGTCAGTCATTTTAGCTGTGCATCTTTCTTTCTTTCTTCATGCAGACTACAATGATATATTGTTTCTTCTTCTTCGTAATACCGTAGAGAGAAGTTCCTTAGGAGAGAGAGAGGGAGAGAGAGAGAGAGAGAGAGAGAGAGAGAGAGAGAGAGAGAGAGAAGAAGAAAAAGAAGACTCATACGTTGTCTGATTTCCTAGTAATATAATGTTTCTTCTTATCCTTCAATAAGGTCATTGATATTGCTATCTTTAGTATTATATCGAGTCTCTCGTTTCTTTGGGAAGAAGATGAAAATATGTTTTACTCTTTTTCATAATTCAACACATTTTTCAGAAAAAAGAAGATTGGAAACATATTTTGTTCTGAGGAAATGCAGTACTTTTCGAAATAAGATAACTTATTTTCATTTTCAGACACACTCCATAATTAAGTCGGTCTTAATGTTAGAAAGATAGAGGTTTGAAAATTCTGTTTAGGACTGAAGATACTTATAAAGACTTTTCATCTGAAGGTGAGCGAGACGATCTTCTCTTATCGTCCTTCTAGAAATTCATACTTTTTATTCCAGTTCTTGGAATGAAAAATCCATAAAATAAAAAATACAATCAATTAACACACACACAATATTGACCTTATGGTCATGTGAATTATGGTCGAAACTTTAGTTGCTTCCATTGCAGTTCTAGAAAACAGCAACACAAACAAAAACGTTTCTTTCCGAAAGAAACCAAATCTGCTTCTACCTTCTAAAAGGTGTACTGATTCCCTATATTCCAAAAGAATAATGATATACAATTTTTTTTCCAAAAATGATCACGTCTTTTGCCTCACAAAGAAGATAAAAATGAAAATGATGAATGCTTATTATAACCTTCCTTGTAATATAGCAATCTTTCATTCAGAAAGAAGTTAGAAATTTATTATTACGTTCTTTCTGATAAAACTCAGCAACTTCAGGAAGAATTTCCGTTATGTGTTACTACTTTTCTATTAAAACAACACTGCAACTTCTATCTTTCTGTGTATTAATATAACCACATATTCTTTGGTGCAAATATGTCACTAATTTCCTATTGAGAACACATTTATAAATCTGTATCGTTAAGAAGAAGATATAGATTTATTACTGCAAAAATAGTAATGTAACATACATTCAGAAAGATGTCTTAGTTAAAAATAATTCAATAGTTTCCCAAAAATTGTCATTTTTAAAAATAAAACAAGTGTTATAATCATATGAGTTTGTTGAATATTTTGCTAGCGTGAAACATGTGCCTGTAAGCCTAATATTCGAACTTTCGCACGTAGCACGATTTTCTGTCTTGCTTTTCATTTTTATCATAGAATAAAGTTTTCTTGTTGCCAGAACTCGTGCCACATATCTCGTATTTAACACATGGGAAATTTCTACTATAAAAGAGAAATTGATTTCTGCCATAACCGATAACGAGAAACTTTTACTCTCGTGCGTTATCAGAATTCCAAGTACACCACAGAAAACTACTTGTCAAGAATATTATATATCTCGAAAGCAGAAAAAATATCGGTAAAATTCATATGTTAGTAACATTTTCTAAACAAAATTAACTGTCACACATGAATCTATACAAAATATATTTATATAAACGACACAGACTGATTTCGACAATTTCGAATTTAATAAATACAATATTCAGTGAAATGGGATTTCCTTTTCAACAAACTTCAACCTATTCATATGTAAACATTATCTACATAGCAATGACTAACAAGACTGTAAAAAATATTTTTTTATCTGACTCTCAGTCATAAAAGGTGTTGTAAATTTATAGTACATTAATATATTATCTGGGCCAAGTTTCTATGCATTTTTAAAACATTTATTGTTCCCTATATTTTCTATTTATTTTTAAGTATATCAAAAATCCTGCACTAGAAAGGAAACATGGAATTCTTTCAATCCCCACTATTAATGGTTTCACACTGAGCGAAAATTTTCTTCTTCCTCCTAAGTTTTGTGATAATTTCAAATATCTCTCATTACCTTTGGATTATTTCAATTACTTGTGATTATATACCTTGTTATTAAGCATCCAAACGATCTCAACCAATGAGGTTGTTTGGTCACGAAATTCATCAAACGTTGTAAGGAGTACATGTTGCATACCTGTCATGGTCATTGGACATATGTCTACTTATTGATACGTTGAAGATGAAACGAAATTCATTTCTTTTTTGTAATATTTCATATAATAAGTGGATATTTCATCCTTTAGATATTTCATTGTCATTTCCTACTGAATGATACACGTAGTCACTTGGCGATTATATGGCGACCTGATATTCAGATATGTAATTTTCTAATATAAATTATAGTTTGATGTTAGGATTTATTTCTTCTTGTCGGTCTATTTAACACCGACAGGAAGACACCTGTTAATTCGACTTTTTTATTTGACAAGTTCAAGTCCTTTTCAAAACTGCATTAATTAACATCGATGTCTGTATGATACGAAACAGAAAAAGTAATGCAACAACCGAAATTAAAAACATCGAATCTAATTAGTTTAGAATTTGTTGTGCTGGGCTGAATAACATGAAATGGGGAAAGGTGATCCTCATTCTTTTAATAACAAAGTTCTGTATTTCAGCGTCTACCGTGTTTATACTAAGTGATATACTGCTGTTTTGTTTAAGTAAATCGAATGATGCGCAATTGTAGTGTTTAGTTTTGTAACCGAAGTTAAAATAGACATGCAAAAGAATACCTGTGGGAGCTCTTGGTTGGTTGGTTCGTTATTGAGGGGGGGGACTTCAGGGCAGAAGCAGCTCAGGCAATGAAGCCTGTGTATTATGCTTGTGAATTGCGTGTAGGCGGGTTGTTTGTTTTTGGGGATTTAAAAACCGAGTTTCCGAGAGGGAATAATAAAAATAAATAAATACATAAATAAACAAAAAATTTGACCTCCGTATGAGACCTGAGGGAGCAATTAAATTTCAGATTCATGTAAAAATATATAGCAAACTGAGTAACAGAAAGATAAATAATTAAAACGGGATAAAGTACAAATTGGATAATCAAAACGTAAATATAAATGCCCGTCGAAGGAGGAATTAGTTAAAACAGAAAAGGAATGTACTATTCAAGCATTTAAAAATAACTTTCAACTAAAATGCATAGAAATATCTTGTCTGTCCCTGTGGATTTGTTGGTAAAAGCGACTCCCTGTTTACGATAATGGCTGGGAGTTTGAATCTCCAAATGGCGATGTACAAATTATTCTACAGCTACCTCAATAATGTTAATGGTTCTGTTACAGTACATTAGGATCTTCAGAAAGACAAAGAAAACAGAGTACGCACAAATATTAGCTACACTAAAATTCTTACACCCATGAAAAGAGAACTAAAAAAGTTTTTCTTAGAATACAAGAAAAGATATTAGGATTGCATTAAAGACTTAAGAAATCCATTGCTTATATAAAGTGTTTTATTAATAAGATTTCATTTAAACGTAATTGTTATTTAATGATAATCTAAGGCAAGAAATGTCTAAGATGAAAAAGCGAATAAATAAGATAGAGCAACATCAAATAATATAGAAATTGTATACGTACCAGAAGAGCAATAAGATAGACTTAAATAGCATAATCAAAAATTCATCTAATAGTAAAACGATCTTAGACACAGAATGTCATTTTACTTTACTAGCGTTAATTGGCCGTAGTGTTATGTATTTTCATCGTGTAGGTTCTTTTGGTCAGGAGTTTCTCTTTTGAACGTTGAAAATCCTACTTCCCTTGAGGTAAAATCTCTTGACATGCGTACGAAATAAGATGCAATAGCTTACTTCGTATATGATGACAATTCAAAAAAAAAAATAAAAATAAACAATTAGGAATGTTGCCTGATTCAAGTATATTTTGACACTAAAATAATTCATTATATATTGATGAGTTTAACAGCAATAAATAAATATTTTTATCATTGATTTCCAGATATGAAGCTGAAGTATCCATTTATCACGAGGTTTTATTTATTCAAATTAAAGATCATTCATTTTCTATTAATTTAAAAAGAAACCTCTCGCTCTCCAGCCTTGATTAAGTTGTTTTTTTCGCTCAGCTAATTAAGGAATTAATTTTTGCTTTCATTCCTGAGAAAAATTAATAAATACTATCATCTCCAGCCAATTTATACGTCTGTGCTCTTAAGAGTCTTATTCAAAAGGCGACGTCCCATGATTGCCATGTAATATAGGAAATGAGTAATTCATTCAAAAGAAAAAATACGTCTTCACACGGAGCCCTATGCTGCTATTGAAGGCAAACAGATATAGCCCTACAATCGACTACATCTGTACGCTGCGATTGACATGCCGAATAAAACTATTGGATTTCGATAGAAGTGCTATTATAAGCGACCTATGGTTTGTGACATTAATAGAAGCCTGCATCACCGAAAATCAACTGTAGATGACATTATAAGTGAACTTAGGCATAAAAGTGCCATCTCGGTGAAAGGATGAACAAGAAGAATCACAGGGATAAAACAGTCCAGGAATTGCTACAGGGATTTAGGTCACCAGCAGCAGGCTTTGTAAAGACCGACATCAACTTCAGAGACATCAACCATGGAGATCAACGTCGTAGATTCCACTCGTTTAAAGAACAGAGTAATCGGTTCGTAAAGCGAACTCCGCGATATAGAGCAAAATATCACGGTGTATCCATTTTTTTCCTTTTCTTTTCTTTTCTTCGAACGGAAAGACTTGAGGGAATGATCGAATATTATGTCGTATAAAGAGACGACGCATAAGGAGAAAGGTACGTGTGCTATATGAATGCAGTTGTGTATGTCACTGGAAATAGATCGTGGTTTAGAGTTAATTTGCCACGTGATGATAAAAATAAAATTAATAAACAGGAAGAGCGCAAACCTTTAGTAATGTAGATAGGAGAGTATACAATTCCCAGCAGAGTAATAATTCGATATGAAGCACTTTACAATATCTTTGGGAAGAATTATAATCTCGCTCGAAGACTGTGGTTGTGCATTAGCAAATTGTCTGAACAAAAGTTTGTCTGTAGATGTATGGGCCAGAAAATTATACTCTGAGTCCAATTGCATCCGTCTGCAAAGAAGAACTGATGCACCCAAACTAACCATTGTTTCTTCTGTTTCAACTTACATGGTACAATGTTCATTAAATATGGAGTGATACAGTACGCTACAAAATCTCTTTAAAACAAATGAACATGTTTCAGTCAAGAGAACTTCATTTACTAAAGTATTTCGTCCTATTTGTAAACAGTGGTGTTATGGTTCTGGGACGCTTCTCTTGACTTGAACTGAAGTTCTTAATAATAAGGCTCCGAAATATGGACACCAAACGGCATATAGCATTCTACACAAGTCGAAATATTCTAAATGGCAGCAAATTCAGTCCCAAATCAACAGAAATATATTAAGAGTGAAGCAGTTACGTGATTTAAGGAATTAGTGAACAGCACAGCACGCATGAATCCCTTATACTCTAGAAGAGATAGAATCTTGATTAAAAGCGAGATTAACAAGTCGGTCTTCACTACTGGAACTGTCAGTTAGATAAAAGAATGAGCTAACGTATTACGTACATTTTTAGCAATTTTCATTTGTTGGAAAGTTTTCCTAAGAGCGCGGTAAATGAGAAAATATAAGGAAATTGACATTCATTTATAATACGGGTAGAGGTTGATCAGTTGTACTGTAATTACAGAAAATATAGGTTTCGTTAAAATCACTGAAGTGTGTCGGTTATGAAAAGGTATAAATCTAAAAAGGTTTTATTGATAAGAGTTATTAAAAGAGCTTTATGAATGAAAATGGAGAGAAGGTTTCCTGAAGAACAACTCTCGTCTAACAGCAGATGTTTCGCCTACTATTAATATTATTCTTGAAAGCATTTATCTTTTAGAGCTCTTTCCTTAACTTTTTGATTAGATGATGCTCAAAATATTGTATACAATGCGGCTGTTGGACGTATACCTATTTAACTCCATCATTTGAAGCTGACACCATTTGAATTAAAAACAAGATAATGAAAATTCCTCTTTCTATAAGTTATAATTTTAAAATAGATTTTCACTAATAATTAAATTCTTTTGTATAGTACTACTAATGAAGTTCTCTGTAAGCATGAAATTATAGTTTCATTTATAGAAAAATATAAACAATGTTTAACATATATATATTTATAGACATAAACTATATTGGAAACACATAACAGCATCATCAATTATGCACGCGTAGAATTATAGGGAAAGACAAAATAATGGAAAGGCCTATATATTTTAAATGCATAAGGAGCTCTCCAAGAGTTTATCGTTCTGCAATACATGCTAAATTTTCTGAAAATTCCATAAATTTGACTCAGATTGGAATGATCTTTAGCAATAAGGGATACAATTTTTCCCATTGTTTTTAGTGATGTTAAATGCCTAGGATACTTTTTCTTTGAAGAAAATAGTTTCATTTAAAATTCTGCTAATTATTCTATAAAAGCCCAATATTAAACCGCTTTGTAGTAACTAAAATATCAATGAAAATGTGTAGGTGATTCCATTAATTTGCCTCCTCTTGTATGTCTTACGTCTTCTCCTTTGTGGCATTTGAGCATGAAAGGCAATCTGTACAGGGATTATAAACTTCAACTAAAAGTGACTGTCACAGTTTATTCTCGCACAGTTTTTGATAAGAAGATGGCACCTCATCTGTTTGAGTGCCACAGTTTACAACATCAGCAGGCATTATATTGACAGAAGAATCTCTTTCCAATCTCTCGTTGATAGAAGAGAAACCTACAAAAGAGAGAAGAAAAATACATTAATATATTGATAAGCATTGTAATATTAAGGAAGCATAATTATAAGCATAATAATAAGATAGAGAGAGAGAGAGAGTCACAGGGATGTCCCTCAAAGTTCTAGAAACTCATTAATATAAAGTGGGTTTCAGTACAAATCTCTTTATATTTTCATCCCAACAAAAAGATATCTTGCAGAGTCAAAATCTAGAGATCTAGGAAGCCATGCGATTAAGCTCTCTCTCTCTCTCTCTCTCTCTTTCTCTCTCTCTCCCCTCTCCCTCAGAGTACACTGATGTTGTTAACTGTTTATTCAGAAATGCTTTAGCTGGATTGGATTAATGTGGGAACACTTGACTATCTGCATAATTTTGCAACAGATTCAGGTAATCCCCTACCTATGCTGGTGAGTTTCTATAAAGAAGTATAGTTCAGTTATGAAATTCCAGTATCATTCGAAATCCATCCGCATATACCAAGTTTTTCTTTGTAAGATTATCATAAAAATTATTTTATTCAAAAAAAAATAATAATAATAAATAAATTAAATTAAAAAAAACCATCATATCAATAGAAACAAATAGTTATTTCATACAATTTGGATATCAGCAAAAAGCAAAAGTAAGACTACAATACCAATATCGAAATAACAGTTACACTGAAACCTTTTGTGATGCATGGGACTGTCATTCTCCGAGATATCATTATCTCCTTAAAGTAGCATCATTGCACATCACTAGTACTGCAAGGAAATGTCTGCATATAATAGGTACCATTTCCACATTATTTTAATCAAATGACTGAAATAGGGAATTGTAATCATCTCCAAAAACGATATCGTTTATCATTTATGTTGTCAAATGTTCTTACATCTTATTGAGTTTTTTAGATGTAATAAGGAACTTCCTTTCCATACTTTGTTTAGTTAAAATTTATTTTCGGAACTAAAAAAATATTTCGTTTCCAAACTAATTATTTTGAAAAAAAAAAAGAAATGATAAAGTGAGCTCCTAAAACTTTTAATGAAGTCGAAATTTCTAGTAACTAGAATTCCTCTTAATATTATTCAAAGAAAATACCGTAAGAAGATTAGATTCTGGTCCATTTAAAAGCGCTTCTTTATAAATTTAAGAAAGTTAAGGCTAGAAAATTTGCCATTTCCTTTGTCCTTCGGATGAACTTTCATCTACTAGTGTTATTAATGATCCATTAGCAGAATAATTTGAGTTTTTTTATTTCTTTTTTTAATGGTGGGCTAAGAACCTAGACTAATTACACTGGCCAACAAAAAAAAAACTTTTTTTCTGCTGATTCTAATCTGACACTTGTTTTTTACTAATTTGGGTGCGTTGATTTCAAATATCAAACCCATTTTTCTCTATCACGTTAGGTTTTTTCTCTATGGCATTTTCTTTTTGCTAATTTGTAAGTTTTTGATAGTTTTAAGGAGGCAGTACTATTGAGAGGATCAACAAAATCGATTTTTTAATATTATTTTCTGAAAATATGTACTTTTAAAAATCTGTTCCTAACTTTTTATCAAGAAATTCGAAAACTTCCCGAAGATATAGCCTATTATTCAAAGCGGTGCGCAGATCAGAATCGGAGCGCTCACCGCTCTCGCTTGTTAGTAAACGAATAAATGCGTAAGAACCTGCAACGGTACGTACTGGCGCTTTGAATGCGAGAGAGGCCGTTAACCGACCTAATACATTTAGGTGATGACAACTGCCTAAAACAAATGAATGCTATATGCGTCATAGCGGACAAAGAACGATCGAAATCAGTCAATCGTTAATCGATCGTGAAAGTATGATGAGCGCTTATAACGTTTCAATAAAGTCTCTGTTTTTTTTTTTTGTCTTGTTAATTGCATGTTAGCCGGCAGTGAAGAAAATACATCATGTCTACTACTAGAAATTGTGTCAATAGGAATCAAAATTCCTATTGAAAATTCAAATTCCGATTGTGTCAAAATTGAATCAAAGGAATCATCGGAATTGTTAGCTTCAAGATTCAATAAAAAAAACTTACTGGAGCAAGATACGAAGATAACTTTTTATCGTAGCAGGGAAAGTAATCTTGTACAATATTTTAAACACGAGGGTGAGTTTGTTTACTTTAACAATGTGTCAGGTTTATTAACTGAAATGAGTGTTGTACAATATCATCCAAATGAGTGGCGTTTATTTATCGACAGTTCAAGCAGAAGTGTCAAGTGTGTCTTACTACACAATGGGAATGTATATGGACTCAATTCCTCTTGGCTGTTCAGTCAAGAGGAAACATATGAGGACATTAAAAAGGTTCTGAAGTTATTAAAATATACAGACCATAACTGGATCATCTGTGTTGATCTTAAAATTGTGAACTTTTTACTTGGCTTTCAAAGAGGATATACAAAGTTTCCGTGTTTTCTATGCTTCTGTGAGGATAGTCGAGCTAGAAACCAACACTGGAGTCAGAAACATTGGCCTCTTAGAATATCCTTAAATGTTGGAGAACAGAATGTTATAAATCAACCTTTAATCGACAGAGAAAAAATCATTTTTCCACCTCTACACATCAAACTAGTTCTTATGAAGCAGTATGTTAAAGCTTTAGATTTACAAGGTGACTGTTTCCAATACATATGTAAAAAATTTCCACGACTTAGTTATGAAAAAATTGAAGCCGGTGTATTTGATGGACCGCAAATTAGAACTTTAATGAGAGACCCAAATTTCATCAACTCTATGAACGAAATTGAAAAACAGGCCTGGACTTCATTTACGATGGTTGCGAATAGTTTTCTTGAAAACAAAAAAAGTGTGCAATTACAAAGATCTAGTGGAAACAATGCTTGAAAAATTCCAGCGACTAGGTTGCAACATGAGCATAAAGCTTCATTTCCTATACAGTCATCTTGATAGATTTCCCGAGAATTTAGGTGCTGTAAGCGATGAACAAAGCGAAATATTTCATCAAAACTTTAAAAACTATGTAATATCGGTACCAAGGAAGATGGGATTCTGACATGATGGCCGACTACTGTTGGATTCAGAGGGATTGCCAAAACAGAACACACAGCAGAAATTGCTACACACAAAAATTTATTCCCTGAAACTCATGTGTAAGTAAATTGTTATTTTTTTTTATAAATATTCTTGTAATTTTTAATGAATATTGTTAAGTAGTTATGTATCGAATTATCGGCCTCTCTCGCATTCAAAGCGCCAGTACGTACAGTTGCAGGTTCTTATGCATTTATTCATTTACTAACAAGCGAGAGCGGTGAGCGCTCCAATTCTGATCTGCGCACCACTTTGAATAATAGGCTATATCTTCGGGAATTTTTCGAATTTCTTGATAAAAAGTTAGGAACAGATTTTTAAAAGTACATACTTTCAGAAAAGAATATTAAAAAATCGATTTTTTGATCCTCTAAATAGTACGGCCTCCTTAAAACTATCAAAAACTTACAAATTAGCAAAAAGAAAATTCCATAGAGGAAAAACCTGACGTGATAGAGAAAAATGGATTTGATATTTGAAATCAACGCACCCAAATTAGTAAAAAACAAGTCTCATATAAGAGTCAGCAAAAAATTGTGTTGGACTGTGTTATTAATGAACAGATTAGGACTTAGAGCGGATGACAAATTCGAGTATTTTATAGTCCTTCGCTGGATTACAACGATTCCATTTCTTCCATTCATCAAGCAAACCCATTGTACTCGTGACAAACATGAACATTGATAACGAGAATATAAATTATTGTTAAAGCCATTATTGAATGATGAATCCTAATCTCATATTAATACGTTAATTCAGTTGCCTCCATAAGGAGAAGTATAATTATTTCAGCTCTACAAATAAGGAGTAAAATACTAGCTAATTGGCATAAGCTTTCTGAAGCGAAAGACTTGTAAAAATGATTCCTTCTTTTTCATTTAAATATAAAACGATTAAAATTCATTATATTGATACAGTAAATCCTTATACTTCGTGCATCAGTATACATGAATTGTTCAGAGTAAGTTGAAATTAAATAAATACTCTAATGCCAATTTATTCTACTCACTCCAAAGGAATTGTGTGCAGAATCTTTTTAATTTTAATGAATTTTTTGTGAATCAGTAGTCAGTTGTCTGTACTGTTAGAGATTGTGAATAACTTCAAGGAGGTATACAAGATATTATTAACAGTCGAGAACAGTTAAGATTTATAACTGCTCTCTGTTTCGACCTCATCCAAACTAGTCTAGTTTTTCTCTGATCTCAGAAGCTACTCATATTTTGATTGTCTAAAGCAGTCATTATTGAATCAGTAAATATGAGATAAAACTAGGGATACTTGAATATATTAATACTCATATTAATATAATAAGAGAGAATATATAGTATCAATGAAAACAGTCGAATTAGAAATGAAGATATCGGAAAATATCTTGGCATTATTAAATGTTTTTTGATTTAATATTGTCTTCCGGTATCATTAAATGAAGCCTATGAAATGTTTATTAAAATTTGAGAAATCTGCTGCATAATTTTGGAATTAGAACATGCAGGATGCTGAGTGGAGTTTTAGATGGATATGTGAACCACTCGTTTTGAGAGGCGGGCATTTACCAACAACAGGATGTGTATAATGAGATAAGAAATGAGAAATAAGAATAAATAAAGAAGAAATTAAAAAAATGACGTTGGACTCAAAAGAAAGTGAGGAGTTCAGTTTATTTCTCAACACGCATAAACTTGCACTGTGCACTAAAATGTCATTTGACCTAAACAAAAGAGCTGTGAAGCTTGAAAAAAAAAGGGGGGGGGTAAAACATAAACGACATCTGAGAACATTGATTCCGAATAACAACCGATAGGAGCATCACTTGAACATTGTCAGTGGATTTTCGTTGCAGAGGTAGTTTCGATATACCTAGAATTTAAAATTGGTCTAGTTCATTACGGATTCGGCATTCGTCTATTTTGGCTTCATTGGTTTCTATATTGCAACTCGAATCCCCCCCCCCCTTTGGTCTATTGTTATGTTATCCTCTTCTTTTGGTAGTCCATATCGTTCCATCCTATCGAAATGTTCTTTTTGTTTTTCTCTGTGCAGTCCTTAATATTTTTAATTTAAACTATGGATGTTTAATTCTCTTCTAATACCTTCATTCTTATATAATCTATTTTTTCAAATCGATTAAAATGTTTTTAAATATTTAATTTTTCTAATACTTTATATTTCTTTTTTACACTGTCCATACTCATATTTGTGAAAATGTAAACTAGATTTCGTTAAACTAATGGAAATTCATTTTTAATTCTTTAATTAAAAATGATTCAAAAGTAAGAATTTTAAAGTGAATTTCGTATCCTTGAATGCAGCTCTACTTGGAGGCTGTAAGGAGACGTGAGTGCACCAGTGACCTCAAGAGCCAACGGTAGCTAAGTTTGTAGTAAAGTGACTCTAGCTGGATAGGTGGTTGCCAGTAGATTACGAGAGAGAGAGAGAGCGAGAGAGAGAGACACTGATTATCTAGGGTTGAGGTTTTGATTAAGAGACTGGTTATCTTACAAAACTAAAATCTCTATAGCTCAGAAGCTTCAAGTGAGAAATTCATCGGACAGAAATTACGGACTACCAGCAAGAAATGATAAAGTTAAAGGATAAGGAATCTCTGACATTCTAAAAGTAGCTACGTGGAATAATGTGAGTATAGTTATACTGGAATTGAAACTAGCAAAAAAAATAAAATATATATTTATAAAGCAGTGATAACACAAAGAAAATAGAAGCTAAAAATATATAGATTATTACATTATGTTATATAATGGAATAGACTGTATCAGAGCTTTGAATGGAGCATTTAACCAGTTTGTATTAATAATAAATGATAAAATAATACAAAATATGCATTTGTAAATGATTGAGATGTGACAGTTAAATTAAAAACAAATTAAAGCTCCCAAAATATTATAGCAGTCTATTCCGAAAAAAGAGATTTCTGAAACTTGGCGAAGAGTTAGAAAAACAGAGCTAAATAAATGCAAAAAAAAAAAAAAAAAAGACTAGATATTGATAACAGAGGATTTCACACTAAGACTGCTAAGACAGTCCAAAATGTTATAAGGAAATATCAAGAAATACGCGAAAAGAATAATGGTCATGAAATACTGGATTTTTTTTTCCCCAATAACTTCAAAATAACTAAGACTTTAAATGCTTGGAGAATAAAAGGTAAATAATTGATCATATTATTAATAACGAACTGCCTCAACCTTTCAGATATGTTAATATTTCCAGAGAAAACGAATGTATTCAGAGAATTATTTTATATTTTCTAAATACAGAATAAAGAAATGGAGGGAATCAATAAATAAGAAAAATAAAACAAAAAAAACCCACAATATTAGTAGTGGTACTGGGAGGTAGATGGCGTTGGTGTAGTTTGCGGTTCTCTGTGGTTGGTGGATTGAGTGGTGGAAACAGAGAGTTGTGGAGTTGGTGCCCCCCCCCCCCCGATGAGTCTTTGGATTCCCTGCAGGTATCAAGTAATAATAATAATAATAGTATGCAGTGTGTATATATTACAAGAAGAAAGTATTATGATATTACATCAATCCTGACTAAACATCATACCTAAATGAGGTCAAATTAATGAAGGTTAAAGAAGAATGATGCACTACTTTAATAAAGATAATTCAAAGGGTGATCTCTAAAGCACTTGGAAAGAAAAGGAAAATAAAAACGAAAAAATGATCAAGAGAGCATTCAATCTGTAAGGAAGATGCATTAAATAATAAAGATGTATCATTAAAAGGCATTAGTTAATAGTTTAGATTGTACAAACGAAATAGAACTACACAAAAAGAAATTAATTATTGCTGAAGTCATAGTAAAGAAAGCCCATCAAAATTTATTGGAATTGATTTATTAATAAAATAGGAGAGAAACATGGAAAACAAGAAATATCCTACAAACTGTTTCAGAAATTGAATAAGGAATAAAGAGATACAGCACAAATCAGTACAGTAAAATAAAATTAAACCATAGACTTTGTCAAAATTTATGTTCATTCATATTTGTTAAGCGAATAAGAGTAGAGAAATACAAAACCAGATCGCAATAACTAACAGAAATCAATAAAGCTGTGAAAATAGAAAAACAATGGATTAGATTGCACAAATGCAGAACTTTGTGAGTATGGTGGAGAATATGTTTGGATATAATATGATTTTTATCTTTTAATGCTTTCATTTGTGCTATCTTTATTGAAATCTTTAGACTGTATTTTCATTTATTTTCATTTATTTCATTTATTTCGTGTGTACAGATTTTTGTGTGGTTGTCTTGATTATGCTGTAATAAATCTGACGCGTATCAAATTATATTCTCCCATTTTCCCAACAATTTATTTTAATAAAAATTTTATTGTCAATTTTATCATTGGCTCCGTGCATTGTTTAAGTGTTATGTAATTCGGAACTCTTCCAGAAGAGATGAACCATAGATCTTTTTCTGAGCCATTTACAGCCCCAGTGAGCAAGAAATTCTACCACAAAATAAATATTGTGAGAATATTTTACCCTCTCCACGAGATATTTCACTTTTATGTTGAACAAAATGCCTTCATAATTGATTTTTATCACCCTTTAATGTTAGTGTCATTACTGCACACCTTCAAATTTAGTTTTGTAATAAGAACTCAATGTAACTTCTGAATTAATAAGAAACATTATTTATTTAAATGGGAAAATGCTTCCTCTGTTTCATGCGTTTTGTGTGGGTTTTGCGTGACAATCGCGAGATCATTCTTCAGATTGGTAATTTTCACGATTTGAGTTATTTCGAAAGAATAGACTACAGAATGAAAGGTCAGAGGCAAAATAAATGTGAAGGGAAAGACGTCTCGATCGAACACTAAATCAAGGTGAAGAACTTTGGTGTCAGATTTATTTGCGAAGTTGCGTGGGTCGTATTGCATGTTTGACATACGAAAATTGTTCTTGAAAATCTAATAACCAATAATGCAAACTTTAAACAGGAGATTAAAGAGAAAATTCTTTGTGTGAATTATTCTAGTATATAAAGTAAATATTTATTTGGATTTTATTTGAAATGTTTTATATAAAAATTAGTGATTCGATATTGATTATTTTGATTTGTGGTAAAGTATTAACTGTCCTTGATACTGAATATTCTTGTTACAGTGGTAGTTCCTTTTCTTTCGCAGTGTTTTGTAGTACGTTTAACTTAATAAACAACCATACTGTATTATGAAAGTGTGAAACCCGTAACCAATTTCTGAAGTAAAACTGGGTTTTTTTGACTTAATACAAAACAGATTAGGTACAAACAAATGTGTAATTCTTCACTGGACTCACATTGGCAGCAAAACATACAAAAACAAAAATACCTACACTAAACAACATAACTTAAACAGATATCTGAACCAAAAACTGACAAAACTGGTTTGTAGATGAAAAAAATTGGACGAAAAAAATGAAATTAAAAAATAATAAATTTTAATGGTAATGCATTGAATTTTATTTTTATTAACATTTAATTATTTAAAAAAAGAGTGCGTAGCAATTTACTTGAACTTACTCGGCAATTGGATAGACAATACATATACATGGATAAGAATACATCTGAATCTCGAAGTCTAAAGACCAAATATTAAGATAAATCGGTGAACTGTGACTCTTAGACACGGAATATTATAACTCGATTTCATTTATCAACAAATATTTGCTTTCGAGAATAAGTGATTAATTACTTGGAACTCGACACTGCTGAAAGATTTGGTTGCGGATAGGACCATAGTTCGTCTCAGAAATCTATTTTGTCTTGATCATTTCACTGCCTGCGCCAGTGTCTCCACTGTCTGAACTGACATAGCCGACAGAGTTCTATCTTTTTTCATATCGTGGTTCGTCCAACAACTGTGCATCTGGACTGTGGATTCACTGAACCAAGCGAGCATTTTACAATCTTTAACTAGTTTTTATTTTGAAAAGCCGCACACGTTTTTTTTTTTTTTTCAAAATAAAATATAAATAAACACGTGATCCGCTGTTATATGACGAACTAAGAAGGTGCGACAAAATGTGAACCGATGGTCTTGCATGAAGATGGTGGCAGGATTCTCCTCAAAATAATCAAACCAGCAGCAGAATTTGTACATTTAAAACACAACACACTTGCCTCGTAATGCTAGATGCTCAAACATAATTCCAGTAACCTTAACTAGATAATCAAAAGTTCTGTTCGAATATGTGTACTGTCGCTGTGTGAAGAATATGCCAAATTTTATGTGTTCACAATTTTTTTTAATTTTTTTATTCTTCTTTGGACTATAACATTTCAACTGTTGTTTTCACTACTTACATTTTAATGGCTGCGTGTATCATTGCTTACCGATCAGTGCTGGAAAATCTTTATATATTTGTTTTCATTTAAATAGAGTTGAATTTTATTTGATACAAACAGCTGCTCTTCTGTGATCCATATAGTCAATGCCGCGAGGCATTGACTGTATGGATCAATATGACTGTATGTAATAAACAGGCCTTCTTAATAAATTAATATTTTTTGCAACATGAAACTTTCATAGTTACTCTCTTGTACACAAGTTATCAATTATTCTTTTAAATAATTTTTTTTAATTTTTTTCACACGTGAGACTGATGACATTATTAAATTATGTCATCAGTCTCACGTGTTTATGGCAATACCAACTGCAAGACTGAAACATTTGAAAGATTGCAACATTTGTGCTGAAATTAGAGTGGTAGATTTAGTAGAATCGGGAACATATCTAAGTCTTTGAAATTATTCTAGAGCTCGTGCATAAATTAAGGAATAATTTGTAGTTCATAGTTTGTGACTGTCCATTATACTGTAAATGCTGCTTTTGATACAAGGGAGGGTTTTAAACTGAAAAGTAGATTAGGAATAAGCACTGAGACCTATGTGATCATCGGAATGTATGATCTTCATTACTTCCTGATTGCCTTCTATACTATACCGACTTGTAGATTCTCCAGGCTCACTTTTACGATCACTTCCTAGAACTTCGATCTCTGGGGAGGAGCCGAGATCACAGACAATACATGCCACTGCCTTAATGGATGATTAGGTTACTCTGGCATTAGATAAATGTTGCAGATATTTACGGAATGACCTATATTGCTACTGAAGAGATATGATATCCCTTTTCATTAATAAGACTGCATGAAGGTGCGCTGTACATAATGAGTTCTCTTAGGATTCACAAATGTGTTGATGAACTGCGACCAGGAGTAACATATTTTACTGCGGTGGTCTTTCTTGCATAATTCCGCCTTATCTGTTGTAGTTGTAGTTTCATATTCATTCAATTATTCGAGAGAGAGAGAGAGAGAGAGAGTTTCAGGGGCAAACACAAAGTTTGCGCCTGAAAGTATCTTCAGGACTGGGGTAAGGTAGTACAACACTGGGTAACTCGTTGCAAAGAGAGAGAGAAGCATTTAAGAAAATTTAAGAGATGGTGGGGGGTGATAGACAGAGTGAGAGAGAGTATTAAACAAACTTCATTTTAGTTTCTTATATTTATTAGTTGAGTTTATTGAAAGAGGGGACAAGATAATATTGCTGTATGTTATTGTCTGTTTTTCGTATTCTCTTCTAAATATCTATTCGACATTCGAATAATTTCTTATTTTATGTCCATATCGTGAATAAAATTCGTAAAGAAACGTTTATAAAATAATAATCTAATTATCCTTCTTTGGTATGATGCAAGATTCCTGTTTCGATTTAGAGGTTGTTATGTACGCTCATTTTCTTGCCTGAAGGTGTATTACAATAATCATCCGATGACGTCACAAAATATTTGTCAATCAGGCAATATTAATGCAGCTCGTTTTAAGGCTTCGTTTTAGGACTGTAAGAGCATTATCTTTGAGGTCTTATGAACTAAGAAGAAAGTAAGCTCGTTATATTTAAATATTTCATCCTTCTGAAATGGTACCGATTTTTTCTTGTATTGACCATAATTATTACAATCGAGCTCTGAGAATTGGATTTTTAAATTAAAAGTTTTACAGCATTTTTAACGAAAGATTCAAAGGATTATTAGATTATAAATTGGTTTTGTTACAATTATCTTCTGTGTAATCATGCAATATCTGAAGAAATATCGTTTTCCAAATATTACATACTTTAAAATCTAATTACAAAACAATAATTAAGCAAGGTAAGTTACATTACGCGTACTCAAAAACTTATATTTTAGATTTGTTATTATTATTATTATTATTTACAGAAATATCAGAAAACAAGTATGAATTATAATCTCTTGTATTCACGATTCTAACAAAACTACTGATGATAATACAAAGCAATTAAATCAGTCGCCAACGTGTCTGCCAATACGTGTGTCCATCAGCTGGTTTGTCTACTATCCAGATAAAAATACGAAAGTTAGGAAACGTTTTTCAACTCTGCATAAACCTACTACCTCAACCTTCGGTTCAAAAGTTCTTATAAAAGTCCTCTAGTTCATGAAAGTGTTCGAACCCTGATCTTTACAATAATCGATACGAAAGCGCTGTAGACTATAACTAATTAAATAAATAAATACTTTATACCTTTCCATTCCTAAAAGGAATAAGGAAGTAGTAGTCAGATTAAGGGGGTGGGGGGAAATAGGTTGGTGGGAAGATGTGCACTATTATAATCCTATTCAAGCTGATCTTTATTTTAGTAAATTTTTCTAACATAACTACAAACAAATTTACGTTAGTTATATCACATAAATAAACACATAACTGTTCACTAAAATACTTTCGTATTTTGAAAAATAATTTGAATAATTTAAAACAACTTTAATTTTAGATCTGCCAGCAAACATTTCTTGACAGCTAAAATTTTGCTTCGACAAATAAGTTTGAGGTTGTATTCGTTCCTTAAAATTGACTTGTTACAAAAGTGATGAACGAGGTAGAGTTAAGGAGTTTCTCTTCTGTATAGGATTAAATGATCATTGTCTGAATACTGCTGTTTTCAGGACTTTTAGATCTCCTCATGCTGCGCATTCTCTCCCTGATCTCTGTCATAAAATAATTGGGAACCTAATTAAACTTTGACTGGCAATTTATTTTTCCTCCAGGTGAGAGAGAGAGAGAGAGAGAGAGAGAGAGAGAGAGAGAGAGAGAGAGAGAGAGAGAGAGGGGTAGATAGATTAGTTTTCGTCGCAAATATTTTACCTCCTCCTTGAAAGCATTAGGTAAATGATTAACTGAATTCTGGATTCCGATTAAGTAAGCTTGCTTTAGTATATGTATGTGTGTGTGTTATCCGTTAGTCTTATCTATTCAGTTATTCTATTATCTAGTGTTTAGTCTTATTTATTCAAAAGTATGATGATTGAAGTGACTTATGGTAATAGAGATAACAAATTTGCAATATGAATAATTCTCACGTGATAATGCATTTTTTTTTCATTCCTTATAAATCATTCTTGCTGGATGAAATCTGAACTTATTATAATTCATGGCTAATCATAAAAACTGTTTGTGTGGAGAGTCAGTCGGATCTTGTAGTCATAAGCATCAATGAAGTGAATTTGAATTTTTTCTTACATGAAATATGAACTGTATGTGCTGCATGAATCATCAAAATTTTTTGATAATCATACTTCAAAAGACACCGAAATATTAATTATTATCACCCCACCACTGAGCAAAACCGCTCATAATTAATTTTTTTTTATCTGATAAAAGCTGAACGTTTTTACACACACACACACACACACACACACACACACACACACACACACACACATATATATATATATATATATATATAGGGTAGAGACAGAGAGTTGTAGAGTACGTGCCCTTCATCGATGAGCCTTCGGACTCCTTGGAGATGTCACGTAATAATAAATGATTATTATTACGTTGAAAGTTTTTTTTTTAACTTGGTTATAGTATAAATTAAAGATGCCAAGAAATTATATTCTTGGTTTTAAATCCTTTAGCCAAGTGTAAACAAACAAAAAACGTTTGCGCGTAAAATAAGTTCACGAACTGGGTACTTGAATATAGAGGCTAATGACTTCATATCAATTGCATTAGATCCCATAATGCAGCGCACATATCCTTACGAACATGTATAATGCTATGTATTATGGGAAGGGCCACTACCAGACCGGTTTTGACCTTTGTAAAAGTGAAGTGGGGGGGTCTCCAAAAACTGAGCCGATCCCTCAGATCAACCAACTATGAGCGACCCAAAGGAGCATTCAACTCAGAGGTGGTTCCGCTCGGTAACAGACTCACTCTGCCACGGAGAAGAACCCTCAGTAGTGACTCTGGCCAGCAGGTTTACCCTACCACCGAGCAAATCGCACATATTGTTTATGTGTGGGCAGTCTCCAAAAACTTGGGTGATACCTCAGATCTCCCAACAGTGAGCGACCTGAATTTAAATTATTTAAATCAGCATTGTCACTATGCAGAGCAGTGGCTCTGCACAGTAACAATCTCACCCTACCACTGAGCAGAGCCGCTTCTATTCAAGGGAAAAGCATCTGCGGAGGTAACTTCGTTAAAGGCAACCCAAATGGACAGAAATCCCCGGATAATCAACAGAAATCTTAAGGCAGAAACCATAACAGAGCAATGTATAAGTAAAGGGCCTGCTCCAAAAACTAGGCAATACTCCAGATCACTCTAAAACTCAACGAGTGACCCGAACGATCATTTAACTTAGCGGTGGTTCTACTCAGTGGCAAACTCACCCTAACACTGCGGAGACCGCTAATATTCCAGGCACGATAGGACACGATAGAAGCTATCCCAGAAAACACCCGTCTCTGGATGCTCAAGAGCTCTCCTAAGGTAGAAATCTTAAGAAAGCAAAACCTCTCACTATGTAAGTAAAGGGAGTTTCTTCATAAACTATGAGATCTCCCAGATTAGCGAGTGACCCGAAGAATCTTTTAACTCAGTAGTGGTTCTACTCAGTGACAGGCTCGCCTTACCACGAGCAGAACCACTCATATTCCAGGAAATAGCATTCATCGACACGACCACGATAGAAACCACGCTTGAAAACACCAACTGCTGAATACCCAAAATGTTCTCCCAAGGCGGAAACCATAAGAAAGCAAAACCTCTCATCCATGACAGCAGACTTCCCTTAATATTAGTAAAGGGAATTCTCCAAAATCTCAGGCAATCCTCCAGATTACTCTAATCTCATTGAGTGACCCAATCACTTATCTCAGCAGTAGCTCCACTGAGTGACAGTCCCACCCCAAAGAAAAACTCTCAGACGCGGCTCACGCCATGGCAAGCCCACTCCTCCACTCCAATCACAGCCGCTCATATCTCAAAAAAAGCATCCGCTTCAGCAAATTTCTCTCATCAGCGCAAAGGGGCATCATTGGGAACCATACCTGGAAGTGATACCCAGAATGAAGTAATATAGACGTCAAAAGAAGTAGTTAAAAGTTGTTGTAACTTATTACTAAAATACTCCAGATTACTGATAATTGTTGATAACGCTTTAATTTGATTCTACTTTAAATTAAAGATGCTAAGAAATTATATTCTTGATTTTAAATCTTTTATTCAAATGTTTTTAAACAAAAAAAGTTTTTAAACAAAAAAAGTTTTTTCACGGGGAAAGTTTTTTTTTTAGCTGACAATTTTGAGCAATCTCAACCAATAATCTGATGCTTCATTCCGGTTGACACAGAGTCTTGAGCGAATAAATTCATTCCATTGTTTATTTTACCTATTTTTGCTACAGTGGAAGAGGAAGTCCTCCTATCGTGAAAAAAAAAAAAAAGAGAACAATTTTGATCTTCAACATTTTTCTGCTGACCAAAATATTATAGGAGAAAAAAATCATCTGTGGTTAATTAAGAAACGTCAACATTGTTTGCTAATCACACTTCAAAAGACAATGAAATAATAATTATTAAAAGAAAAGTGAATGTTTTAAACAACGCCATGAGTTGTTTAATTATTTAAATCAGAAGTTAATTAAAGTAAAGTTAGTTACATAATTATAATACTAGCATAGGCAAAATGTATGCTTCACAAATGCTTTGAGTATTGGAATTTATATTATACAAACTACCCCTTCCACCCTTTTGAGCATTATTAAACATTCCTTATCAGTCCGTGAAAAGTCGGTTGGTTGCATTATGATCATGACGTTAATTATGCTGCCATTTTGTAAAAAAAAAAAAAAAAAAAAAAAAAAAAAAAACGACTGTATTTAGTTTCGGTTGAATGCTATATTGGCCTTCAACAAGAGTTAGCTCAGTAGCAGCATTATTTAATTCATCAATTGTCTCATTTCATTTTCTTTTCCCCCTCTTTTACCTTGAGGTGTCGAGGGTTTATTAATCATCTGACCTCAACCGTTTACAAGATAAGGTGGTCAGCACTACGCCCTGGTGTATTCTATGTCCGCAGTGTTGAGTTATCAAGGCCGGTTTGCCTGCTTTACGGGGTGAAAAACCCCAGGATAAACTGGGGAGGAAAATCCTGCTGTGCACGCCCAAGACTGGCTACCTTGGCTGGCTGAGGAAGATCTTTCAGCTCCTCACGTCTCCTACGAGAATCGAACATATTTCGATTACAAACTATTCATTTGGTCGGTGTTATGGTTATTGATTATTACAATGCTTCAAACTCCTCCTCAATATAATAATTTAGGGATTTCTCAGTATCGTAATTTAGAGGCCTTGATTCCCGCTATGATATTTCCTACTAGTCTTTATTTCTTAATTTCTTTCTTCTTTTTTTTTTTTTTTTTTGAATAAGAAAGTTTTTATTTAATACCGCGTTGGATATCCTTTGTCGACTACCAATACCGATCGTCTTCAATTCCCTGCATGTAGTTCGATGTGATATGGGAAAGGAACAGCCTTCATTAAATGCTTCGGTCAACTGCTGTACACCGAAAGTTCTTTTAGTCCATACAAGACTTCTCAGACGACGGCAATATCGTTCCTGACACTGTCTTAGCATCTCAAACACAAAAAATATGTGGATTATTTTTAAAATGATTAAACACTGGGAATATCTTACCTTATCAGAAACCAGCTCTGCTCTGCTGTGTTCAAAATCGTGGCTCTAGCCAGGTGGATATCCACAATAAGCCCTTTATCGACCTGTAAAGCACCCCTTGTTTTTTCATATTGTGATCAATATTGTTGACGACTGACCACGTTGTTGATTACTGACCAGACAGCCTTTTTAAATAGCTACCTAGAATATGTAGTGACGCACGTGATCAAGTATTTTGCATATACGCTACGTAAGTGACGTTTACCTATATCTACATAAAGGTTTCTAATTTAGAGGCCGGCATGTATGTTTTGATTTTCATTTTGCACCGGTAATCAGCGCCAAGAAATCATCTTCATTTTTAATAATCCAAAATTTAAGTTAGGTCTGCCATATATTATGAGCGAAAGAGTTTTTCTTAGCATATAACCAAGAAAAAACAATTATCGCCTTTACCTTACTTCTGTTTTCCAATCCTTTAATGAAATCTGTAAAAATTTTAATATCGCTTCTTCCTGTGAATTTGTAACAAGATTACATCTTGATTATCTCACTCCCATCTTCCTTAGAATCCAATTAGACAATTTTATTCTATTTCCCATGTGATTTTCCTCAAACAAAGTCAACTAAACATCCGAAATGCTATTAGGGTTAACTTCTGCTTGTCTGGCTCCTTTCCCCTCAAGATTTCCTTTAATCAGAGGAGATTTTACCGTTTAAATGGAATGTAAATATAAATGTATTTAAATATTTAAACTCTTATATATTTAATGGGATTTCACGTCTTTAATTATTTAGTACATTCACAAATAATTAAAGGAAATAAAAATGTGCTTTAGAAACATGCATTTTTGGTTTAATATATCATTCAGTTTTGTCTACTTAGGAAACTGCACCTCTACGAAATAATTATTTTATAATATTGACAAAGAAGAAAACCGGTTAGTAATCCTTTCTCCTGTACAAGTCGTTTCCATAAAAAAATTGATTTAAATTATATATTTCTAAAGACGATCAATTATTATGAGTTCATTGCTTGATCATAATCAAAAATACTTGTAACATGGAACGATCTATAATTAAACCGATTATTCTCTCTCTCTCTTTCTCTCTCTCTCTCTCATTTTTGAGTATAATCATCTGTTAGTTTTGGGTATGTCTGTAATCTATCTTGATAGCTTATTTTTAACATTCTGTTGCAGATATATATGATGTTCGTTGGCATCAAAACTATTCATTCAATACTACAAGACTAAAAGCAAGTAGTATTGTATCGGTTTTTGTTCATTTATTTCTCTGTATAACTATTTGCCCATGTTATGTGTTAGCATTATTTACCATCCGCGTTGAGATGTATTAAATTACAATTACATGGAAGCCACTAATTACAGACATATCGTTCCTAATGCGTAAATAATTGGTCTGTCGCTTATTTTCTGCATTAGTATAACTTCCGCTTTTCCATTTCGACATCAACCATTGTTGAATGGTAGAATTTGTACAAACTCTCGTCACCAAATGTTACTAGCTTTGATGGAGAATAAATGATAATGAAATTCCAAAGTTCAGACAACAATGTCTGATGTTTGGAATGTGATCATTGTTGTTTACATGAAAATCACGAAGTAATTACCAAATCTAGATTTCCCTAGAAATTCCAAAGTTCGGACATTGTTGTTTGAACTTTGGAATTTCTTAGGGAGTGGAACAAATAAAGGCTATCATTCTGATGAGCGGCTCGAAATTGTGGAGACAACATCTGAAACATTCTACCATATATATCATAAAAGTATATTTTCATGAAAAGAAACAGTTAATTGATAAATAACAGGGAGAGTACTAAAAGGTTAAATGTTAATGGATACGTTTAACTGTTAATTTCTTTCAGTAAACTAATATAATTAACAAAAATAACCAAATTAATGTTTATTTTAAAATACACGTTACTATCAGCGTATTTATTATTACTATTATTATTACTATTATTACGGGCAACTCCAGGGAGTCATTAGACTCATCGAGGGAGGCCCCAAATCATATTCATCACAATTATTTGACATTCATACAGTATCTATCATACCTCGCCTTAAACTCATTCACTGTCACAGCATCCACCACAGACTCAGGGAGCGCATTCCACTCATTCACTACTCTAAAAGTAAAGAACCCAGCTCTAACACCTTTACTAACCACACTTTTGCCCAGTTTCCATGGATGTCCCCTAGTCCTCCCACAACCAGCCCTGTTCTCAAAAATATCTTCTGAATTAATTTTATAGAAATCCTTCAGTAATTTGAATGTCTCAATCATATCTCCCCTCACCCGCCTATCAACCAATTTTTGCAACCCACAAATCCTCAACCTGTTCTCATACGGTTCATTCCACAGACCTGCTATCATCTTGGTCACTCGCCTCTGGATCCTCTCCACCTCCTCCCCATCAAGAAGAAACCTAGGTGACCAAATCTGAGCACAGTAGTCTAGATGGGGTCTTATTAAGGCTCGATACAGAGGAACAATAACCTGCTTGTCTCTGCTTGTCAACGTATTCTTCAGCAACCAAGTGATTTGATGAGCTGTTTTGGTCACTTTTGCAATGTGTCCCCTAAATTTCAATTCCTTATCTACCAACACTCCTAAATCTCGTGCCTCATCAATTTCCTGGAGCACGGTTCCACCATTGCAGTAAACTGCCGCCAATCTTTTCACCTCAAAATGCATAACCTTACATTTTGCCACATTAAACTGACATCCATTCTCCTTAGCCCAGACCTCCAATCTATCCAAATCATCCTGCAAAATTTTGACGTCATCTGCATTCACTATTGCCCTACCCAACTTCGCATCATTCGCAAACAAATGAACTGTTCCTCTCAGATCATCTCCTATATCATTTATGAACAAATTAAACAGCAGTGGTCCAAGAACAGATCCTTGTGGCACACCACTAGTCACAGGCCGTCTTGTGGACTCTACTCCCGAGTAAACCACTCTCTGATATCTCTCCGTCAACCACCCTCCTATCCATCTCACCAACCCTATGTCCATTCCCATATGCTGCAATTTACTGATTAGAATTCCATGTGGAATCCTGTCAAAGGCCTTGGCAAGGTCCAGTAGAATCACCGTAAACCCATTACCCTTATCCAGTTCAGCCGTCACTGTGTTATAATACGTGAGCAAGTTACTGAGGCATGATCTACCCTTCACAAAACCATGCTGTCCCCGATACAGTATCCCATTTTCTTCTATCCAATCTTGTATTTTCCTCTTGACTATTTTCTCTAAGACCTTGACAATGATTCCTGATATGCTAATCGGTCGGTAATTCACAACAGCAGTCCTGGAACCACCTTTATGCAGTGGAACTATTTTCCCCTCTTTCCACCCGCTCGGGACTAACCCAGACCTGATACTCAAATTAAACAAAATGGTCAAGGGTACTGACAATTCTTTAGCTGCTTCTCGTACAACACGAGCTGGTATACCATCCAATCCCACAGATATATTGACATTGAGGTTATGCAATAGACTACTCACCTCCACTTCATTAACCACAATTCCCATATAATCTACTGGTTTATTCGTTTCTGCAATGTCACCACCTGGATGATATACTTTTGCAAAGTGCTCACTCAGTAACTCAACTATCTCAACTGATTCAGTTACCTCCCTACCATCGGCATTCTTTAAAATCAATCTCCCATGTACATTTTTCCTTTTACTTGCTACATATCTAAAAAACTTTAGGATTCTCTTTAGCCTGCATTGCCAATGTTTTTTTGTAATCCTTTTTTGCTTTTCTTACCACACTCGTCACCCTTCTGGCCTGCGCTTTATACCGTTCATGTGCCTGCTGGTCACCCTTCTCCTTAAATTCCCTCCATAGTTGTTTCTTTTTTTGCAACTCAAGCTTAATGGTGTTATTCATCCATTTAACCCCTAGTTGATTTATTATTCGGACTCGAGGTATACAGTCAGCCATTGCTTCATGCAAGCACTTCTTAACTACCTCACATGCACTATCAACTTCTATTCCTTGCAGTTGTACATGCCATGGCACTGAACCAATCAAACTCCTAAGCTTGTCATACTTTCCAGCCCGATAATTCCACATGTACCCTGTCTTAATTGAAAATTCCACACCTTTAGCCACCTCCCAAGTTAAGACCCTATGATCACTCTCACCGATTGGTGGCAATGTGGTCATATTTGTTACAGCCAAATCCTCAGATGTAATTACTAGGTCAAGCACTCTCTGACCCCTAGTATTTTCCATTACATGCTGTCGCAGACAGTTATCCCTTAATAACCGCATAAAATCCAGTTCCTTCCTCCCGTGTGTCCTCTCCTCACTCCAATCAATGCGACCATAGTTGAAATCTCCCATAATAATCACCCTACTTCCACCCATTTCTTCTATTTGCTTGTGCATACTGTCACCACCATCTTTTCCATCACCTGGTCTATAGCAGCACCCAATTGTATATTTAGTTCTGCTAGCCACAGTCTCACACCAAATGGCCTCAAATGTGCTCTTTTCTCTATCCTGCAATTCAACTTCTATTCTCCTTGGCTGGAGTTCATCAGCTATCATTAACAATACTCCTCCCCTCATTTTATTCTCTCTGTCATTCCTGAACACACTATACCCATCACATTCAATCCCACTAGTTATATCATCTACAGTCAGCCATGTTTCACTAATACCTATAACCTGTGGTCTCGAAGTGCCAACCATGACCAAAAACTCTTCCTTCTTGTTCCTAATACTCCTAGTATTAGTGTACATGAATTTAAGACCCCCATTAGCCCCAACCCTACATTGATGCCTTATATTAACTATCCCACTCAGATTTGTTGTCCTTATTTGCTCTGGCATATTATATTCATTCTTACATGCAACTGCCTCCATAAGGACTGTATCTCCACTCCCCCCCTAACAAATCTAGTTTCCCTGAATTTGCACATCCACTACATTCAGCAACACTTTCTCAAGTCTTCTTACACCGTAACCATTCAAATGCAAGCCATCCATCTTATATAGATCCTTTCGCCCATCAAACTCACTCCACACATCCACAAATTCCACACCACTCGTCATACATAACCCACGCATAAAGTCATTTGCAATTATAGCCCTCCTTTTAAACATTTCACTGTCATACCGTGGCAAAAGACTAATCATTCTAACTCTCTCACTCTTTTCTTTTGCTACCTCAAACAATTCATTCAGGTCTTCTATCATTTCCATTTTATCTCCTTTCGAATCATTCGTACCTGCCACAACAATCATTTCTTTCACCCTTTCCTTTTGCTCTCTAATAGACGCAGTAATTAGTGAGTAACACTTGTATTTAAATAAAAGTGTTACTCACAAAAATCTAAGTTTATTTATTTGTGTTATACAAAGACGGAGTGACGAATTTGTAAAGAGGCCATGGTTACTAAAGTTGTTGCAACAAAGTAAACCAATGGATTAAAGACTGGTCGAAACTAATACCAATAATAATATTATCCTGGTAGTCATAGTTGCTTATGCTTTAATTGCAGTGAAATCAATACTGAATGGAATCCGATAAAAAAAAAGTTCCCTTGTAATATAGGAAAACAGAAAAACAAACATCGGATATGATTTTGATAGAATTCCGCATGAATTCAGTTAGTTATAGTCTGAAAGTTCACTGAAACTTTTCGAAACGATCTGGTAAAAAATATAATTTTGCAGTTGCTCAATATGTTATTTTCTATCGTTGCTATGGCATCACCCAGGTATTAGGTATACACTTGGAGGCCGTTATGTCACTGCAAATCAACCAATTCAGAGTCTGCGTGGTTAGCCTAGTGGTTTTGCGCTTCGCAACCATATGCCTGGGGAAGGAGTGTCCTTGGTTCGATTCCCGTCGCTGACGTAAGGAGCTTAAGGATCTTCCTCAGCCATAGTCAAGTAGCCAGTCTTGGGCGTGGACAGCAGGGTTTTTTCCTCGTTTATCTGGGGTTTTTCATCCCGCAAGCAGGCAAACCGGCCCCGTGAACACACGGATATACAGCCATAAATACTTAACTCCCCCATGAGGGGGATCAACTCGCCCCAATAGGAACGGGGGAGAAAAGGGAGGAAACTCCATATGAATAAATAAATAAATAACCAATTCAGAGGACTGTACAGCACACGTTTTTACAGCAGTATGTGTCTGGCGTCCAAATGTGATTTATTATTATTATTATTAAATTTTCCAGCATATCATTGGCTTCACATAACCGACGTTAGATTTGGCAAATCGAAATTAGCCAAACCGATTGGCTAAAGGAAATAAACGTGCAAATAAGTTTAGCTACAGGATTTTCTTCCAAGTTTCTACAAAAATGTTACATGTCTGGGGCCAGTTGTTTCATTTGAAGTTTGGAGTTATTGATAGCTTTATTGAGCTACTTTTTTGTGTTCACATCGTTGAAAAACTCCCGAAAACAGTTCTAGTAAACAAACAAAAAGTGATTAAAAACTTTATGATGGTTTTGTTCTGGAGAGACCGAAGCCCAGTTTGGGAAAGGGGGGGGGGCTTAGAAGAGTACGCTTACTATCTTCGTACATTGTTTTTGGAAATACATTTATCGTATTATTTAATAAATTTTAAAACTCATTTATCTGATTTAATCATAGTTCTTAACTTTAGTTCCAATTGTAGTTCTCACCTTCACTGAAACAATTCAAATTTACCGAATTATTTTTCAACGTTTGCGTAAAGGTCTTAACTTATACTGTGATTTCAGAATATAGAATCTACAACAGAGAGCAAAGGTAAAACAATTCTCAGTAAGATTTGATTATGGTTAATAGTTTGCCCTCGTAAGGTTTTAAGATTACTTTCTCTCAATAACAACACTGGAAATCGACTAACAGAATAGTGAACCATAATTCTAACAAGTATTTCATAACGTCTCATTTTACATATAATTACACTTTCTTTGTAGTTCTTTGTAGGATAACTGTTTAAGTTGTTAATCCGTTTTAATATCCAAGCGATTCCTTAAGTAACTTTTTTTCTTTACAAACACGAGGGCTAAGCATTGAATTATTTACAATTTTCCAATATTTAAACTGAAATTAAAAAAAATTCAATTTTTGCAGTGGAGCAATTTTAGGTGAGACCTAAATTTATTTTTCGAATACTGTATGCCATCCATTAGCGCTAACCACACTTTCCAACACCACACATATCACTTAGTAATTTGTGCTATTTTGATAGAGAGTGTTTTACCATTCTTCTTAAATATGATTACTACTCCTTCTACAGTTGGACGGACTGGTCTACACAAAACTCAACTTGTATACGTTTATCCGAAGTTTGTTGAGCTACTATGTTCAGATAGGGACACAATGATCAAGATTTTCCATACCATCTTCTTCTTTGCCGGCCTAGTTCGTTGAGTTTTTAGTTTATGCGCTCTTCAACCAGAAGGTTAGAATCCCACCGTGGGCATAGATGTGTGTGTGTGTGTGTGTGTGTGTGTGTGTGTGTGTGTGTGTGTGTGTGTGTGTGTGTGTGTGTGTGTGTGTGTGTGAATATTTTTAGGTGAGAAATGGATTTCATCGCCTGGTGTGAGGCCAACCTCCGTATTATTGAAGGCTTGAAACGGCTTGAAAAGTTCCATGTCTGGTCTCTAGAGCAGGATTTCCAGACCTGGTAAAAAATAAAAGTACAAAATAATTAAACAACAAATATGTATATTATGCGGTGGTACTGTCGCGTCAAAGAATGGCCGAGTCTGTTCTATAAAATTGTTGCATAGCCTTACCAGATGACTACAACCGAAGATGAGGAGCCCACACACTAAGGCAGTGGTGGCGAACCTATTCATATGAGCGTGCCAAAAATTTACCAATCGAGGTGATGACATGCCAGGCAGTTTATAATAGGGGAAAAGTTAATATATATATATATATATATATTTATAACTTCACGAGGATAATAAAGCATTAGTGCTTCATGAAGAGGGCACTTTTCGACGCGTAAACATTGTGTCACATTTGCGTTAATAGCCCGGGTGTGGTTTCAAACTGCATATACCTTTGATCCCTTCAAAATGATGTAAAGAAGGCGCATCAGGTCAAATTCTTTGCGTTTTATATTTATAAACCACTGAAAAGGCGAGACTAGGTGAGCTAACATTTTGAGCTCACCCAGCACCTAACAGCTGTGATTGGTCATTGTGTCAATCAATCCAATTGAATGTTTGTTGTCACTTGTCATGAGTTGAGCCCTTTCTGTTTCTGATGGCTGTATTACAAATACCTGTTACACATGTTTTCTGGAACCTGAAATTTGAAAGTCGATGTTAGGAGAAAAAAACCTAAATGTTTCTCTTGTTATGCAGTATAATCTGTTGATGTTGCCAAGTTTTTTGAAGATATATAGAGGCATTTTTATTATAGCCATCGAAAACAACAGACAGTAAAAATATCTATTCCTGAATAAAAATGAATATTCTGTGTATTATAAGACGTTGATGATCTATAACAGCTTATAAATACAAAATACATGGACAATGTGAGATTGATGAGACAGAAGAACCGCTGATACTAAAAAAAAAAACAATAACTGTTGAATGTAGGCTTCCCGAAAGTGTGGATAATTCCGATAATGGTCGGGTGTTATGTATACTGAGTCTCAGTAAACAAGAGAAATTTTGTTTACTGAGACTGGAAAATGGAGCAAAATATACACAAACCAGAGAAATACATATAACATGTTCAACAAATTTTATGAGATGATTTGCTGCTCCATCAAACGATATTCATTCCTGCAATTCTCTGTCTCCTTGTAAGTTTTGTTTTAATTATGCCATCATAAATTCACTTATTCATGTCTAGACTTTATAGGATCATGCTCTTCGCTCTATCCAGCATTATTAATAATTCGTTTACCATTAATGAAAGTATTTCTACTCACACTCATTCTTTCTTTTAATTTCCTATTCTAACATGTCTTATAAATGATGGTTCACATATTTGCATCTTTGATTATTTCAAATATACAAACAAATATAGCATTCTCTTTCATTGTTGTTTTCTAATAAATCTTAAAACAAACGATTTGTTCCCCCACTCTACACAGAAGTATTCAAAGTTATCCTGCATTGGACCAATTAAGATGAGCGTGACGCACTACTTTCATGGATCAATAAAAATGCAATCATACGGTCATGGGCTTCTGCAGAGGGAGGGGGGGGGAACGGGGAACGCCCCACGGGTTCGAGTAAAAATTTCCACAATTATAATCCTAAAAGTGATCGAGCCTCTTTTAGCCTCTTTCAGCACATGACTGGGCAGCCATAGAATATGTGTTTAATTGCAGCAACAAAACACAGCTTTCTGTTTTTGATTCATCTTTTTCTGATTTGTGAACAGCTACACCAGTTCTTGGATACAAAAGGAAAATAAATAAACCACGCATAACCAAAAATATTTTGGGCCTATGCGACGAAAGAAGATATTTGAAATCTCATATTAATAGCGGTGATAATAGAGAATAGTATAAAATATTACTAAGATTATTAAAAAAGAAATCAAACATTCCATAAATTTATGGATATTAGATAAATGCAAAAATATAGAAGAGGACTTAAATAAAAATAATTCTAAAATTGCTTTTTAAATTATCAATAAGTTTTCAATAAGTATTCAGTTTATCAAACTTTTTACTGCAATTAATTAGAAGATGAAGATGGAACTCCTATCACGGACAACCAGAAAATAGTTGATAGATGGAAATGTTATGCAACCAAGCTTTTTCAAAAGGACACTCAACTGACTGACGATATTTTGGACGGAATTTTGCCAGGAGGTTCGGAGGAAGGAGATTACCCGATATTAAAAAAAGAAGTTATTGCAGCACTTAGTTCCTCAAAAATAAGAAAATCACCGGGAATTGATGGTGTTATAATGGAACTGATACGGGAAGGAAGTGATATAATTATAGACATCTTGCTAAATTTATTCCAGAACTTATGGAACACAGAGACTTGGCCTTCTGATTGGCAGACTTCTGTCCTTGTACCTATTCCTAAAAAGGGAAATAGAAAGAAATGTAGCAACTAGAGAACAGTAAGCCTTATTAGTCATCCAAGCAAAATCCGGTTAAAAATTCTATTGTCAAGAATTGAAAAGAAAATAGAAAGCACACTATCAGTTGAACAGGCGGATTTTCGACGTCCAGAAGTACAATCGACCATATGTTTACAATACACATACTAGGCGAAAAATACATAGAACAAATACATATGACAAATAATCTGTCAACTTTTTAGACCTTCAAAAAGCTTTTGACTCAATACGGCATGAGGCATTATGGAAAATTTCAGAACATTATGGTATTGACGACAAAATCATTAGGATTATTAAATCTCTTTATTCCTCATGTGATATGAGAATTGAAATTAAAAATTGCAGCAGTGAACCGTTCCGGGCAGAAAGCAGGGTAAGACAGGGATGCACCTTGTCCCCTCTTTTTTTTAATTGTTTTCTGGAATATGTCATAGATGAAGCTCTTCATGAACATGACACTGGAATAGTAGTTGGTGGACTAAGAATAAATAACTTACGTTTTGCAGGCGATATCGATCTTATGGCAGAAAGTGAAGAAGAATTACAAGAGATAACCAGTTGCGTTTTCAGAACATTAAAAAAATTGAATTATACATAAACCTACAAAAAACAAAAACAATGATAACATCAAAATCAGACATTGAATTCTTAAAGATACAAATTGAGAATGTAAACAAGTTCACTTATCTAGGAAGCATGTTGAGTCAAGATGGTCGTTCAAAAACCGAAATTAAATACCGAATTGATAAGGCAACCGTGGTCCTACAGAAGTTAAAACCATTGTGGGGGTATAACAGAATAACAACAACAAACATACTAAGACTAATTGACACCTTGGTGGATTCTATCCTCTTGTTTGGTTGTGAGGCCCTGACTTTATTGAGGGAAGATGAGAGGAGACTCCTGTCTTTTGAAATGAAAACTTACAAAAGGCTTTTGAAAATACCCTATACTGCTCACGAAACCAATGAAAATGTGCGAAAACTGATTGATTCAATAGACGGGAGAACAAGGGAAAATATGCTGACAGTCATCAGAAGAAGACAGACGAAATGGTTCGGACATGTGGAGAGGGCTAATGGCATTCCAAAGCAAGCACTAGAAGGAATCATTCCAGGATTGGATAAAATCAAAAAATGGACATAATATCACCTACCAGCCAAGAATGACCCAAGGGTCCATTAAGGACTATGGGAGAGAAGAAGACCAGTTTGTCTTCTTCTCTCCAATAGAAGAAAACATCTGTGTCTAGTGAGTCACTGAGTGAAGTGTGAATTGCAAATTTATAGTGAAACCAATTTTAAACAGAAAAATACATTTTTAAAAGGTAAGTGTATGTAATTTAATATTATTTTACTTGTTAATTTTATGATTTTTTTGCTTTTAAACTGAAATAATTTAATTTAGGATTTTGGTATTAATTAATTAGTTGATTTTTAATAAAATATGCTGGTCAGTTTTTTTATATATGAAATTATGCTAAAAACTGTATTAATTCTGAATACTGTTTTTTCACAAGAATTAGAGATCATTAAAATCGATGTAAAATGACAATAATGTACTTTATTTATAATTTACATCGATAAATAATTACATTAAAAATGCTAAGACGTTTATTGGTGTAATTATTTAATTAAATCAATAATTATAAAACTTTATTGATGTAATTATTTTCCTACAAGCTTTACTCCCCCCGTAGGATGTGTTGCATAACCCACATATTATTGTAGCTTTATATTATTGAAGCTGTATATATATATATATACAGCTACAAATATTTGGGAATTTTAGTCACAAATTCTGCACAATAAGATCAAAGAAAGAACTAGAGCAGAATATATAAGAATCCTTAAGTCAATGTTTAATGCTGAAAATTTGATAAAAGCAATTAATACAATACCTGGGCCATACCTATTCTGAGATATTCATTCAGGTATTGTCAAATGGACCCACCTAGAGGTGGAAGATTTAGAAAATTAATGACAATGCACCATGCCCTCAATCCTCGCAGTGACATTGATAGGCTCTGTCTATTACGCAAAAAAAGGAGGTAGAGGATTATTACAAGTAAAGCAAGTTATTGAAGAAGAAAAACGAAATTTGAATGATTATCTGCAGCAAACAACAGAAAAATTTCTAATTGAGGTAAGGAAGGAGGGTTTATTTAAACCCATGGAGACAAAATTGGAATACAAAACCAACCAAGTAAAAGTGAGAACTGAAAGATAGAAAAATAAGGCATTGCATGAAAATTACCTTCACATCATAGAGGATAGCGCTGACAGCAACTTGACCTGGCAATGGTTGAGAAATGGAGCGCTAAAGAAACAAACAGAATCGATAATTTTTGCAGTTACAAGAACAGGCTATTATAACCAATATTATGAAGGCAAAAATACAAAATATTCAAGAACACAGTAAATGTAGATTGCACAAAGAAAAGGAAGAAACCCCATACCACATTATAAGCGGATGCAGCAAAATTGCACAAATTGAGTACCGTAAATGCATGATAACGTAGCCAAGATAATCCACTAACATTTATGTAAAAAGTATGGGTTTGAAGTATCTGAAGACTATTGGAAGCATAAAGTTCACCAGAAAGTGGTTGAGAATGAAAAAGCTAAAATACTCTGGGATTTCAAAATCCAGACTGACAAAAGCTTGGAATGTAACACACCCGATATCACAATGGTTGAAAAAAGTGAAAACAAGGGTGTTAAGTTTATCGAAATATCAGTACCAGCAGATAGTCGGATTGAAAAAATTACAAAGTATCGCGATTTGGAAATAAAAGTTGAACGAATCTGGCAAAAGAAAACGAAAGTTGTTCCCATAATAATAGGTGCTTTAGGCGCCATCCTTAAAACATTGAAAGAACATCTAGACGCACTCGAGTTAGATGGATTAAAAATTGGGCAGCTGGAAAAGGCCGCTTTCTTCGGCACAGCTTTCATTTTCAGAAAGTATTTTCACAACTCATAGGCCCTTGGGTAGGGCTCGAATTAGTGGAATATAACCAGCCTTTTACTTAAGACTGAGGAAGCAAATCAAGCTTTGATGAATATTTTATATATAAAATATTATATATATATATATATATATATATATATATATATATATATGTGTGTGTGTGTGTGTGTGTGTGTGTGTATGTGTGTGTGTGTGTGTGTGTAGAAAACGTTTTGATACTTGGGTATATTATGTATTCAAGATAAGCAATTTTATATAAACTTGGTTTTTAATCCTATTTCCCAAGTGAGCAAACCGATATGTAAGTCAAGTTTGCCTGCACGTCGTGCAGGTCTGAGGCAATCAATGGTAGTGCCACTCTAGGCAACTCGTGATAAAGCTGGATTAAGCTCTGATCACTTTCCTTAGTAGTTTCTCTTAAACATAGCATATCATCATACATCCCCTTCCGGAGATGTATGGTGCAATGCATTAAAGGCAATGGTCACTAGCCATACCAGTTTCGACCTTTATTGAGGTGCAGACTTGACCTACTTGTCAGTTTGCTCACTTGGGAAATAGGATTAAAAACCAAATGTATATAAAATTACTTGGTATCTCGAATACATAATATATACAAGTTAAAACACTTCCTACATCTATCTCTCATCCTGAGATTTTATTTAATAAAGTCAAAGCACCGTGTGGCAACTTGTTGAAGTAAAATTCATAGGCTCTGCATTACTTCAACCTCAGCATTGTCAGATTTGGCTCCCACTAACGAGACCTGAAAAAGGTCGAAACCGGTACGGCTCGGCTCTGATTTGAGAGGCTCTGCTTGGGGATAGGTTTTTGCCTGTCTCTGAGTGAGGCCACCGCTGAGATTATGGCTCAGCTTGGTGGTGGGGTGAGCCTGTCACTGGGTAGAGCCAATGCTGAGAAGTTCTTCTCGGTGATGGGGTGAGCCTGTCACTGAGTGGAACAAAGCTGAGTTATGCGATCTTTCAGGATCGTCTTATTTTTAGAGCCGCATCACCTATACAGAGGTCGAAACCGGTATGGATAGTGACCATTTCCTTTAATGCATAGCATCATACATCTCCGCAAGGGATGTGCTTTACATTAAGGGAAAAATACTAAGGAAAATGATCAGAGCTTAATCCACGAGTTGCCCAGAGTGGCACTACCATGAGGTGCTTCAGACTTGCACTATGTGCAGGCGCAAACTTGACTTATTTGTCTTTTGCTCACTTGGGAAATAGGATTAAAGCCAAGTTTATATAAAATTACTTGGTATCTTGAATATATTATCATTTATTATACCCAAGGTAAAATACTTTCTCTCTCTCTCTCTCTCTCTCTCTCTCTCTCTCTATATATATATATATATATATATATATATATATATATAGCTGTTGAAGTGTATATATATATATATATACACTTCAACAGCTGATAACTCACTTAATTTTCATTATGTTGCAGGTTTAACGGATTTGAAATAAGGGCTGAAACCACACTAAGCTTTGAGGGGAAAAATTATCCTAAAATGCTACTGGAAGTATGAAAACGTAGTGTAAGTGCAAAGACAATTTAGAAGAGAATTTCAATTAGATCCACCTACGAGTCTTACTATCACTTGAATTAGAGATAAATTTGAAGAAGATGAAACTGTTCAAAATGTCCATAAGCAACGTTCAGGAAGACCACGAACAGCTACGAGGCCAGCAACAGACGAAAGTTTGATTGAAACGTATCGTGAAAGTTCAAGAAAATCTGTGCGACAAGCGTCTCGTGAGGTAGGAGTACCAAAATCAATTGTCCATCGCATGTTGAAGCGGAGTCATTGGAAAAGTTACATTCCGAGAAGAGTACACGCTCTCAATGAAAATGATCCTGATAGGAGAATGCAGTTTTGTGAGTGGGTACTTGGAAAAATGTGAAGAGGATGCACAATTTCCAAGACATTGTGTGGAGTGATGAGGCCACATTTAATTTAAATGGGTCAATTAACCGACGCAATTGCACTTACTGGGCGCCTGAGAATCCGAATGTTATGGAGGAAAATCATGTAAATTTACCAGGAGTGACGGTGAGGTACGGCTTATCAGCACACGGATTAATTGGACCATTCGTTTTCGACGGTACTGTAACTGACGCCAATTACTTGAACTTGCTGCCTGAAGCTGTCATGCCATGAATTTAGGAGGACTTTGAGGATGAGGACTTTTATTTTGAACAAGATGGGACACCCTCACATTACCCTCGAGATGTGAGGGCCTATCTTGATGAGACTCTACCCAACAGATGGATTGGAAGAAGAGGTACTGTAGAATACCCCACGCGTTCACGAGACCTCACGCCAATGGACTTCTTCTTATGGGGATTTATCAAGGACAAAGTTTACACTTCAATAATGGCAACAGTCGATGAATTGAAAGCAGCAATCGAAAGAGGATGCGCCCAGCTACAAGACAAAATGAAGCTCAGTGTTTGCAATTCAATTGCTGCACGTTATCAGCGGTCCCTGGACCAGGACGGTCATCAGGGACAGATGACCGTCCTGGTCATCTGTCCCTGATGACATGAATACAGACGTTGAAGGATGAAAAGCACATTTATGTAGTTTACTTTACAATGTGAAAGTTAACTGTATTATAATAAATACCAACTTTATGATCATTCAAAGTATACATTTGTATACTTTGTATACAAAGTATACATTGTGTATATGTTTGTTTTTGAGACACCCTGTATATATATACGTATATTTCAGTTTAAAAGCAAAAAAAATCATAAAACTATAAGTTTTTTAAAAAAATGATTGAGCAGCCATTTTTTCAAGGCAAACCGAAAACCGTCAAGCTTTTCGGTTTGCCTTTGTCTTTGCGCAGTTTGATCTTTTGTTAATACCGCACCAATCATATGCATGTCTTCATAGCTGTTCTGGTGTAAAAGAAAATTTAACTCGTACGTATTATAACCATTAAAAAAGGTTAAATAATTTATAAACGTATAAAAGTATATCACCTGTAAATCGTTAACGTGCAGCAAAATTCTCTGCCATGCCACCTCTGGCACGCATGCCATGGGTTCGTCATCTAGGCCCTAAGGCATAGATGGCTCCTCAGGCAAGCGTCATCCCAAAGTCACTCATCCGACTGGAAGAGGGATAACCTTTTTCACTGATCTACATCACGACTTCCAACACTAAAACGAGACACGATTTTTTATTTCATACACGCAGTTTTCTTGGTTTCCATGGAGACTCAGAAACAGATGGGCAGCTCCATACGGAGCATCTTATTATTGAGTTGAATGAAAACGCGTAGAATGCTCAGGTGACCGTTTCGAAGTCGGACCACATATCAAAATTTTCGTACTGTCCATTCTGACCACTTTGTTCATCATTTTGTGTTAGTGCTGATCCTCCAATTAGTTTGTTAATTGAGATAGTACCATCATATTTCCTGCTGATAATGTTGCCTAAAAAGTAGTGTGTTTTTTTCAATGTTACCAACGAATAAGTCACTTATATGATATCCTATGATGACACATCTTTAGAACTCAGGTATTTTTAACTAAACTACATTAACGAAACAGTAAATTAAGTAGGTTCTTAGTTTCTTTCCTATCTGCCAATAAATGTATTTTGGTAGCGATTAGTACATTTGATAGACATGATTGTATTTAGTTGTTCCCGTGTTGCACAAATGTACAGCAACGACTCTGGTGATAGATGTCATAAAAAACCCATGGCTAATTTTATTATTTTTTATAATTTTTATCACTGCGTCTGGAAAGTAGAATGTGGTTTATTATTAATACAATCAGTGGTTTATACTATCAGATTTCTTAATTAAAAAACGATTACCATCATATCAACTCATTAAAATAACCGCAGCTAATCTCACACTTTTCAGTAATCAGCAGTTAGTACGCTACAGCAAAGCAGCAATTTCAATTGACAAGAAAGTTATAATTATGATAAAAATACACATTCATAATTTTTAAATTTCGAGGAAAATCTAAAGTTTTAATGATGTCTAGTTAATAACACAAAACGTTATGTATGTGCTTAAAAGATTTTTTCTTGATTTATGAAAATACAATTCAAATATACTGCATTTATACTCACCATCCGATTGTGTGCCCATTCCTGACGTCATTTTAAAAGTAGGCTTTAAAAAGTCCTTTTGATTTTGGGTTCTCACAGACTGCCTTACATTCTTTTCTGGATGAGCTAAAATATACAGTTTTGGAGAAAAAAGGCACACCAGAGTTACTGTAGCACTCAGACTAATAGCTACAGACATTGTTGTGACATTAAGCGCCACATGCTGAGCAGTAGTGAAATAAATAGGAACAAATGCCAGCCATATAATACAAGTAGTGTACATGGTGAAGCCAATGTATTTAGATTCATTAAAGCTTTCTGGAATTTTGCGAGTTAAAACAGCATATACCGTGCACACAATAATTAAAAGGATGGGATAAACAAATGCCACTATGTAACTGGCATTTATGGCAGATGCGCACACCAGATGGTTATCTTCTCTCGTAGGATGGTAGTGAATTGCTTTCGGTGGACTGAAGGCCAACCAGACAGAGGTGATCGTCAACTGAACGCTAACTAAAGCTGCACAAATGACCAATTGAGATTTAGGACTGATAAAACTCGGAGTTTTAATGGTTTTCCTTCCAGCTTTGAAGATCCTAGCAATTCTGTTTGTTTTGACAAACAGAGCACTGTACACTGTGGTGAAGCACAGACCAATCCCTGCTTTTTGGGCGCCACAGATAGCATCTGTCGGACGTTGAACTAACAGAAGGGTCATAGCGTAACACATGAGGATACCTCCCAGTAATACGTAGCTCAGTTCTCTTCCGGATGCTTTAATGACTGGTGTGTCGTTAAATTTAATGAACACTAAGATGATGCACGCGGTTACGAGAATTCCTGTTGTGGAAAAGGTGATTGCTCCAATAGCCCAACTACTCTCGGGTCGCATGTAAACTTCAGGGATCGCCGTACACTCTGTGTGGTCCTCGTTGGGTAGGAATCCTAATGGACACTCGGCACATTGGGTTTCTGACACCAATACTTGATAATGGGTGCAGTTGAAACAATGCCAACAGCAGATTTCTCCTTGGACTAACTTCTTAGCTTGACCTTTGCTGCAAGGTTGGCTGCACACTGATGGTGGCATTCCTGGTTCCGTTGTACGAAAGCGAACCTCTGATAGATTGAGCATGAGCTTGCCGTCGATGTACTCTCCAACTTTTATCCACTCATAAGTGCTGGAGCTGGTCTTTTTAAAATGAATGATGTTGTACCGTGCTGGTCCATCTCCGTTCTCTGCGAATCGAAATTTATCCCCGCTTAGACCTAAAATATAAACAGCATAAAAATCACAGTAATATAAATTAACAATGTCAGCATCGATTATTTTTATGCAACAGATACGAAGTATTTTTTTAATGAAAATATTGCTGGTTTTTTTACAGTGAATTACACTGACAATTCAGATTTCCTAATGTGTGAAACATAAACGTTTCAGAATGAATGGAAAGTAAGGATTTGCTAAAGGCCTTCCTTGGATTCCTTTAAATAATTCCTTGAAATAAATGATATAAATTATTTTATGATTTTTTTTAAGAATCCAAAACTGCTGAGTAGCTCAAAGTCTCTTCTTTTATACATTGGATACATTAACACACGCATACCAACAAAATTTTAATTATCAGTGCTTGACCGCCTTTATTATGTAAACGACAGCTCTCTTCGTCTGAAAAGACCTAGGTTCGAATCCAGCTAGAACGCAACGGGATTTCAACAACTAACGGTGAATTAGGTGACTTTTTCTTATCCTGGAAACTCGAGTTTTCATCCCAAGAAACAGACAACCGGCAAAGAAGAACACAACATCATGCTGAAATTATTATGAGATCTGATTTCTGATGTTTATTTTATAATAAGTAAGCAGGAATAATATTATAACGGTTTTAGGAAACTAAGGCTATGTGGCTTTTGATTGCTTCCTTGTAATTTTAATCCAACCAAATCCGGTGTATTTATTATTTTTTTATACAAATCCCATTCATGAATGGTCGGAAGCCTATCATACGTTAGTACTATTTGTTAAATACTCTGAAAAACCCGGCTAATGATCTAATATGGACCTTTTTCAAGCCACCTTTAATAAGCAGTAAGGTAATCTCACATCAGGCTACTAAATTCATCTAATATCAAACTACACTTACAATCATTCATGCCTACGGCAAGATTCTAACCAGTCCCCTGCTGATTAAAGAACAGAGACACCACCCACTCGGCTAACCAGGCCGTAATTATAACATCACTTTTGATCATTTATTTTAAAATAAATTCCAGGAAGACCAACGATCTGTCAAGGGCTGGTCTTAAGCCTAAATATATATTCAAGTGAATATTCTCCTTTATCGGTTTGTATAAATGAACACGAGTTATGGGAAGGAAAATCTTTTACTTCTCTATGACACCAGCGAATTCACCTTCAGTTGAAAAGTCCTGATAAAGGTTCCTTGTGGTATCTAATGACTTTCATTCAGAATATCATCTGAATGAAAGGTGTCACTACGTTACGTTTTTTGTTTGTTTTTATACTTTAGCTTAATTATGAATCAAACTATCTGTATATTATCCAAGATTTCTACTTCATATCATAAACAAGTCCTCAACTGGTGAATTCATAACAGACCAGTAAAAAGCAACAGTTATACCCGCCTATAGAAAAGACGACATCAACAATTACACAAACTACAGACCAATCTCTGTTCTACCAATTCTCTCAAAAATCCTTGAACTCGAATTAAAAAATCTTTTTTTTTTTCAATTCAGTAAACGTCTTCAATTGAAATCAATACGGATTACTCGAATATCGTAGCACTGAAAAAGATTATCTAAAATTTTCTGAGCTAATATACAGTAGTGCATTAAAAAACAAACCCCGGCTATTTTTCATAGACGTACAGAAGCCATTTCAACTCCGCTGATCATGCTATACTATTAAAAAAAAAAAATCCTGCACACTGTCAGAATTAGGGGGGGGGGGATGTATCACTTATAGTTTCAAACTTATTTAGAAAACAGATGGCAAGCAGTTCAAATAAATGGCATCTTAAGCGAATACTAACTAATCAAATATGGAGTTCCTCAAGACTCAGTCCTAGAACCCATTTCATTATCTATATAAACGACCTTTATTCAATGAAATTCAAAGAGAACCTAATCCGCTTCGCTGATGATACGGCAATAACTTTTTCAACAAGCGGCCTGCCAACCTTAAAGCGTAACATGCGATTTGATTTATTAAGCCTTCATACGCGGTTCAGTGAAAACAAAATCAAAAGTAACATTCAGAATTTTAAATTCATCCTATTTGAATTGAAGTTAAGAGAAGCAATCCCGCAAATTAAATATCATACCACTTCCTGCGACCCCAAAAGTGACTGCAGTTGCGAAAATATTCAGAAGGTCTGCGCATACTGCAGTTGCGAAACTATTCAGAAGGTCTGAATAGTTTCGCAACTGCAGTATGCGCAGATTTACAGTATCTCCGCAAACACGTAGATTATAATCTGAAATGGGAAACCCACATTCAAACCAATCAAACTAAAGCATACATTGTGCAGAATCCATAGCATTAAACTTTTTACAGACTCTATATTACGCATTAGTATATTTAAGAATTCAGTATGGAATTTTTAGCAAGGAGTAGGGGAGCATATAAAAAATATGCTTGTCAAATCACACAATCTATCTAACAGAATATGAAAGCAAAATCTTTAGTCCTTATCATATTGTAAGATAGACCCACCATCAACCTTTCTGAGTCTCAGGCGAAAAAAAAGTATACTGTAGAATCCTTTTACATTCCCATCATCTATGAAAAATAGCCGGAGTTTGTTTTTTAATGCACTACTGTATATTAGCTCAGAAGATTTTAGATAATCCTCAATAATCCTCTTAACAGAGAGCTCAGAAATAAGAAATCGGAAACGAGAAGATTGAGACTATTTCTTACGGCCATAATCGACGCTGAAACATTTCCACCTTTCATCTAGATAAGCATTAATGAATTTCAGTCTAGATTTTTACGGTGTTTAATTGCAAAGTATGTAACTATATCTAAAATGTTATTAAATATAAATGTAATGTAAAATAAAGTAACATAAGTACTGTGAGAAGACAGATGCGAGACCCCTTGACACTTCTGCGCATGGCAGAAGGCGAATCCATTCCGATAATAGGGTAATCAATGCATTTCATGGGATGAATGTTTGTCATTATACGTCGGATTAGCTTTTGTTTTATGAAAATTCTAGTTTTTTAAAGTGGTAAATATTTTACTTGTACAACAGTTGGAAAATTTTACGTATAAATTACGTGATTTCGCGAATTGGTGACAAATTCGTACATTGCCTATTTCCTTTCTCCCCGTCAACATGAATTGACTCTTCTTGGCAATCTGCCAGCGACGGCTCTCGCTTCTATGGTCGGACACTAGCATAGTACGCCCACACTTTGTAGAGCTTCGCTTGGCTTTCTGCCAAGAATAGTCAATTCATGCTAAAGGGGGAGAAAGAAATGAAGGATGTACGAACTGGTCGCCAACATGCGAAATAACGTGCTTTCTTGTCTGTCGCTGTACCAGTTTAAAAACAATAATGTTCGTAAAAGAAAAGCTAAATTTTCCGACTTCTATAATAATAATAATAATAATAATAATAATAATAATAATAATAATAATAATAATAATAATTATTATTATTATTATTATTATTATTATTATTATTATTATTACGGGAGACTCCAGGGAGTCCTTAGACTCATCGAGGGAGGCCCTAAACATCATGTCCACACAACTATACCACATTCTCACAGTATCTATCATATTGCCTTGAACTCACTCACCGTCATAGCACCCACAACAGACTCTGGCAGCTTATTCCACTCATTTACCACTCTAAAAGTAAATAACCGAGCTCTAACACCCCTGCTAACCACACACACTTGTCCAGCTTCCATAGGTGTCCCCTAGTTCTCTCACCACCAGTCCTGATCTCAAAAATATCCTCTGAATTAATCCTATAGAAACCCACCTATCAACTATTTCTACAACCCGCAAATCTTCAACCTGTTCTCATATGGTTCATTCCATAGACCTGCTATCATCTTAGTCACTCGGCTCTAGATCCTCTCCACCTACTCCCCATCAAGAAGGAACCTAGGTGACCAAATCTGGGCACAGTAGTTGATATGAGGTCTTATCAAGGCTCGGTACAGAGGTACAAGCAAGTCTCGGTACAGAGGTACAAGCAAGTCTCGGTACAGAGACTTTCTTGTCTCTGCTCGTCAAGGTAGTTTTCAACAACCAAGTGAGTTGATGAGTTGATTCAGCTACTTTTGCAATGTGCCCCCTAAACTTCATCTCCCTATCCACCAACACTCCAAAGTCCCTGGCATCATCAATCTCCTGGAGTACAGTTCCACCAATGTGGTATACTGCTGCTAATCTTTTCACCCCAAAATGCATAACCTTACATTTTGTCACATTAAATTGACATCCATTCTCCTTAGTCCAGAATTCCAATCTATCCAAGTCGTCCTGCAAGATTTTGACATCTTCTGCATTCACTATTGCCCTACTCAACTTTGCATCATCAGCGAACAAATGAACTGTTCCTCTTAGATCCATCCTTATATCGTTAATGAACAAATTAAACAGCAGTGGTCTAAGGACAGAACCCTGCGGCACACCACTAGTCACAGGCCGTCATTTGGACTCTACTCCTGAATAAACTACTCTCTGATATCTCTCCATCAACCACCCACCTATCCATCTCACCAACCCTATATCCATTCCCGTATGTTGTAGTTTACGGATTAAAATTCCATGTGGTATCCTGTCAAATGTCTTAGCCAGGTCCAGCAGTATGACTGTAAACCAATTACTCTTATCCAGTTCAGCCGTCACTGTGTTATAAAACTTGAGCAAGTTACTGAGGCATGATCTACCCTTCACAAAGCCATGCTGTCCCCTGTACAATATCTCATTTTCATCAATCCATTCCTGTATTTTTCCCTTGACTACTTTCTCCAAGACCTTGACAACGATTCCTGATATGCTGATCGGTCGGTAATTTGCAACCGTAGTCTTGGATCCTCCTTTATTCAGGGGAACTATTTTCCCCTCTTTCCACACCATCAGGAATAAACCAGATCTGAGACTCAGATTAAACAACATAGTCAAGGTCACTGATAATTCTTTAGCCGCTTCTCGCAAGACCCGTGCCGGTATACTATCAAATCCCACGGATGTATTCACATTAAGGTTCTGTAATAGACTATTCACCTCCACTTCATTCATCACAATTCCTGTATAAACTAATGGTTCCTTCATTTTTTCAATGTCACCACCTGGAGATATACTTTTGCAAAGTGCTCGCTCAGTAACTCCACTATATCGACTGATTCAGTGACCTCCTTACCATTATCATTCCTTAAATTCCTTTTGCCGTGTACAGTTTTATTTTTGCTTGCAGCCTACTGAATGAACTGTTTGGGATTCTCTTTAGCTTGCATAGATAGTTTCCTTTCATAATCCGCTTTTGCTTTTTTTACCACACTCGTTACCCTTCTGTCCTTCTCTTTATACCGTTCGCGTGTCTGCAGGCCACTTATTTCTTTACATTCCCTAAACAGTTGTTTCTTTTTTTTGCAGCTCAAGCTTAATGGTGTTATTCATTCATTTTTGTTTTACTATTCGGACCATAGGTATACAATCAGCCATAACCTACTGAAAATGCTCCTTGAACTCTTCCCATGCTCTATCGACATCCAGCCCTTGCAGTTATACATGCCATGGTACTGATCCAAGCAATTTCCTAAGCTTGTCATACTTGCCAGTACGGAAATTCCACATGTACCCTGTCTTAATCGAAAATTCCACACCCTTAACCACCTCCCAGGTCATGGGATCTGGGAGGTGGCTAAGGTCGCTAAGATGACCTTATGATCACTCTCACCAATAGGTGGCAACATGGTCATATTCATTACAGTCAAATTCTCAGATGCTATTACCAGGTCAAGCACTCTCCCACCCCTAGTATTTTCAATTACATCCTGTCTCAGATAGTTATCCCTTAATAATTGAATAAAATCCATTTCCTTCCTCACATGTTTCCTCTCCTCCTTCCAATCAATGTTACCATAGTTGGCATCCCCCATAATAATTACCCTCCTTCCACTCATTTCATTAATTTGTTTATGCATACTATCTCCACCATCTATTCCATCACCTGGTCTGTGGCAGCACCCAAATCTATATTTTGTTCTGCCAGTCTCAATCTCACACCAAATAGCCTCAAATGAGCTCTTTTCACTATCCTGCGATACAACTTCAATTCTCCTTGACTGCAGATCATCAACTATCATCAGTAACACCCCTCCCCCCATTTTATTCTCTCTGTCCCTCCTAAACACACTATAACCTACACATTCTATCCCACTAACTATATCATCTTCCGTCAGCCATGTTTCACTAATGCCAATAACCTGTGGCCAGGAAGAGCCAATGAAGGCCAACAATTCTTCCTTCTTGTTCCTAATACTCCTGCCATTAGTATACATGAAATGCAGTGGTCCCTTTGTCCCACCCCTATCTTGATGCGTTATTCTAATTATCCCATTCCGATTTTTTGTCCTTAGTACTGGCTCGGGTACATTATATACATTCTTACACTCAACTGTCTCACTGATGTCCGCATATCCACTCCCCCCCCCCCTCCTTGGTAGTTCTAGTTTTCCTAGTTCTGCACATCCATTTTCACTTCATTCAGCAACACTTTTTCCAGTCTCCGCACACCAAATCCATTCAAATGTGCAGGCCATCCATCTTGTATAAATCCTTTCGCCCATCAAACTAATTCTACACGTCCACGAATTCCACACCACACCGTCTGCATAACCTGCGCATAATGTCATTTGCGATTATGGCACTCCTTCTAAAGTCCTCTCTGTCGTACCACAGCAACAGACTCACCATCCTAACTCTGTCATTCTTTTCTTTCACTACTTTTAACAATACTTTCAAGTCCTCTCTCATAAAAAAATTATCTCCTTTCAATTCATTCTTACCCGCCACAACTCTCAATTCTTTCACCCTCTGTTTTTGCGCTCTAATACTCTCACATACATCCTTAAATTTCGCACCCGGTAAGTAAGATTTAATTAAACTCCCATATATCACTCCTCTTAATAACGAGTCACCATACAACACTCTTTCATTTATTTCAGAAACTCACTCTCCCACTCTGACGCTTATTTTTCCTTTCAAACACTTGTTTATTTACGTTAGCTGAATCACTCTGGAAAGAGTTTTGCAGGTGCTCTAATTGCTGCTGCGCATTTTATATCACTGCGCGCAACCTAGCGATCTCATTCCCCACAAATAATTCCTAATTTCTCTCATCATTTAAACCATTTTCTCTCTCTGTATAGTTGCTTTCACTCTTTCTTTGATCACCGCTCTCATTGCCATCGTGTACAACATCACATTCCCTATCAAGCCACTATTTTCATTCACATTCTGGCTTTCTTCAACCATAACTATCTCACAACCTGACATATACTCCAACTTTCAATCCAAAGTCCAAATTTTTGGACGCCATTATCTTAAGTCTCATTGGCGCCATGTGCTATTCTATGAAACGTATCGTTAAAATACTAAATTAAATAAAACGGAATTCACACAGACACAACAAGATACCAAAATTAGACAATATTACGTTATGATTTAAACTTATATTCTAATTTTCACTCAAAATTATACCTAGCTTTCGGAAGCTCTCTGAAAACGCTACACACCGTGTAGCCCTCTAGCGGCGAGTTCAAGGTACTTTTTGAATAATAAACAAACTCATCCCAGAAGACGGATTGATTATCCTATAATCGGAATGGATTTCTTCTGTTTGTGACATGCGCAGAAGTGTCGAAGGGTCTCGAATCTGTGGGTGTACTATACAGAGTTTTGAAACAGTAATACTATATTGAATGTAATCTAAAACCATTGTATTTATACAGAATACAATTACACAGAAACGCAAATACATATAACCTGTATATATAAGTATTGTACTCTCCTAAGTACACAGATATGCATAATATAAACAGAGGGTATGAATAACAAAAAAAAAAGTTTTGAATTGAAACAAAATCCTAAAAAAAAAAATAAAGTGAAATTGGATAATTAAACTGATTCCATTCTTCTCTCAGTTGATTTACAGTAATGCGATGCAGTTTTCTTTAAATAATCTATGGGGAAATCAATTTATCGGTATAATTAAATCGCCCGGTTTCGTATTCAAAACGAATATAAAAATGATGTTAATAAACCATTTCATAAAATAATCTAATTGTAATTAAAACAGTTTGTAATGCCAGTTTATGTTAGAAAATATCGCTAATCTTCGGTTCACAGTTTTTAAATCCAACGACTTTCGCATTTTCTGCCAATGATGATTAAGAAATTATCATCCATTTATTTAAATAGCTTGAAACGGTATAGTGAAACTATTTTTTTTTTTTTTTACCTGAAAAACTATTTTACAGGATGTTTCGTCTAAGGAGAGGAATGTTGAGTTTAAAACTGCATTGGAAGAGAGAGTGCGCATGTGCAGACAGAAGTCGTGCACCTAGTGGCAACAGGTGTGAAAGTTGTTTTGCTTTGGTTGTTGTGGAAACAGCAAGGAGAATGTGGTTTCTCTTTAGAGAATGCAGAAAAAAGTTAAACGAATTGATTCGGAGACCTACTGTATAGATTTATTAGAAAGTATTTTTATTTTAATTTTTGAACGAGGAACAGAAGAAATAAACCTTGAAAAAGCCTCTAATATATTTTTTTCTTAAAGGGATAAACAAAGGCATAATTTAATGAAACATTTCATAATTTAATTCGAATACACTGTTTTTAATGCTGCAGGATGTATAAGATAGTAATATCAAATACTGTCGCTTTCAGAATGGTCAGTTGTCTAAGTAGTCATTTGTTCTTCAATTAATTGTACAATCAAAATTCAGGCAATAAGAGTGAAAACCAAAGTGAGAAAAGACAATTCTTTTACGAGTGAACTGTCTTTCACTCTTATTGCTTGCATTTCTCGTTATCTTCTTCGCTGTTTCTTTCTCTCAAATATGTTTGTCTGAAATGTTCCAGTCCTGGAAATTTACTTTGAGCAAAGGTGCTTACCTCACAAATTCTTCACATTTCTCACGTTGCGCAAACATTCCTGATAAACACAATAGCCACGCGAATATTGACCGACTGCAGGACAATGGAACATGCGGTGGCGACTGTTGATAAGCCTTTTGGTAGTGAGAACAACAATTGGCGATAGTTTTATAATTAGATTTGTTTCCGGAACTCAATGGTGTGCACATGTGTATATATAATAAAATAAGTAAATAATAAGCCAAGCTTTTTCTTTAGTAAGAAAGAAAAGCAAGAAAGGATTAATGTGCATTATAACGAAAAATGTTCTTTCAGTAGAGGTCGAATTAACACAACTAATAGTGGGCTAATAGTAAAAGAAATAATACTGATCGATAGTTCCATACAACAGTTCACTATGTTAGTTTAGTAAACAATATAATTGAGTCTTTAGTCTTTAGTATCCGGGATATTACATCCAGTATTTTCAGCCATTCATTCCTGTTTATTCTAATTTAATAATGAAAGTCTTCAACAGTTAGGTAACACGATGGTTTTCCTTGAAAGAACGAAAAAAATTACCCCGTTTAGGACAAAAAAAGCACTAAAAAAAGATAATATTTCTGATTCTTTATAGTCTTGCGTATTTGATATTAATTAGTTCCTCTGTGAATTGCTGATTTCAGCCATTAGGCCGATGATAATTACTTTCTTTGTTACGCCATAGAAAGGGAATTATAAAAAAGCTGAATATATTAATCCTTACATTAATTCTGCATGCAGTAGTCTTTAAAACAATTCGATGATTGATTAATAAATAAATAAAGCGAATGAAACTCAAAGAACTGAATGAACAAAGGTATTCCTTATCTAAAAAAACAAACATTGTTTCCAGATAAGGAATCGGTTTATTTTCTGAGGAAGCTACGAATGGCTTGAAATCTACTCAGATATGTTCTTTGAGAAGGGCAGGAATCTTTCTGGAAAATTTATCGTTTCCAATCTTAACTCTTCATAAAGCATTAGACTTTATTTGACTTCTTATAAACCTAACGTATCGTATGATAGTGGATTTTTTCAGCGACCGGTTGTTATTTTAATATCCCGACTCTCTAGTAATAATAATAAAAATTAAAAAAAAAACTGTCACTTCAGTATCGGGTTATTAAGTAACTTCCTTAATAAACGTTCTTCATGTCCTAATTGAGAGTCGAATCCAGGTTTTCTTAAACAAAATAAATAAAAAGGTCAATTAGGTCATAATAAATACTATCAAAGATCTATTATTTTCATCAGAATGTTATGTGAATCATTTATGGATAATACTCGAGCGATTTTGTTCATACTTAGAATTTCCTATTTAGAATAATTAGAAAAATGTCGTCTAATTCGAAAAATTTTACTTATGGGTAAAAACACGTTAGCCAGAAGCATTCTAAAAAACCATTCCAAACCAAAAAACTAGAATGATGAAAAGAGAGCGTTGTATTCGACTACTTAAAACGTTTCAAGACGAAAAGAAGAATTAACCGCTTCCAAGGGCCACTGTCAGTAGATCAAGGGAGAATACTACGCCAAACTCTCGAAGCTGATTCGACCACTTGCCATTTCAGCCTAACGAAATATCGCAAACGAAATATCGTAATACTCTCTGTTGATCTTGTGTGACAAATCAAAAAAAAAAACTGACATAATGCATGAATTGATGCCGTAACACGCTCAGAAGAATATCGCCGAGTTCTCTTCAGAGAACTGGTCTCCATTTCACTAAAGAGAGTTGGTTGTCAGGCCTCTGGATGAATATTTCATTAAACAAACCGCTACTTATTTGTATGAGATAAAAAAACATCGGCCACCCTCTACAATTTAAACAGAAAACCCATCAAAAATTTAACCTAAAGCAGCATTTTCTGCTAAGGAATAGGATCAAGAACAAGGTCACGGTATATATTAGAAGAGGTTCTGGCGCGTGATGCATTTTGGGCTCTATAAAGGCGTGACGTTAGTCAACCTCTCTTCCGATGAGGATGGTGTCTGGTATTTTGTGAAAGCATATTCCATCTCTGGTAATTGAAAAGCATGTACCCCCCCCCCCCCCCAACAAGACACCAGGCTGCATAGTATGTTTGTAAAGAAGAGGAAATCAAAAAGCTGATGGGAATGAATCTTTCCTTTCATCCTGGGTATACTTCAGACTTAGCACTATATGATTATCATTGCTTTTTTGTTGATGGTTCACATGATGCATTCAGGAAGCCTGTCTACATTTCTGAAAGCTAAAACTGGTGTTATCCTTGGAGTTCATAAAGATGGGAAAGGTTATTTGCGATCAGAAAATTGCCTTGTAGACCAGTTAATATTTTGACATATATTCAATAATATATACTTCGCATGAGGTATTAGTATGAGTAAAATACAAAAGTAACATTAAAAATGCATTAAGAACTATTATGAAATTATGGTAGTTATTATTCCTGAAGATTGCGCCAATGTCGAAAAAATATTCTTCCACCTTCGTAGGTACACCAGTCATAATACAAAGACAGCGAACTGTGCTTATGCAAATATTTGAAATATTTACATCTGAAAATATTTACATCTTTTAATCTGTGATGTTCTTCGATGTAAATAATAAAAAATCGAAGAATGTCACAGATTAAAAGACATCTTAGGTGGCTTTTAATTACTAATTGCCGTACAAAATGCTATTACAAAAAAGCAACATAGTCTGTTTCGTTTAAGGAAACTAATCCTACTACTTTAGCATCAGAATCTCTTGGCCTTCAACCCGTTATGGAGGATCCATAAAGTACTAAGTCAAAAAATAATGGCATCAAATTAACATCTAGCATGTCGTCATCAACATAAAGTACAATACTTCTATCAAACAATTCCAATAATTAATGTTTTAACATTATATCTTTTGTTGCAAAGGAGCAGTCTGCCGAATCGAAAGACACGCTGCCTATAAACATTAAGCTTAAGTAGCTCTTTAAGTTCGAACTACTCTAGGACGATGCCTTATTGCGGCTTCCAATTACTATTCTTTTACTTACTTTTGCTTGTTTTTCTCTGCCCGCTAATTTATGCGATCTCCTTAGCTAGGGATAATGTGAAAGTGAAAGATAAGATATTCTCTAATACAATTATCAGGTCGTGAGCTGTGGAAAAGACGAATATTGCATTCCCATATTTTTTATTATTTTCTTGTTCAAATCTATCAGTGCTCCAATCAATTTAACTTAACTTCTTTAATTTACCACGCAGCGACGTGTCTTTCTTTACTGCACGAGAAAAGTGGTGCATTAAAGAAATGTGAAGTATGCTCTCTCTCTCTCTCTCCTCCCCCCCCCCCATTGTACTTTCTCGACTGTATCTCTACCAACCTTTCTTAAATCTTCACCACATCTGCAGAGATACTGATATGTCGATAGTTAGAAACCTTAGTCTTTATAACACCCTTGTGCAATGGGATTATTTTACATTCTTTTCATTCTTCGTTGCCACACCCAAAATTATATGCCATGGTCAAAGGAACAGTCAGCTCAGCTGAATATTCTTTTAGCATCGGTGTTGATATCCCAACATCTGCTATTGACGAATTCTTATTCAGTATATTTTTCATATATTTAATTTACTAGTGAGGGCCATCTTTCTAGTTGGTAAGGCATACCAACATAATTGACTAATTTGTACAAGTTATAAAAGAACAACTCTCAGACTATATATGAATGTGTTGCACCTTGAATACAAATATTCAAATACAAATTTTATGAATAGGAATTCATTTACAAAATATATCAATTTGTCATTATTGGTAATTCGACCGTCGACGTAGTATCCTAGAGACTAAATGTTTCATAGAGTTCTCCATGTTAATTCAATGGAGAGGTGTAAACTCGATACGCCTACTTCCTAAGGAAAATGACTTAAAAGAGCAAGTTCTTTGTTGCCACATGCGTGAAAAAATTGGATGACTCATCTGTCTTGAAATAATTATAATTATTTCAATAAAGGTATAACAATAACAATAAAGTTATCGGGAAATAGATGACATAAAATAGATGTTTAATTGCTATGAAACAATTTTCATTGATATCACGTAACGAAACATTGCAATTATTGACAGGTATCAGTTTCATTTCATAATACATTTAAAGTTTGGTATAATGGTTCGCTTTGATTAGATACCCACGAATTATTATTCTTTTGAAATAATTTCAGTTTAATACTTTTTTATATCTATGTTGCAAAGAAAGTTTCATGTTTCCCAAAAACTGTAGTTCATTAAAAAAATAAAAAATAAAAAATATATATTCCAGATACCAGCTTAGAATGGCAAAGCAAATATCACTTGGTTATCGCAATCTAAGTGATTTAACACGTTCTGGTAAATCACACAGATTACGTGATTCAACCAACTTGGAAATACCAAGGAAAGAGATGCAAGATGAAATTGTTAAGATTGCAGGAATGCAATGAATACGAAAAGCTGAAAATAGAATGGAACTGAGAAAATTTTGGTTGACCTCCGTCCAGCTGATGATTGATCTAAGTTAAAGAAGAGAAAGAGCTAACTCCGGCAGATACTCTTGTTTCCTTACGCGGGTAAAATACGAAGGAAAACAAACTATCATTCCCCGTTATGTTTAGTTTACCTTAAAGAAGACAAACATTTGCCTAAACACAGAATTATTATTATTTAAATTAATGTTCAATTTAATTCATATTTATTTTAATTTTATGAATTATTGAAATATATTTTATTGTTTAATATTTTAAAATTATTTTCTTATTTCTAGGCAATTTCTTAATTGTCACTAATAACCTGTGAATTCAACTCTTCGTAGATGCTCCAGTAACTCGGTTCCATCCACAGGTCGCATCAGGGGACACAGTCCTGAATACCCTCCACACAAACTTGCGTGCATATTTTTTAAGGCATATGCAAACGCTAGTACAGCATCGCTGACGAACTGTAGTTGTCTTTCGGGTTCGTAGCCATTCTCGTAAGTGACATTCTCTTTGCCGGTGCATTGCTCAGTGTAGTTCTGGTTGTATGGGGTTACGCTGCTGTTGACCCACGAGCAGCTGAAGTAGTGTTCCCAGAATTCGGTGAACCAAGGATTGCGCTTGTTGTTATGCACGTTCAGGTTCAGAAAATATTTGTCAAACCCCTTCACGGGATTAGCCTGAGGTTGAACAGATAAGGTACCCTCCACCTGTTCTTCGTTACCGCTGAACACAAGGGACCTGGCACTCCATCCGTCGCTTCCGATCCACGAAAACATCCCTGTAGCATTGTTGCGACGAACTGCCCTCATCACTCCAGCTACCTCCTGATCAGAACCGAAGATTATTACACCTGAAATGTAATTACATTATTGTTAAAGCAATATAGTAATCAAATTGCCCTCTCAGTACATGAGTCAAGTAATTATAATGGTTTACATAACTACCGTTATCACGATTCTGATACGCAGTTTAATTATTACAATGACATTCATAATAGTACTTGCATGAAAAAATTTAATATATACATATATATTTATATAAATATATAAATATATATATATTTTTTTTTTTTTGGGGGGGGGGTTTGGCTCCCACTGACGAGATCTCAATAAAGATAAAGATCAAAACCGGGCTGGGTAGTGGCCCTTGCCTTTAATGCATAGCATCATACATCGCCGCAAGGTGATGTACCTGGCATTAGCATTAGGGGAAAATACTGAGGAAAGTGATCGGAGCTTGCTCCACCTTTACCACGGTTGCCTCTTGACTTGAATTACGCTCAGGCGCAAAATTGACGGTATATATATATATATATATTTCACAGAAACATGGTTCAAAATAATAAATTAATGATAATAATAATAATTACATAACTTTTCGAAATTGATTGGCAGCTATATCCTCCTTCAGAAAATTATTGTAGTCTCTAGCCTCCGGGTACACATAATTTCTGCCATCTCGTGGTTCTAATATTCAATGCTACTGTTATTGTGTGAAATCGCATAAGTTTGGTCGATTTTTTTCACAAGATTAAAAACTTAAATTTCCAGAAAGGAACAATACCATTTATTCAAGCTCAACATCGACTAACTTGATAACCGATTATGAATTCAAAACGTTTTTTCAAAAAAAAAAAAAAAAGTTTATTTCAGACATTAGATAGAAATAATCCATAATGTATGCTGTTCTTACCCATGACCATGGTGGTTAGACCTTAGTAAGATTTTATAGTCCTTATAAGGACTCGCTTAAAGGGGCGAAGCAAGAATGCTTTTCATCTTCCCCGTTATATGTAGAGGACAGTGTATGGATAAGGTGTTATTGAGCTATTAAAGCTCTGATCATCGCAGGAGGGTAACAGCAATAGCCGAGCCTCAGTTAGAATTTGGCTACAGCATTGGCTACTTCATTGGCTACAGCATTGCCATCCATTACCCCCCCCAGACAGTAAGATAACAGCAAACATTAAATATTAACATTAAGTAATACAAAAATAATAATAGTGTATTAGAGTATTCAAAATAATTTATACAATTTTAAAAAAATTATAAGATTTTATTGTAGTTAGATACAGTATTACAGTATACAAATAACTATATTTTAAATAAATAATTTGAATAATGAAAAATGAATAATGAAATGAAATGAATTAAATAAATAAATTAATGAAAAAATTAATGAATAATTTAAATTTAATAATGAATGAATTTAAATGAATACAAATAAGTATATTTTAAATGTTATGCTTTAAATATGATGAGTGGATCAAAGTCTGTTTGAAAATAAAGAACAATATTTTTCAAATCGCAAATCGCGGATTATAACGCTATATTTACAATTCTTAAGATAATTGCTTCATATAAATAACTGGACATTTTGCATTCTTTGTTAAGAAGAATTATATAATGTTTGCAGCCAGATTAATTCAACATTGTCAGCGCTGATTTGAAATAATTTTTTAAACCCCAATTTGTTTCTGCTAATAAATTCATATGGCAAAATTCCAATATGTTCGCTTCATAATTGTATCCTCTTTTTTTTCTTCTTCTTCTCCTTCTTTTTGCAAGGAGGGGCTTATCGGAGTTTAGGGTATTAAAGATCGGGAGAAAAGGGAGAGGCATTTAGGGTATTAAATCTTACCGAGTTGTAATATCGAAAAAGGGTTCCATTTCTACAGAGACCCAAAAAAGCATTTCACAGCTTCATTGTGAAATGGTTTTTGGACATGTATATCGTTCTTAAAGGTAAGCACTCCTGAAAGAAATAGCGGAGAAGTTTGCCTGTTGCTCATAATTCATTTCTCTTTTGACGTGAAGTAATAAGAGAATGGATGGCGAACATCTATCCTAATGGAATTCTTAGAACTGCTCTATTGCCCGATGAAACGTTCAGCCTTACCCTGTTATAAAAATTTAAAAATTTAGAAAACACATAAAAGAACAAATACCATTATCTTCTGCTTTCCATCCAGAAATAAACTATTTTTACGTGTAATGTGTATCTACGTTATGGATATACTTTTCGTACTGATTTCTTTCCATTCTCTTACTGTCCGCTGCTCTGAATAATTCAGATAAAGAGAGAGTGAGAAAGAAAGCTTAACGTCGGAAAGAAAGTTAACAGAATTTCACAAACGCAATATTTTGGATTTGTGTACATTAATACTTACCTCTTGCTCTCTGTTTTGACAAAAGTTTCTTCACGATGACGTCATAAGCATTTTCAGCTGCTACTCCTGAATCTTTGGTAAGCCTCTCTTTAATTGCTATGCAGATTCCGTTGTTGGCCAACAATTCTTCCAACACAATAAATGCCTAGGAGATATAAAAACTCTTATGGTAATGCAATATTACTAAATCTTGTTAAACTAAACTAATCCTGAATCTTGGAATAATTCGAAGTAAATAAATTAAAATGGAAAATAAGATGTGTAAAAAAATGTCAGTTAGAATCCCATTATCTTTTAATGTTTTTTCTGCTGAAGATTGCAAATTAATGGACAACGCCTGAATAAAATAAATAAATAAATATAAATTCTCTAAGGAGTTTGTATTATCTAAAGGGAGTAGGCCTAGCACATGTAAGGCTAACTAAGTTTTTGAAGAGGTTCAGCTGTAATATGGGTTTCTATGACCTAACTATGGGTTTCTCCGCTCCTAATCATCTTATGACTAAAAAATCATCCGAAAATCGCTACCTCAGTGCCTTCCCAAAACGTTTCTCAGCCTTCTCATAAATACGTGTCAAATAATAAGTGATATTCAAATAAATATTCCATCATAGCCGATATAAACTATATCCGTAATAACTTCTTCCAATTTAATTAAAATGGTTTGTTGAAATTGATCGTGCTCGCAACGAAACTACATGATATCTCACCCAGTAAATGATCCTGTCACTGATGTTCTGGATACGAATTCCAATTATTTTTTCACTTTCTTCTTAAAAGAAAGGATTACAACACTTTATATAACGATGACCTTACTCATGAATTAATATTATCTTTGCAAAATTCCCATCGGAACAGATGATTCCTAATGCTGACTGAGAAACAGTCACACGCTTGGTTTAATTAATCCTTGCAAACATTTAATCGATATTTACCGAGCGTCGATATCCAGACATTAATTTCCATATGTTTTAAAAAAAATCAGCAGATTTTGTCTCCTCTATTATATAATTAGATACATTGGACTGATTATTTCATCATCCTCATCGTCATCATCAAATTCCTGCCATGTATCCTCAATGGGTGTACAGGATATGACAGTACTACATGAAAAAATTACATCATTACTAACTTCCTATCTACAATTTTCCTCCAAATCAGTCTGTTACTTGTCAAGACTCCAACATTATCAGATCTTATATTTCTATCTTCTAAGGCACTTTGCACTGTATCAATCCACCTATATCTTGGTCTTCCTCTGGGTCGTTTTGCTGCCAACCTGGCAGAGAACACTTGTTTTGCTAATCTTTCCTCGCCCATTCTGTTTAAGTGACCATACCACCTGAAATTAGCTCTGCTAACGCATTCCTGGATGCTGACAATATCAAGTTCTTTCCTAATATCCTCGTTTTTAATATGATATTGCCATTGATGCCATCTCTTTGTGCCCCTAATCTTTTTCATGACTCTCATATCTGCAGTCTCTAGTCTTTGGTCAAGTGTTTTACTTCTGGCCCAGCTCTCAGATTCATGAGTTAAAATTGGGTTGATCACTGTCTTGTATACAGCTAATTTACTGTTCCGACTAATTTCTCTCTTATTCCATATGAATTTATTAAATTGACTTCCTACCATACCAGCTTTGTTGATTCTGTTGTCTATGTCTATATTTAATTTACCATCTTCAGTAAAAATCGTGTCTAAGTAGCTGAAATGTTTTACTTGTTCCACAGGTTCTCCATTCACAACACAGTTGACATTTTCAATGATTCTGCCTATTTTCATTGTCTTTGTCTTTTTATTGCTAACCTTCATACCATATCTATTACAACAGCTATTTAATTTAGTCAGAGAATCTTGCTGACTTGTAGCGGATTTATTTAGAAGTATAACATCATCCGCATAAAGCAAAGAGCTGACATTAACATCTCCAATTTTGATATCATGTTCAATACCACTTTCCTTCATAATGTGATCCATATAGATAATGAATAACAGAGGGGATAATGTACATCCTTGTCTCACACCAGATTTAACATTAAACCATCTTCCTGTACTTCCTTCAATTCTAACTGCTGACTCACAACTTGCATAAAGACTAGGTATTGCTTGATATAATGCCCCATTGACACCATATAATTGTAGCGTATTGAATAGCTTCTCTCTTGGCACCTTATCATATGCCTTTTCCAGATCTACAAAACTCAAATAGAGATCTTTGTTATATTCCCATGCTTTCTCGACTATTTGTCGTAAAGTAAAGATCTGATCCTGACATCCTCTATTTGGCCTGAATCCAGCTTGTTCTTCACCAAGCTTTTCTTCCACAATTCTTCTCAACCGTTTCTCAAGGATACTTGCATAGATCTTGCCAGGAACACTCAGTAGGGAAATACCTCTGTAATTCTCACATTCAGTTTTATTTCCCTTTTTATATATGGGTACTATGAGAGCTCTACTCCAATCATCGAGAATTCGTCCCTCTGTCCAGGCTTTCTGAACTATGCAGTGCAGCCACTGTAAGACTTTTATACCACCATACTTCAGCATTTCTGGTCAAATATCATCTACTCCTGCTGCCTTTCCACATTTCAAGCCTTTGATGGCGTTTTCTACTTCAAGTATGGATATGTATTCCTGACTGCATGCCTGGTCAGTGTTTTTTATCACTGTGCTGTCATCACTGCTTGTTTCATTTAGCAGTTTTCAAAGTAATTACTCCATACTTCAAGGATATCTTTTTTCTCCTGTTTTTGATGTCACCTTTATCATCTCTAACTCCTTTTACAGCACTCTTTCCTCCATTCCTAAGCTTCTTCAACAACCTCCAGAATAGTTTGCCACCTTCTTGATATTTATTTTCTATATTCTTGCCAAAGTCCTCCCATGACTTTTGTTTAGCTAGTTTTACACACTGTTTAGTTTTCTTACATTTGTCTCTGTATTCTGTAAGAGTAAACGCTGATTATTTGCCAGGAACTTTTGATATGCTTTCTTCTTTTCCTTCACTGCCTCTTTAACTTCCTGTGTCCACCAGGGAGTTCTGATTTTTTTATCCTTGCACACAATCTCACCACATGCCTCTCTGGCAGAATCAATCAATGTTTTCTTCAGTTTGCCACTCAATCTCCAAGGTTTGACTCCTGTTCTCAAACTCTTTCATTTTCTTTTCAATAATCTTTCTGTATTTTAGTCTACAGTTCACATCTGAGAGCTGCTCAACTTTTATTCGCTTTAAAACTTTCTTACATGTTATTCTTTTCAATATGAAATTCAATTTTATTCTTGTCAAGACTAAATAGTGATCACTTCCAATTTCAAATCCTGTGTACACTCTGGTGTCCTGCACCAGGGAGAAAACATCACTATCAACAATAACATAGTCAATGAGACTTCTCTTATTCCTAGTCTCTTCTCTCCATGTGAATTTGTGCACATTTTTATGTTGGAACATGGTGTTAGTAATAACCAGTTCATGTCCTGAGTAGAAATCCAACAGATATTTGCCATTATTATTAGCTTTGCTCTTTTCACCAAATTTTCCCAAAATATTTTTGTATGTCTCACAATCATTTCCTACTCTGCTATTTAGATCCCCAACAAGGACCAACTTTTCCCTTTTCATTTTGTCAGTTGCTTTTTTAAAGCGTCAAAAAATTCCTCCACTTCTACCTTAGTAGAACCTTCTGTGGGACCATAGGCACAAATAAGTCTCATTGTCCAGTTCCCATTCTCATATTTGCCCACATTACTCTACTTGAGACTGACTGCCATTCAAGAAGATTAGCCTCGTATTTTGTGTTGAATACTATGGCTACTCCTTCTTTTCCTTGATTGTCATTGCCTGAATATAACATTTTGTATTTATTGCTCAGAAAGATCTCACCAGTTTTTGTCTTTTTTGTTTCAGTCACCCCTATTATGTCGATCTGGTACTTATCTAATTCCTCAGCTAGCTCCATTTCTTTGCCATTCGGGCTTCTTATGTTGATAGTACCGATCTTTAACTCTGGTGATGTCCAGTTGGGGTGTGTTTTCAGATTTGTTCCAGTAGCTGATTTTTCGCTGTTCGCCCTGGTTCCCTGGTGAAAACAACCGAGGCCTTGTTTAACCGGGCGACGCCCCAGCCGGCATGAAATTTTGTCATGTTGTACCATCATTTTTTATTTTGGTTTAACCAATAAGAATACAATTTGGTCGGCTAAATCCCAAATTGCCAGCCCATCCTCGTTCGTTCAGTATCAAAGTAGATACTCAACAGGGTGCACCACGAGAAGGTGAGGATTGGACATTAGGTCAGAAGCCCTGGTCGGTTCTCCGCATTCCTTTAAAGGCTATGTGAAGGTCTCCTCTCAGTTATACAGCTTTGACCCTTAAGCACCCCTGATTATTTTGATTATTTTGATTACTGACTGATTATTTTGTGTTTTTAATTCTTAAAACTTCCCTTCATCTGAATCAGGGGTCTTCAACCTTTCAGACTGTGCAGGTTCCATTAAAAATTTCAATGAAGCCCTCGTGCCACTAAACTATATTGCGGTATTTAGAATTGTAAGATGCTTTCCAGATTCACAAGGTATTCACATTTGATACTTTAAATAAAATCATATAAAAGTAAACAAACTCAGCTTTAAGAGGGTAGGTAGGAGTCCGGTTCATGATAAGTAAATCAATACTTGAAAAAATATAATTTAATGAAGAAAACATTCATTTTTTTTTGCAATGCCAATGGGGAACTTGGCAATGTTTTTCCATGATCAGCTTGTCGACGTGGGCATGAATGTTGGAAGTCGCTATGCGCAGAGTATTCTCGAGATGTTGATCCGTAATCTGAGTTCTTGTCTTGGACTTCACATGCTTCATTCTGGAGAAGAACTGCTCACATAAGTATGTTCTTCATAACAAAGCGCACATCTTCAAAGCATGCCAGCGAAGATTAGGGAATGCGTCCGCAGAAATGTAGTCTTTGTAAAATGTAAGCAATGGCACATTGAATAATTTTTCTCTCAAACAAGAGTTGTTTTGAAAGTCAAGCAGCTTCATTTGTACTGAGCCGGATATTTCGGCAGCATTGACACTGAATGGCATTGAAAATAAATCTAAACAAGACTGTTGGTTACGAAAATAACTAAATCTCTCTTCGAACTCACATTTGAACATGTATTCACCAAGAGACGAACAGTTGGACTCAGCGAGAAGCTGAAAATGAGTTAAGTCTTTTTTTTGCGAGTTGTACCTCATAAAGTTTGAGCTTGACCACAAAAGCTTTGATGTGATCAACCAGAGTGTGCACCAGTTGATCTTTGGATAGTAGCCGCATATTTAGGTCATTCATATACAACGAGATATCGGTCACAAAGTCGAAGTCTGTTATCCACTTCGGATCGTTAAATCCGCAATCGGATTCCCCTTGGTTTGCATGAACTGCTGTATTTCGCTCCTTAACTCAAAGACTCTTTTAAGAACCTTCCCTCTGCTCAACCAACGCACATCACTACAATAAACCACATCGCCGTGATCCGCTTCGCACTCTTGGGTCAAGAACTCTTGGAATTGACAATGATTCAATCCTCTTGCCCTAATAATGTTGACGACAGTCACAATAACTTTCATGACATTCTCAAATTCAATAGCTTTCGCACACAAATTCTCCGGGGGATTAAACAGTGGTAATGGACGAAATCCTTTCCTTCTAGTTCTGGTTCTTTCCATAGCACCGTAACAAACCCTTAGTTCTTTCCCACCATAGCAGGGGCGCCATCACTTACCACACCCTCGAGGTTGGTTAAGCTGAGGTCGAAAGGCTGGAGCGTTTTCTTGGCGGCTTCAAGAATATCAGTACCTTTCGTCGTTCCCCTTCATAGTACGAGCATTAGCAGTTCTTCTGTCACATTGAACTGTTGCTCCATGCCACGGACAAAGATAGCCAGTTGTGCTGTATCCTTCACATCTGTGCTCTCATCTAAAGCAAGTGAATATGGTGTAAATTCGGACGAGCGTTTATTTTTAATTCCTTCAACGTCATTGACAACTTCTTCGACACGTCGTGCTACAGTTACCCCAGACAAACTCGGTTTTTTAAACACAGAATTTAGGCACAGAATATCCCCAGCAGCGATTAGACACTTTTTCTCAAACTCGCCGTCCAAGAAGGCTTTTGATTTTTTAGCATTTTTTCAGCTATTACATAAGTTACTTTGACGCACGCTTCGCTCTCTTCCCTCTGCCTTTTAAACGTATGATGCTGCATTTTAAATCAATTTGGAGACGGTTCACTTTATCCACACGAAGCTGCCCTTGAAGATGATCGAAATTGGACGCATGCTTTGTCGCATAGTGTGTTTTATATTGTATTCTTTTGATACTGAGACTGACTCAGGACAGGTTGACCACCACTAGTACTTCCGTATTAGATCTAGTACTTTTTAAAAAATTTTAGTGTTCTAGTACGTTCATCAACAGTTCTAGTACTTTCTTCCTTGCGAATAATAATAACAAAATCATGAGAGTTAGACAACTGAGTTTAATATTTTTCTCTTCTTCCACTTCCCCATATGTCACATTCAGCGATACAAGCATAATTTATTCTTTTTTCCTCCCACATTCACTGTTCGTTAATCCCTCCCCTTGATCTCATACTCACGCAATCCGACTGGCATTAGCTAATGAAAATATATTCTTCGCTATTCAAACACTTCTCGAACATTATAAGATCATCACAGCAATGAAAAGTGGAAAAATTAAATATTTTAATATGAATAACCATCTTTTATTGAGGCAAGCGTAATTTGGACCCCATTATTTAAAACGTTTGCTCTACATTTAAAACTTAGCACACAACAATGGAATTGTCGGGATATTTAAAGTCAGATGTTTAAAAAAATTGAGTTGTTGCACAGGCGAAGGCAATGGTATATCAAGACCTTTATGATCAATTAGAAACAAAGGAAGGATAGAGAAAGATTTATCAAATTGAAAAATGTAGAAATAAGGCATCAAAGGACATCGTACATGTGAGGCAGATCAAAGACTGGAGGAAGGGTATTAAGGAGGGATGAGGATATAAAAAATAGATTGAGAATATACTTTGAAGAGCTTTTGAATGAAGAAAATGCAAGGACTCCCAGAGAAGATGGGGAGCCTTATGAGGGGATGGTGCAGAACATTAGTAGAGTGGAAGTGAAGGAGGCCATAAAGAGGATGAAGAATGGAAAATCAGTGGGCCCTGACAGGATCCCAGTGGAGGCATGAAAGGCACTGTGGGAAGAAGGAATTGACCTGCTGTGGGACCTGTTAATAAAAGTTTGTCGACAACAGGAAAATATACCCGAGGAATGGAGGGAAAGTACTCTTGTCCCCATCTACAAGAGTAAAGGGATGCACAAAACTGTATGAATTACAGAGGAATAAAGTTGATACCCCACACAATGAAAATCCTAGAGAGGGCTCTTGATGAAAGAATGAGAAAGTAGGCGGAGATTGCAAAAGATCAATTTGAATTCATGCCTGGTCGATCTACGATAGATGCTATCTTTGGAGTACGACAGATAATGGAAAAGTTTCAAGAGAAGCAATGGGAGCTACATCTGGTATTTATTGATCTGGAGAAAGCGTATGATAGAGTGCCAAGGCAAGAAGTCTGGAGGTGTCTAAGGGAGAAGAAGGTGCACCGGAGAAATATATCAGGTTAGTGCAGGAAATGTACAGAAATGTGAAGACAAGAGTTCAAACCTTCCTAGGAGAGACAGAAAGTTTTGCAGCAACAATTGGCTTGCATCAAGGGTCAGCATTAAGTCCGTTCCTGTTTAATATTGTGATGGAGGTGGTGACGGAGGAAGTGAGAGAAGACGCGCCTTGGACTATGTTGTATGCAGATGACATCGTGCTGTGTGCAGAATCAAGAGAAGTGGCAGCCAAACTGACCAGTTGGAGGAAAGTACTGAAAGAGAAAGGTATGAGACTGAGCAGAAGTAAGACCGAGTATAAGTGTTGCAAAGTGGATGGCAGCCAGGAGACAGATCTGGAGCTGTAAGAAAATGTCATCAGGAAGGTCAGTGACTTTAGATATTTAGGGTTAACAATGAAAGAGGATGGTGAGGCTGAGAAGAAAGTGGGATGCAGGATACAACCAGGATGGAGGAACCGGAGAGAGATGGGTGGAGTGCTATGTGATAAGAGGGTGCCGATCAAACTAAAAGGCAAAATCTATAGGACAGTAGTGAGACCAGCTATGACGTATGCTTTGGGAACTGTGGCCCTGAGGAAAAATAACATCAGCAGGATGGATGTAGCGGAGATAACAATGCTTATGTGGATGTGAGGTGTGACCAGAAAGGATCATCTGAGAAATGCCTATATAAGGGGAACGGTGAAAGTTACGAACTTGGGAGCAAACATACAGGAGGCAAGGTTGAGATGGTTTGGTCATCTGATGAGGAGGGAAGAAGAGTATGTGGGAAGAAAGGTCATGCAGATGGATGTGCAGGGAAAGAGGAAGCGCAGACGGCCAAAGAAGAGATGGAGAGAGAGATGGTGGAGGAGGACTTCAGGATGAAGAACTTGGATGTGGCTACAGCCCAACACAGGAAGTTGTGGAGGACACTCACCACAAACAGCGACCCTACGTAAGTGGGAAAAGCTGCAGAAGAAGAAGAAGAAGAAGGTGTTTAAAAAATTAAAACTTTAACAATGAGATATAATTGATGTTGGACGAATTTCCATTCATTGCTCGCAGTCGCAGTTAGATTTGATGTAGATGTCTGTTCAGTACAATCGGTTCGAAGTCCAGTGTTTTTATGAATTTTATTAACAAAAACGTGTTCATTTCTTCGTCAAAATAGTATTATTTGGTTTTTCCTTTTAAACATGGACAAGGGGCAAGAAAAACGTTGTCAGTTTAAATTTGATTCTAAGTCTCAGAGAAAAAAGCAACTGAAAGAATATTTTCAGCAGTGACAATAAATAAGAATAAAATAAGAAATCAAAACAAACTCCCTTGATGAATGGATTGCTTTTGCCAAAAGAAAAATTGAAACTTTCATCAGCTACAGATTTTACTATTTCTGAAGAGTGAATTAATTAAAAAAATCTTCTTCTTATTGTGCTATCTTCTATCGAAGGTCAGCGACCATCTTGGCGAACAAACTGGTCTTGTGTTAATCTGAGCAGTTGCGCACTGCTCTTTCCTGTCCACGTCTTGATGTTGTCAAACCATTTAGAAAAATAAGGTAGTAATATTATAAAATGCCCTAAATAGAGTGAAACGAAAACAAATAAAAATCTAGCTAAATTAACTGGATAATAAATCCAATATCATTTCAAAGCCGAATACAGAAACTATAAACGTTTCGTGAAGAAACTGTAAAAGTTTCATGCGAAAATTGACCAGAGATCTAGCGGGAATACACATCCGTCATACTACAGGTAGCCCTAGCTGAGCCGTATAGGTAACGACGAACGCTGTGAGCGTCCGTATATTCGCCTCCTATTGGTTCATTATAAGGTTTCACTATCCTGACAGCTGTTTCAAACTCACTGGTTTTCGTCAGAGACTAGGCAGAAACTTTCTGTTCTAAGGAACTCGAAGCTTTGGAGAGATGTATTTTCCCTAAGCAAACTCTCGGTTGGTGCGTAAAGTATTTACTAAAATAAAGAGCCAAAAGCCTTCATATCAGCGATGAAAAATTATATGAACTGAGTGGATATTAAATCCAACATCATTTCAGCATTCCTTCTAGCTCTCTGGTCAATTTTCGCACGAAACGTTTATAGTTTCTGTTTTCAGCTTTGAAATGATGTTGGATTTTGTATCGCTGAAGTAATGTCTTTTGGCGCTTTATTTTAGTATATACTCTATGCACCGACCGAGAGTTTGCTTATGGAAAATACACCTCTCCAACGCTTCGAGTTCCTTAGCACAGAATTTTTGATCAATTAGCTTTTCTTCCGAATCTGGTTCCTGCTGTAGCCTGTGAAGTTAATAGAGGCATGGCTGTTACCCCTTAGATGAGCAAATGAGGCTCTGCTCTTTAGTGGGGAAGCCTGCCACGGTGTAGAGCCAACTAGTTTTCAGAGTTCTTCTCAGTGGCAGGATGAGCCTGTTATTGAGAGGAACAAAGCTGAGTTTCAAAATTTTGATCCTGAGGGGCGCTCATCCGGAGAATCTTACCCTGCATTTAAACATGGATACCGGCGTGGGGGATTAGATTTCGAGGGGTTAGCCAAGAGAGACCATTTTGAGTCTCCAGGGAAAGTGTTTACCGGCGTGGCTCGTGAGGGGACTTGGAGGTGGATGCTTTTCCCTGGAATATGAGCGGTTCTTCTTAGTGGTGGATTGAGCCTGTCACTGAGTGGAACCAACGCTGAGTTGGATGATCCTTTCGATCACTCGTAGGGAGTGGTCCGGGGGATCAGTTAATTAGACACTTACTTAAACAGTGTGTCTGACGAAAACCAATGTGTTTGAAACATCTCAGGCTAGTCAAACCTTATAATGAACCAATAGGAGGCGAATATACCGACGCTCACAGCTTTCGTCGTCACCTATACTGCTCGGCTAGTGCAACTCGTAGTATGGCGGCGGTGTATTCCCCATAGCTCTCTGGTCGCATGAAACTTTTATAGTTTCTGTATTCGGCTTTGAAATGATTTTGGATTTAATATACACTCAATTTAGATAATTTTGAATCGCCGAAGTGAAGCTTTTTGGCTCTTTATTTTAGTAAATAAAAATCTAATACTTTTATTTCAGATTTGGTACCTTTTTCCTGCATAAGTTAGTACTAAATATTTATACTGGGTGGTCACCCTGCTCACGACAAATTAAACACACTGGCTTATCGTCGATCAGCACAAAAAAGTACAAATTGGTGCACGTTCATTAAAAACCCGATAAGAATCACTTGATTTACGCTTTCTACTCGTAGACGCCATAGTGATGGAAAGTGAACCCGTAAAATGGTCCAAAATGGCCTTGTAACGGTTATTATCTACTGAATATGTCTCACACTAATGAAAAAGCCTGGCAATATAAAACCACAATAGGCTATGGCTGACACGACGAATCTGCGTGCGCTTATACACGAATATCCCACTGTTCACGACTGACTGACTGACTGTGGATGTAGATCCCCTTTTATTTATATGAAAATAACGAAGTATCGAGAATCTTCGAGATGTATCTGGAAGGCACTAGACAGCGCACTCAAACGAACTTAAGTACCACTTAAGTTCTAGTACTTAAGTACTAGTACTTAAGTACCACTTGGCGCTGTTAGATGGCTGAAGAAGCATGTCTATTTAAATTTTTTTTTTGTAGGATTTTATGCAAAATATCAAATGCACAGCGTTCCTTGTGAATGTGGAAAGCATCTTACAATTCTAAATACCGCAGTATGGCTTAGTGGCCCGCGGGCTTAATTATTTTTTATTTACTCGCGTTTTAATGGTAAGTAGTTATTTTTTCAAAATGGCCGGCGGGCCACAGGTGGCCTCGGGCCATGTGTTGAAAACCCCTGATGTAAATAAACATTCGTAAAGTAGTTCAGCTCTTTTCGCTATCTCAGCACGGTATGCAGATAGAAAAATATGATATTTCTTGACTGTGCTACTCCGGATTTTGATGATATTCCTCAGAATTTCTTCGTTTAATTAACTAAAGGATTACATAACATAAAAATCACGATTATTATACGCGCTTTTTTCTTATAAACCAAAAATTATGAAACTAGCACACGCTTAAGAATTAATTATTTTTTTTTTTAATCCTGATCAATACTTAAGTCTCGGGAATTAATTATCACTTAACGATTGGTTTCTTCCAGATTCAGAAAACTTTCTAACCTCAGAATTCACTTTTCGTTCATTAGCGACCACTTACTTGTTTGTTTATCTCCCGTAGTTTGCTCCCACCGCAATCCTGGCATTAGCACTTTTCAGGAAATTCCCAACTCGATTTTTATTCTTATGCCGGTTTTTCTGTGGAATTTTATTTAGCAAAGGAAGAAATCGATTCCAACAAATCTAAAGGGGATGAAAGCATTCGATGCTCTTAAATTGGAAGTTACAAAACATCTAGGACACCGAGTAAGAAGAGAAAAACCACTCGACATCTGTTAACATATTGCAATCGTGTATTAAGTAAACCTTTATTTGTTGTTTGGTTATGCTTGCTGTTTGTGAACAAGCAACAAAGAAAAACCACAATAGAAGCTGGTTCGACATTTACGATACAAATATTGCGTGATGTATATTATATTATATTATATTATATTATATTATATTATATTTCGTAAAATATGCAGATATCCACATAGATAATGCCGTATGAAGCGAGCTCGATTTTTATTAGAGAAAGCAATAACCATCTATTTCATGCAGAATATTACTATGTTATTTTGCTATTTTTTTAATGAATATCTGCTATACATTAACAAATAAAAAATCAGTTGTGGATAGATAGATTTAATAATTATCATAAAGGACGAATTTATTGTTGTAATATATTGCAAAAAAACAGAAGCGAGGTGTTGCGTTTTACGAGCCTGTCGGTTGCAATAAAATAAATCAGCTAACGCCTTTTATTCCCTCTGCTCGCCTACTCCCTTATATAGGGAGGTGGCGAGGCCTTTAAACCCTATCTAGCTTTCGGAGACTGACTGGGCAGTTCAATCTCCACCGGTAGCCAATCATCTTCCTGTAATTTTAATTTTATTATAAAACGTAATTTTATAAGCGCTCTTCTACAGAATTGCCTTCCATTTACCCTCCATATTGGTATAAACCCGATTGTTCAACAATCTGGTTTCATTCACCGCTCAACCTTTAAATACGAGTATTATCAGTAGTCTCCACTGTTCTCAACTGAGTATGATGATGTTTGCTTCTTCTACATGATCTAGTTCTCTATTTTCGTAACACAAGCATTTATCACACTTTGCAATATTCTTGATTGTGTATCTTTACCGATGAATTCCCTTCTTTCAGCAAAAGAAGAAGAAGAAGAAGTAAAAAGAATTCCATCCATGTAGAAGTTCTACCTTGTTTTAATCCAAGCTTTTCCAGTCTTAAATCCATAGATGGAACTCATGTAATTATTTTCCTGTGATATTTGGGAAGAGTATTCGATAGTTAGATTTTAAAATCTCTACATCTTTGGAAAATTAACACTAACCAGACCAAGCTATCATTTCGTTTTACGTTCTTTTTCTTTGCTAATGATATAATTTTCGTGAAAAGAATAAATGCATGTGTTTATTACATCACAAGTAATGTCATCTCCCTGTTCCTGCTCCTTGTAAACATATCCTGGTCTTGTCTCATCTCTCTCTCTTCTTCTTCTTCTTCAAAAAAAAACATTTCTTTGCTTCTATTATTACTAAATCTCCAATTACTGTATGATTTCTTATATACAAAAAATCGAATTAAATAACAAAAACAAATAAGTAATAAATATTTAATAGCTGCAATAAATTTAGTTTAATCCTTTATCCAAGTGTAAGCAAACATATTTTGCGCCTGAAGTATTTTCAGGATTGAGGCAACTCGTGGTAAAGATGGGCTAAGTTCTCATCACTCTTTGTCTCAGTATCTCCCATAATGCAAACCACATCTCCTTGCGGACATGTATAATGCTATGCATTAAGGGAAGGCCACTATCCAGACGGGTTTAGACCTTTATTGAGGTCTTGTCAGTGGGAGCCAGACCCAGAGGTTTTGATACCAAGGTGGGGTAATTTAATAATAAGGTGATACACCTTTTGACAACTTGTATAGGTAAATATTACTTCTCCATTGCTTCCACCTTGGTATTACCACCTCTGGGTCTGGCTCCCACTGACGAGACCTCAATAAAGGGCGAAACTGGTCTGGGTAGTAGCCCTTCCCTTCATGCATAGTATTATACTGTATATGTTCGCAAGGAGATGTGCTTTGCATTATGGAAGATATTAAGACAAGGAATGATGAGAGTTTGGTCCACCTTTACCACGAGTTACCTCAGACCTGAAGATACTTCAGGCTCAAACGTTGTTTGCTTATACTTGGATAAAGGATTAAACTAAATGTATTATAGTCTAACCAAATAGAAAAAAAAAACTTCCAACATTTAATAGCTGCAATCTTATTGTGCTACGTAGAATCTCATAACATCTTTAACTGACTTTTTTCTTTCACTTTTCTTATTGTTTTAAAAAACGTTTATTCCTCATTAGCATTAAGTAACATGAGAGCTCAACGAAGCTGGCCTATCTCTTTTATTTTAAACTAACTCATTACTCAGAACAAATTGACGAAGACTACCACTTTACTCTCTCTCTCTCTCTCTCTCTCTCTCTCTCATTTTTGAGCTCATACTTTCCTTTTAGTAATCAGCTACGACTTTTTGTAGATAAAATTAACCGAACTTTTCATGTAAGAGTAATGCTGTACTAATAATTCCATGAATTGGACGACCTTCTATCAGATTCGTATTACTTATTTTATTATTCATGCACTTCTTCTAGTTGTGTCATTATTAACAAAAATAAATAAAATAATATAAATAATTAAACCGTGCAGATGATTTTCAGTACCGTGTAGATAGATCTATAATATCAAGTTTCCACGAAACTGGTCCAGTCAGAGATTAATCAAACGACAAATAAGCAATTAGATTCTCACAGATATTACAAATTATTAGCAAAGTAACTAAATGAGATATTTCGCATCGGTTTTTTTCTGCTGGATTTTAATTTTTAAAAAGGAATGCATTTTTTCTTTACTTTGATGCTATTTTTAATATCTCAAACTAATAACAGATGAGGAATCGAAAATTAACCTTTTTTTGTTACATTTATTTATTTAATATTACTGCTCCAGCAAATATTTTTTAAAAAATTACTTTGCTTACATCTGTTGAGAAATCATGTTGTCATTTGACTTTATTAAAAACCATAGTTATTGTATACTTCGCATGCAAAGTAATAAGGACAAACAACAAAGTCACCATTAAGCGGACTTCTTGTTTACAGTGATAATCAAAGAGTCGAAGTGTATTATCGATATATTGTTAAAGTAAGCGCAGCTAAAGGCTTCAGGCAATCAGGAAGTGTGTCGGTATTTAGCGGAACTAATGCATTATTCTGCAGTTCTTTCTATAAATACAACCTGGATTCACCCTTGTTTGAAAGTAAATAGCTAAAAAAACATGAGAAATCGTATTGTCATTTGTGGTAAGGAATAACTTATTAAAACTAAGTTATTATTATGATGATGATGATGATGACGATATTATATTCTTTTCATTTTATTTATTTATTTATTTTGTTTAAAGACAGGTAAATATATTGTTGATGCAAGATATTTTATATCTTTATAAAAATTGGTATTCAGCCTTTAGTAATATTAGCATTATTCTGGGATTGAATTAAGCATTATATGAATAATAGTTTAATTCCAGTGTTCTGGCTCAGTTGGCAGACTGGTTATCCATAACTAGTGTACAAATAAAAGACCAGGAGGTTTCGAATTTAACGGTGGAGTGGATGTTTGTGTACGTCTTTAAATAATAGACTGTTTATCGTCCGCGACGAGAACCACCATTGCTAACTGGAGGTCTGAAAGTAGTCTTGAAAGTTCGTTGGTTGATCATTAGAGCAACGTGGTAATCGGATTATGTCACGTTTATTTCACTCATGATACTAATTTATGATAATTTTCGGTGAGGTGAGATTCACGGGAAAATCAGATTTGTTAGTTAACGTCAGGTATTTATTTTTGAAGCACTGAGAATATAACCAACAGACTAGATATGTTGGTGACGAAACCTTACCTTGATGCCGTAATTTGACTCTTCGTAGACGATTGATATGTAGGTCCAGTTAAACAGCTTTATAATCTCTACCATGGCATGAGCTTGGTTATTATCAGCTGGTACGGTTCTTAAGAAATATTCGAAGCGTTGTTTGTTACTCAGCTCAGGACTGGTGGAGAAGAAACTGATCTGCAAATAAAAATTTAGTTCAGTAACGCAAAGCATTTCACATATTTTACACAGACACATACACAAGCGCGAGCGTCTTGAGCAAAATGGACTTTAAAATATTTTACTGTTGGAGTTAGTAACAGTGGTGGTAATACAGAATTTCCTAGTGTTGTTTATGAGAAAAGTTGAGATTTCAGTAGTCAATTGTTACTTCAAGATTTAGACAGTGAAATTAGCAGGTATTACTTTCCAACATCCAAATAAAAACTTCTAATGTAACTGGTATTATTACAGTCAAAAATCCTGACTCAGCTAAAGATGAGTTGGCTGGGAAAAGTCATTTGAATTGTTTCTTGCATCTTGCAAATGATCCCACAGGAGATTCGCCATTTGTGTTATTAGTAAAAGATCATTTTAATAAGTAAAACATGATGTTTTTACAATAAGGATGTCAAATGTTTTAGGTTGCCAATCAACTACTTTTTTCAAGAGTACATTACTCGCGGTATTTATGCTAGAACTCGTATAAAGTAACATGCAACTCAAAAATTTCTAATTCAAAGGGAAAAAAAGAAGTAGAAAGCGATGAACAGTAGAATAATGTCGCCTTCTTTGGTCAAAATTCCAGCAAGTGCATATACAAAAAAAGGAAAAGATAATATTTCAAAAGTAATAAATTGAAAAAAAGAAACTTTTCTGAGCATATTGGGTACTGGCTACAGAAAACTAACAACTTCGAACTTTTTCTGTATTACTGCTTTCAAAGCAATATCGTGAGATTTTTTTCGCACTAACTCCCATGTGATTTTTTACCTGGCGCCATACAGTTTTTTTTTTTTAACACCATTTGAAACTCCACATAAATGCACATATATATTTATCCACAGTTCATAGCAATACAACAGTAACTCAAAATAGTTTGCTATCGTACTGCTACCACTAAGGAAATATATCGATACCAGAAGAAAAATAAACTATTTGCGTATAAAGTTGAAGCCAAATAATAGGCAGGGAAAGAACGTATTTGAACAGTTTGATTGCTTTGAATTCTATTATTTACTTTCATGAATGTATAAAGTTATCGGGTAAGCAGCAAAGGAATTCATTCATAAACGTAGCTGCTCTTCTTAAAGAAGAGAAACCACGTTTATGACAGTTTCACGATTTCTGTATGAATCTACTTCCAAGTACAATAAACAAATTTATCCTCGACCTATATAAAGTTGAATGTCGATATGTAAGGGCATTGATATCATTCAAATAGCATCATTTATAACAAAGGATGCGTTCTCTTCCTAAACTGCGCATTCTGAATCTCAAACGGACACAAACAACTTTGGAAAATTCTAGGCATATGAAAAAAAAAAAAAAGATAGTGTTATCGAAGTAAAAGAATTGCCTTCAAAGTTTGAATGATGTGGGGATGCCGATGGCTTTTTTTTCTTTTTTTTTTTTTTCTGCGGGTTGTTGTTAGTTCGGGAGAGTCAAGCCGGAAATCTCCATAAAGGTAATGAGATTGAGAATGAAAGACGGGGAAAAAGGAACAGAATAAAATGAAAGAGCTAATGAAAATTGATAATAGAGGGAAAAAAACTTCCCCTTCCATACGAGACGATAAATCTTCAAATGAAACGCTTTGATAAAGATTCTTCTCGTCCAAGGAAAATTCAAACGTGGGTTTTTCTAAACAACAGGGCTTCGTTGTAAGCAACTCTGCCATAGGAGATTGAGGCTCGTCCATAGGAGATATATTAAAAAAAAATAAGATAGTTAACTATACCTCAACAGAACATAATATCCACCATGTCGGTTTAAAAGTTGGATATAGAGATGAAATATTCAAGAGTCATATTTTTACAAGAAAACGTGCCTTTTCTTGATCAATAAACAAGAACGTGACTTGAAAAATAAAAAACACTAGTGGGCTGAAAGACGAATAGAGAACTTCAACTCGTATCTTAGATTACATAAAAAAAGATTTCAGGCCATTTTCTTGTATAATGTAAAACTCACTTAAACTTCGTGCATCGCGAGACCTTTCAAGTCTATTTCGACTCACAACGATCTCTGTGTAGAACCGACGAATGTGTTTTTGCATCTCATGTGTATATTAACATCGATATCAAAGCTATAGAAAGGCACATAATGGGATAAAGAATATAAACAGGCATCGGGTATATATCACCCCTCCTATTAAAGAAAATATCTCATAAAAAAGGAAAAAAGGCCACTGTATATCATGATAATATGCTAAATGTAGAATAATTTACTGAGACTGAAGGAAGGAATCGTATATCATCAAAAGTTGGGCAAATGGTCTTCCTTTCCACTTATTAGTTTATAAAAGAATAGCAGAGTTCAGAGTTTCTTCGATGCAATTTGAATATCCTGATTAGGATCGCAAAATTATCTCATTTATTATTTTTTGGTGAGAATTTTTGGAAATTGATGTAAATCATTTATGAGGATCATGTTTTATTGTCTTTCGTCTTATATAGAATATCGAGAGATTTTTAAAAAAATGTTTTATGAAAATCCCGCAAACGTTTTTTTTTCTTTCTTTCTTTTTGATAAAAATCCCTCTGGAAGAATTTTGAATGCATTCGGGTAGAGTTGTTTAGAATCCTGTCTGTTAGCTGTGTGCATGTTCTCAGAGAAGTCGATTTTCCAAAAGAGAAAGAACTGACTACTTCTATAATGGCTACAGGAATAATTTAGTTTGGCTTCAAAAGAGACAAGAAACATCATATCCTTCTAGGAAAAAAATTGAAGCAATATGAAATAATAATAATAATAATAATAATAATAATAATAATAATAATAATAATAATAATAATAATAATAATAATAATAATAATAATAATAATAATAATAATTCTCTGGTTTCGGTTAAATTTAATAAAAATTGGATTTGGCACTACAGTGAAAGTTTTTCAAGTAGTTTAAATTACACTATTTTAATAATAGCATTTGGCTAAACAAAATAGTGATTGCATTAAATAGCACAGCTGGCTTTAGATTAAATTGTTGCTATACAGCATCGCATTATTGTATAGTAACTATCACTTAATAATTAGTCGTTTGTTCCAATGTAAAAATGCTGCTGTTCGCTGGTCTAGGTTATTGCTTCATATAATTGAAAAAGAGTCGATCCTCACCATACCCACAATAGGATAGTTGGTTAGTTACAATTTGCTATAGTGAACTTCTTAAGCATAGTATTGTACCCACAGGGCTTTGGTTAGAACTTTTCATTAGTTTGTTATTGTGAGTAAATTTGTTATCATAATGAGATTTAACTGTACTAAAGAGAAGTGAACAATCAACGGCACAAATACATGCGTTATCAGTCGGGCAGCATGTTGCCAAATCACAACTGTCTTTTGTTATTGATGATATAATTACGACTCAGAGTACTATACGCGCTGGAGGTTTAAGTTACGCATAGGGTAAATTTTAATTATGTCATGAAATGTTATTTCGGATCAGATTTGCGTTTTTTTCACATAGGCAATATTTTTCAATACTTTTTTACGACACAGTGTTTATACATTATTTACACATATCATTGAATAAAATTAGCCATTTTAATCTTTACTGTATAATAGTTTAAAATTATTATATGAAATTAAAATTATATTCAGTTAAAAAATAGATTTTGGTGCCATAGGCAACTTTATTGCTGTATTGTTTCAAGTTAAAGGACGAATAGCATACAATATTCAGTTATCATGACGTCATTTATTATTGGAGAAACAAAACCGGTTTTATGAGACTTACAGGTTATAACCAAAAAAAAAAAAAAGAAACTGTTTGCATTTATTATTATCATTTAAATGATGTACAATTTTAACATTAATATTAAGCCTCATTATCATTGTAATTTTAGATCCACATCAGCAAACATTCAGATGAATAACTTCAACAAACCCTCTCTTTCATCGAAGCCAGCCAATAATTCTGCTTTAAAGTACTATCACTGCTTTTGTGAAACCACAAACACCATTCATTATAATTTACAGATAATTGTGATCGTTCATTAGTATTATCCCTGTCAGAGACACTCCAAATACTGACTATGTTTATTCAATACGTAATGTGTAATATACATTGGACCTCATCACTTACGTAACATGTTTCTGACACGAGACAAGTTATGAAAGTTGTTGAATCACGAACATCTATATTGTTGAAGATGATTTGTTGCGCAGACGACACGAGAATAAATGTAGGTTATTATGCTTCAGAACAAAGAGAAAGTACAATTTGGAAGTGTAATAGAAATGCACATACTACAACACAATGCTTCTCTTGTGTATATATTTGCATTTTCACATAAATCATGAAGAAGTGCTTACATGAATTAATCATTCTTTCATTAAAACATATTCCTAATGCAATTGAGCAAATAACGAATGTAGAGATTTAATTTAGTGCAAAACTCGTTAATTTAATTTCACTTGCTATTTACATATGAAAGCTCCTTGTAAAAAAAAAATGCTGTATTGTTTCAAGTTAAAGGACGAGTAGTATACAATATTTAGTTATCATGACCTCATTTATTATTTAAATTTATTATTATTATTTTTAAATGTGCAGTAAAGTTACAAAGAAGAGTTTTCTACCACTCAGTCATTATTTTTAAGCACCGCATAATTAGTCGATCACATTTTATCGTTCCAATTTTTACAAATAGTTCGATCCATTGTTCGATTGTATTTCGAGAGAAGTTCAAAGATTTCTAATTCTGCAATAATTACTTCCTGTCCTTTGATTCAAGTGTAATTAATTTTCCTGTTTGAATTCTTTCTAACATCCTTTCGGTTTTTAGTTGATAAAATGAGTAAAATACATTGAATAAAATAAATAAAATATTCTATCTATTTTATTCGTTTTATGAGTGTATCGTCGTATATAGAAGCGTCGTAATACGAGTATTACAGTACTGTATTACAGCGACGCTTCAAAGATCTTGATTTATATAAAATTGGCAATTGAGATCATTGCTAAAATTTCTTATGTCATTTCACTGACTGGATAAATGGCTAACACTAAGTAAGAGTGCAATTTATGCTCTATCTAGTAAACCGACGCTTAGATTAATGTAAATTTCATGATACTAAGTTTGCAAAGAAGTCTGACTGTGGAATGATGGGAGATCACACCATTCCACAGTCAGTGGTGAATAGTTTTGTATGATGGCATGAATCACATTAATTACATTCGGAAATTGGTAAATAGTCAATACGGTAACAAGGAGTGTCACATGTTTCTATTACCCTATTGACTTCTTCAGACTTTACTGGAAGAAGAAGAAGAAGAAGAAAAAGAAGGATTTGATTCTCAGACTTGCAGTAAATGATCACGACATCTACTCATGTTAGCTACGATCACACAAATTGGAAAGCTTTCGCATATAATAGCTTCTATGAAAAGCTTGATGTGAAGCACATTTGGAAAATACACCATAACAAGGAAACCTTTTATGTCGGAAAACGAATGATTTGTATTGTACATTTACAGCGATAATTTTGTTGCAGAATCAGAGCTGCTGCTTAGCACACTCTCAAAGATTGGCGGCTTTAACGATGACTCATATGATTTCAGAAGTTATAATGAGAGTCAATGGGGCTGTAAAATTCGATTTCATAAGTTGAATTTAATCACTACGGAGCTACTCAGAAAGGGTTTATGATTAGTTCTAATTTCGGGTATGAATAGATCATTACTTTGATTTCAGCTTGAATCTTCAATCAGTTCAGAGGCATAGCAACTTAATATGTATTGTAATTTTGATAATCAGAATAGTTACTAGTTTAGTTTTCGTTATTAGTTATAGAGCTATAGAGGATATCCGGACCAAAAGATGTACTACATATTTCAGAAAATATCTAAGAGATATTTACCAAACTCATAAAAGTACGTTACTCTTGAAATCTCTCCATAAATTGACATTTTCTTTCCTGCCAGACAGACCATTACTTGGAATGTAATATTTGTAATAATATAATATTTTACATTACTTCGGACAGTGTCCATGAATGTCCATGCATTACTTCGGAGGCAATTTCTCTGTTACCTTAAACGAGGGATGCACACACTGTGGGCCGCATGCGGCCCTCCGTTGTTTCGCTGGCGGCCCGCCTCACCATGTATTATTTTAACTTTAACAAGTTACACGATAGGTAATTTTTAAAAATGGTACATGCGCAAAGCAAAGTAGCCGTGACGTCATGATTGCCTATCTACTTACGATAATCGGTTAGTAATAATGTTAACAAATTTTATAATTCGTCAATTTGTCATATGGGTATTTTGTTTTCGTAGGTGCGGTTGCTACAATTAATTATCACCTCTAGGAAACGGTAAAAAAATAAATTTTACAATAGATTTTACGCAAACTACAGGATGAAAAACGGCAGTTTCAGGATAGCTGGACCGAAAAATATGGTTTTTTTTGCAGTCGTTTAATAATATCGTGTGCTTGATTTGCAAAAGTGCTGTAGCCATGCCAAAAGAATACAATATAAGGAGACACTATGAAAGTCTGCATTCTACATTTTCAAATCTACCTGAAGAACTACGTAAACAAAAGATTTCATTTTTGAAACGAGAATTGACGGGTCAATAAGTGATGTTTACAAAACCTATTCAAGATTCGGAAATCGCAATGAAATAAGTTTTGAAATATCTCTCCTTATAGCAAAAAGGTGCCGACCATTTACAGACGACGATTTCGTTAACGATTGCCTTGAGATAACTGCTAAAATATTTTGTCCTGAATCAGCCCGAAATGTTGAGAAAATTCAGTTAAACTGTGCAAAGAAGAATTACTGCAATGTCGGAAAATGTAAAGGACCAATTCAAAGAAATTTGCCTATTTTTCACTAGCTATTGATGAATCAACTGACATTACTTCCACAACCCAGTTGTTAATATTCGCACGTGGAATAACGCAAGAGTTTGAGGTAAGTGAGGAACTGATTGGAATGAGTTCATTGTCAGAACAAACGAAATGTAATGACATGTTCACTGAGATTATGGAACAGTGTTCCAAAATTGATTTAGATCTGACAAAATTATCAGGTGTCACGACTGACGGAGCTCCTTCCGTGATAGGAGCTAATTCTGGATTGGTAACATTATTGAACCAGCATTTTGGACAGCACGACGATGAGTTGATACAATTCCACTGTATAATCCACCAGGAGAGCTTGTGCCCTAAGAAACTTGGATTTGAACATGTCAGGAAAGTTATGGTTTCAACGATTAATTTTATAAAATCCCGTGACCTTAATCACCGACAATTTAAAAAGTTTCTTGAAGACATTGAAAGTGAATATGGTGACTTAATTTTTTACGCAGAAGTGAGGTGGCTAAGTCGTGGACAAACATTGAAGCGGTTCCTAAATTTAATTGATGAAATTGAAATCTTCATGACTGAAAAAAAACAAAAACGTCCCTGACATAAAAAATCCAGATTACTTATGTGACTTAACCTTTCTGGTTGACATTACTAATAATTTAAATACGTTAAATACGCAACTTCATGGCAAAGATCAATTGGTTACTCAACTTTACGGCCACAGTTTGTCTTTTCAGTGCAAGCTAAATCTATTTCAAATCCAATTGAAGTCAAGGAATTACATGCATTTTCCTAATTATAAGAAGGTTTCTGAAAAGTTCAATGTCAACTTCAAAACTGTGTATGTTGAAAAGATTGTTGAAAAGATTGATAACTTGATATCAGCCTTCAAGTATCGGTTTTCTGGTTTTAAAAAAGTGAAACCGTTGCTAGATTTATTTAGCAATACTTTTGCCATTTTGCCCGAAAATGCACCCGAATCAGCACACAGCCAATCATCGACATTCAAAACGATCAGAGCCTGCGAAATAAATTTAACGAAGACAATTTATTAAACTTCTATCGTTGTGTCGATAAAAACAATTACAAATGGTTTCTAGATAATGTATTAAAATGTGCAAGCCGCTTTGGCTCAACATATATTTGTGAACAAACTTTTTGAGTCATGAATATTACCAAATTGAAAAATAGGAACCGCTTGACTGATGAAAATTTAGAATCAATTTTGCGGTTGGCTACTACAAAAAAACTCGAACCAAATATCAAAACAATTGTCAAATCAATGCAATGTCACGCATCAAATTAAATTCACTTACTTTTTTTACCTTTTTTGTAACAATTATGATAGGTATAAATAAAATAAACAATATATGGTAGATAACTTTCAAGTTTTTTTGGCGGCCCTCCTAAAAAAGTGGAACTATGCGTCCCTCGGCCTTAACAAGTTTGTACATCCCTGCCTTAAACTATACAAACTCTAACTGTATACAAAGTCTCAAATTCGCCCACCCAAGAAATACTGCTCCTATATTTGGGGTGGTGCACTAAACTCCTCTATAAGATTGTTCAATTCTGTCCAGAATTTTAATGATCCAAATCCACTTCAATCCCTGTCTCTCACAGACGTTCAGTTTCTACCTTGTGCCTCTTCTACAGATACTTTCATGGACTTTATGAACGCTGAAGACATAATTATATCCTCAGTGCTCTGATTAATTGGCCGTATACAGCAGTATAAATCACTATTATTCCTCCACTCTCCTCCAAAATCATTAAAACAAGATCCGCTGCAAATCAACACCTTTTTACGGTTCATCTTGAAAATCACCGAACCAACTTCACTGCCTCTGTTTTTTACTTCATCTACTTCTGTCCTACGTAATAGTCTCCCCCCTCTGCCCCTTCGCCAAAGATTACAACCTTCAGCTGTTCAAGCAAAATGTAAACAGTCTCCTCCTCTCTTCTATTCTTCTTGACCCCACACGATTCTTGTGGGCAAGTGGAATTTTGATTCTTTTGTGAATTAGATGAAAAATGAAAAGGAGCAGATGTATATATATATATATATATATATATATATATATGTTAGATTAAAATATATATCAAGATTAAAAGTACTTCACATTCATTCCTTCAGACACTGTGATCATATCAAGTATATTTTCTTCTATGTGTGTACGGTGTGTAAATATAGATAAGTGTCTTAAAACTAAGGCAGTAATTATTATTACGTGACAACACAAAGGAGTCCAAAGACTCATCGAGGGAGGACACCACTCTAGATTTGTTTCCGCCAACTACAACTCACCGCAAATACATCCACGCCATCTACAGCCCGTTTCCACCACGAGTACTTCCAGAGACAATCACAAACTTCCATGCCCATGGCGGTATTCGAACCCGCAGCCTTTTGGCTGGAGAGCGGATACACTAACCCCTCGGCCAACCGGGCCAACTTTCTTTCTCTTAGCTAAATATAAATTTAGCTTATATATATTCCATGTATATAATATATATATATATATATATATATAATTCCAAATAATATATTCCATGCGTCGTTAAAATATGAGCTAGAGAATATTTTACACCTGAATAATGTATCCAATATTGGATATCCAATATATTTTTCCAAAGAAAAATCTACCCACTTTTTTATATTATATTATATTATGTTATATTATATTATTTAGCTTAAAATAAATAGTTTGATTTAGGGAGATGTTTTAGTGTAATGTGCTCATATTCATATCATAATTATGTAAAATATTTTGCATAATTATGATATGAATTGGGAGTAAAATATCCCAATTATCAATTAATTGGGAGTAAAACATTCCGTGGTAATATTATACCAGGGTAGTTTTTTGTAAAGATTTTTTTCATTCATATAAACATTACACGAGAAAACCATCAGAGATGATGCTTTCCACGTGTAGTTTCATGTAAGAAATCAGAAGTTATTATTAGTCAGTATACCTTCCTCCCTCAATAATGGCATGAGAGTATTTATGATACTTTATGGTAATAAAAACATATTTGTATTTAATATCTATACTTATCTTTACTGAAAGAACACTCTGAATCACACCCAAGAGAATCTACTGTAGAACTCATTCTTTCATTCAATAATATATTGCGTTAGGGTTAGAGATCACAAGATGACGTTAGTTGTCTGCTCTACTCTCTTCACTGGATGCCGCATAAGATTATAGGTAGTCTTTGGTCTGCTATTTCTGATTGCTTAAGGGTAAAGAATGACAGTTGCTAAGTCTCGAACTATTAAATCAAACTAAAACAGCCTCACCTACTCCCTCTGGGGAATGAAACATAAGCAGAATTTTATAATATTTATACCATACAGAAATAATTCGGATTTATTACTGTTATAGGCAAAGACATTAAATTTATAATTAAATTACATAATCAGGTAATTCAAATTTTTTATGCTTAATATATTTTACTATGAAACACAAAAGAACAATATTTTAATAAAACTGTTTCTTTTCACCCAGAGATGGAACACTTTCATAATTCTCTTTTTATTTCTTAATGTGAATATCCATTTACAAAGATTGTAGACGTACATTAGTAGAGTGGGTAGATTAATTGTTAGATAATACGATTCCCGTTGTCTCTAGAATTGTGTGAATTAATCTGATTTAATCCCCTCGGTTGCATTCTCGAGCAGGGCATTTAAACAGAAATAAAAATTCTGTTTTTACAAGATCCAGTTGGAGCCTTTTTTTTTTCATCGTTAATCTCAATTAATTATTTTTATCCAAGAGAAATTTAGCATCCCCAATTTTTAAGCACTGATATTAATTAACCTTATATTTTAAAATGTCTTTTTGTAGCAGATATCTTATACAACGAATAATCGCGAACTTAATTTATAATCCGTATTTTACTGTAAAGTGATTTTCTTGAAGCAGGAAAGTGTGCTTGTTAAACATAAATGTCCATCACCAAAGTATAAATATTTGCAAAATCTTCGTGGTCTGGAAGTTTTTACGGAATTAATCTTATAGACTTATGTCAACTCGCAACTGCGGCAGTGCATAGAAAGAATGAGTTATGTGAACTTCAGTCGGGAGAAATTGTGTTGTCGAAATATTGTAGTATTTTGATACAAAATATTGAATGATTTCTGATAGATATTTTTCAGGAATTAAAAAAAAATACACTGGAGATCAAAAGATAAAAAAATTGAAAAATGGTTACTGGTGCATACAAATATATTATATTACACAAAATTGTGTTATAAATTTCGTACCAATTAAGTCGCAATATGTTTTTGGTAAACGTTAAAAGTTTCCTAAAGACGTAGATAAGAAATAAATGTACAGTGCTTAAAGAAAACTATGCGGAGAGACATATTATTATTATTATTATTATTATTATTATTATTATTATTATTATTATTATTACGGGCAGCTCCAAGGAGTCCTTAGACTCATCGAGGGAGGCGCAACATCATGTCAAGATAACTATTCAACATTCACATAGTATCTATCATGCTTCATCTTGAACTCATTTACAGTCATGGCACCCACAACAGACTCTGGTAGCTTATTCCACTCATTTACCACTCACTTACCACTCACCAACTAAAAAAAAAAAAATGTAATTCACATTATAACTGACATTTCGATGTAACATACCTCAAAAAGAGTATGAGCATGTGACCTCTCTGCCTGAATGCAGAAAACCAAAAACCGGTTAATCCTGTACATAAGATTGTTATGTTTACAATAAAGAAATCTATCTTCATCTATCTATGTGTGTGTGTGTGTGTGTGTGTGTGTGTGTGTGTGTGTGTGTGTGTGTGTGTGTGTGTGTGTGTCTGTATTAGAAATATAGAGAGAGAGAGAGAGAAAGAGTGAGAGAGGAGGGGATGAGAGAGGATAATTTGTGTTCTTTTTATTCTAGAAGGGAGTCGAACTCAGCTGGAATATTTCAAATCATGTATTAGTTTGCGCATGACTGCAAGTGAGCATAATTTTACTGTTTGCATATATTTAGTAGGGTTTAATCGTCATTCTAGATGACCTATTTACTATTTTAAATGATGATATTTTCTTTATTTACTTCTCAATTCTTAGCTGTTACCATTTGCAACAACATGTCTTGTATACACTGAAGTTTGGAATAGAAAAGATTCGAAATCGTGACGGAAAATCGAGCTATTCGAATTAAGAGGTATTTTAAAATAAAAATGAACCTGTTCCGTTTTGATTAAAATTAAAATTTCATTTGGCTGAAACCATCATGACTTTTAATCGGGGATTTATCGGAAAATCCCCGATTAAAAAAGGTTTTTCCCATACACATGTGTGTGATTTCATTAATAACTTTTCCAGACAAGGAAAGAACTTGGAGTTTAGTTAATATTTAATGAGGTCTTAAAGCATACAAAAAGAAACAAGACGAGTTTGCAAACTTTCGTCACTTCAGCTTACTGTACTTGTTTTTTCTTATATCCACGGGATTACAAAAGCGTGAAGCATTCATTAGTGCTAAATACTTGACTTTACAACTAGAAGAATAAAATCTTTAATGTTCGATGGTGTAAACTTTAGATGAATTTAAAAAGTAATTTAATTTTTAAGACATAAGGAGGATTTGGACTTCATGCCTTTCAAGTAATAAGTATGTTTCTTCCTATTATTTATTACTCGAAAAAATTAGCTCCAACTCTCAAGGATTAGCGCTCATAATAACGAAATACGAAAAATGCATCATTGATTATTCAGCAGCAGGATGTAGATAGGAACCAGTGCTTTCGTTTTGACCCTTATTTAGTACTTTGTTGTTTTTCATTTTTGCTGTTTCATGTGGCTTATCAACTGTCCTACAATATGACATATCTCATAATTGTCTGAACTTCGTGTTCTGTATGCAGATATTTAAACATTTTCAGACCTTTGGATTGACAAGTGTCGCAACAGACTTCTGACTTACGAGCAGGGCGAGTACACTAAAAACTCAGAAGTCATTTAGCACTAATTTTATCAAATGGCAGACTGCTGCAAGTTGCGCAAGTAGGCATGTAGAGTCGTTGGTATGTAATAAAACTTAACTGCAACAGCAACTTTCACTTTCTACTGCATATGCGCAAGTGAAAATTCATCAAAAATATCAAAGGTGAGAAACGAACTGGAAATCTAGCGCACGTACCTGCAGTTGTATGCAAACACGTTTAGCAGTGATTCCCGTATTGCGTTATCTGTTGCTAAACTAATCAGTGTAATCATCGACTTAAAGAAAGAAATAGTTGAACAAAAAGAGAACTTCTACAGTTCACATATTAAATGATTTACTATCATCTTAGTTAGACAAACTGAAAAAATTAAAACATGTTTAAGATCATTTAAAAGATCTCACAACAATCCAGTTGAATTTAAAGATCAAGATAAATGAAGCTGTGCATCAACCCCATTATCTAAAAAATAACAAACCAAAAGATATAAAATTTAAACCAATTGTCCTTCCATCCTGATTTACGCTTACGAGTAGACCTACACTTCACAGCGAAGGTATTTGAAACCAACTCTGATGGAATAGATTGGTTATTTGATATTCCCCAAGTGCTTTATGTCTGTATATTGCGTGTGTTCTTCTGGCCTGTTTGCCTGAATTTTCTAAGGGAAGAAAAACTATCCAAGTTTCAGGGAGAAAAACTCTCCACCACCGTATGAGATCCGTAACTCACCATTTTTTTTTTTTTTTTTTTTACGAAACAAAAAAGAAATGGTTAGATCATAAGATATAAAGTGTTAGAGGTGTTAACGATCATATCTATGGATAATATTTAACAAAAGAAGTAAATAAAATTATAGGGATATTATTAATCTATCGAGGTTATAGTCAGATAAGATAAAAACATTTTAATAGAAATAAAATTATTATTTATTTTTATTTTTGAAACGTATGATTTCTTAATGCATTTCATTCAAGTGAAGTATGTTTTACTGTTTGGAAAGAATCTAGCGGACACCATAGTATGAGGAACAAATAACAATGACGCACTTCTTTAAAATATGTGAGAACTCTCTTGGGTGCGATAAATTCAACAATCGTACGGGGCATACATTCCATAATACATCCGATAGCAACCAGTGAAACCTTTTGCACAGTTCTTATTCTAGGCACGTAATGAGGTCTTGGACTGTAGTTAGTGGGACGGACAACCCTTCAGCTAATCCGAAGTCCTTTCATCCCACAGACGTTCAGTAGGGTTCAAATCAGGGTTTTTTGTGGAGGCCAGTCAAGTGTGATTTCGTTCATGTCCACAAACCACGCAGTTACGGCAGCAGCCTTATAACACGGTGCATTGTCTTGCTGAAACAAACAATGGTCATTTTTGTAGAAACGTCACAATGCAGGAAGTATTGTGTAATCCAGATCGTGTACCTTTCAGAGATCAATGTTCATGGCACCTCAAACAGAGGTCCGAGGCCAAATCAGGAACATACCATCAGACCGCCACATCCGAATATCAGAGCAGCAGTTACGCACTCTGGTAACAGACGTTCACCAGGCATTCACTACGCTCACATTCATCCATTTGTTCGGTAGAGTGTGTAGCGTGATTCGTTGCTCCATAACACACCTTTCGATTTTACACGATCCACGCTCTTTGCACCACTGAAGACGATGCTGTCTTTTGGATTGGGTAATAGGAGACATTGTCCGCGCGGTTAGCCTAGTGGCTTTGCGCTTCGCAACCATATGCATGGGGAAGGAGTGTCCTGGGTTCGATTCCCGTCGCCGACGTGAGGAGCTTAAGGATCTTCCTCAGCCATAGCCAAGTTAGCCGGTCTTGGGTGTGGACAGGAGGGTTTTTTCCCCAGTTTATCTGCGGTTTTTCATCCCGCAAGCAAGCAAACCGGCTCCGTGAACACACACGGATCTACAGCCATAAATACTTAACCCCCCATGAGGGGGGATCAACCCTCCCCAATAGGGACGGGGAAGGAAACTTCATATGAATAAATAAAAATAAATAGGAGGCGTTGAATATTGTAGTATTATCATCGGTCCTCTGTGGGTAGCGCTTACAGTTGATTTTCTGTGCTTCCATCTCAGTATGATAGCGCTGATTGTTGACCTGGGGGGTGGTCCATTTTGCCAATAATTTGCCGAAGAGATGGCCTTCAACATGATATCCTATCACAACGCCTCTTTCGAACTCCGTCAGATTCCTTCTCGCAGTCATTTCATCTAGACACAGTTGCACTGACTTGGGAGCATGATATTCCTACAATTTATACCGGATACAAACAGGTGACGTTAAATGGCACGATGCATCTTACCCATGAGGGTGTCCGTTGACTTCTTTCCAAGCAGTATATTTCTTTCAAGGCAAGTTTAAAAAGTACGTTTTCTTCCTTTAAAAATTTTAAACATTCCACTGAAATTCAACATCTCATACAAAAACAGTTTGGCTGAGACAAAGTAAGCTGAATATTCTGCCTAGCGATATTACTGAATCCATATAATTGTTAATAGGTTATTGATCCCAAATAATACAGAATATTTTAAATTGGAGCTTTTCCACTGGAAATCGCAAAACTGTGAAACTAATTTGCTGAAAATATTTCAGTTTAGATCATGTTGACAAAAAAAATTACACTTGTTGCTTCAATAGTTTGAACTGGTATTTTTTGAAATGGACAAATCAAAGTAGTCATGATATACTAGGCCTCATATGATTCAGTTGGTGTAGCACGTGATTTAAATCAATACCACTGCCAATATTTAAATATTAAAAACTAAGCTCATCCATTCAATATTCATCTTTCTCTTAAGATGACTTAATAACAGTTGTCCTCGTTACTAAAGGGTCGTCGTGTTCTAGAGGGATTAAAATAGACCTTCGAATTGAAAAGTGTCATCGCTACTAATTTAGTGGAACATCTTGAAAAATAAAATAATACCACTTAAATGTCATTTTATTTATTTATTATTTTATTCTTATTTTAGTTTTTATTTTTTGCACTTATAATCAAGACAACAAGATTCAAGTGGTATTGCAAAGTCAGATAATCTTTTTAAAAGATGTATAATTTCATTCGATTGTATTAGAATCTTCACTTGTGCGTATATTTTCTGTAAATCTGTTTTTCTAAATTAAAACTGAATTCATAATCTTACCTGCGGGATCCTGAACAGCCTCAATAAGTTAGCGACTTGTATCGATGTAACACTAGATGCTGCTCCAAGAACTCCGGTTATTACTTTCTGACGTATCACAGGTGTTGAACCATCACGACATCTATAAGTTCCGTCGTCAATATTACTGATCGATCCTATAGAGGAAACCAAAAATGTCATATATCTGTACCTTGAATCTTATTTTATCAAGATCAAAGCACCACCTATGAGTATTATCTATAGCTACTTAAACATTCATGCAAATTGCAATGCAAGATAAGTATCAGTCCAGTTAAGATATTAATTTCAGTTGCTTTACAAATGCTAGCTGTCGACATAGTTTGTCTCTCGCAATATATTCCTTCGCTTCTCCATATTCTAAGTGACCAAAATAGAATTTCGTAGGTGTACGATTACACTTTGTTAAGAAGGCAACGGCACGATTTTTGTTCATTTTGCCTAAAGATTTAATGTTGATAGGAGAAAATTTCAATAGAATAATTTTTGCGTCACTGTTGCTAAGGGAACAAACAGTTCGCTGTATTTTAACCATCTCGTTTTATGCGTATACGTTTTTACACAAACGTGTCGATTCAGCATTTTCTAATCTTTCTAAGTGTCGAAAATAATCAACTTTCAAGTAGAAATGAAACTGTATAAAAATCGGGGAATTATAAAAGATTCTTTTTTTTTTTTTTTTTCAAAAGGATGCGCATTTTCTTTTTTTTTTCGTTGGAAAATGGAGACTTGAACGAAGCAGAAAGGACTCACCTTTAGGAGAATTCTTTGTTATTCCAATTTTCTCTAGTCTGAATATTCACTTACCTTAAGTGCAATTCAAGTTTATTCAAAGGAATTTTCTACTTCTTTTCTTTCGGATGAAATACCTAATGCTCTCTATTCCGTTTTTGCTTTTCTCAAACTAAGATTTTTCCAAGTCTCTCACTCAATAGAAAAAAAAAAAACAAACTCCGTATCCTCTTTAGACTTCCATTGAATTAGACGTCAATTCCGAAAAGAGCGGGATGGATTTTTTGCGCGCTGCATCTCCGAGAAATATTGTGCCTCTCTATTTCTCAATATAATAAAATACTGATATGGTTTTAAAATAATCATCAACACATCATCACTTCGTAAAAAATAAACAAAAAAAAATAATAAATGCATATCATGCAACAGTGAAGTTATTGATCGGATTTCAATACTTTTACAACGAATGAGATAATATAGAAAATCGCCAAGACTAGTAATGAAAACGTTACAAAATACTTATATTTTATGTGTGTTCAGTATTGTGGACAAGATATTTCGTGTGCTTGGCATTATAGGAGTAGAAGCACAAACCTTTAAACGAATATCATTCATATAAGCTAAATATGTTTGGAAATATGTATAACGATCTGAAAACTACCATTTCGCATAGAGTTGTTATATAACAGTAAATAATCTTGTTTGTCTGTTGTTGCTGTATATATATATTATTTGAACTTGTCTCAACAAGATTATTCATTGATTAGCAATAACTGTAAACTACGTTTTAATTTTAATATGTCTAAACCTAATCTGATACCTTATTAAAATTATACATAGCTGAGTTATTATCAATTTTAAATTACGCAGCTTGCCTACTGTACAACACGTTTAAATGGAGAGAGAGAGAGAGAGACTTGGAAGAGTGAGTGTGATTTTACATATGTTCAACAGAGTAGTTAAATGAGTAAATTGTCTAATATCTAATCAGTAATCTTGATTAATTTAATTAAGAGAACTTGATTAAGATTTTTAGCATTGCTACTGATGAATTAAATATATCATAACTATAATATATACATTTCTCTAATCTGGTTTACTAATTTGTCTGTGAGATGTCTCCTTTCCTCAAACATAAGTGTCAATAGTATTTGGTCTGTAATAAATTAAATATCAATAACACACTGCATTCCTAATGCATATGCATAGCATCGACAGTGATCAAGGTGTGTGTGTGTGTGTGTGTATATATATATATATATACATATACACACACACACACACCTTTTTTTGTTATACAGGAATTCAGATTCAATTGAGTGGGTTGGATACTTCGAATGAATGAACTGCTAATGACAATAAGTATTATATAAAAATATATAACTTATGGAAAAAATAGATGACATACATAGGAATTACGTCTATGCTTTCTGTGTTAAGATAAATTACTCTTTATCATGCATTTAGAAAATAATAATTATTATAATTTTTCTGTGTGAATTTCACCCAGGGAAAGATTGTAAAGCGCCATTTTACCAGGAGTTCTGCTTTCAAAAACAAAAATAGAATTTTTCCAGAAAAGTAACGAGAATTGTTATACTTTGGATAATAAAATCGCTTAACTAAGCAAATTCGCAAATTCATGCTACGGTGAGATATGATCACAAAGCGGATAGTTCAGAGAGCGAATACGCAATCTACTTTCCCTGGTTCGTGTGACAGAATCTCTGAAAATATCAAGAATTAAATTTCAAATAAAACCTCATAAAGAAATACAATCTGAATATAATATTATCCTATGAATGTTAGGATCAATGACCTGTCGGGGTAAGTAATATGGCGTTTTGAAACCTAATTAATGCTCTAATTGGCCGATAGTTAATCCTAAACGCATAGCGAATTATAGCTGTCACTAGAGTGTGTATAATCTTACGGATTATCTAGTTTTATGGGACAAAAAACCCGAGTTTCTAGAAGAGAAACACTCTAACCTCCGTATGAGACCATTATTTTGTCTTCGTTTGACAGGTCCCGAATAACATTTTGTGTGTCACAGACGGGGCATCAGCAATTCTGTCCAAGTGTTTCAACGCAAAGAACTTTGTCGTTTCTAACTGAGCAACAGAGATTTACTAGCAATATTCTCCTACAAAATATCATGTTAGACCACCTCAATCCCCTGGTGAATCGATTACAAGGTTCCTGAAGCACTTCTTAGCTGAATATTATTTATTCCTGCACTTCATGTTTGTTCATGGTATATCGCTGTCACAAACATTTTTTCCCATGATATTCTAAAGAACTCAATGAGACTGCGTTTCTGAGATAATCTGGTAAGGAGACATCACCATGTTCTTGGACAAAAGGTAGTTTGTGATGTGGTACGTTATACTCTTAGAATTGTTCATCATCACTTGTATGGTAAATGATCAGAGTGAACTAATGCACTTGGTCGGAAAGCTCTAGATTGAATCAGTGACCTCTTACTCTACTGGCAAGCAGTGTCAGTAAAAATTCCATAGATCATTACATAACTCCAATATTATATAGTGTAGTGGCTCAACAGCCCATTGTTCGTTTCTTGCTGTTTTCAGGTTCATGTGCTCAGTTGGTCCACAGAGTCAGTGGAATAAAGAGGATACTTATTGAACCAAGCATGTCCCTAGAATCTGTTCATTTTTATCCTTTTTTCTCCTTACCAATGATAGCAATAGCAATTATTTTCTCCCACTAATCTCGAATTCAATCCAGTTTTTCTGGCTACAGTAACTTCATTCTTTTCTAGGCTCCTTTTAGATTCTCGCATATTTCATTCGGCAATCGAATTGAACTGTTCAACCCAGTATTTGACTTTTATCATATACATTCATTTATTAAATTTATAACAGAAATAGAAATATCCAGATCCGACAGAATAGAAATGATACTCAAAAGATAACGAACTCTAAATAATTTAGACATTTGCATTTTATTAAGGAATTCCTTCTCTCTTCAAACCACTCTTTTGAACTGTCGCCGGCCTGGTTGGCCGAGTGGTTGCGTATCCGTTCTCCAACCAAGAGGATAAGGGTTCGAATCCTACCAAAGGCATGGGTGTTTGTGATTGTCGGACTATCCTACTAACCAATTACCATATGTATTGCTGTGACTTGTGTCCTGGCACAGTATAACCTTTTATGTCTTTGCGCAATAAAAAATCAAATAAAATAAAATCTGAACTGTCACTTCTCATGAGAGGTGGGTAGAGCAAAAATATTGAAGGACCTGACATTTGCAATTGAATGTGATTTCGTTAGTTGCACATCAGTCATAAATAGCGAATAAGAATACCTAAATTGAATATTTCTTATGTAAACGGAATATACTTTATAAACGAACACTAAATAACTTGGAAATGAACTAAATATATTATTTATGTACATTCAGTTTGTGCACCGAGTTGCTCTTCATATTTCTAAACGATATTTCAATTTCTTCATATTTTTTTCAAAGATTAATTATTACCTAAATCATTGTTATGGCTTCAATAATACTTTACATCAGGGGTTTTCAACCTTTCAGACAGAGCGGACCGCATTAAAAATTTCAATGAAGCCCGCGGACCACTAAGCTATACTGTGGTATTTAGAATTGTAAGATGCTTTCCAGATTCACAAGGAACGCTGTGCATTTGATGCTTTACGTAAAATCCTATATCCTATAACAAATAAACAAACTGAGCTTTAAGAGCGTAGGTAGGAGTCGGGTTCATGATAAATCAATACTTGAAAAAAAGGTAATTGAATGAAGAAAACATTCATTTTTTACAATATCAATGGGCAACTTGGCAATGTTTTTCCTTGACTAGCTTGTCGATGTTGGCATCAATGTTGGAAGTCGCTATGCGCAGAGTATTCTCGAGATGTTGTTCTGTAATCTGTAATTCTGTAATCCAATTAAAAGGCAAGACAAGATTCCTTTTCGACATAGCGAACTGCTATTTATACGGTCCCAGTGACCTTCGTTTTTGGCTACGTCATCGTCCCCCCACTCCCGGTACTTCGGTGGTTTGCACCTGCCACCCTCTTCGATCGGTGCAATTAGTCGGGAGAACCCCGTGTACTGTTGACCCTCCAGGTTGCAGTTGCCCCAGGGCATTAGTTAATACCTGAATCCAGTGTTTCTCAAACTTCAGATATCTGTGTACCCCTTCTTAAATTTTCATTATTACCAAGTACCCCTTAATTAAATAATTAAATAATTAATTAATTAAATAAATAAATAATTAATTAAAAATATATAAATTCATTAATTAAAAATATATAAATTCATTAATTAAAAATATATAAATTCATTAATTAAAAATATATAAATTCATTAATTAAAAATTAATCAATTAATTAAAAATAATTAATTAATATTAATAAAATATTAATTAAAATTAAATATCTATTTTATTTGAATTGATATGTTCATGTAAACAAAAAATATGATTTATTTTAAAATTTTGGTTCTCTAGAGATGTCAGACGACACACTCATCAATTTCATTTGATCCAGATGCAATATCATCGTTTTCTTGTTGCTTACAGCTACTTGTATTTGCTATATTGCTCTCTTTTGGGGGTTTTATGAATCCAATCTTTAACCAATGATCCATACGTAAGAATTTGAAAGCTAAAAAAAATATTGCATTTACTCGAATATAACTCTAATTTTTTTTCCAAGTTAAAAAATCGTGTTGAGAGATACGTGCGGGAATTTTTTGAAACTGAAGTGTTCAGAAAAAAACTGAAAATGGTGCAACTTACCAAGAAGCTCCTACCTACTCGCTATCACTACTTTTGGCATCGAGAACAGTTTCTTTGTGTGCATCGTCAAAGTCATCTAACCAAATAACGTCATCCTCTTTCTCATTATTTCAAGCAAAAATTACCAGTAATTTACAAGACTTGAGATACGTAGAGCAGCAAAGAACTGCATATGATTTTGGTGCGGTATTAACAATTAATATTTACATCATATTAAGGCAAATATTGATTTTTCGGTCCATGATTGTACTTATGAAATGCGGTTCTCAGATAAATAAGCATGTAGACGTCAATAGACAAACTTTTCTCATTTATACTTGTCTTCTTCATCGAAGCAATTTCCCATCAGGATTAATTGTGCTTCCCTACTGTTGTTACCAAGAACAGACATTTCCATCAAACTGGTTTCTGGGGAAAGAAAATTCATTTCGTAACTGTATTTGCGGAAAGTGTCTACTAAAATTCTTTCGATTTCAATTATATTTTCACTCTTTTACGTTCCTATATTAGAATATTTCCAGCTTATATTTTTCAGAACATTCCATGCCTTTCATTATATTATTAATCTGGCTCATCTTCTTCAACCAAACGAATCTAATCCTCATTAGATTCGTTTACTAATCAATCCTGACATGATACGACTTTCTTTCCTAAAACTGCAATGTATTTTCTACGAAATTTATAACACAATTTTTGTGTAATACAATTTATTAGTAAGTAGGCAATAAATTGGGTACATACTTCCTGCCCTAACATATGGAGAAGAAATATGGACTTTAACAGAAGCTCTGAACAAAACGCTGGGAACAACACAACATCGCATGAAGAGAAGTATGCTAAAAATAACATTAAGTGACTAGAAAATCAACAGAGTGGAAGGTCAATGGATGGAGTAGGACAAAGAGGAAGACGAGAAGAGGGTGAAGGGATGAACTAGAACAAGTTTCAGGAGTGAGATGGATGGGAGAGGCAAAAAACCGAGTGGTCTGGAAAACCGTGGGGGGTGGGGGGGAAACCTTCGTCCAGCAGTCGACAGAACCAAAAGAAAACGAGAGAGAATAAATTGATGTCTGCATTTGACTGTGTTGTCATGAAATTTTTTCATATATAGATAAAAATGTAGCTCGTCTTTAGCTGTTGGGCACCAGTGTACTTATTAATACCTAGTTATATTTCATATGATTATTCTTCACACATGTGTTAGTACACTAGTGGCCAAAATTGCGGAAACCTTTTGGAAAAAGTGTATGTCTGAGGTTTGATGGCTCATAACACCACTTTGTTCTGGTGTAATACCATAAACTTATATATCAATTGATAAATAATTTAATCAAGAATGTAACGCAATAACACTTATGAAGGACTCTTTATTAGAACAGCAGTTATAAAGAATAAAATTAAAACACATAGAAAAAATGAGATATACAAAAATTCTCACAATGTGAGTTAATACTTAGTTGGGTAATTTTTAGCATTAATTACGGCCTTACAACGCCTTCCCATGGAGTGAACCAAGTTCTTTAGTTCTTCATCTGTTATAATGTGAATCCAAGATTGAATTATTGCGTCTATTAATTGGGTTTTATTGGTAGGTTGCTTCTGACTAACAAGTTTCTTTAGTCGGCTCCATAGATTTTCGATTGGGTTAAGGTCTGGGCTATTCCCAGACCTTAACCCAATCCAGCAGTGGAATATGATTATCTTGAAACCACTTTTTGCACACAGCAGCAACATGACAAGGAGCTGAATCCTGTTGAAATATAAATGCTTCATTATTTTGGAAAAGATCACGTGCGGAAGGCTTCAGTTTGGGCTCAAGTATTTCATTTATGTATTTTGAGGCATTTATATTCCCATTAATCACGCAAATTCTGCCTACACCTTTTGATGTCATACAACCCCAGATCATAAGACTAAGTGGGTGTTTCACGATAGGTGTAATGTAATTAGGATCTTCTTTGATTCTTCTCCTTACGTATTTTATGCCATCACTACCAAATAGGAAGATTTTGGTCCCATCACTACCAAATAGGAAGATTTTGGTCCCATCACTCCAAATAACACTGTCCCATTGTTCCGCTGTCCAGTTAACATGGGTTTTAGCCCAGTTTAATCCTTTCAACCTTTGAGAGATAAAAATGGCTTTTTTCGTGGAATTGCATATTTAGACCAAAATCCCACACCGAACAGTCCTTGCACTCAACTCCACGTTGTATTGCGCCATTTCATCTTGTATACACCCAGATAATTTTCTTCTGTCACGTAGGCACAGTTTCTCAATTCTTCTATCATCACTTGCTGTTGTGCACCTTTTCCTGCCTTTACCAGTCTGGTTTTGTAGTGACTGAGTCTCTTTATTCCTCTTCAAAAATTTAGAAATGCCACCTTTGGTTACGTTTCCACAATTTTTCTTCTAATTTCTTCATAACTGTAGCCTTTTTCACTTAATAGTACTATTTTACATCCCTTTCTGGGTGACCAGTCAACCCTTTGCGCAATTTCTTTAATTTTATTACGTTTCACAAGTTCACTAAATGAAAGAACACACACAAAAAAAAAAAAACAGCTTGATAGCAAGCACATAACACACTGAGAAATGTCCTCCTCTCAGCTCCAATACATGAGATCAATAGCTGAATCCCGCTGTGATCTTATTGGCTCATTGCCAAAACAAGATGACACCTGATTGACTCTCTAAACACTCATGCTCATTGGCTACATTCAAATGAAAGAAAGCTACTTCATATCAACCTAAGCAAGTTGTGCTTCGTTTTTCTGGTTACAACGTTTCATAGAATATAGATAATTGAACAAACTTTATTGTATCACATTCTTGATTAAATTATCTTGCCAATGATATATAATTTTATGGTATTACATCAAACAAAAAGTGGTATTATGAGCCATCAAACCTAAAAAATACACTTTTCCTGAAGGTTTCCACAATTTTGGCCACTAGATATGTACTCCTACGGTTCGTTGACCAGTCTACTGCTTCCAGGTTTAAATTCTTCTTTCTACCGGCTTATCTACTTATTAGTAGCTGCCAGTTCTCAGAATCCACTTTGTACCATTCCTCCAGTCTTCATCCCGTAAACCTCTATTCTCCATCGCTTACAATGATTCCTTTCCAAGTAGTCCTTGGGCTTCCTCTTTTTTCTCCTTCCCGGAAGTGACTTGTTCATAATTCTGAATCGCCGTCATTCTTCTCTCATTCCTTGAATGTGTTCATTAAATTTCAAAGTATGTGCCGCTTACCTCTCGTAAAAGGTATTCAATTTCATCTCTGTTCGAATAAATATGAGGTATAAGACGGCCCATACGGGTTGCTCTTATACTTCCGAGGTAATAATTCCCATAACTTCTGCTTGCTTCCTCTGGATGTTAATGAAGGTCTAACACTTACGTCCATAGGCTATTATCCGTTTTAAATTCATTCTGCTATTTTTCTTATTTAAATATCACTGTAAATCTTCTATGCAAAAACGCTATTTACGCGGTGGCGAAACAAGTATTATATATGTTTACAAAGAATTGTAAACAGGTATAAGCCTTACTTCTCTGCCTATCCACAAGGGATTTAATTATAACTGGAAATGAAAGATAAGTGCAGAGGCGATAAAAAAAAAGAAGAAGTGCCTCATTAAAATTGAATAAGAAATTAAAAACCCGCATAAGTGGCATAATTGAAGACGAGAAGAGATCGAGGAAAGAAAAAAAAAAGACTGGAAAGGAAAAAGAAAAAAAAATAGAGGATAAAGTGAAATGAACTAAAGTGACTTCAGAATGATAGTTGCATTTTGAACATGCATCGAAAACTTATTTTTATTCTGCCAGTTTCTAGAAAGACGAACAATGGCGCTCTTCACTCTTCTTTCTATATCGTGCATCTATCTGATGTACGTTAGTTTCAAGACAGAAAATATGAAGGATAATCTTACGATCTCATTTCAAAATGTAATTCTGAGTTGGATTGGAATAAAAATGGATTAAATATCTGATGTTGACCTTGTGTAAGGGTAACTGCTGACTTCCTTTCTTCTTTCCTTCCTGATCAGTTGTTCTGATTCAAGAAAGATAGCGGTTTAAAGCTATTTAATTATTTTTTAAAAAACATCAGCAATATTTCATATTTTTCACTAAATTTTGGCTCAGGGAATTGGCTCTTGGGATTTCGAAAATAAACTTTTCCGACTAACAAAGGATACGGTGATAGCATCTAGTATTTCAGTGTTAAATGCGTTGATTGCAAACGATGCTTATACAACAATATTTTTTGTGTAAAATGACCACACGGAATATTGGTTATATAAATAAATATTCCCTAATTACTCGTCTCTAGAACAGTGACGTCTCTAGAGCATTGAAGCAGCAAATACAGTAAACAAATACATTGTATTTGTTTAAGGCATCTGCTCCTACAATAGTTTATTTGTATATTTAAATAAATGATTAAACACTCTTTCATAAAAATGATTTTTACCTAAATTTAATTCGCATCGACAATTCTTTAATGCAGAGTATATCATTCCTCAAATGCGATTCTACGGGAAACTGTAAAATCATATTCCACAAATGCAATTTATTCATTTTCTTAACAGCTTCGTAAACATTTAGATCCTATACTCTGTTATAAATCTTATTTCTAATATATGTAACCTACGAAAAGCTGTGACTTTCGCATAACTCATTTACTCCTAACAATATTAATATGGTAGTTCTCATTTCCACTTTGTCCAGCACGTTAATATTCATTCGCTAATAAAGACGCCGAACCGGACTGCTGTGGGGATTATTCTTATTCGTGGGGATTATGTTTTACATTTTACGAGATTTCAGTACGTTATTAAGCCTATATTACAAACTAAATATTAGTTTTCATTTGAGTGATGGTATTAAGTTTAGATGAAGCAATATTTCTTATTGTCTTGTTAACTAGGCTTTCCACTTTGGTGTCCTCGACAAAATCAAATTTACGATTACTTTCAGTTTCTTCAGGATTACAGCAACATTAATGCTGGAGGAACTGGAACTCTATGAGTTGAAAGGTGATAGCATCCAATTAGAAAGTTGAAGTTACATTACTTTTTCTTCTCTCTCTCTCTCTCTCTCTCTCTCTCTGCTTTTATTTTATCTCATTTAATTATTCTTTTAAATCCGGCCTTAATGCTATATTTTGTAAACAACTCTATTACATGTCAATTTATCAAATATTTTGCTAAAATCTAAGCGAGATATATAATGTCGAAGTTATTTTGTAATACTATTATACTACAGTAATAAACAGGACGTGTCCGCTGGAGTCACTTGCGATTACCTTATAAATTTATTGGCAAATAAACGATTATGTGGGATATTGTTAACAACAAACTCCATTATTTTACCTATTACGGATGTTAGATTTATAGATTTGCAATTGCTCATTTCATGTTTTCAGGTTCCTTTGTGGAATAATACATTTCTGTTTTCCTCCCGTCATCTGGAACTTACTCTCCAAATCCAGTAAAGCACTTCAGGTTAAAGTGAAAGTCATTTCTTTCATCGTTTCATATAACATAACGGGATGTGTAGTGTCTATCTATGCAGCCCTATTAAATTTCGTACTTGCAATTTCTTTCATTTGAAGTTCATTTCAAAGGTCTTTTACTTTTTTTGTTGGTTATCTCATGTAAAATGGATTACTGACTACAGATGATAGATGTAAACAACCCTCTGTGTTGAACGTAAATGCACAAAAATTAGCAGAAAGAGCCAGTCTTTTTCTTCTTCTCCTTTATTCTTTAAGTTTTATTTTTATTTCTTTGCTTAATCGCAAACAGACGCAAATTATCTTATAGCTGGGTTTTAATTAGGTTCTTACCAATTATCTAGTTTTGGGGTCCTATTAATACGCTGATTCCCTTCTGATCTCTTATATCATCCATTAATTCATTGACTGTTACCAACAATCTTCATAACTATTTTCATTTTTTTATTCTTTCTAATTTTTCAATTTTGTTTCATCATTTTTTATTGTTTTCATTTCAAAAGTACTTATTTGTTGCATATAAATAATAATAACTAACGCCGTTTATTCCATTATAGGGAGTAGGCCAGGTATTTTAACCCATCTAGCTTTTGGAAACTGAATGGGAAATTCAATCTCTACCGGTAGCCAATCAGAGATTGTTGGCTAATGACAATCACTATTTTTTAAGCAGCAACCGATGAAGAGACGATTAAACAAACGCAGCCATCTCTTGGCACCTAAGCCTAACAAAATATATTACTGACTGAAATAATGTGGGTTCCAGTCGATTTTCTTGAGTTTACGGGACAATAAACCCGAGTTTCCAGGAGAGAAAAAGAACTGTTTGGGAGGCCTAGCACACAAAGAATGCAAGCGTCGCTTCCACTGAGCTACACAAGCTTCTTTGTCGTATATTTGATTTCTATCCATTTCACATGCATACATTAAAAAAAATTCACTAATGCCTTTTACTCGCATATAGGGAGTAGCCATTTTAGCCCTATCTAATTTTTGGAGAGAAGGGGCATTTCAATCTCCACCTGTAGCTGATCAGTGGTAGCTGCAGTAATTATACACGGCATCAAGTAAAATGAGGTCGCTGATAAGTGCCGCCATAACTGTTCCTTAATCCTAACAGTATGCTTTATTATTTGAAATAATGTGGGTCTACGGTCGATTTTGATGAGTTTACGGGACGAAAAACCCGAGTCTCCGGGAGAAAAACAAAACAAAACTGCCGATGTCAGATTTAATTAGATGTTAGACTTAATCGAAAATCGGTCCAAGAAAGGTTTAGAAGAAGATCTTTCTCTAATCGACGACCTGAATCGAACCTGCGCCGCAATTTTTCGTACGGACTAGCACAGAAGAGGCAAATACCACTAAGCTACAAAGGTTCTTATAACTCGCATTTAACTAATATTAATGTGTTTATTAATATCAGTTAAAAGTGATTTATAAAATTCTATTCTTGTTTTTTTTTAGACTGTAATAATCTTCGTTGTTAAATTTAAATATCCCGATATTTTATTGGCTTTTAGAGATTGTTCATCTTTTATTTTTGTATGTTTATATGTTCGCTGTTTATATATGTTTGTATGTTTATATGTTTACATGTGATTCATTCTTTTTCAGTTAACTACCATTGATTTTATTTACACTGGTGATATGTCCATATTAAAATTACTAGATAACCATTGTTTAAATAATTACTGTTATTGGTAATCATCATTTCTTCTCCTTCTCTTCAAATTCTCTGTTTGGATTTTAATTCCATTTAATTTTGGTTTCTTAAATTCTATCATTAGTTTTTCAGGAAAGGAAATTTAAAGGTTACAGGAAAATTCATCGAAAAGCGAATTCATCGAAAGACAATTTATCGAAAAGGCAATTCATCGAATGAACAATTCATCGAAAGACAATTCCTCGAAAATGCAATTCATCGAAAAACAATTCACCGAAAATTTTAAATTTTCGATAATGTTGTGGTAAAATAATTCATTTAGAACAAAAAACTTAACCATGCAGACCACTTCTTGTACTGCAACTTATATTAATTCCGCCAAGTCAGAGAGTTTTTGTAATCCAGTACATAATTTGGACACATTATTTTTTTGTCGCCCCGAATATAGTTGAACTGAAAACTGGAACGGTTCGACATTTCCTTGTAAAAGTTTCAGATAGCGAAATCTGAGTAAAATTCATTCCATAATAATTGCTGTATTGAAGTCGCATATTACTACTAGCAACAATAATAATAATGAAGCCTGCATAGTTCAGTCGGAAAAAACGAAGCTGTTTAGTTAGAAAGACCTGGGTAGTTGGATCCCATTTACGCATAATTTTTATCAGTCCTGTTTTCTGCTAAAGGCAAGTTAGCAGGCATAATATAGATACGGCTGGGCTTTTCTTCCGGAAACAGGCAAATCAGTCCCATGAACAGACATGAAACAGTTATCGGACAAGAAAGACTATAAGAACCATATTGTTCTATAATTTTTCCCTATGAAAGTAGCATGGTAATCTTCTTCACGGTTCAGGTTTTGTTCTAAATGGATCAATTTTCTCATAACATTTTCGAAAATTTTAACTTTTCGGTGAACTGTTTTTTCGATGAATTGCATTTGCGACGAATTGTCGTTCGATGAATTGCCTTTTCGATGAACTCTCCGGATACCAATTTAAAGCATTTCCTTGTCTGATACCTTCCCTTATACGACTTGTTTGTGATATTTAATTCTAAGCTCATTTTTTATTATTCCAGTTATTTTCAGACATATTTCTTAATGCTAATAGTTTCAGAGCATCCTACTATTTGATTCCATTCCATTGTTATTTAATTTTATTTGTCGTTTTACCGGGAAATCTTTGTACGATTTCCTTGTTATGAGCTCAATCGGTACCTATAAGTCCTCCGGTTGGAAGGACTTGAAGAATAATTATGAAGTCAATATGCCATGGCAAACTTATTTTCCTAAGGAGCCCCCTATTTTGAATGCTCTGTGATTTAATGAATAAAATGAGGTAAAATTATTATGACGTAGATAATGCATTTAGAGACGGACCTACCTTGGAATAGATCTGCAGTATTTCGTGTTCCTGTCTTGGTAACTTTGGAATTTATAACTTGGGACGTAACTGAGATAACACATCTTCGATAAATAATTTGGAATCGTACGAAATCGAGTAACAATAAAAGAATAAATTAAAAAATAAATAAAGCTATAAAAGAATAAATTATGAAATAATTAAAACCGGTAACTGTAAAATGGAACGGTCGGCCTTTCGTTACATACAAGAAGAATCCAAGGTGCTAGATGGATACATTGAAGACACCGATGAAGACGCCTTTGATAACATTTATGAGTGTAAACCAACATATGATCTTTAGCGCACATGCCCTAAAGAAAGGAAAGGGAACTGAAATCCTTAGAAGTTTGATCCCTGGAGAACCGCATATTCATAGAAAGCTTAAAGGAATATGTTTTTGATATCAATCTTCATGCAAGCTTTGTCACGTGAAATTGTTACAATTAATGTGACACGAGCTACAGTACTCAAAACAGTTCGTTTAATGCGACATTCATCGTTGAAGTACTATTCATAGAACCGTGAAAAACTTTAATATCTAAGAAATTCTTGATCGCATGGAGCGTAAAGCAATTGAGACCGAATCCACTATGATGATCTCCCTCTTTTTTCGTTCAAAATATGTTTGGTAGAAGCATTTTTTGGTGATAACTGCTTATTGCATTGTTGTCATGGTTACCCCTCATTTATTATGCCTTGAATCCATCCAATCGTGATTAACTTTATGGAATTTGTAAACAATATTTCTAGAGATCGTTTTTATTTAACGCATAATCTCCGAGATAAAATATATTGCTTGATTAAAAGCATCTTATTCCAAATTGAATACACCATGAAGATATTGCCGTCGAAAATAAAGCTGCTTTCTGGAAGTCGTAAAGTAATGTCGCCTGAAGACTGAATGGAGGTCATGTTTACGTTCTTGTGGTGAATTATTAAAACTCTTGGATGAAAAAAAAAAGTAAAGAAGAAAAAAAACATGTTATCACAATTTATAATCATATTATAAAACCAAATGTATGAAGTAAAAAAAAAAGGTGCAAAATGTAGTTAATAATCTCAATGTTTGCCGTCACCTTGGAAAGATTTTGTTGTTTTTAAATTAGCAGTAGCGGTTTCAACAACAACAACAGCAGCAAAAATTATGTGTGTGTGCGTGTGTGTGTGCGCGCGCCTGCTTGTATGCGTGCCTACGTGCAAAATGTCCTAGCATATACTCGGCACACGTAGCCTCGAGGTTTATTTAAACAGCTTCAGATTTTTTAACTGTTCTTCACATCTGCAGAAATGCGAAAGTGAAAGATTTATAACTTCTAACGAATAGACAGATTCAAATATTTCACATTAAACAACGGTGACCATAAAAATCTATACACTGTTTTGAACATTGAATACAATTAATATTATATACTTCAAGCTTAATATATACACTCAGTTGCCAAAATAACATAGACGTTTAGATGAAAGATGTAATCCAGTAAGATGCCACTCACTTGTCAGGTGCCTGCTTTAAGCTAATGGGATACTACTTCGTTGAGACAGTATCTGAGTTAAGCTAAAATTTTGCGGGAGGGCGTATGTGTGGTAATGGGTTAAGATCACATAATTTAGACAGGGAGATTATGCCAAACAGAATTATATGGAGCAGTAAGGATATCTTGGCAACCCTGCCAGATGATGATGATCTTTGAAACGTTTTCTGGTATCCGAGACTGCTGTGATAAACTAGTTAACATCAAGTAATTGACCCGAAAGAGTTAATCAATGAGAGAAGTAGATGATGAATTAACAGCAACATCTGTGGGCGTGTTACAATTGTTAATATAACTGGATATTGCAATCAGAAAATCAGTGGGAACAGTGGGAATATATCTGAACTTGATATCCATCTGACGATTGGACCTAAAAAGGAACAGAGATATTTTAGAACTAAAAACAAAATCTATAGAAGAAAAACTAAATAATTATAAACAAAAATGGATAGAATATGTAAACCGAATGGCCAACCGGATATCCTAAACAAATAATAAGCCAATTGGAAAGGGAAGGCAGGGTAGACCCTAAAAAAGAATATTAGATGGATAATGAGACCGGAACAGACGAATATGATCTATATCCTTAATTAGCGTTTTGATGACGATAAATAACATGACTACTGTCCCTTCCAGACAAATACAAGTAGGTATTAGTAAAGGAGATTAAGGAAAACGTCGGCATTGAACAATAGAAGACTGGAGAAAAGTGGGTGTACAAAATAGAGGTCTGCGAAACATTGTGCGAACTAATTTCTGCATGCAATTTCATGCAGATGATAGTTGTCCTTACTTAAACTTCGCAACTTATCAGATATGTACATTCATTTGACATTGTTTACTGTGTAGTGATCAATATATCTTCAGGATAACAGCACTACCAAAATGCACATGATGTTCAAGAATGACTGCAGAAATATGGCAGTGATTTCACTATAACGGACTGAACCTTCACTAACCCCATCCCACCACATTGAGATTTTTAGTATATTGAAAGGAATTACAAGAAAGCGATGATTTGTTACTCAGATCTTTGTCTAAATGGAAAAGCGAAAATTCGCAAGGAAGACATGCCTTTGTATCTAATTATTGACTAATAGACCTTCCAACATATTGCCTACGCACACGGCAGTGATGGGCAACAGGTCTTGTGCTATATATACTTCATTTTTGCTATCAACAACTTCAATCTTGATGAACATGATAACTCAGTGGGCTTTAATATAGTCAATTTGTTTACCAACTTCACGACAGAAGATTAATTCTTTAAACATGCTTATGGTCCTTTTTAAACATTGCTTAATATAAAATATTTAGGGATTTTAAGTACACTGATATCATATACAAACAGAACTCAGAATGAGTCATGGACAGTCGTTCTCCAGTGCTGGCGAGCTTAGCATAGAAGCATTTGAAAAGGAAGCCTTAGAATAATTATCCTCTAGGACTTCGGATAAAAATATAAAAGATATTTTTTATTATTATTTCAAATTTTTCTATATATTTTTTCAATAATGTAGAAGAATCTTGCTATGGAAACTATCTCTTAAATAATTCAATTTAAACTTCAGTTCAATGGCAAAGCGCTATATGGTATGCTCATGAGAAAGATCTCACATTCTTGTAATTTTGACAGAACATGACTAAAATCATAATTCTCAGGATTATTATTTATTTATTTTTTTAATACTAGAAATGATTCAATTTGCGTCGCATTTTTAAAGAGGGAAACAATCACTTTTTTGGGATCCACATATCCAAGGTGTACTTTATGAATATTGCGGTATAATTCATAAAATTATTTAGCCTTCCTGGTGAAAAATACAAACTTTTTTGTTTATTTATTTTTTTGTTTTTATTTTTATTTATTTTGCAATTTTAAAATTTTATATAAGGAAACAATTTTAAAGAAATGAATTTCCCCAAATCTGTAAACAATTTTAAAACTATAGTTCTAAGCTAAACAATATTTTTAATACTGTATACCTGATTACTGTTTATTCTTTTTACAGTGAATATCACTTTAGATAAATTGAATTACTTCGTACGCTTCACTTCAGTGAAAAGTTAAATTATCGTTCTATAATTAAAATTCCCATCAATGGGAATTGTAATTAAATCTCCAGTTATCGCATTTCTTGTACTACGATATTAAAGAAATTAAGGAAAAAAGAAGCTAAAACTCTTTTAGTTTAGAAGGCATTTTTTATCCGAGTATAACAGAAGGCGATGATGTGCTAATAGACCTCTTGAATAATTGCTTGAAAAGGATTTAATTAATTTAGATGAACTAATTAAATTTACATTAACTTAATGAAAAATAAGAATTTCCTTCGGTTTTTATAGAATCCAATTAATTTAACAGGAGTAATATTAGTACATACTGTTCAATCAATATTCTGATAAAATGCTTGATTGCTATGTAATTTCTTGCTTTATCTGATATTAATTAAGAAAAGATGAGTGAAAGAAAGTATACCGAAGAATGTGATTTATTAGCTATTTACTCTTGAATGATTCTACTGATCTTGTGAAGCAATTACTTTGTGATCGACAATCGACTAAAAAAAATATTATTCTTATATGTGACCAGTTTGATATTGCAAGGGGTATAAACTATCAGTATTCTAGCAGGCAGTAGCGAAAGGTTTAATTAGACGTTGAAATGGATAGTAGAACTAATCAGAACTAACCAATAGTTCAAACACCTATAATATATCGGCTTTATTAAAGTTTGAAGAAACTTCATATTTAAACTAAAATACAAAATTCCAAAACTATTTACCGTACAAGGAACACAATCAGTGAACAGTGCACTGCAGCAAATGAAAACATGCTTATAAATCCATTGTTAGCCGTTTATCTGAGGCTTACGTGAAGTGAGAGATATAAGAGAGTATTTCTATGCAAACTCATTGCGATTGGTACAATTGCGTGCTACGGTTTACTTCGAATATGTCGTTGGCGTGTTAGTCCCGGAGAAGACGCTTACAACGCAGTAACTGCATCGTCTTTATATGATGTAATGACCTGGTCTGCTACTAGTTATTGTAACAAGAAACGAAGTCATAGTGCGGAAAGATTGTGGGGGTATTATAGAAGATTTATTAAGAAATTCATTTTGTAGCCGAAGTTTTCTGCGAAGAAAAAAAAAAATCAAAACAGGGTTAGACCCACTCCATGTTTAACTGATATCATAAGTGAAACAAGAAATGTGTGGTTTAATGATGTTCTGTAAACAAACGCTGCAGGACTCTGAGTCTGGAAAACAACGTCACGTATCCTGTAATGATGGACAACAAAAGGCAATTATGATAATAGTTTTCACTGGCTAAAGATAGGGCATGAATCTGTAACCCACGTTAATTATAAAACAGCATTGTAGAAAATTCAGCAATAGAATATAATACTGCCTAAGCATTTCCTTCAAAATTAATAAGGATAAGCACAATTCGAAAAATGCGTCCTGTCTTTAATTAACTAAAAATACAATAAAGTAGCGTTGTAAGTTTCAGCAAACAAAACTAAAGCTAACACTCTGGTGAAGGCCACGCTCTGCCGTTGATAAAGAGGAGATAAAGGACTACTCACTGTCAATCCAAACTGCTATCTATAAAGACCACTTATCCTCCGCAGAAATTAGGGCAACCTTAAGGAAACATTCTCATAAAGAAAACCTCTGTTTCTCAACAGATTTAGAATTTAACAGCAATAATTCACTTACATAACAAGTGCTAGGCGTCACCGTCGTAATATTTAATTTGTGTTTTTAACTTTTTTTTCTACGATTTTTAGCATCTACTCTTTTCTAGTTGGTTTTGATTGCAGGCAAACTCTACCGATACGACACGTTAGGTTCCAGAACACTGTTGTATAACGAATCAATGTTTTTATTGTATTGCTTATGTATGCATGAAATGGTTTAATAACATTTTTATGCGGTCATGAATGACGTAAGGAAGGCATTTATTTACTCAAGATACTCTAAAGAAAAATTTAGGCTAATTTTTGGAAACGAAAAGGTTATTCTCAATAGCTTGGCTTAAGGGAATACGCCAACCAATTGGTCATCACTCTACACTATTATTATTATTTTTTTATTTTTCGGCAATAGAATTGTCACGTTTACAGACAACTGTAGTATCAATTGCTGTAATGTTTTTTCGTTAAAAGTTTTATTTTTTATTTGTAACAACTATAACAACAGCAGTGCGTGCTAATTCAACCTGCGGCCTCTTTCAGTATTCAATACACCATCGTCACTAAATAATTTTAATCTTAGTAAGTGATGTAACAACGAGTCTTTTTCTTTCCCCTCACTTTTATCTGGCGTTATTAACAACAATAAAATAAAATAATAGTTATAAACAATTTATAATTCACAACGAAACATCAAAACTCAAGAGACAAGTAGCGAGTAACGACGTCGTCAACAAACAGTTCGCGAAAACTGCGCATCGGTAAAGTCACGGGAGTGCCATGTCGTTAAAACCGTCGTGAGAGCAAATGCAGCGTCGCATAAATGGGCACTGGTCATAACTGAAAAGCTTCGAATGAGAGGATCATCGTAAAGCAAATCGTCGTAAGGCAAGGCTATAACTATATTTTTATTGTATGACCATTCGCCCCTTATAGTGGGTTGAGCCCCCCTGATTAGATGTCACGACGAATTAATACAGCCGACACGTCACTACTCTGCTACATCCCCCTAAGAGAAAGCATGTATGGCTGTGGATCTGTTGTTTACTGCACTCGTTTTCCTGCTCTCAGGAACAAAAAAAAACAACAAAAAAAAACGAGTTTCTAGGAGAAAAAGCCCTCTACCTCCCTATCAGCAGGCGAGTTCACTATATAAATGTTTCTCGCATAATTTCTTTACGTAATTAATTTAACGTAATGCTAACATTTTTTGAATAGTTAATGAACGAAGTAGAAAACACAAATTATGTAATCTATCACTGTAGATTTTAAAAATAACATTACATTTCAGTGCTTCTCTAGTGGCTGCTAGTCTACATTTTATATAAAAAAGTCGGAATTATGACATTTTATATCCACTAAAATGTCAGTAATAATTATCTAATCATATATTTAGTTAAATGTGATAAATAGAATGTAATTATTATAAAGAACCGTTTTATTTAAATAATTATCAAATGCAGCAGTGGAATAAAATTTGATCCCATTAAAAATAATAAATAAAAAACAAATGTAAACTGTGTATAAATGCTTACTTTTAAAATATATACGCTTTGATGTAATGGATTATCAGTTTTGCCTGAAACTGAATAGGAAACAATAAATACTAAACAAACATAGATAATTTTGGCGAAGATACATGTAATCAAAATGGTCACAGACTGCGATATTTTTTCATTATAATCATATGTGAATAATGAATTCAGTGTTTAAACAGAAGGAATTTTTCGGATAGCAGAGTTAATTTTAGACATAAGTGCATATCGAGGTTTGAATTAAACTCTGATCATTATATGGTATCAGCAAAAATTCGATTTAAATCAAAGTGGCTAAAAATACATAAAATTTAAAAATCTTATCAACAGAGTTACAAAATTTTTTCATTACAAGATCCTCATGTTAGACAACAATATCAAAATGCACAAACATAAAAACAGAAACCAGAAATGAATCAAGTAACACAGAAGAGTAATGGGAAAATTTGAAACAAATTTTTACAAAAGCAGCAACAGAAACCTAAGGAAAAAAGTGCAAATGGATTAGAAATAAAGGACTACAAGATGGAACGAATAAATGAAAAATATAATACAAACTGTCCTTATAATAAAAGGACAATTACAGAAATTGCTAAATTCCAAAACAATAGAAGCAAAAATAGATTATAAAAGAAACAGTGCACTTGCAAAATGAGAAGTAAGGAAAAACACAGAGAGATGAAGCAATTTAGAAACACAACTAGAAAAGGATATATTTAAGCTACAACCCAAAACCAATAAAGTAATAAAATACGTGAAAAATAAAATAAAAGATAAAAATACAAACAGTAGATTTTAAAATATGGATGACCCATTTCCAAAATCTCTAGACAGGTGAGAACAATGAAATAAAATTTTATAAAACAAAATTTTATAGAACAAAAAATGGAATGACCTAACAGAAAATATCAAAATGTTAGAACTTAAAAATACAATAAAGAAGATGAAAAATAGGAAAACACCAGAGAAGACAATATAAATATAGAACTATACAAAAATGCAGGGGGAAAATTTAATGAAAGACTTCTGAAATTTCTTAATATGGTTTGGATGTCTTGAAAAACTCATAACGCTTGGAAAAAAGCACCAGTTATCCCATCTATTAAAAATGTAAATAAAGATGATTGCAATAACTATAGGGGAATTAGTCTACTAATTACAGGATATAAAATATATGCAGGAACATTTAAAGAAAAGCTGAACAGTACTGTAGAGGACAAACTACTAGAAGAACAAAATGGTTTCCGAAAAGGCCGATTATGCATAGATCTATTTTTTTACTCTAAAATTATTAATAGAAAATAGAATTTCAAAAAGAAACACACTTGGCCTTATTGATTATGAAAATGACTTTGAAAAATAAAATTAGTAGACAAAAATTGTTTAAAATATTAACCGATTTAAATATACCAAACCAACTTTTACAGTCCATTCAAGAAATATATACAGGAAACAAAATAGCAGTTCAATTAGAACACATCTCAGAATGGAAAGATGTATCAATAGGAGTACGAGAAGGATGTTCTCTCTTGCCTCTGCTTTTCGATAAATATTTACATAAAATTATAACAGTCTGGAAATAGTATAACCTATATTTAGTATACAAATAATCCCACAAATGAAGATAGAGACACTGTTATTTGCAGATGATCAAATAGCATTAGCTGTATCAGAAAATGATTTACAAAAGATCATTAAACTCATTAAATGATATCTCAAAACAATATAATATGATAAAGTATAAAGAAAAAGCAAACATAATAGCATTCAAAGGAGAAAATCCAATAAGAAGTAAAATAGTGATAGATAATAAAATATTAGAACAAGTAAATACTTTAAAATACTTGGGATATGATTTATCATACGAAGAAGAAAAAGACATAGACTCTAACATATCAACCTTTGTCAAAGTAAATGGCATAACAAATAATATATTAAGTCATAGTCATACCTAGTACAAAAACACACTACAATCAAACTATATAATGTCTTGTCAAAACCAGCTCTACTATATATGTGTGAAACATGGACCATAAAAAGGAAAGATGAAAAAACGAATTTAAACAGCAGAAATGAAATTTTTCAGAAAAACAGCTGGGTATACCAAGTGGGACATAAAACAGAATATATTTTACATAAAAACAATTAATATAAAACCAATTAATTGCTATATAAGACAGTATAAATAAAAATGGCTAGAACATTTAAATCGAATGGAAGACAACCGAAAATATTATTCAAATATAAAATAAGGGGGAAAAGAAGAATCGGAAGACCAAGAAAGAGATAACATTAAACCGGAAATTTTAGGCCTCCTGGCGTTAAATCCATGTTACGAAGAAGAAGACCTTAAACTGAGTGAGCCTGAGACACGAATAGCACTAATTCACGTATATAAGAGTATGGTTTGATTGGGCACGGCATCGTGTTCTGAATGCATAATATAGTTTGCATATGGGTTTCAGAATAAAACAGAGTTTTTACTATATAAAAAATCAAGAAGTTGAATCTACGCTTTTGTGTAGCATATTAATTCAACCAGATTTCGAGATTGCTCAGAAACGAATCAAGGAAAGGCAGGCTGTCGTATAAACAATTATAACATACTTTCCGAGATTTGTTCCAGAAATAGTGTAAATACCATTCAATTCAGTAATAGCAACATTAATAATAATGTGTTTGACTCCTACAATTACTTAGGACAAACAATAAAAATTAATATCGCTTTATCTGAAGAATTAGCAAAAAAGAAAGAAAGCTGCATGGTTATCATTCAACAGACTAAAAGAAACACTTTCGGATCCAAATCTCGAGATCTCTGTGAAGGAAAAACTATTTAATAGTAACATTCTTCCATCACTCACATATGGATCAGAAACATAGAACACGACAAGAAAAGAAGAGGAGACTCGCAGAATTACTCAGCATGAAATAATAGAACGCAGGATTTGCAACATCAGCAAAATGGAACATGTTAGAAACACGAACTAAGAAAGAGATCAGGCATAAAAGATGTGGTAACTGCAGTATATGAAAGCAAGAAGAGATGGGCACGTCACATAGCCAGACTCAGGGATAACAGATGGACATATAGAATATTCAACTGGCAACCGAGAATAAAGAGAAAGCTAGGAGGACCACATACAAGATGGGAAGATCCACTAGTGAAATCTATCGGAATAATATGGAAGAGAGACGCTCAAGATAGAGATCTTTGGAGGCATCTCTGTGAACTGCACTCATGGAGAAATCCTGAGTGAAACACAGGTCCATCACGGTAATCAAGATAATAATAACATTAATAATAATGTATTTGTTCTGACTAATGCGCATGATGTGTTCTCGCTGCTGAAGTTCCTTTTAGCCAACGTCGAGCCGTGGTAATGACCTAAGGATAAAACCGACAGTGAAAGTAAGTGAGCTGTAATTTTTTTCTCTATTTTCTTGTTTTATTATAGATACGAGGTTCTTGTGTGTACTAGATCACTGCAGTGGAGTAATGAATTAAATAAGTTTATTTCAACATGCCAAAGATAAAATTTCTCCTCATTTTCCAACCAAACCTGTTGGACTTCATATTTCCTTCGTTGAACATTACGTCAAATGAAATTTGGCATAATGTTCAAACAATTTTCAAATGAGAATTTAAAACCTAATGAATTTAACATAATGAGGTGAAATGCTAAAGTTGTTATGCTAAATTCGGTGATATTCAATTCCAATTGGCAAAAATAAGAAATTTCATCTTACTATAATGATTTCCTATGTAGTAGTTATGTCAACATAAACCATTCATTCAGTTCAATCTGAAAAATAAGTTGTATCGCACTTTATATAACTAGACTACTTCGGCGTGCACAGTGAGCTGTAAGTTAAAACTGTTTGAGAGCTTTGATCATATGATTGTGTGGTGTGATATGGAGCATTTAAAGATATAATTCGCTTTTGCAAAATTAAACTATTTAGAGTGTTGAATAAATAAAATAAACTTTACGTTATTAATTCTTGGATAAATGAAATAAATGACATCCGTCAGTCATCAAACAAAAAATAGCATGCATGATCACTTCCGTCTCCAATTATTCAACAAAGGAGACGCAAATTTTTTTTTCGGATGTTGCAATACGATTAAGAAAGTCGTTTCTTGCGAATATTAGATTATATTGCGATTTCAAACGTGAAACGTTTTGCTCAGCTTCCAAAACATTAATATTCTGGAGAGATGCACTATTCTCATTAATATTGGCTAACTAACTAATTAACAACAGTCAGTGCTGTGAGTGTGAGGTAAAACTAAATGGAAGCTGATTGCCGAACGTTGCGTGACAGGATTTAAGAAGACTAATGAAGATACGAATGCGACTGATATGGATAATAGCCTTGGAAATGTCGACGTAAATTGAACGTGTAATTGATAGATAAGGAATTGAATGAATGACAATGAGTGAGAATGTACGAGTATATATACGCGCGCGCGCGCTTTTCGTGCGTGCGTGCGTGTGTGTGCGTGCGTGTGTGTGTGTGTGTGTGTGTGTGTGTGTGTGTGTGTGTGTGTGTGTGTGTGTGTGTGTGTGTGTGTGTGTGTGTGTGTGTGTGTGTGTGTGTGTGTGTGTGTGTGCGTGCGTGCGTGAGAGAGAAAGAGAGAGAGGGAGAGAGGGCGAAAACAGTCCCGGATAAACTTAATAACTCAGATTAATTACTAACTGCATCGTAGTTCAAATTATCAAAGTTTAGGAAGCTTTCCAAGATGCCATTAGAAGAGAAGAAGGAAGACAGTACTCGCCATGGACAAATTTCGATCAATAGAGATTTAATTTTTCTTAAGAAGTAGTGTAGCACATAGAATGATAAAGATAACAATTTTTAGATTGCGAATAATATCATTAATGGCATGTTGATGCCAATAAATCGGAGCATAAAGTAAATAAAAAAAGATCTCATGCCATTAGAATATCTGAATATTAACGAAGGAAGAGTGGAAGATGCTACTAGAAGTAAACGCTCTTTTTTTGAGAAAACTGAGAATGGAATAGAGCGTATTAGAATATAAATAAAAAAAAACGTATTGATTCACTACATTTGGGAAAATGATTTGAGAATTAATGTTCATAGCATTAAATGCATAGTTTTATTCCCAAATGTAGTGAATCAATATGTTTTTTTTTATTTATATTCTAATACGCTCTATTCCATTCTTATTTCCACGATAAGTTGCGGAGGTTTGTTCCGTGTGCGATAGAGCCTCCGCAACTTATCGTGGAAATATCTAATGTTCGGATCTTGTAGATAATTTCATCATCTTCACATATAACGGAACCGTTATATGTGAAGATGATGGAATTTTTCCCCCATAATATCTGTCGGGCGGCCAGAGAAGTCATGCAATCAACAGACATAGCAGAGTATGTGAATTAGCTATTCAAATCTCATCGATTTCGGGGAGTTTCAATGGCCACACGATATCGCTCATATAATGCTCACAAGTTGCATAAGCGTAATACCTTCATTTCATATAGTGTGTAGCCAAAAAGAAATTACGCAATCTGTTCATAAAAGGATAGAAGAAACACATCACTGGATGGAAGCTGACTTACATTCTCTTCTTGCGAAACCCTGTCAAATGCATTAGAGGTAGTAATGGAAACTACTTGAGGACAACGTCAGTTTCTTCAAGTAAGTGACGAAATTTGATGAAAACGCTTTCTTCTGATGAATTTGACTGAATATGTTCTCCTTAAAAAGTGATGAATAGCAACCTCTCGTACAACACTTAGTCCATTGTGTTGTCCCATACGAATTAACCCATTTGTCCTCTACATTAACAAATCATTGAATTATGATTGCCCTTAACCAGAGAGTGGAAACAAACAAGAAATCACTAAATACGAGACGTATTTTGTCATTCAGTGTAACGTTTTGCGATTGTTAAAGAGTAACAGTCCTAATATATGTATATGGATGTTGGAAGCTGAGAGTATTGATTATAACAAACTAAAACGTTATTTTCATGCCACACCTCTCTCGACTTTTTCTGAAGGATATTCCGAGAAATTAATGTTAATCAGTACGTTTTAGAAATACACCATTGTTTTAAATGTCAAATAAAGAATATAGAATGATGTCTCCGAATTCCTCAGTGTGCCTTCTTTCTCTTATACCCGCAGAGACAGTCTATGAAGTAAAAGTTGAGCCTGGGTCTTCTGTGTTCTAATCAGTTCTAATCTCGCTAAACAATAGTAATGCTTTCACTGTGCATTCATTATGAGTTTGAAGTTATATAACAACGAAATGTAGAAGAAAAGTCGTGTTTTCAAGAGGTGTACAGCAGTACACCCTTGGATTCCTATTTCGGAATCCAAGGATGAACCCGGACAGTTATTTATTGATCTAACCTTGAGCTAGTGACAACACTCTGAGACACGATTCACTTCACATTCAATGGATCCTTCACAACGTAATCCTTCTTATCTTCGCATTTTTTGACATACGTTTGATTTTAACCCTCTCTGACGGTCGTTTCATATACCCTTTACGATTCTATTTTTAAGTACTAACTTGTGCATCCCTGAAACTCCTTCTGACATACGGAGAGATAATAATAATAACTTAAGTTATTTTCCTTCTTTCCTACCTCCTTTCTTTATAACTAACATATTTACTAATTAGCTTATATTATTGCAACTAGATGTGTTTTTACCCCCAACATGCGCACTTCAATTGAAAAGGTACAACAGAGAAACTAAATACTAGGTATAAATTAAACCAATATTGCTATCTTTCTATTATTTCATCTACTTGAATGTTCTCTCTATATTGTACGTTATTAAGGAGAGAGAAAGAAAAACAAAACCTGTCCCACATACATAAATTTGGGTTAGTTATACATAATCCCTTGTGGTAAGCTATCAGAGATATATCAGAGATAAGGTTGAATTATATTTTTTAAAGACAAACCGAAAGAATATGGCGTAATGTTTTAATGAAATAAAAAGCAGGTTCGATTCTTACATCAGCCGTAAATGTTTCAAATTGCGAAAAAAAAAATAAGGAATCAAAACAGGAGTTACTTGTAACGCTCTTTGAGATTAAGAGACAGTTTAAAAATAACATTAAAATCAATAACTTAAATCAAGTTTTAGTTCTTCTCATTGGAAAACAATTTGGTCATTCCACACTATTAATAGTATCACTCTGCAAGGTATTAGTATTCAGGAGATAATATAAGACGTTTCTTCCATGTTTATACCGTTATATTAGTGATACCAGTAAACACTAATTAATGCACTAATAAAAGACGAATTTTAACTCATAAGTGGAGCAATGCAAGGTTATATTTTCATTAAGTTTTACTTAATTTGGCTATACAAAAATAATGTATGTTTAATATCCTCATTATTATTATTATTATTATTATTATTATTATTATTATTATTATTATAAAAACCTCCATGGAGTCAAAGACTTATCGTGGGAGGTCCACTGTTATACACACAGTTTATGATACTGTGCCTTAAATATATTCACTGTCTATGCACACACCACACTCTCGGGCAAAGCATTCCACTCACTGACCACTCTCCATGCAAAAAAACCTACTCCTCACTCCCTTGCTCACACCCTCCTTATACAGCTTCCAGGAATGACCTCTTGTTCTCCTGCTATCCTCACCCATTCTGTGCAAAACCTCCCCGACGTTAATCTGGTAATAACCACTTAACAGCTTATATGTCTCAATCATATCCCCCTCCTCCTTCTATCCACCAATTTCTGCAAATTGCATTTTGTCAATCTGACTTCATACTCTACATTCTAGAGACCAGACACTACCTTAGTCAATCGCCTCTGAACTTTTTCCAACGCAATTTCATCTTTTTGAAAACCAGGTGACCAGATCTGTGCACAGTAATCCATATGTGGCCTGATCAAAGCCTTATACAAAGGAACCATAACATCCTTACTTCTACAAGTCAATGTCCTCCGCATCATTCCCATTATCCGCTGTGTTGTCTTCACTATTTTAGTAACATGTCCCCGAAATTTTAGGTCCTTGTCTACAATCACTCCCAGATCTCTCATTTCCTCTACCTCTTCTAAGATGTCGCCGTATTGAAGCCTTTGGCTATTCTAATTTGGCTATTATAATTAGTAATTTAATAGGACACCTCTTGACAATTCTCATAGAAGGGTTGTAAGTTCTGTTCGCTACAAACTTGGTATTAACTTGGTCTACCTACTCACTGATGAGACCTCAGAAAAGGTCGAAATCGGTCTGGGTAGTACCTTCTCTCATAATGTTGAACAATAATACAGCTCCTAGGAGTTAAGTTCACATTATGGGTAAATATCAGAATAGTGATCGGAGCTTGCTCCACCCTTTCTATGAGTTGCCTCAGCTTGCATTACCTTCAAGGGTCAGTTGCTGCTCTATCCAGGTATTTGCTTACGCTTGCAATCGCCGAACTTCATATAGTTTCTATATATAGTTTCTATATTTGTCATGAAACTCTTTGAGTTTCTTATTCGGCTAAGAAACAATATGGGATATAATATCCCTTAACTTAAATAAGTTTCCTATATACATTATCGTTAGCAAAGCAATAAGCATATTTATCTACTGTAAATGTAGATTTTTTTTTACCCCTCCAATCAGAAGACTAGATAGAACGCCGTCACTCAACAATACTAATTAGTTTAATGAATTTGAAACTGCTTCAGTTATCTGCCGTATCGCCCTGTGCTTTCGTCTATGCGTGTAGGATATCGATTGATCTCATCTTCTTGTAATTACTAAAGGGTATACCGGCTTCCCGCTGATTTTCAAAACTTCGTACAAGAAATGGCTATCTCTCCGATGAATAAATAATCACAGAAGAGCCGTATCATTTTTCTGTTTAAAACTAATTTCAGTTTGATGGATGAGCTGATAGCATCTAGGAAAAAGAAACGCTAGGCCAACAGAAAGACCTCCATAGGTTCGGTACTAGTCGCTGATGAAACGAACTGATTTCTAAACCATTTCATAAGCCAGGTTCCAAGTTAGTCGAACTTTGCATAGTAAAGGATTTCTAAGGCTTTCCTACACGAAACCTGAGATATAAGCCTGTAACAGTTACAGGCTTATACCTCGAGGTACAGTGTAACTCGAAAGCTATTTTAAACTATAAAACACTTAGGGTTTAGGAACATTAGTTGGAGGCGGATCAATTCTTGAAATCATCGTTAGTCCGGAGCTCAACTACCATTCACAAAGGCTACCTACTGCTTTTCAAAAATTAAAACAGAAAGAGGTCCGCTTAACTTTGGGAAATAAAAGTAGATTTATTTTTAATCATTAATTTCGTCAGGCGTAACTGAAGACGAGTATACATTAAAGGTATATAATTTTTGTCGCTCTTTCAAACGAAGGATTGTAAACTTATAGTGCATTAGTACTGTGAGGAGACTAAGTAAATATTTTTGTAATTTATAAATTTATTTATTTTCCCATAGTCCAGAAACTTGGCTCTAGCGACCAAACCGAGCTTTTTCAAGTTACTTTCTGCACAGTCAATATTAGATATGCTGACTGAATGACATTAAATGGCATTGCATGATTCCTAACACAATTTTAAACCACGTGCAGAACCTTTTAAAATTTATAAAAAATCTTCGATAAATAAATGAGTCTTTTTCATGTAAAAAATCTGTATATGCGTGTTGTATATTTTTATAAACACAGATCAATACTCGAGAGGGTTCGACCTCTTTCTTCGTACGTAGATACTTTCAATAAAATGCTTCCAGAAATATTTTCCTCCGTTTGAACATAAATAATCCCTTCAGTTTGGTACTGCTTATGAATATACGTTTATAAAAGCCAAGGAAAGGATTGAAACATGTATTTCAACAAGACTATTCTGATAGTTCAAAATAAATGGAGAAAAACAAGATCGCAACTTTTCAGAAACTGAGATTATCTAACACATTCAAGAAGCAGGAGACAGCAGATTATTTATGTTAAAATTTCAGGACAGGAAAATGAAGGATATCTACTCATTTACTCGAATAGAAAACTCGAATATTTTTAGAGCAAGAGTTTAGTGTTCGATTTGATTTCGACATACACGAAAATAACAATTTTCTTTGTTTCTTTGATATTTTTTTTATGGGTGGAAAGCAGGCGTTGCGTTGGATGCCGGTGGTTTGTGAAGTGCAAAATAAGTGAGTGCTATATTATTTGTGTTAGTATAGCTTCCACAGTTCGTGTTTTAATGTTCTGCAATTGTTTATGTGTTATAAATTTCGTAGTAAGCTGTTGAGTAGCGTGGTTTATGAGACGTAATCTCACTGCAGAACCGTATGGTTTGTTGAATGATGTTGGGGTGTAAAGGGTTGTTGTGGGTCGTGTTCTCCGATACGTGTCTCTGCTGTCACTATAGGTGTTGGCGAAGTAATTTCTTAGAAACATGAAGTAGTGGTTCCGATTTTTTATGCTCAGGATTTTGCGCATCGCCATATAGGGTTCGGTTATTGACTGTTGTATGTAAGGCCTCCAAATCACTGTTGAAATTTATTTTCCCATGTAATGCTTTTATTTTCTCTTGATAGCTGTTTGATGTATTAGCGTCGACAGTTATGTCATACCTGAGAAGCGATTCGCAGATACCGTGATATAGGATTTTTCTTACGCTATATGGAATCATGTCTGTTACTTGGAAACGTTTTGCTGCAATGATGCGGAGTTTGGTATGTGGGTATTCTACATCTTTTGTCCATTTGTAGTGGCAATTTATGTAAAGGCCAAGGTATTTTGCATGCATTATGGGTGTGATTTCTGGACATTAGCAGCTATTTTTCTTGCTAATGCAGCGGTATGTGTGACAGAGTAACGATAGTGGTGCGGGGAGCATGATTCTCGGATTATGCATAATTAACATCTGCATTTTGGTGCTATTCATTAATTGAGGTTTGATAGAAGTATGTTGTGATTTCATTTAGGTCTTGTTGTGCTTTGAAAGGAACGATGTTGATGTCTTTGTGGACTGCCAGTAGCGAGGCCTTTAACGTCTACGCATTGATATATTTTACTTCGTGTGGTCAAGTTGTGAAATCCGTTAATGTATATGTTGAATAGGGTAGGCAATAATATAGAGTGTTGTGAGTCTCCTTGTTTTATCTGTATATCCGGGCTGTAATCTGTGCCTATTTTTATTACTTATGTTCTGTTTGAGAGATAGTTCCTGAAACAGGTATATAGTTTTCCTCTTATTCTGATATTGAATGTAGTTTGGTCAGCAGTATGTCATGTTCAAGCGTATCAAAAGCTTTAGTTAAATCAATAAGGATAAGGAGAGCAAACTTGTTTTTATCGAGAGCTATATTTATGGCGTCGGCAATATCTTCTAATAAGGTGCTTTTTTTTTTTTTTTGGAAGCCTTATTGGTTTTGTGATATAATGTTGTACTTCTGTAAATAGTTCTGCAGTCTTGTGTGTTGTTTTTCAAGAATTTTGGAGATGACTGGTAGGTTAGCTATTGGTCTCTAGTTCTATGTATCGTTTCTTTTGCTATGTTTGTAGATTGACGTGAATATCACAGTTTTTAATTATCTTGGATTAATACCAGTGTCGAATATTATGTTCGCGAGTCTCAGAAGTATAGGATTTATTTCTTCAAAGTGTGTTAAAAGGTGTGTGTCTTATGTTGTCTATTTCTGAAAATTAGTCTTTGCTTTTAAGCTGTAAGAGCACTTCCTTCAGTTTCTGTTTTGGAAAATATATAGTTTGATGTTGGCTTTGTGCAAGTAATGTTTTGTTGATCGTTGCTAAATTATCTTCTTTGAGTTGTGTGATATTGTTTGTGAAGGAGTAGTTGAATATTTCTAGTTCATTTTCGTTCATATTCTGACCAAAGCTTTTTGCGATAAAATTTTGTGGTGAAGTTTCTTTTTTCTAGTTAGTGATTCGTTAAGTGTGGCCCAGGTTTTCTTTAAGTTATTCAATATATTCCGTAAATTTTTGATGATAATGATAATAATAATAATAATATAGTGATTGAATAATGAGGATTAGCTGATTATGCCGTACTAATCCCACCTACTTCGACGCTAGGGTTAGCTTTTATGAAGAGTGGAGGATTAGCATTCACTACTTATGTTGGTTGTTTGGTATTTTTTATGGATGGAATGTAGGCCTTTAACGCTAGTGATTTGTGAAGTGTATATACGTGTAAATGCTAAATTGATTGTGTTAATACAGCTTATACAGTTAGTGTTTCAATGTTTTGTAACTGTATGTGTTTTAAATTTCTTAGTAGGTTGCTGAGTAGCGTGGGTATTAGATGATTTCAATGCAGAACCCAATGAGTTACTAAAGGTTCTAGGGGGGGGGGGGTTAAGAGTTATTGTGAGTAGTATTATGCAATATGTGTCTCTGTTGTTACGATAGGTGTTGTTGAAATGAATCCTTAGTAACATTATATAGTATTTCAGATTTTATGAGATTTTATGTATTGCCATAAAGGGTTCGGGATGTTGTATGTGAGGCCTCCAATTCACTGTTGACATAATTTTCCTACGTAATGTTTCTATTTTCGCTAGATGGCTGTTTGGTGTGTTTGTGTATACTGTTATACCGTACCTGAGTAGCGATTCGCAAATACCGTGATATAGGAATTTTTTTTTTATACGGAATCATGTCTTTTACTTGGAAAACTTTTGCTGCGATGATGCGGAGTATAGCATGTAGGTATTCTACATGGTTTGTCCATTTACAGTGGCAATTAATGTAAAGGCCAATGTATTTTTCATGCGTTACAGGTGTGATTTCAGCTATTTTTGTTGGTAATGCAGCTGTGTGTGTGTGTGTGTGTGTGTGTGTGTGTGTGTGTGTGTGTGTGTGTGTGTGTGTGTGTGTGTGTGTGTGTGTGTGTGTGTGTGTGTGTGTGTGTGTGTGTGTGTGTGTGTGTGTGTGTGTGTGTGTGTGTGTGTGTGTGTGTGTGTGTGTGACAGTCTAGCGATAGTGGTGCGGAGCGCATGATTCTCGGATTATGTATAATTAACATGTGAGTTTTGGTGCTATTCATTATGATTGAGTTTTGGTAAAAGTAAGTTGTAATTTCGTTTAGGTCTTGTTGTGCTTTGGAAAGAACGCTGTTGATGTATTTGTGGATTGCTAGTAGCGCGGTGTCGTCTGAGTGTTGATACATTTGACTTCGTGTGACCAGGTTGTTAATGTATGTGTTCTACAGAGTAGATCATGATATGGCACTGTGGGACATCGTGTTTTATCTTATTATCCTGACTGTAATGTATGCCCATTTTTGTTTTTTGTGTTCTGTTTGAGAGATAGTTTCTGAACCAGGTATGCAGTGTTCCTCTTATTCTGACTGAATTCAGTATATTATGTTGATGTGTTTCAAAAGCTTTAGTCAAGTCAATAAGTATAAGGACAGAGAGTTGTGTTTATAGCGTCGGCTATATCTCCTAAGAAGTGATGGTGCTTTTTATTTTCTGGAAGCAGTATCAGTTTTCTGAGATAATGTTCTACTTCTGTAAATAGTGTGTTATTTTTTCAAGAATTTTGGAGAAAACTGGTAGGGTAGCTATTGGTCTGTAGTTCTGTGTGTCGAATATCATGTTCGCGAGTATGACAAGTATGGGATTTATTTGTTCAAAGTGTGTTAAAAGATCTGTGAGTTTTATTTGACCTTTTCTTGCAGTGGTCTTTGGTTTTAGCTGTAAAAGCGTTTCCTCCAGTTCCAGTTTTATTACTGGTGAGAAATACATGGTTTGCTGTTGATTTTGTGCTGGTAATGTTTTGCTGATCGTTAGTAGATGACCTTTTTTGAGTTGTATGATATTGTTTGTGTAGGGGTAGTTGAATAAGTCTTCAGTTCTTTATCTGCTAGTTCCTCTTGGTTTATGTCCTGACTTTTTCAGGACATAAACCAAGAGGAATCTTTTTTCGCGTTAGTAATTTGTCAAGTGTAGTCCATGTTTGCTTTATATTTTAATTATATTCCGTAAATATTTGTTACTACTAGTAGTAGTGGTGTTTTTTTTGTGTCATTTTTAGCGGATTTCTTGTATTTTTATATAATGTTTGTAGACGAGTGTATTGCTGGGTGATTTTTTTAGTCCTTTTCCATCGATATTTCTTTATAGTAATACTATTTAGAATTTCACCATTTATCCATGGATTAAAGTCTGCTTGTCGCCTCTTTTTGGTTTCAAGGTCTCATATAGAGTTACAGGGTAATTTATTTTGAGTAGCCAATTCTAGTCTGTGTTATTTATAAAGTTGTCGACAATAGTCTTTAATATGATCGAGTTTTGTTGAGCCTTGCGGTGTAGGGAGTGTGGAAGTGACATAATAAAACGAAGTTGACTCAAAGTAGTGATCGGTAATTTTGGCGTTAATTACTGATGAGGTATATGTAAGCATGGGAACCCGTATGTTGATATAGTCAATGCATGATTGTGTTAGTGAATTGTTGAGTATTTATTCCTTGTTGGAGATTTATGGTAGGTTATGTTGTACTGACTTAGTATATGAAAGTATACTAAGAGAGTATACCTTCATATACTAAGTTAGTGGTTGAAGAAACATGGTCAAGAATATTTATGTTAATGTCTCTTATTAAGATGAGCAAATGTGTTGTACGGGGGTTCACTGCAGCTTAGCCATGATTCTAATTCATGCAGAAAGCTGAGTGAATTATTCTGGGGATCTGTATATTATGTTATTGTGTATTTGATACTATGTTTGTCGTTATTTGTTTATTTCCAAAATTTAGTGTTTCCGCATATTCGAAACGAGTTTGTTTTTCGGTCACACTGTATTTTTCTTTGATAAATACCGCGATGCCACCGCCTCTTTTGTTTTGGTCTACATACATTGTAGGACTAGTAGTTATTAATGTTGTATGCATAGTTTTCTGTGTCATTTATTGCGACTTCGATCTAGATTAGTACGTCTATATTTGTCAACGTGTAGATGAGCAGTGTTATCAATGTAAGCCAGTGTTTCTTTATATTTCATGTGTGTGTGTGTGTGTGTGTGTGTGATAGTGAAGTCGGTATTGGTTTGAAGTGTTGTCTGTCCATTTCTTCAAAGAGTCAAAGACTTTGAAGATTATATTTTCTGACTGGATACGTTCGCCCAGATTTGAGGTCTCCGTGATATAATTTTTAAAATAATTTTAAATCTTTTTCTTAAAGATGGGGAGAAGTTAGTGTGTTCTATTGATAGACTGCGTAGGTCGGATTCTCTTGCAATTATATAATCTAGAGTGTTTTCATTCTGTCTCATAAATATTTGTGAATCCTTCAGGAACTTGTAGGTTTTCTCTGTTTTTCTTTTAGATTTTTATAGATTGGGATTTTTAAAGTATGAAGTACAGTGTTCAGATATATAGATTGGAGTTGCGAATTTCTTGTTAGGTAAGATAAATGTTGTCGTCTTTTTTTTTTTTTTTTGCTTGATGCTGGAATGCTGTCTTTCAGACTTTTGCTAGTAAAACGAGCGATGATTGGTCGTCTCTCTCTCTTTATTTTTTGTGGCCCTCTATTAACAGTGTGGTTGTGACTGAAATGCCAATTTTCGTGCTAATCAGTTGCAGCTTGGCGCTTAAACCTTCTGCCTTTTCTTTTGGTATTCCCTCTATTCTATCCCAATGGCTTTAACAGGCCTTTAAGGCCCACAACCTTCCAAGCATGCTTGGATTTCGTAACCTAAATACGAGGATAGAATGGTCACTCCTATGCCTCAAGGTATTCTTGGCTGTATCCCTGTGTGTTCAAGGGGCCGGTTTGCCTGCTTGCGGGATGAAAAACACCAGATAAACTGGCGGAAAAAACCCTACTGCCCGCGCCCAAGACCGGCTAACTTGGCTATGGCTGAGGAAGATCCTTCAGCTCCTCACGTCTCTGACGGGAATCGAACCTAGGACACTCCTTCCCCAGGCATATGGTTGCGAAGCGCAAAGCCACTAGGCTAACCGCGCGGACCATTCCCTCTATTGGAAGTTTTTTTTTTCGATCTTTTGTAGTTTCAATTAATTATTTTATTGTCAACTATAAATGATAATTAAAATTTTCCCACTGTGTTTTATATGAATAGCTAAAGATGCAACTGAACTCAACAGGTAGTGAAAATCATTTATTTACACAATGTATAAGAGGGAGGAAAAAATATGGTGTATTAAAACTTGCTTGGCATCTACGCACCAAGAACGTAGTATACAGTAAAGTTTGAAAACATCAAAACTTCATCTTGGAAAAATAATGAAATATCCAGTTTACACATTTGAGTATTCTCCTCAAGAAACCATTACAAAAATTCCAGTGGTGAAGAAAAAAATTCAAGTGTAATCTTGACAAAGCCTTAGTAGATGCGATATCACTGAAATAGACTGTACATTTACAGTAAAAACAAAATTCTATAATATGAAACCAAATGAATAATCACAAAAAATAATATTAACAGGTTACTTTTGAGTTCATGGCATTTTTCCTTATTTAATTACAACAGTGTAGACAGTTACTATTTAAATTCTGATTCAAATTCGAACTGATGAGACTAGGTAAAAAACAAACAAACCACACAACCCTAATTATGATTAATAACTGAATTCTTCCACGAGAAGCAGTTCCATTTTTAAAAGCTCTTAGAAGAGCTTTTAGAGAATATTTTTTTTTAAACATTTTATTATGTCTCAGTATAAATTACATACAATAATAATATTTACAATATTTACAATAAGGATTATACAGAATTTTTGAATTTAGAATATACATGATAATAATAATAATAATAATAATAATAATAATAATAATAATAATAATAATAATAATAATAATAATAATAATTTATTTATTTTATTTATTTATTTATTATTATTTTTTTTTATGTCTCAGATGAATTGCATACATAGTTGCTGTAGTAATTATATATATATATATATATATATATATATATATATATATATATATATATATATATATATATATATATATATATATATATATATATATATATATATATATATATATATATATAATATTTATAACGCATTACAGTTGTGTATAACAGATACTTGCAAGTTAATAATTTTCTTCCTCGAAGCTTAGCAGAGCTTATCTGAGGAAGATAATAGATGATAGAGGGTGGTGGTATCATGGTTATGTTCCTATACTGGTCACAAGCCAGGTGTTGATTTTACTGTTTTTTGGTACGTGCTTGGAAGACTTCGACTGCTATTACAGTTTAACTTTTTTTTTTTTTTGTGCAAATAGGGTTGGATTTAGACATGGTGTGTTTGTTTCTTTGTGTTCTTGTAGTGATAGTTTTTGAGGGGGGGGGGAGTTGTCATAGGTTTGTGTGTGTGTGTGCATGTGTGGTGGGGGAGAGAGAAACAGGAATTGCTCTAATTTTCATTCTCGCTATAATATTTATATAGTGCCTGTTTCAGCTCTCTGTATGTTCCTAGGTTTCTGTTTCGAATGGCAGTTTGTTTATCATGTCAGGTACGTAGACGTTTCGGGTGGCTTTGCCGTGCTGATTGTTGTACTTATATGTTATGTAGTTTGTTGACTGTGGTCCTGTTATTTGACATGTTGTTCTGGTTACTCTATATGACAACCCCCCCCCCCCCCCTCAAAAACTATGTTTTAGCATGACTGTGTAGTGGCATAAGTGTTTCACCTTAAATATTTTGTGTTTTGTCTGTGCTTCCTGCATAAGAGTGGGTTGTTCCCAGAATATCAGTTTTATCATTTTATCTTGCAACCGTTGTAGCCTGTTAAGTCTGTAGTCTGTGCAGAATGCGTATGATGCGATTGCATATCTTAAAATGTTTTCACATAATGCTTTATAGATTAGTATTTTTAGGTGGGTTGGGGCAATGTCTTTTAATCTGTATAGTTTGCTTGCTATTATCCTAAGCTTGGTGTGTAGGTAGTTTGTATGGCTATTCGAACTTTGATCAGCATCGAAGTGAAGTCGAAGATAGCGTGTTGTTTTCACCTGTGTGATGGTTGTGATTTTAGGTTCTGCACTTTGTGTATAGGAGGATAAACGTTTGATAGTGAGATATTTAGTTTCTATGGGCAGGGTTTGGGGGTTTTTGAATATCATTAGCTTTGTTTTTCCAGGGTTTATATATATGCCGTTTTCGGTTAACCAGTTAGTGATTTGATTGATGTCGTGTTGCATATTTTTGTAAGCGATATTTGCATTGTTGTGAATGGATACTATGGCCGTGTCGTCTGCATACTGGAAGATTTTACTTTTTAGGGGGAGTTGGCTTATGTCATGTGTGTATATGTTAAATAGAATGGGAGATAGGACAGCTCCTTGCGGTACTCCACAGGTCACATGTACCTCTGTGCTGTATGCTGATCCTATACGTGTGATGTGCTTTCTGTTTTTCGTATATGCTTTAAACCACTGGAGTAGACGACCTCCAATTCCGATATGGGTACGTTTCGCTAACAAGGTTTTATGTTAGTGTGTCAAATGCTTTTGTTAGGTCAAGGAATACCACTAATGTTATTCTGTTTTTATCCAATGCAGCATTTATTACATCTGTGAAATCTTCCAGGAGTGTTGCTGTTCCTTTATTTTTCTGAAAGCCATATTTGTGTTTTGGGTATGATTTGAAATTTTTCAACGTATGTGGAGAGTTTCTGATGTACAATGCGCTCCATGATTTGGTTGATTGCAGGCAGCGTGGCGATAGGTCTGTAATTACTTATTATGTTTCTTTTTCCCTGTTTGTGTATGGGTGTGATTAATGCAGTCTTCAGTGTTTCAGGTATGTGTCCCGTTTCGAAGATTTTATTTAACAGTTTTTGTATAACTGGAAGTAGGTCGGTTGAGTGTTTCTTGATGTCTTTAGGTCTTAATCCGTCTATCCCTGGTCCTTTGTTAGGATTAATTTGTTGAATTGCCAGTGATAGTTCTTCTTTTGTTACTGTGGGGAACCACATCGACTGGGTAGCTCGTGGACCTAGTGGAGAATGTTCGTTTGTGTGAGGAAAGGTTGTTTTAAAAATAATAATAATAATAATAATAATAATAATAATAATAAGAGAATATTTTTTAATTTTTAAAATTTTTTTTCGCTTTATTATGTCTTGCATATACATAATAATAACATTATAAAATTATAGAAATTACAAAATTTAAAAATTACTTACATATGATAATAGTATTTTTTATAATTCAATGATTTTTTTTAAAATTAAAGTTATACTTGCATATTATGCATTTACAAAACATGTTGTCCTAGTTTTTTTTTACAGTGAATTTCATACAAATTTTCCGTTTTTTATATAATGTGTTAATAATAGTTACTATAGATGGTAATTTATAGTTTGCAATTGGATAACATTATATTTTTGAACAGCATTTATAGTATAACAGTAAGTTATATGTATTTTGCATTTTTTGCTTTTAATATTTTTAACCGCTGTAACTACAGCACTTCAATGTAATAAATAATTCACTTCAATGTAATCGTGATGTGCTGGTCGGATATTGGTTGTTGCATTTAAGGTGTCCAAATCACAGTTGACAGAATTTTCCTGTGTAATGTTTCTAATTTTGTTAGGTGGCTGTTTGATGTGTTTGCATAGATCATGTAGTAGGGATTCGCAAATATCGTGATATAGGAGTTTTCTTTTTATGTTGGATGGAATAATGTCTTTTGCTGCGATGATCCGGAGTTTGGTGTGTAGGTATTCTATATGTTTTGTCCATTTAAGGTGGGATTCTATATAGAGACCGAGGTATTTTGCATGTGTTACAGGTTGGATTTCGGGACATTTACAGGTATTTTTGTGGTTAATACAGCGGTATGTCTGACAGTGTATCGATAGAGGTACGGAGAGAATGATTCTTGGGTTGTGTATTATCAACATCTGTGCTTTGGTGCGTTGATTAGAATTGCGTTTTGGTAGAAGTATGTTGTGATTTCATTTAGGTCTTGTTGTGGTTTGCAGAGAGCCTTGTTGATGTCTGTGTGGATTGCTAGTAGCGCATTGTCATCTGCGTACTGAAATATATGACTTGTTATGGCCATGTTATGACATCGTTAAGGTATATGTTGAATAGAGTGGGTGATAATATGGCATCTTGCGGAACACTGTGTTTTATTTGCGTACCCCGGCTGTGACATGTACCTAATTTTGTTACTTTTGTTCTGTTTGAGAGGTAGTTCGTAAACCATGTATGCAGTGTTCCTCTTATACCTATTAAGTATAGTTTGGTGAGTAGTATTTCATGTGCAAGTGTATCAAATGCTTTCGTTAAGTCAAGCAGTATAAGGATGGCGTACTTCTTTTTGTAGGGAGCTTTGTTTATTGTGTCGGCGATGTCTTCTAATAAAGTGATGGCGCTTTATGTTTTCTGACAGCCGTATTGGTTTTGTAAGATGATGTTGTACTTCTGTAAATAGCTTTGTAGTCTGGTGTGTTTTATTTTTTCTAGAATTTTTGAGATGACTGGTATGGTAGCTATTAGTCTGTAGTTCTGACTATCGTTTCTTTTACCGTGTTTGTATATTGGCGTAATTATTGCAGTTTTTAGTCGTTGTGGAATAATGCCTGTGTCGAACATTATGTTCACGAGTCTCGGAAGTATTGGATTTATTTGTTCAAAGTGTGTTATAAGGTCTGTGAGTCTTATTTTGTTTATTGCTGGAGTGGTCTTTGGTTTTAGTTGTAGGTTTGCTTCTTTCAGTTCCTGTTTTGTTACGGGTGGAAAATACATCGTCTTTTGTTGACTTTGCGTCTGTAGCTTTTTGTTGATCGTTTTTTGGTTGTTATGTTTATCGTCTCTTTTCGAGTTGTGTGATATTGTTTGTGAAGGCATGGTTGAATGAGTTTGCTAGTTCCTCTTTGCTTGTGACCTGACCAAAGCTTTTTGCAATAAAATCTTGTGCTGAAGTTTTCTTTTTTCGAGTTACTAATTCGTTGAGTGTAGCCCATGTTTGCTTAATGTTGTCGTTATACTCCATGAATTTTTGGAAGTAGTGATGTCTTTTTGCCCTACGAATTTTTGTAGTGGTTGATTTCTTGTGTTTTTGTATAAGGTTTGTAAATGTGTGTTGGTGGGTGAATTTTTGAATTTTTTCCATAGATTTTCTTTTACAGTAGTACTATTTAGTATGTCGTCATTTATCCATGGATGGTTATCTGTTTGTCGCCTCGTTTGTGTAGGTTTTGTTGCTTTTTTGTATATTTCTGTGAACTTTAGTTGAAATTTCTCGTATACTGTTAAAGGATCATTTATTTTTAGTAGGCAATTCCAGTCTGTATTTTTTACATAGTTATCGACAATGCCTTTATTATGATCGTGTTTTGTTGAATTTTATGATGGTGGAAGGGCGGGGGGGGTTAGGTAACGTAATAAAACGAAGTTGAAACAAAGTAGTGATCGGCAATTTTGACGTTAATTACTGATGTATATGTATGGATGGGAGACCGTATGTTGATATGTTCAATGCATGATTGTGTTAGTGAAATTTTGAGTATTTCTTCTATTGTTAAGGAGTTAATGGTAGGGTTTATGTTGTACTGACTTAGTATATCAAGGTATGTGTTAATGGTTGAAGAAGCGTGGTTAATAGTATTTATGTTAATGTCTCCTATTAGGAAGAGCCCGTGTGTTGTACGGGGTTCGATGCCGCTTAGTCATACTTCTAGCTCATGAAGAAAGCTGAGTGCATTGTATCTGGGGATCTGCATATTGTGTTTATAGTATATTTTATACTATTGTGGCTATTTGTGATTTCCAAAATTAGTGTTTCCGCATGTTCGAAATGAGTTGGTTTTTCAGTCACATTGTCTTTTTCTTTGATAAATGCCACGATGCCACCTCCTCTTTTGTTTGGTCTACATAAGTTGTAGGTTTCGTAATTATTTATGTTGTATGCCTAAATTTGTTTGTCATTTATTGCAACTTCGGTCAGTATTAGCGCATCTATGTTTATCATGGTGTAGTTGAGCTGTGTTATCAGTGTAAGCCAGTGTTTTTTTATACTTCTTATGTTTGTGTGTACGATGGTGAAGTTGGTATTGGTGAAAATGTTGTCTGACCATTTCTTCAAAGAATGAAAGACCTTGAAGCTTATGTTTTCTGCCTGGATATGTTCGCCTATGTTTAAGATCTCCATTATATAGTTTTTAATTGATTTCTAATCTTGTTCTTAAGGATGTGAAGAGTTAGTATTTTATGTTGGTAGGCTGTGTAAGTCGGATTCACTTGTAATTATATAAACTCGAGTGTTTTCATTCTTTCTCATGAATATCTGCGAATCCTTATTCCACAGAAACTTGTAGTTTTTCTCTGGTTTTGTCTTCTTTGCTTGGTGTAAAATATTTTTGAAGTATGGAGTACAGTATTCCGTTATATAGATTGGTGTTGGGAGTTTCTTGTCAGTATCAATCACCTAACTCGAATTAATCACATAACTCGAATCAATTACAGTCATCGATCGCATGTTTTATTACTGAATCTCCGTAGTATATAATACCCCTCTTTTTATAATTGATTTTACCTACTTGACTACTTTTATGTGACATCTTACTTGATTCAATGCTTTTTCGTCTCTTATTTTCGGGATTATCCTTCTCGTCTTTCTAATGCCAATCCAATGGTCTTTAGACAGTTTCTAATTCCTTCATCACACGTCTAGTGATTTGCTTTAGTCCAGATATTTCCAAAGTTAATTCGTAATCTAACATACTTGTTAGTTTTTCCATTAATATTAAATTTTATATTATCTAGGATATAAATTCATATTAGTAGCCAAACAGAAGTGAAGCTTCTAATGTTTCTTAGCGTAGGATTACCAGAGAGATCATGAAAATATACCCTTCGGTGTCGGGGTTACCTTTAGCATGCATGGCACTAGTTAATTTATTAGTTCTTTGGCTTAAGGATTTACTGTTCCGAGACAGCTGTCTCAAATTGTTATTTCTAAACTTCTAAATAAGGCAAAATTCGGAATCTAACATACTTGTTAGTTTTTCCATTAATATTAAATTTTATATTATCTAGGATATAAATTCATATTAGTAGCCAAACAGAAGTGAAGCTTCTAATGTTTCATAGCGTAGGTTTACCAGAGAGATCATGAAAATATACCCTTCGCTGTCGGGGTTGCCTTAGCATGCATGGCACTAGTTAATTTATTAGTGCTTTGGCTTAAGGATTTACTGTTCCGAGACAGCTGTCTCAAATTGTTATTTCTAAACTTCTAAATAAGGCAAAAGTCAAACTCTCTAATACGTGTTTTGCCTTATTATGATTTCTTCTTCTTCCCTGATAAGAGCCAGCGGTTTGACCAATGGAACCTTAATGAAAACAATTTATAAAAAGCGAATATACGGGATTCTGGGCTAATATATATAGATGAGGCCTAGAATCAATACCTGTACTTTCAAATTTTCATCCGAAAAAACTGCATGCTTTGTGTAGTTTGTTCCCAAGAACAACAATAAAGAAATGTTTTGTTCTGTGAATTTAATGTTCGCTTAATCATGAATGGTGACTGCTTGTAAGGATGCTTTAGATAGGAGTGTTCAATATAAAGTACTTTTTGTAGGCAGAATCTATTTTAGGAGATATTCAGATGTAAAAACAGTTCATGGTTCAAATGTCTGGGGGATTGGATTACTAAATTGCAAGTATTTTTTAGATGAAACCAATGCCTTCCTGAACATAAGAGAAATAACAACTAAGCTTCTTGAATTTCAACATGTCCTAGATAACCAATGCATTTATTTATGGAATTGCTTCATACTCGCTTATTAAAGCAAGATATGAAGAAATAATGATTTTACCTAAATGTAAGATTGAAGGTTATATATATTAAAGAATGTTTGGTAAAAGGTCATAATTTAAATAGATAATATAAATGTTTCAGAAGTTTCGTTGGCTTTGGCAAATACGAAAGAACACTTCAGTATGATATAACTGGAAAATCAGTAAAAACTTTGGAAGGTCGAGGTTTTCATTTTAAGCAGTAATTAATTTCATAGATTTATGACAAAAATCCTAAATCAAAAAAAAAAACTTTCCTATGCTGAAAATATTTCTTTTTCAAACATATCACATCACTTTAATGAACAAATTCATTTAATTGATGCAACCAGACATGTTTCTTTGTATAGATCCTATCGCTTGAATCATTTTGCACTGTTTTTAAATATGTTTAAATAATTGATAGTTCTAGCACGTTCTGTCAGACTACTTTCACTGATTGAGAAAGGACATTCATTGTTATGTTGGATCCAGCATAAGGTGGTCACCTGGTGAAACATATGTTCCGATATAATGAAGTAATTCAGGGAAAATAATGAAAAAATCTAAGAAACCTAAGTTCGAAGAGTAAAATAGTCAAAATGATATGATATTCCGGATAGACAATTCCCAAAAAACACAGAGTTACGAGATTGACTTGACTGGTTGGAATGGGTTGGAGTTAGAATGAAGAAATTCGAGATTTTATGAGAAAGAGAGAGAGAGAGAGAGAGAGAGTGTCATAGTTCACAGAGAACTAATTATTAATTACCGTTTTTATGAAAATGGCAATTAGTTAAGGAATCGAAATGTGATAATTAAGTCGAATATTACTTTCATATTTTAAGTTCCAGACGATTTTAATATACATAAGGGTACAAATTTCATTTAGTATGCTCGTTAAAAGCGACTTAATTAAACTAGCGAAATTTAAGATGAAGGTGCAATCCTTAGTGAGGTTTTTTCATTCGAGGAAATGTACAGCACACATAAAAAAAAGCAAATGTTAATTTAGAAACATTTAGAAATTAATATCAGTCATATAGGTATTTTAAGGGACATGCATTCTATATTGCTTAATTGAAGGGGAAATGAATATAGCCTTTTTTGTCAGTTTTTATAATATGTTTTGGTTAGTGAATTTTTAAATTCTATTTGTCAATAATATGCCGATCTAAATATTGGATGTTTTTCATCAGCCAAAAAACTGTTTTGACCCAAAAATATCCTCGGAAATATTTTTGTGCTATGTAAATTATAATTTGTATAACTGGAGTATGCAAAATAATTAGCATATTCAAACTAGTAATTATTCCCACCACACCTGTACATTACACTATTCTAACTATTTTAATCAAATGACACATTCCGCATCAATAATAACCGCTTTAATTCACTAATTGGTGCTGTTATTAATGAGAAAAAACATGATCATTTTAGAGAAGGTCATCGTTATCTGTCCATTAACATTAAATTCTTTCGTTCATCGAATGCAAATAACTTGGAGTTTAATATTTGTTTAATATTTAAATCATTAAATATTAAACAAATCCATTTTGTTCTGAATATCTTCTCAACGCACTTAACAATGTTCAAAATATTTTGAAATTTAATAATGAAAAATCTATACTAAGGTTGCTTTTCCTTTGTTGTGGAGGCTATAGCAGTTGAAGAGATTTCTTGTTACTTGAATAGTGTTATGGACACATCGAACAAAAGGACTGTTGTTGTTGTTGTTGTTATTTTACCTATTTACCCTCTTCTAAAGATATACACTCAACTATGTCCCTGCCTGGTGTGTATCAAGTTCCGTGTAACTGCAATCTGTCCTACTTTGGACAAACAGGACGCTCTATAGAAAAAAGAATACAAGAACATCAATCATATATTCTTCACAACAAATCCGATAAGTCTTGATTGGCGCAGTACTGGATAGAGACGAGCCACAACATCCTCTGTTCCAAGCCCTCTACACAGATGTCGCTATAAATTCGAAACCTATTCAAAGAGAATTTATGAACAGATGATATATTTCGCTACTAGCGTTTTCAGATCCTAGTCTCAGATCCTGAGATCTTATGTTGAGAATGTTTGAAAAGAGGACGATACATCTAATCGCATTCCATATTTATGCGTATGTACTGAGAGTTCGGTACTTGCGTTTGGGAATTTTTTTTCTCTTTTCTTAAATACTGGAGTACAAATGCTGTACCAATTACGACAGTTTCCCGCAGAGAATAAAAACACTCTTTCTTTATGTAATCGATGTAAATGCTATTAAAGACATTCCGGAATTTGATTTTATACATAACGCAGATGTGATGTAACTGTGTATGAGAAAAAGAATTTTCTGGAAAATTTATCTCTAAATTCGTGCTTGTTATATGATAACCAGTAGTAACTTTGAATATTACTGAAATCGTTATTATAGAGAAAAACAATTACATACCCTGTAATATAAACAGATGTTTTCTAAATCTATGTTTGAAATATGTGTTGTTCGGAATCATTATCCCTACTGTAAATTTCTCATAAGAAGGAAATACATTCAGTAATACAATACAATAAGTAGTTGATTTAAAGACTAACAGAGACATTTACAAAGAGGAAAAAAAAATGATTTGGAAATACCGAAATGCCACTATCCTCTTAAAAATTGAAATTTGTCAAAATCATGAAACTGGTGTTATGAAACGCTGAATCGCCTTTCGATAAATTATTGGTTATAGGAGAGCCTAGTTACAATGTTCTCATTGGAATAAGAACACTAATTAAGTTTAAGACGAAGATTAATTTTAATCAGAAACTTTTATGTGAATTTCCAGCCGAGAAAGATTATAAATCTATAACACATCAAAATCTGGAAATCTTCTACAGAACAAACATGGAACTTTTTCAAAAATCTTTCGAGCCTCCAGTAAGCAGTTTTGGTGGTAGTGAAAATTATCAGTGAAAATTATCCTCTACCCCATAGAAACATCCATGCCGAAGTGAAATTCAAGCCAACAGCCTTGCAATTAAAGATAAGACAATCAAGTTAGAAAAAAATGAACCAGCGATCATTTGGATCAAAACGTGGGTGATATATTTGGTGATAAAGTTCTCACTGACTACGCATAGGAACATTGTGCTTTGCTGTATTAAGTTTTCTATCAAAACTAGCGTTTATGATTAATCGATTGTATGATTACCACTGCTTGCATTGTCATCGATATAACTTCACCTTTGTTCGTAGTTCTTTAAAGAGTAAAACAAAGTTTTGCTCATGATGTTGACATCACTTTCTTGCTAGTAAGTTAGTTTTAGTGTCCGAGAGCAGCGTTAGGAGATTTCTCAAATATCATCCAAAAGTTAATATTAACTTGGAGAATACTTATGTATCCATCCGTAGTTTTATAGCCAAGTAGAAAAAAGAAACATAAAAACGTCAAAATTTAGCAGAGACCTTATGAGAATATAATCTTCTGCATTGGAGTTGCCTTGATATGCACTAATTAAAATGTCTGAGGTCTGAGTAGCAGCCCAGATATGTTAGCATTTGAATTAGTGCTATTCTTTAGTAACTGATAGTGAATCTGGTAACTCTGCACTTACCGAAAATTCACTTATGATGAATATAACATTCGGACATCAGATTTCATTTCTAAAGTATTAAATAGACAGTTCTTGTTGTCTTCAGGTTTCAAGCGGATCTTTGATGAGAATCGACAGCTTGAAACAGATATATGTTTAGTGAGAAATCTAACAAAACTACAAGAAGAAAGCGCATATCAAGGCAACTCCGATACTGAAGCTTGCATTCTCATAATGGTGAATTTCGAAACGTTTTCTATAAATCCATAATATTCTCCAATTTAATATCTTCCTTATGCAATAGTGAAACCTTTTGGTTCTATATTGTAGTAATTTAACAACAACAACAATAATAATAACTATTACTTCGTAATAAAAATTTATCCATGTGTAGTACAATGCACATATATAATTTCTCTTTCTCTCTCTCTCTCTTTCTCTCTCTCTCTCTCTTTCTCTCTCCTTCTCTCTCTCTCTCTTTCTCTCTCTCTCTCTTTCTCTCTCTCTCTCTCTTTCTCTCTCTCTCTCTCTTTCTCTTTCTCTCTCTCTCTCTCTATTCATGAAGATGGCGGTGTTCTTATTACAGAATAATTCAATCATTGCTATAGAACTACGCTTCTAATACCTTATCAAACATTGAGAATGATGCGCTAGTTTTTCTAACCCTGTTTACGAAGAAGGTAAGAACAACCAATTGAAAGTGCAAAATTAAAGACAGTGTCAATTTATCATCCGTTTCGTAATGAAATTCGAACTAACTGCCTTCTGATTAAAGCATTAAAAATTAAAAATATTTATTAACATATTTTTAATTTAATGTTTAGAAAGTGCCCGTACATCTGCCCTGAGTAATGTAACTAGATTCTATCTAATTATATATTTATATATAATGATTATAGACGAGTATTATTCGTATAATAATGTAATACTATAATTATTGTTATACTATCATACGTTTTAGAACATGCTCACCAATGTTTGGGCATTCTCTCTCTTTCTCCTTCTCTAGAAGGCGTGCTCAGGTGGATTTAAGAACAATCCACTGTTATCTCCGCTTTTCATTATATTCAAAATGAAAGGGTTCAAAGCGATCCCACAAATCATTTAAAAAAGAAAGAGTTTACTCTGCTTTCTTCAAGTACAATGGGAATATGCAGATCAGCAAATTTTGTTGTTAGATTTCCGCAGTTTCAATTTAAACATTAAAGGAAGAGTTGCATTTATATTAATGGGCAGCTTTACAGCAAGGGGATTTTAAAAATATAATTATTCTATATTAATATTAAGCCTTTGGATTTTAAAATAAATCGTGAAGAGAATTCGTGATTACTCCCCTAAACAGGGATTAACGAATTTACTTCCTTAATAGTGAAGGATGTTTACAAAATATATATTAATTAGTTTCACGTTTTAATGCTTAGCTTTTTTGGTGTTTTTGAGTTATGCTCAAGAGCCAATGTACACGAGCTAGAAAGAAAGAAAGACATTTAAATTGTTCTATCTCTCAAGGAATTCGAAATATACGTAATAAATTACCTACAAGGGACTCACAGTGCCAGTTGTGCTGGGATATTTTAATGCTTTATGCTTCCCTGAAGTAAATAATGGGAAAAAGATTGATCACATGGCATCCACAAGTGAATCGCTTTATTGTTTATCTTCATATCTAGATTTATTGCTTTAAAGTAGTTATAACAGTGTAGATATATTCAAGCCAACAGGAAGATATTGCTCAAATGACTTTATATAATGGCGTTAAAAAATCAAGTTCTCAGCGATATGCCTTAATAACCAAAATCTCTGGTGTCCTGCCCAAGTTACTATTCAGATTCACATTAAAACGATGGGTTCAAAAAAAAAGGAAAGAAAGAAAGAAGGTATGCTTCAACGGATCTTGAAAAAGAAGAAGAAAAAGAAAAAAAGAAAGGGCTCTGTAAATCGCTGCATTCGCGTAGATATTCGCCTTCCATAAACAAATGTTTATCAAGATCCGTTGAAGCATTTTACAGAACCCATAAAAATGAGCTTCAACAGAAACACTCGCTTTTTTCTTTTCTTTTTTTATGAATGATAGGTACTAGTTTTAGAGTAAATTTATCTTGCAAAAAATTAGGATTGGATTCTGTAATTTATATTTTTGGCAAGAATTGGAAATCTAAGAAAAGAACTGAGGCAGTTAAATATGAAGAAGTAAAATTTGGAATGGAAGGGCGTGCCATGTGGTATAAATATCACTTGCAGGGGCCTTCGCTAATGTTTATCCAGGCCGTGTTAAGCAGTTAATGACATACTCTAGAGCTTCAAAAATGCGATATTTTGTTTATGCGTGATGAGTTATAATTTTTAGTATGTGAATTAGAGGAGTTGTTTCAGTTAAATTGCCAGGGTGTTATTTAGATGATGCCGATTCTGAGGCATATTTATTAGCTATTTATAGCACAATTTCAGTTCATGTTCCCACAGAAAGAAACGGAGACATTACTTCCCAATAAATAAAGGAATTAAACGACTTACTCCAATAATACATTAGATTTTTTACAGTTGCTCTTGAACATATCTTCAGAAATCTTGATTGTGACAACAAGGATATTAATATCTCTTTCCTATGCAACATTTTGTCTGCTTTAATATTAACTTCTTCTCAGAAGACCCCCAGAATTGACAGCGATGATAAATGAATTAAACAACATAACCGACTTAGTAGAACTTGAAATGAATTGTCCAAAAACAAAATCATGACTAATAGTTTAAAATTCGTATCTTCGAAGATAGCATCAACACTGAATACAGGCTGGAGTGTCCATATCTGAACCAGTACCCTTCAACAGAAAACAGTACTTAGATATACAGTACAGAGTCATCAAAATATGGAAAAATTACTGGATATTGGGACTGTAGATGAAGAGTGATTTGCTCAACTTTCTAGAAAAGAAGCTGACAGATTGCATTGTATTGTTAACATTGACATCCAGTCTAAAACAATAACCCTTGAAACATCCACACACACAAAAAATACTTAGAAGCTTTTTTGTTTGAAGATTATTTTAAAAATGAAAAGAGCCCAATAGGTAAAAAATGCTGATATTAGATGGATTACAGAAAATGGTACAATGCCAAACCTTTAAAGTGCAACCTGGTGTCCATTTTAAGAACAAGTGTAACAGAAGAAAGATGACAGACAAATAGTCTTTACTGTAGTTTGCATTCTCAGAGAGGAGAAAAATATTCACAAGAACGACAGAGAATGAGGAGAAGAAACTAGATTACAGGATCAAGATCATAATAGATCAAACGAATAAGGAGTTTTGCTAAGAATGAAGACTTAAAAAGTTATCATAGGGTTTTGTTAAGTAAATGAGATGCACAAGACTGTTAAAAACAAAAACACCAGTACATAGCTTTATGCATTTTTACCTTACGTATCACACGTGTTGGGGCATACCGATCAGTACAATACCTTTTTATCGATTATCATTAGCTATAATTTTATAATTATATTATCATTAGGTATAATTTGCTTACTTCCTACCCAATGATGGAATATGCAGAATGTGATCCAGTAACTGTGGAATTTAAACTTGTAAAATCGAACAAAAGAAGAATGGTTGGGTGGAATTTTTCTTGACTGTTATGTATAAGACTATTAACTTTTTTATATACTGTTATCAAGTAGCTTTATTTTATCGTCCTACATGTTTCGCCAATTTTTTTCTATCGGCATCTTCAGGGAATACAAACTAGTAAGCTATATGAAGGTAACAGACTAGGTTATAACTAATGGTTCTAATTCATACAAAAAATTATGAATGGTTGTTTGTTAATTTCTCAAAATATATAATTTCTTTGTATTGATTCTATAAACAGTATGTACTTATTTTATTGTTTTCTCAGCTTCTGCTGCTTCGCATGCCATCAGTGGCCTTCCGTGCCAATGGTTTCGGAGTCAACCAGAATTCAGAAAACCCATTAATGTAGTTAAGATGTATGTAGACTTAAGTATTTTTTTTTATTAAGAATTTTAATGATGCTTTATACGAAGTTTGTTCTCAACTATTGTTCATATGAGAAGGTAAGATTCTGTGACTTCTCTCATAAAATTGAAAGTTTTTTCATATTTTTCTTCATGTTTCAATTACCGATACGCAGATTAATGTATGTGTTAAACATACTTCCTTCAACACAAAACTTAAAAATTGACATTTCCGGTATTGATCACGCGAATGTGATATACGAGTATTAGGCGACCATGGTACTCCACCCAGGCTGACGCCTAAATAGGAAGTTGTTTGCCTGGCAGGTGAGCAAGGAGAGTTTTTTTCAAGCCCATAAATTCTAGTGAATTGACAAATTCGGTAGAAAGCGATTTAATAAAGGTAAAGTATTCTGATATTGATAGCAACACAACGGGAATAAATACTAAAATACTATTCAGGTGAAAACAGTTGACTTTTACTGGATGAATTCGATGTCGAATAGGATTAGACACAGATTCTATTGTATTCTATTCTAGCGATTCTATAGAAAGAGAGGCGCGAAATATTTTATGCGAAAACTCAGCTTTTACTTCTCGCAGCCAGACGTTTGGTTGTATAATACAGTCAAGAGTATTTATATTGGTTACATGAGATGATGCCTGCCAATTAGGACCTCACAGCTGTCTTTAATCATACGCTAACTACCCGGGACTAACTACCCGGTTTTAATACTGCGTTCTTTAATATTGCTTTAATGAAAAGAGTTCCGGAGATGCGATTAAAAATGTTAATTCTTGTATAAAGAATGAATTTTTTCAAGTTCCTCTCTCTCTCTTTTTTTTTTTTACACTGTCTTAAATTTTGCAGCCATTTTTTTCTATCTGGCATTAATATTTTTATTTTTGTTTTTCTATTAAATTAAATTACTATTGTAGCGATATCATTTCTTTTTTTTTATTATTTTATCGTGTTTACAGTGAATGATTACTAGAGATATCCCTTGGATATGATTCCGCTTGCAATGCAGCAGATAAGATCCCACCAGTGTTTATAGGGCGGAACACGTTTCAGCTCATTAGCTCTCTCCTTTCTATCAATTCTTTTTATTTTGTGTCACTCACTCTCTCTCTCTCTCTCTCTCTCTCTCTCTCTCTCTCTCTCTTTCTTCTTGTGCCAGTTTCTGTTGCCCATCGAATTATTAACTTTCCACCTCTATCAGTTCACCAGCTTTGGTATTGGGATTTGATTATCTTTGTTTGCTTCTTTTGTTTAAACTCGTTTCCAACAGAGTTACTATTATCTAGTTTCCAATATGTCGCTGATAGGACACAGCTGTTGACAATAAACCGAAGCTCTTGTTAGTTTATTTTGCACATTGCGATGCAATTAGTAATTTTATTAATCCTTTTTTTTTTTCTATCATGAAACACACAAGAATTATTTCAATAATTTCTTTTGCTCATGTGGATGATTTATGAGAAAATGATACAGAATTTCGACAAGCTGGCTACGAAATTTCAATAAAGCGTTTTTATTTTGACTAGAAAATAATAATGAAACATGAAAGGAACCCATATTATACAGTTTTGAGGGAAGATAATGTTATTTTCTATCCATGTAAAGATCAACAGCACGCGTTATTAGATCATCATCAGAATTGAATGCATCTGATGATCAACGAATTATATATTCCTATTATCGTACAATTAATTTATACTTATCATGTTTTTCTCCTGATAAATATGTGATGATCACCAGAAACGCTCATAAAAAAACGATGAGGTTAGTAACTATGATAAGAAACGAATATGCACAACTGTCACAACGACCACTGCACATTAGAAGGTTTTTCATCTTTAGCCTTCTCAAATTACAACTTTGAATGTAGAAAAGGCATAGTTCCTCTCAGAGGTGGTGGAAAAGTCCAGTAAATAACGCAGCAATTTATCAATATAAGATAATTATACAATGCATGATTATAGGTTTATGGCTTTCCGCATATCACAGTTATCCTAATTTCACCTTAAAAAAAGCTTTGTTTAGCTGAAGCTATGTACATTGAGAAAATATGTGTTCGTCTACTTCAATGTTGTGTTTACGCGAAATGTTAGAGCAAGGTTTATCATTTAGCAAACCGATTAATTCAGATTAATAACTGTTCTTTCTTTTTATTATTATTTATTTATTTATTTTTGAACAAGCGAGCTTGTGATGCAGAATTTATTTGCAAATCCACAAGCATTTAGTATTGTTAAAACTGAAGTGCATTATCGGTAGGATGGATGTGGAAAATTAAAATAATAATAAAAAATCTTCCACAGTATTAAACATTCTTTTCATAATCCAGTCGACATTCTATCCGGAAAATATCTGAAAAGTAGGAGGCAAAAAATTTTATTTCCTGATATTTATTTTTTATACTCCTTGAAAACATCCAAACCGGTTAGTGAAAGAACACGGTTATAGACAGCAAAACATAAGAATCTTCATCTCATAGTCTTAACAACCTTGGCAATAAAACTCTAAACGGAAATCAATTTTTTTTTTCACCTTAAAATGTCTTCCATAGTACCAGATTCATTTTTGCCTCCGATAGTTTTAACAACCTTATTAAGCATTTGATGGTAACCAAATGCTTAATAATGCCTTTGATTACATCACGTCGCCTGGAAATGACACGTGCGGTTCCAGGCGACCGTCGTTTATTATGGACTCTAATTAGTTTTCCATGTTATAATTGTGTTATACGCCTAGACGTCGTACGATATTTAAAAGTTTTTCTTACTTTATTCATAATTTAGAATTAACAATGGTCTTTATATTCCTTTCGAATATGAATTTTAGGTTTATGTTAGCGTAGCATTAACATTGTGAATATAGGATAGTATCGATCTATATTCCTTTTAAAATAATTTATAACATAGCTATATTTTCGGAAATTAAGTCGTAATTTAAAAGTATACATCTATATAAATAAATGGATGTCTCTTTGTTCAGATATCTCACAGAAACGGCTGATTCGAACTTGATGCAACATCAGATTTTAAACTACTATTATTAGTACCTTTGTTGTTTTTTCCTGATAAAAAAGTAAAGAGAATGAGTCAGGTGACGCCTGAATCTTGACGAGGAGTCAGGTGACACAAGACTTGATATCCTGCTGTCTCTCAGAAGAGCCACTATATGGAGCTTGACTAGAACAGAAATGGTCAAGTCCTGAAAAAAAAAAAAACATCAAAAAGTCCTACTAGCCTGAAGATTGTGTTACCTTCTTAAAAGGTAGGAAATGTACTTCTCCAAGTGATTTGACAAAAAAACTTTAATTTCGCCACCTAAGACAGATTCAGTGTCTCTAGGTCTTTGTTGTTTTCCCTGTCAATATAAAATCAGTACTTTGCATAGGATAGAGAGTTAAATATATATGTTGTGGTCAACTTAAAACGGAATTAAGTCTGCATGATTTGAAAAATTCTCTCTACATTAAATGGAAGTAAAAGTATTATTAGCACAACTCAATATTCACATCTCAAGGACTGTTCTTGGAATCATATAGAATCATATGAAGTGCTATAAAAGCACCCTAATTGCAACAGCGTCAATAGGTTATAGGTTAATTTTGATTATGATCGAATGTTGGCGTGCTACTTTATTTTCTTTTTAGCCAACATTAATGTGTGTGTGTGTGTGTGCGTGCATGCGTGCTTGAGGGCGTGCGTTAATGACTAGTTAATGCTGTCGAGGCTATAGCAAAAATGTATCTTCTAGACATACTTGTAGCAGTTAAGTAAAGGTTTGTCTCCTTCATACAACACGTGCGGTTCCAGGCGACAGTCGTGTAGCGAATTTCGTAAAGTCGTATAGCAAATCGTTGTCGTTCTCTTTTGTTCACTTATAGATGCGTGTAATGGATTAATGTCACTTTTATGCAGTCAGATATGTATATAATTGATGTAAATGAAGCATTTATTTAGATCAGTTACGAAAAGAATGAAAACAGAAAGATTACCAAAACAAGCCTTAAAATACAAGTCATTAGGAAAAAGAAAACCAGGACGTCCTCTTAAATGATTCAACGATGACTTCTAAGGATTTAGAAGTTATCATTGTAGTATGCAATGTATGCATTGTAGTATGCAATGTAAAATAGTTTTGTGAGCCTTCTCCTTTGCACTGAAGGCAAGAGTAGTACCTTTATTTTGATTTTTATCCGTCATTATTAACAACGATATTTTAGTTATAAACAGTTCATTAATACACAACTTAACAGATATTCACAATAAAAGCAGAACCTTTTCAATAAAATATTCTGATTTTATTTTTGTTATTATTACTAATTAATAATATTGTTACTGCTAAACTATCAAGAAATTTTTATTTAAATTCTCAATAATGGATGCAAAAGTAAATATCCCCCCAAAACGTATTTATTTTATTTATACAATGAATAGATAATTATTAAAAGCAACTTTAATTTTAAATTCTTAATAATATATGCAAAAGTAAATATCACACAAAAGTAATTATCTTACACAATGAATTCTCTTCAATAAGTCATCATCCTCTGATATTTCACTCATAAAATCTTCGCAGGAATCAATCATATTATATTTTACAATAAGAATGGCCTTTATTGTCTCAAGTTTAATTGTGTTTTCTCTGCAGTCTATAATTTATTCACAACTGAAAATACTCTTTCTGTAACAACATTTGTCCCACGTAAGCAAAGGGAAAATTCCACTGTTTTTTTTATATTACAGCAGAAACATAATCATGCGATTATGTTTCTATTGGGATAAAAATAAATACAGCAATTTTAGAATATACGCTTGGAGGGAAGGCAAACCTGCAAAGCAGGAGTTATGTAACCAGTGGAACGTGTCCAGCATTGGTCCTTGGATAATCTGGTCACTATAATCTATACCCTTTGTCCAAAAAGAAACTGAACTTTTCGAACATAGAAGAAACTAGTGGCGCCACCTGTTGTATCTTGTTATTGTCGAATGCGTTAGTGTTGTGTCAACTGTTTATCACATTTGTTTCATTAGAAGCCGAGATATAATGCCAAGAGTGATAGTGTGTTTTGACGAACGGTCGGAAAATGTGTTTCAAACAGAGAGCTGAGATTGATTTTTGTGTTAAACTTGGTAAAAGGTTTACCGAAACGCACCAAATACTTCAAAAAGCATAAGGTTGTGAATGCTTATCCCGTACTCAAGTTTACGAGTGGTTTAAGCGATTTCAAAGTGATTGTGAGACGCTTGAGTACGACGAAAAGCCGGGCCGTCCAAAAACTGGGCTGAGCGAAGTTAACATCCAAAAAGTGCGTGATTTCATCAAAGAAAACGCGAAATTCCGTGAGATTGATTGAATATAAATTGTGGATTCCAAAATCAACTGTGTGCAGCATTTTGACCGAGAGTTTGGACTTCGTAAATTGAATTCGCGATTTGTTCCCCACAAGTTGACCGAAGACCAAAAAATGTATCGAATTGAACACTGCAAGGACTTCATTAAAACAGCATGGACTCAAACTTCCTTGAAGCGATCGTTACTGGTGAGGAAACGTGGTGTTTTGAGTATATGAGCCCGAAACAAAGCGCCACAGTGCTGAGTTGAGATCACCAGAAGAGGAGCATCCGAAAAAAAGTCGCTTGGAGAAGTCAAAAGTAAAGACAATGCTGATTTGTTTTTACGATTCTAAGGGCATTACCTGCAACGAATTCGTTTCGCCAGGCGAAATGGTCAATGCTGTGTTTTATCTCGAAGTTTTGAAGCGATTGATAGTGAGAATTTGTCGCGTACTGCATGAATATTGTGACGACGGACCGTTCGTCAAAACACACCGTCATTCTTGGCACTATAACTCGGCTTCTAATGAAACAAATATCAAAAACAGTTGACACAACACTAATGAAGGTTGCTGCTTTCGACAACAAAACGATACAACAGGTTGCACCACTAGTTTTCTTCTATTGTCGAAAAGTTCGGTTTCTTTTTGGACAGAGGGTGTATCTATCCTTCTCGTCAGTCCTATGACGCGTTGTTCCCTCCTAATGAGAGGTTACTGGCGTATTAATGCAGCCGGTTCGCCACTCCTCTGCTGCATCCCCTATGGGCGATATTCACGACTGTAATCCGTGTGTAATAAATTTAGTTTAATCCTTTATGTTAATACAAACCGGTTTGCTTGCTTGCGGGATGAAAACCCCCAGATAAACTTGGGGTAAAACCCTGCTGTCCACGCCCAAGACTAACTTGGCTATGGCAATATACATATTTATTGAGTTCAAGTCTTTCATCATTACTTTGTTGACGTTGCAATTTTATTGGCTCATTCATTTTAATAGAACATTTATCCAGGTAATTTGTTGTGTATACGCAGTTGATTAAAATTATTTCAACAAAATTTTTAAGAACGGATAAAACAACTTCCTTGTCTATAGTTGCTTTTATTTCTTGAAACGATTTAGATTTCTAAGATCATGAGTTGTTTTTTTTTTTAAGTAAATAACAGTAATACAATTATTACCTGTGTCACAGGTGACAAATTCCATAGCTGCATTTTGCATAATGGCTTTTAATACTTCTAGTTTACTTTATTCTCTCTTCACTTTATCTTTTGATCTCAATCGGTTTTCTAATTTAGTCTGATTAATTTAATTCGATTAATCGTTTGATTGTAATCGATTTATTTACTTCATATTATAGCTTTATTCCTAAATTTAAATTGTTGCAAGGACAGTCAGTAATACAGAATTGGGTCATTATATTGATTTCTGATGTTTTTTTTTTATTTCTTATATATTATTATGATATTGTTAGAATAAAAAACATATCCTCGTAATCCTATCGTATTACAGGTGACAGCGAATCAAGAGTCCATTTATTGATGGAAGTCTATATTTATGGTATACTTTGCTATATCATTAATATATGATACAGACTTCGGCAATTTGCCAGCTGTTCTCACCACAGCATCATTATTCTACAATGCAAATGAGGCTGTTTTACACACTTTTGCCATTACCTTTTTTTATGTTATTTCGTCTCACATCATTCATTTTTTTTTCCCGGAAAACCAACTAACGCTGTCTTATTCTCATATATGTTCAAGTAATAATTATATATTGGGTTTTATCCTTTATCAAAGTGTAAGCAAACAAAGTTTGCTTGCATTTGGATAAAGGATAAAACCTAATATATAATTAGTAGCAAAGTCAAGTGAAAAACTTCCATATGTCCAAGTATTTAAGAATGTGCTCTTTTTGAAATGGAATTACATTATTAAGAGTTGCTTAGCCTATAATTAGAGTTCATTTTAGTAATGTAATTTCGAGCAATGTGTAAGCATATCATAATGTCTTTTTTTCCACATCAGTCTGTACGCATTTTTATGATATCTTGTGTTTAAATAACTCTTTATGAAAATTGTTATGCTCAAGTTCGGTTTCATTTGGATAGATATAGCCTTAAATGTAGAAAATTATATTTAATTGCATATTATAATACATTATAAGCATTTATAAAATTTCTGTGATGATAATACGAATAACAATTGAATTTTGATGAGCTGTACACATATCTACTAGCTTCTACTACCAGATATGAATATAACATAGCATATACAATATAAAACATATAAAGTTGAATATTTTAAATAAAACAACAAGAGAAAAAAACTATAAATAATATACACATAGACGGTATTGAACTATGTGTAAGGAACCCAGAACAATACATCGCACAACACACACACTACAGCAGCAAATGTTTTCCGTTCTGCTATAGGGAATCAAAGAAACATTTGATATTAACTGTTACTACTCATCGTCATGTTAACCACAGCAATATTTTTGAAATAATATTCAATATATATAAAACTTCCCTATATATTCTATATCAAATAAATATATAATTCACTTGCATAAATTAAATAGTAGTTCTGGTTTTTCATGAATGATCAAAGCACTATCAGCTGCTGAAACACAAACAGAATCAAGAAGATGTTAATTTTTTAAATATATACACCCTTATTTATTACTGAGACTATTTTATAATGTTTATTCCATAGTTATGTCAGCAATCTTTGTTAACGCAAAGCGAAAAAAGCATTTCATATCTGAATATTTTGAAGCTACGTATGTAGTGAGGTTATTACAGTAAATGAATTGGGAACTTTATTTCTATTACGATATATTTAACTAATGCATTATGTAATATAAGAATAATACATAAAAATCGATGCCAAAAATACCCGAATCTACCCAATCCGAATCTGAAAAATGCAAATGATAGATTAAAAGACTGCTAAAGTTATCTCTCGTTATATTCTCCTTTTAATCTGAAATCTATGAATTGTACACTCGCTTATGTGATCTACCTCCCTAACATACAGATATAGGAACGGTCCGTCAAGTGACGCCTTGGAGACTAAAGACAGTCTTTGCGGGTCACACGTGCTTTAGCAGAAAATTCTGCTAAAGCATGTGATCTCATTTGTTCGAAAAGTTCAAAAGTAGAATTCAACACATCGCGTTCATTGATGACAGGTGATCATTTCACGCAACTATATCTGTCTATTTACTTTGCTAGGATCATTGTACTTATATTTAATTTTTCTTTTATGTATCCACGAAAGGTTTATTTTTAAGCCTGTGCTACATTCATACCGTGGATGTGCTAATCTTTTTATTATTATTAATTTTACATATTGTTTTGTATTTTATTTATTTATTTTGTACTTTTTTGATATTTTCAGCAGTTTATAATAAAATGGATTAGTGCATACGTGGAAAGAAAAGAATTAAGAGAAATAAAAAAGAGCTAAGAAAACTGCTAGAATCTACATTTTTAATTCTCTTAAATATCTGTATTTTCATTTAATTATTTCTTAGCAATTTACATTTCTTTTAAGTATGTACACATATACTGTTATTCTCTTAAATTCTATATCGACATCTCTTTCTCGCTCTAATATAAATTACATCAAACATTGTGTAATAGTTGAATAATATTTGATTAATAGTACATTTAAAACGATTCTTACAATATTTAAAAAAACACATTAATAAGTTCATTGTGTGATAATAAATTATACTTGAAAAAATATTCTCATTATGCTTTAAAAAAAAAGAAGATAATGCAAAACTATTTTTTATGTGAGGATAGGTTGCAAGCCTGTCGTACATTTTGCCCACGCACTGCGCTGATGTACTTTAGGTTTTGTTTTTTCAACCTTGTTTGGTAATATGTGGTTATGTGCATATTTAAGATGAGGTAGTCTAAAAATCTTTTATATTATATTAGTTGATGCCATAAATGACGCATCTGAAATTAACAAACCATTAAATAAAACACATGTGATGTATGAATGTGATAAAATTAACACTGGCATAAATAATAATCAATAATAAAATTGATGATTTTTAATAAAACAGTGATAACAAAACCAAAAAAAAAAAAGAAAGTAACTAGAATTAACAGGTAAAGGAAACCTGGCATTATGATCATGTATTTTACTCAGTGGGTGCCTTAGCAACCGAACTATTGCTTCATTTTTGAAAAAAAGAGTTTCGATATTCTATAAACACTGCAAACACGATAGGCTAAAAGCCAATATCATGTGATGATGATGATGTTAGGATTACATTTAAATAAACATTTATATATGCAGACTTCGGTTTCACTACAATAAAGAAGCTTTAGATACAATTGTAGTAACAGTAATTGTAGATAAAATTGCAGTATTTGTCGTAACAATGAATGCTGTCATACAGCATCTATTGTTATCACAATACTGTATTATTACGCTACTTCTCGATTTAAATAAAGACAGAATTAATCGTTAAATCAATCATAACACACCCAGCAATATGTAGTAATTTATAAATAGGCTATTTCCTTTAGTGAAAGCATTTGAGTTACAGGAATTCTTCTAAGTTCTTTCGAGTTAATCAATCTCTGTCACGGCCAGTAGTCGGTTTTTTCTTTGCGAAATATCTGTTTTTAATTCGACAACTCAAGAAAATAACAACTCAAAAAAATAATAATAAAAAAACAGGGCGAACAGTGAAACGTCAGCTACGGGAACAAGCTCCAACACAACATCTAGAAGAAGAAGAATAAAGATAACATCAGAAGAACTGAAGATTGGAACCATCAATAGAAAGAGTATTAATGGAAAGGAAAAATGCGAAGAATTGGAAAAATACCACGGGGACATAATTGGGGCATTACTGACACAAAACATAAGGTGAGATCTTACTAAATGATTAGTATGGGCTGTTTTTTTTAGGTAATAATGATCAAGGGAAGGAAGAAGTAGCGATAGTATTCAACACTAAACACGGAGATAAACTTCCTGATTGGAAGGCAGTTTCAAGTAGAGGTATGTAGGCAAATTCCAAAATGGGGGAACATGGACAATGAAACTTATTTGTGCCTATGGTCCCACAGAAGGTTTTTCCAAGGAAGAAGTGGAGGAATTTTTTGAGTCATTAGAACAGACGGCTGACATACAGAAAATTGAAAAAATGGTCCTTTTGGAGATCTGAACAGCAGAGCAGAAAATGAATCCCCCCAGGCATATAGAAACATTTTGGGAAAATTTAGAGAAAAGGGCAAAGCTAATAATAATATAATAATGGTAAGTATTTACTGGACTTCTGCTCAGGACACGGACTAGTCATTATTGACACCATGTTTCAATGTGCACAATTTCACATGGAGAGAAGAAACAAGAAATAAGAAAAGCCTCATTAACTACGTCATTGTTGAAAGTGATATCATCATCATGTTAATTCAGCATACAAGAGTGTATGCAGAGAATTTGAAATTGGAAGTGACCATTACTTAGTACTAAGCAGAATAAAATGAATATCACATTGAAATGAACAGCATGCAAGAAAGTTTTAAAAAGAATTAAACTCTACTCTGCTGCATCTTCTAAGGGTAAGTATTTGTCTATAGATCTATCTGCTCTGAGGGTCGAAAACCCCGATTTTCCGAGAGAAAAACCCTCTACCACAGTACGAGACCGGCAAACTCACCAGTTGGTTGAATAACCTAATAAAGGTTCCTCAGGTCATAGACGAGATACGAACCCGGTTTTTCCAAGAAAAGGATTTGTCTATTGACAAGGGCTTGTCAACTGAGCTACGGAAGCTCTAGGAAATGTTAAAAAGAAAGCAATCTTTATAGAACTTGAAATCTACTGCAAACATAATTTAATTGTTGCGGAAACGGAAAGTAAATTCCTGAGGATTTTATTCTTAATTACCTTTTATAATGTACTTGGTCATTATCGTATGGTAATTGCACTTATCAAGATGGCACGAATGGTAACTGGCACTGCTTATAATATGAATGATCTGATTACTGAAGACTGCTAATGCGTTTTGAGGATATCACTGATGTCCTCAAAACGCATTAGCAGTCTTACGTCCATTCCCCACCCTCCATAAAATGAAAAATTCCATCAAATGAAATCCTGTATGACCCTTTCTGAAGTTTATTAGACTCAATCATATTGTCCCTCTTTCTCCTTTATGCTAGTGTCTGCAGCTGCAAATTCATAATAGATATTATATCTGGATTGTGGAATGCTGGTTATGAAGACAGATTATGAACCCAGGACACCAGACCCGTGCAAAATAGTCCAAAAATAGTCTTATCAAGGCCTTGTAAAGGGACAAAATGACATCATTTTCTTTACATGTAAAAATTCGTTTCAGCATTGCGATTATCTTTTGAATTGTATTTGCAGTCATTGCTACATCGCCCGTGAATTTCAACTTCCTATCTACTAACACTACAAGATCCATAGACTGATCAGTTTGCTCTAGCATAATTTTACCTATATAATAGACATTGGATATCTAATAACGCCAAAGTGCATGAATTTGCATTTACTGACATTCTCTTTCCCATGTCCACATTTAAAGCCTGTTCATATCATTCTGCAAATATTGCATATCAGCCGTATTCTTGATCACCTATCATCACCAAATAGCTCAATATCGCCTGTCAAATCCTTCACAATGTCGTTAATGTACAGATAGAAAACTGTACATGGAGCAAGGATTGTTGCTTGTGATACACCACTGGTTACCTTATTTATTGCAAAATTACATTCCCCGTATACCACTTTTTGGCAACATGTGAATTTATTGATTTTGAAGTAGATGAGGAGAAAATGGAAGCAGTTAACAATTTTGTGTTGCTAGGATCCCGAATTGATAAAGATGGTTATTGTACACAAGAAGTTAGAAGAAGATTATTACTCGGGAAAAAAAAGCACTGACAAATTTAAGCAAGATCTTTAAAGATAAAGATATTAGCCTCACAACAAAAATCAGAATCGTGAAAGTAATTGTATTCCCTGTGGTGGTGTATGGATGTGAAAGAAGCAAGATAGATGCATTTGAATTATGGGTTTGGAGACGCTTACTAAGAATACCATGGACTGCAAAGCAAACCAATAAATCAGTGATAGACAGAATAAAGCCAGATTATTCCCTCGAAGCAAAAATTGTCATGCTTCGGACATGATATGCGAGCAAATGTCAGTCTGGAGAAGTTGATGATGCTTGCTAAAGAATCCTGTCCTCCTCTTCTCCTGCTTCCATCAGGAGAAGAGGAGGACCAAGAATTAGATGGGTGGATGGAGTTAAAGAAGCAACTGGAGTGCGCTTAGAGGCTCTGAAAGACATGGTCAGGGATAGATCGGAATGGAGAGTGTATGTTCGTGGAGTCGCCAGGATTCGGAAACAACTCGATATATCATAACAACAAACGACAAAATACCACTTTTTGATATCTGTCAGTCAGACATCCTCTAATCCACGCTAATATTCTATAATCCAAACCCATTTTATCAATTTATGTCTACCATGCTGTGTTCGGTCAAAGGCCTAAGCAAAATACAAAAGTATCATGGTGTATCCATTCCCGTTGTTATAGAATGTGAACAAGTTGCTAAAACATGACCTTTCTTTAGTAAACACATGTTGCTCATTGCAAAGTAGAGATTAATCGTCAACTCATTTCTGTTTCCAAAACCTTCACCAGCACTCCTGAGATACTAATTGGTCGATAGTGGGATGCATTGGTCTTTGCACCTCCCTTGCGTAATGGGATTACCATACATTCTTTCCATTCCTGCGGAATCTTCCCTGTTCTGAGACTCATATTAAACATCCTGGTCAAAGGAATGGCGTCTTCAGCTGAAAACCCTTTTTTGCACACGTACTGATACACCCATCAGTCCCTATTGGTGAATTTTTATACAGTTTGTGCAACAGTTCTAATACCTCGTCCTCATACACCCGAGTTTCTTCATCCAGTGAAGAGGTAGCAACGAACCCAATGTTGTATTCACCACGTTGATAGCATTTGGCAAGATGGACACTCATTAGGTTAACAACCACTTCTGCATATCTCAGCCTCACACCATATGCATTCAAGAGAATTATTCTTTCATATCCATTCTTTCTTTTGCTTGCAGCATATCGATAGAATTCTTGTGGGTTGTCTTTAGTACGCAGAGCCAGTTTCTTTTCAGACTTTGCTTTCCGTACAACATTTGTGACTATTCTAGCCTGCTGCTTATAATTATCACAACGGCCTTCATCCTTATGCACAGACGGTATTCCTTTCAGAAAGTCCTTTTCTTACGAATCTCTTGCTTAATAAGATTGGACATTGATTTCCCTCCTACTCTATTTATTCTGAGAACTCTCCGGCACATTCCGATATTGCATTGTTTTTTTAAGTTAAGTTAAGTTTAAGTGTTTTTTTAAATGCTTCCCATCCAACTAGAGATTCTAGTTTGATGAACTCGGTATACTCCTCAACTGGTCACAATTTCCTGCTTTGTAGTTCAGGATGTAATCCTTTCTTAATGGAACATTCATGAACTTAGAGACTTGCCAAGTGAGTACCGCATGATTACTGTCTCTGTCCATTAATATTCATTTTAGAAGCTACATATTTTTTTAAATAAAATATTGATAAATAAAAAAATTGATGAATGTGTAAACTTTAGTTATCTGTATTTGACTTATCTGTAATGAAAATGTCGACCAGTATAATTGTTATCCAGTAACAATGTACGTCCTATCCTTGACAAGCGTAAGGTTGTTAAGATGGTAGTCGGTGTTTTGAATCATCATATACCGTTAAATAATACTGGACAGTTAACCTTATTGACTTCATATGAGTGCAACCATCTGTTGTTTCCCAAAGGTATCGCAAATGCATTTAATAATTATGTTAGTAAGTCATTCACTTTGTTTTCTGTTAAATGGAACTTGAATTTTATGTTATTTTTTAACCAAATCACTAGGAAGAAAGTAGAAAAAACCAGGTTTGATATGTTTCTCTATATTTCAAAATATATATCTAAGGGTAACACTAATCAGAAGATTTAAATTGTATACTCAGAAACCATTAACTACATAACCGAATTCAGGTTTAACATGAAAAGAAGTTTGGAGGTTATACTGAAGGAAGATAGCCTCTAGACGAAATTAACTCTTTTTAAATACGTTTGTCTCGATTTTGTAATCCTAAATGGCAACTGAATGCTAACGACTCACATAATGTATGTAAGTGTTGTATGGTGTGAAATATCAAATGAAATCCAAACAAAGACGAATTCAAATTCATAAAAACTGAGCATAATTAACTTAATCATCTAAATCGTTTTTATTTATTGCTGTTATCTGTATTTATTTTATCGTCATGATCATTATTCTTATTATTAATGTGTCTATTGATTAACCCAGCATAAATTCGCTTTTTTTATACTGTGTTATTTTTTATTTTAACATAAATTAGAATAAAGCTACGTATAGAAGCTGCATATACTGTTATATTCCTTTCTCCATCTGGTGTTCCCTTTCCAAAAAATTGTCAGTTCCACAAGACAACAAAAACCTCCTAAACTACAAGACCGTCGTAATCCTTTATATAGCTATTAAATAAACAATACCGATTTAGCAGCTTCTACGACAATATAAAGCTTCTCTAACACCTCAGATATAGCAGACTATAGAAAAATCTCTAACCTCCTTAGTTACAAAACATCAGTTGGCCTGCTACATGAATGGAAGTAGAAAGGAAACAAAACTAAAATGCAAATTAGGGCATCTTAATGCGTCTGCTCATTTCCCTAACTTTGTTAACTGGGAGGAGTAGAAGGTGACATTTTCATGCTTGCAGATATGGTTCGCATGTGTTTGCTAAGTAACGCACAAGTTTTCTCGTTAAGTGGCAAAGTTATCGTTTAATATATTGCCATGCTTGGATTATTATTTATTTTTTGTACGTGATATGAATAAACCAGATTTTATTTGCATTTTAGTCTGCTATTGAAGATTGAAATGTATGTTGTGTTCTGTGTTTGTATGGTTTTGTATGCCGATGGAACCTTAGAGCAAAAGATTAAAATAAGCAGGGATCTATGAAGCAATCGATTTAATCCAAACATGCACACTGGAATACATGCGCATGGATAAAGAGATGTAAAGATCACAGCAAAAGTAAGGTGTATAAACAAATCTATCCATCTTCAATAACAGATGAGAGTCGTGATAATATTCCAATTATAAAATAAGTCTGCAAACAGATAAGAAGCATAAACCGAATGTGGTATCATATTAATTTAAGATAGGTAAGATATATTTAAGATAAGTAGAGAAATGTGTGATAAACGCAGATTATAAAACTATTCATAAAAATCTTGTAACGCGTTTTCAGTCTTACAGAGAAACTAAGCAACAAGCTTTTAACCAGAACTTATTTTGGAAATTGGAGCTTATTAAGTTGTCTTTACTCTCGTCAGTGCCGAGGTTGAGTATTACTGAGATAAAGAGCCAAAAGGCTTCAAGAGGTTGAGTATATTTCCATTTAGCTAGATAAGAGGGGATTTAATTTAGAATTTCTGTCGATAACGATGTGTACTAAAGGGAAAGCAATAGAATACTACATAAAATGTTTTTTTTTTTTTTTGCGGGGGAGGTATTTATTTTTCATCTTCCTTAATTTTCATTAATTTTCATTAGTTTATTCATTAATTTATTTCATATTTCCCTTAGCATATTAGGCGTTCATAAACTCAGGTTTACTAGCATAGAAATAGGATCCTTTCTCCTATTCTGCACTTTATGGGTCAACTGCGTGTGTTAATTGTTAGTGTGTAATGTGACATAGTGTCAGTGGGTTGACGGAACACTCTTCCACTTCTTTATGAGACTTGATAATCCACCTTCACTCGAAAAAATTACTTTCAAAAAGTTCCTTCTTGTTATCGTTTTGTTTTCATTTTTGTTACAATGGTATTGTATTAGTCATAGGAATTTTTAATTTTCTGATACTAACTGTGAGTTTTCAAGTTATTTTGTATTTCATTTCACTTCTAAAACATAAGTATAAGATTCTAATGATGAAATGACTGTGGATGCTATTAGATTATAGCAATTGTTAAAACAGATTCATCCTATTCTCCGCAAGTATACAGATGAATAACTGCTTTTCAAGAATTTTTATGGAAATACTTCAAACTGAATTTTACGTCCTTTCAGAAGGACGTAACGCATTCTTTTCTCTGAATACAACTTTTGCAACATTCAACTCTAAAAGTTACCTTAGAAAGAAAAGTTACGAACAACATATGAAAGGAATAAATATGGCATTAAAAAGAGTCCGTATAAGTCTGCCATCAGAAATCTCATTAGCAGACTTAAAACAAGAAATGGCTCAGAACATACAAGAGACGAAGTTGAAATGTGCCCACAGAAGAGAACTGCGCTGGCATTCATGCTCTCGTGTAAACAGGTGATCACGAGTTGCTTTCGCAAAACCACATCCATTTCGTAGTGTTTCCAGCGTTTCTTAAATGATGTTGCGCATGAAGTGGATGACCGCTTTGTATCCCGAAGTGTGTTTTCACATGGATGTTTATAGCCCTCTCAAGTATCGAAGATATATATTATCTGGCTCCCACCCACGAAAGGTTTATTTGAAAACCTATAGTACACTCGTACCGTAGGTGAACTAAGGAGTTTTTTGTTATTCATTTTATATATATTTTTGTATTTTTATTTTTTAAATAATCCAAAAACCCTTTTCTAGATACAAAATGTCGAACATTTTCCAGCCATTTCAGGCCTTCAGTAAGCGCGGAGGGGGGCACTTTCACACCGGTCTATGAAATTGATCTAACATTTGAATATCAAGAAGATATGACTTCTTCACTATTTGGCTTTGGATTCCTTTAAGATTTCATATTAACGAGGATGTTGATAATAATAATAATAATATATTTATTTTTAATACACTGTATTTACACCAAAGTAGTTACAGTAAATTAATCTTTCTTATTATTGTATTGGTCCGGGATGAGGGTACAATGGATCAACTTAAACACGAAAGCTTATATTAAGCTTATCTAATGATGACATTATTTATTTTGCATTAGTTTCATGCACTATTGGAAGCAGATACATACATAATAAACCTAATACATGCTACCTAAAACTCTTTTGTCATCAGGTTTATCAAATATTAGCATTTCATCCCAAGCGCATGCACGCACAAGGAATGCAATGATGCGTTACTTAATCGGAAAGCCTGAAGAGTACAGTGCTGGAAGGAATGTAGGATGCCTATTTCTCTCTCATGATTATGCCCTTAAGTCCATTTTAGGATAATACAGTTTGTTAGGTTTCTGCTTTAAGAATATCGTTTGTTTAATAAACCTGAAAGGAACACAGAAGCTCTGAGTAGCTTTTTCCATAGAGAATACAAGATGCAATTAGTAGTGTGAGGTCTTCGTACACGATTTTCTATTCTTTAGTTCACATCAAAGAAATATTTTATCATAACTATAATGTAATACATGTTTTCTTGTTGGTATTTTATGTTCACTGTTTTATAGTGCAAAAAAAGCTGGCATCGTCTCCTTATCAAAATATCAGTTTTATCATTTTATACTGTAATGATATGAATCCATTTAACTTATAGTCTGCACAGAATGCATACGCTGTCACAGCATAGTGCTTTGTATAGTGATATTTTTATATTTGGAACAACGAAGTATTTTAATCTATATACAAAACTTGCTTTCTATTTCTTGGTTGTGTTTGCTTTACAGCCGATTTATGTTGCTATTCGGGTTCATATCAATATGAAGTTAAATTCGAAAATATCGTATTTTTTCATCTGGAGTGATCATGGTCGTTTTACTGTTGTATGTATTTTATATGTTGAAGGATGAATGCTGAATTGTGCTACACTTAATGTGAAATGGTTGAGTCAGTGGATTCCTGATTATTATTAATTTTTATCTTATCACAGGTTATAGATTAATAGAGTTCTTGATCAGCCATGCAGTAATATTTACCGTTTTCTTAGGTTAGGTTTCATTATAACTAAATTTAGTTTCGCATGTTTGCATATATGCATGATTAGATTGGTTTTTAACATGCAAATTTACGTCCAGATTTAAAGATTTTATTTATTCATTTTATTATAATTAAACCTAGTCCTGCTTTCTGTTGTTTGGTATCTTCGGGCAAGATGTCATCGATTCTTTATCCTTTATTTGGTCAATTTTGTGAATTACAAAATTCTGTTTTTCTTACGATTTCTTATCTCCAATCGGATCTGTAGTCCAAGTGGGGATAAGACAAAGCACTTTGTGAGTGGATGGATCTTTCTCTATAGGTAGGATGGAATTTACAAACTAATGGATAAAAGCCTTTTGTCAGCTATTAGAAATATTTTTCCTCTTTTATGAGTTGTGTTTTATGGTTTCAAAGGCTGCTATTCGAGGAATAAAATCTAGCATTTCGTTGATGTGAGTGTTGTTTTATATTATTTTGTGCGGGTATTAATAAGCCTTTGTAACATTTCTATTATGCACTTATCTGGTTGTAAAGCAACTTCGGTTACCTTATATTTAATTTTTAGAACTGCGTTCCGTAATATATCTTTCATGGCTTGCACAGTATAACTTGTCTATGTATATCTAAGATTATATTCTGTGTTATTCAAGAATTTCGGCTTGTTTTTGTGCCCATCTGAATTTTCTTTATAACTTTCTTATATATTTTCCGGGTGTGAATTTAATGTTATTTCATAAAACATGCACAGAATTTCTTGAGTGACTATTTCTTTGTTTATTATTTTTTCATATTGCTTTTAAGATGAGGAACATTGCAAGAAACCTGTTCGAAGTATGCAGGGGGAGTTTTGGTCGTTTTACTATGCTGGTTTATAGGCACGCGATCCAATCATTTAGTTCATTAAGCAAATTCAACATTTCTGTTTGGTTGCTTATAAAAAGCATTTTCATTAGCCGGTGATTACAGGCACACGGATTTTTATTTTTACTATTCAGTTTTGTTTGGTAAATATTGGTATCACTTTTTTTTTCTTATTGTGTGTCTGCAGTGTGTGTGTTATTGAAAGAAAGGGATTTAGTAGGATTTTGTTTCATTTCATAATTGGTAGCAGATGCGTCTGGAAGGACCAATATATCAATAACGTCAGCATGAGTTCTAAGATAAGGTGTAATCTAAGCTGTTTTCGAATGCTTCTGATGTTATGTGCCGAATAGAGACCCCCCCCCACACACACACTCAAGTCAGTGCGTTGCATCTCTTTAAAACGTAAATCAAGGAGTTTCCTTCACTTCTTTTTGAAGTGATGAAAGTTTACTTTCACTCGCGCCTATCTGTTTTCTGAACTTTTTATTTTCTTAGACTTTAATGTTTATGACTTCCTCAAGAATATCTTTCCATCTGCGATACACAAAAATTGATAATGGTTTTCTTTTTATGTTTTAGTTCCTGGCAAAATAGATGCTGGTAGAAAGGTGGTAAATATTCCGAGAGGAAGTCTGGTGCATTATCATGGGTTACGTTCAAGCCCTTGGTAGTATTTTTCAGAATTTCTGACATTGGCTCTTATAAACTTGCTTGTGAGACAGATTATGACAGTAGCAGCTCTTAGCAAAGCCATTTTTTTTGTAGAAGGGTGATGAGAAAAGCGGGTTTACGATCTGAATGTTGTTTAGGCTGTAGAGAAGCACTAAACGTGAGATCGACAACTTTCAAAATTGCTTTTCTTAGATGTTCTGTAGGTGCAGTTTTAAGGAGGCCATTTATGAGAAGATTTTCTTTATATTGTTCTTGATTTAAAAGTTCATACCATGCTGTTGTTTTAAGGTATCAAGTCACTAAGCGGTTTTAGAATGTCTTTTTTATTAGATTGTGCTCTCTGTCAGTGAGTACATAAAAGCTATTTTAATATTACCTACAATTTGCAGGACATGTGCACTGCAAAATCCTTGTATTCATTGATTCTTTATTTATTCATTCTACTTGTCGACACTTTCTTGGACAAGAGTTATTATGCAGGATTTTGTAATCGCGTAATAAATTTAAAGAATTCGAAGTAGAAAATATACTTTTTTTTCTTTTCAGTTCTTCTTCTGATTCTCTTTCTGCGTCTGCTAGAATCGGCTGTGTTGTATTTAAATACTGCAATTCTTTGTTCTTCCTGCATTAAACGCACTTCCATTCCTCACGGCCTTTTTTTTTTTTTTTGAACTTTCATTTCAGGTTGATCCGAAAAGCTAGAATATACAAATTATATATTTTTAAGCCATTTTCTACACGTTACATGATTTCCTTCAGAGGATAAATCATTCAGACATTTCTTACACTTCATTACTCACCATATCTCCTTAGAGCGACTGCGGCGTAAATGTAAAAAATGAGAACCCCTTTGTTCTCCGGTTAGCAAATGCAGTCTCTGTTGTACACAAATTTCAGCACACAGGTTGAGTTCTAAACTACTTGTTTGATTTCAATGATTTATGCATTACTGTCTTCATCGTGATAAGTGAAACAACATTGAAATACTTTCTGATTTTTAAAATGGCAAGGAGAAATCTGATTTAAAACTCTAGAAACACGATCGCAGTAAAATGGGTATGATTTCATATTTACACAGCACCCTCTAATATAATTTATTATTATTTTTTTATTTATTTTTTTATTGTTCTTTCAAATATTTACATATGTACAATGATCATCTATTCAGTATATTATTTTACAACGTTCAGCACTTTGTGCTACATATAATGAGATTTAAATATTAATGATGATAACAGTTTTTTTTATATAACAATCATAAAAATAATTTACAATTATATTGTTCAGAGTTACATAAGTTGTATAATATTACATGTTGTGGTTTACTATTTTTTTTTTTTTTTCAAATTTGAAAAGGTGTGATTATACAACAGTATTTACACACATGCAATCTGAATATTATGTGTCCTTATTTTCACAAACATACGGTGTAAACTCATGATTTACTTTTAAAATAATTTTTTTTTTTTACATTATACACATTTGTTACAGTTATTATATACATTACATACATTTGTTACAATTATTATATACATTACATTCATTTGTTTACATATGATACATTACTTACATTTGTTTACATGTGATATTTACATTACGTACATTTGTTTACATGTGATATTTACATTACGTACATTTGTTTACATGTGATATTTACATTACGTACATTGGTTTATATATAATACATACATTGGTTTTCTTGTGATACGTACATTACATGTATTTCGTTACATATGATACATATTGGATGAGAACTAATTTTTTTTCCTTTCATCCTCGAAGCTTAAATGTACGCTTATCTGAGGATGACACCAGTTGGTTATTATGTTTTTTTTTGTTTTTTTTTTTGCTGTGTTAGGATGCTACGGAATCTATGATTGAGAAATTCGCGCGCGCGCACGCACACACACACACACACACACACACACACACACACACACACACACACACACACACACACACACACACACACACACACACACACACACACACACACACACACACACACACACACACACACACACACACACACACACACACACAAAATAAATTGGAATGTACTGATGCGTCGCTGAACTGGAAGTCTGAGCGAATATATTGTGTTTCATTAAGTTTGTATGGTATTTTGGGTGCGGGTTTCTTGTTCGTAGTATGTCCTTAGAGCTCTTTTCAGGCTATTGTAGTTTGTAAGGTTTCTGTATTCAAAAGGTAATTTGTTTATCAAGTCTGGGATGTAGAAGTTTCGCGTGGCCTTTCCGTAGTGATTATTGTATTTATATGTGATATAATTAGTAGTCTGAGGTCTTGTTATACGGTATGTATTTCTAACTGTCCTGTAGTTGGCATCGAAATAATGTTTTAGCAAGGCTGCATAGTGACATAAATGTTTTGCTGTCAGTATTTTGTGTTCTGCCATTGCAATGTTTATAAGGTCGTGATTTTCTCTTTGTTCCCAAAAGATCAGTTTTGTCATTTTGTACTGTAGCGACATTAATCTATTTAATTTGTAGGGTGCGCAGAAAGCATACGTTGTTATAGCGTATCTTAGTATATTTTGGCATAGTGCTTTGTATATTAGTGTTTTAGGAGTAACGGGAACTATGTCTTTTAATCTGTAGAGTTTGCCACTTATTGTTCGGAGTTTGTTGTGTAGATGTTTTATATGGCTATTCCAGTTCATATCTGCATCGAGGTAAATTCCAAGGTATCGTATTGTTTCAACCTGAGTGATTGTAGTGGTTTCGCTGTTCTGTGTGTTTTTTGTGATGGAAAGTAGATGTTGGATGGTTATATATTTGTTATCAACTGGTCGCGTCAGTGGATTTCTGAATATCATTAATTTTGTCTTTTCTGAGTTTAGGTATATGGAGTTTTTCGTGAGCCAGTCTATGATCAGATTTATATCATGTTGCATATTTGTTTGGGCTATTATAATAACAATAATAATAATAATAATAAATTCACTAGAAATAATACGCTTCGAAAATGCAATGTTCTTTCTTGTAATTTCCATAATGCATAAATAGACTACAGAAAACAAAGCGAAAATAATGAAAAGTTTACTTGTAAACTGGGTTAATCTTTTGCTGGCGCAATAGCTGCTGGAGAAGAAAAACGATTCTTTTTCTGAATATTAAGATACAATAAATGTGTTCCAATAACTACATTAAATACTTTATCAAATATATTACATTACCAGGAAGACAAATTAACAAGATAAATATACCAATGAAATCTTATGCGTGGAATTAACAGAACCAATAACAAAATTAACTGAGCATCAGATAAAATATTACAATTATTACGTCAACAATAGATACAATTAAACTAACAATTTAGCTAAGAATTAAATATCATTTACTTTCGATCTAACCATTGTTATCAATAATGACGTGAAGGGGTTATTATACCATTCTACTATTACTGAATTCACGGGTCGGTGCAGCAGAAGTGGAATATGGTTAGGTAGGTGAAGAGTTTTATTATATACGAGTATATAGAAGGATGCAAAAAGGATCACAATTTCAAAATTTATTATTTCTCTCCGTCGTATTTAATCCAGATGAATTAAGCATCAATATAATATCTAAATATAATACGTGTGTGTGTTTTTATAACTGGCAAAGAAAAGCTGCAGCATATCATCATTAAGCGTAGTGTCAATGTGTTTGCTTTTATTTCACTTACTGTAATCGGTGAATGAATAATATTGTCTAGATATAGCAGTATTTACGAGTGAAAAGAGTGGATTATATATACTGTACATTCATAAGGAGTGATTAAGTAAATTTATAGTTTGGTGGATGATGCAGTGAAATGTACTGTTATAGTGCTTTACGTAGTGGTCAGTTACTAAATGTCCTTGCATCATTCGCTATTACTGTGCAAGCGACACATTACCAAAAATAGAGATAAATTCAGGCTACTCTGTTTCTACACATTTTAAATTCAAATATACTTATATTCATTATTTTAAACATTCAATGACTGAGTTTACAGCAACAAAAACAAGAGAAAAACCTTTCAAATTATTATTGCATATTTATTGATTTCCAGTTATACAAAAAGTAACTCCTTCACGCATACATGAAGATGTCAAAACTGTCAGTTTCAAATTGTTTTCTCTTGTTAAAAACAAAAACAAACTACTTTCCAGCCTGAATAGCTGATTGTTTATCGTATCCGCTATACACACTGAGGGCTAGAAACAACAAGAAAAAGGTTCCATGTTTAGTCTCTAGACCACGAAATCCAGATTAGGTAAAAAACATAAGTAACTCTCTGTTAAGCAAGTCGCTGTGTTCTGGATATGCACCATCAAGATGTTATAACAACATTGTATGTTTAGATCGCTTTGCAGTTTATAGTGTTCGAATCTGAGCAAAAGAGAAGTAAAGTTCAGAACGAAAAAAGAATATCAAGATTTTTAGAGGTTGAAGAGACTTTGGGAGCGATGTGTTTATGCCAGGATAGGGTAGTTGTTCAAGTCAAGCCAAGATGAGAAAATTGATCTCGGTAATAAGTGGAATGAGGTATGGCCCTTACTCCTAGGAATAACTCAGAATTTTGTATTGTAGTATTAAAATGTACTCAAATATCTTCACCCAACATGAGGATAGTTATGAAGTCGTTGCTCTTGAAGACTGAATCACCTGAGTAGTACGAATTTATAAATGACAAATACCTTCATCAGAAAGCAATTAATGTAAATGAACGTTAGTGAGAGAGAGAAGATGACTGATGCTTAGTGATGTAGTGCAGGAAGAGTGTATTTAAAATCCCAGAGCCTTGGGATGCCTCAGAATTAATAAAAAATCAGATGAGAAGAAATTATCCACATTGACAATTAAGGAAGTTTCAGAGAGAAAGCTGGCAATGTAGTCCCAATGGGCAGGAAGGGAACACTAAGAGGGGGTACCGTGATAAACATTTCTTGGAAATATCAAGCGCGATCCAATATAATTCTCAAAATCTTTCCGTGGCTTGTATAAAAGTAGGAGAAAGTTAGCTTAGAGGTTATCCCTAGAACGAAATTGGCAGATTTCGTATTGGAGGTCTCTGATTTAACGATAGGTCTCCAGACATTTAAGAAAGTAGTTGAAGACGACCTCCTATATCATTTTTGAGAGTATTGAAATGACAGCAATCGGACCATAGTTTGATATTTGACATTTTCGCGCTTTTTCGAAACAGGTTCTATAAACGTTTTCGTCCATGCAGTTCTAGATGCCAGGTGCTGTGGGTAGGACAGCTTGTAAAGGTGAGATAGAAGAATTGATTGTTACATCTGCAAGACAAGCTCTTAACACAAATGGAAAGTTACCATTTCGTTTGGGAACTTAATATCTAGGTCATTAAGTATTTTCTAGATGCCCTTCTATCGAAAGATCAGAAGAGTCATACGGAAAGTGGTTTGTGGAATAGTGAGTGAAAATTTGGCTTTGTTGACTAAAAATTGTTGAAGCAAAAGATGTTAAGTCTGCCCCTAATCTTTACCAGATGTTCAAATTGATGATCCAATTGCACAAATTAATCACTTCCCGAGATCGAAAATAAGTTAGTTGTAAAGAAGTAAGTTTTAGAGGAAAGTCTTGGACAGATAATCAGAAAGGGGTACCACAGAATTCGGTTAAAGTCTTTGTTGTTGGCATATTTATTAATGGTCTTAGTTCGTATATTAGAATTAAAATTTCCTTCTTTGCGTATCTCATAAAACTAGGTTCGTATTTGCTATTTAAGATAAATTAAATTTTACTACAGGATTTTCTTGAAATACTAAAAGAATGAACGATCCAGTAAAGTCAGGTTTGAAATTGACGATGAACAAATGCCTGTTCATGCAATTTGCTAAAAGGATAAGATCATAGAGAGGTAAGATAAATCCAGGTTTTATATAAAATAAAGAATAGAAGTTTTAGGTGAATACTTAAGTGTTTTTTTTTGTTGTTGTTGTTTTTGTTTAGCAGCTCTGCAGTAAGCTTCTGGTATTGGCACCACAGTTTTCAAGATAAATAACGACTTTAATAAAAATATAACTCTCCAATATTCGTAAGTCGTTAGACTTACATCGTCAGAGGAATTAGTAAACATTGTGCCGGAACGATACTAGAAAGAATTAAATACCCATTTTTATTATAGTTATTTATTTATATGTACCTTGGGCCAATATAACCCTCCAAACTCTCGGGGGGACCCTGTAACCCCTAGACAGCGCGTCCCCTGGGTGGCGGATAGGAGAGCCATCCATGTGTGTGTGTGTGTGTGTGTGTGTGTGCGTGCGTGTGTACGTGTGTGCTGTGTGTGTATATGGTGGGGTGGTCCGAATATACCGAATAAGGACTCGTGGACCAATAGGCCCATAAGGGGCAATCATCTTGATTGTAAGGGAAGCGGCACGCTCATGGACCCCCTCGCTGGATCTATTCTCTCCTTCTTCTACTTTGAGGAAGATCCGCTTATTTAATCTTTCCTATAAGGCCTTATCAGCCAACTCTTTTTATTTTATGACCCTTATGCTAGTAGAGTACTCGAGGGCCATGGGGTCTTTTCATTGCTGGCCATACAACTATGCCTTCTCTATAAACCTTACTAGAATTCTGTAATCTACTATTTCCCCCTTCAATGTACCCTATTCCTCCTATGGGTTTAAATTCGGAAGATGGCTAGTTCAGAAGACTTTCTTCTGAACTAGCCATCTGAACTAAGACATAACTCCCTTTCAACACAGCTAAAACATTATAAATTATGGAATGAAAGAATAATAGAAGCTAGAATAAAAATAGATTGAGGCTATTTAACAATAATTGGTTTATATGCCCCAGAATAGGGAAGAGAACAGGATAATATTGATTTTCATAATCAGCTACAAAACATATATAATAAAATAAATAAAAATGATTACTTAATTTTAGGAGGAGGAGGCTTAAATGCAAGAACTAGAAACACGAAAATTAATAATAATATAGGAATACATATAGAACATACTCTAAACAGGAATGGTAAAAGAGGTATTGACTTTGTAGTTTATAATAAGCTAAAAATAATGAATTCCTTCTATAAACATAAAGACATACATAAATAGGATGGAAATCAATATTAGATTATTTTATATTAAATGAAAAGACATCAAAAATTTCACTTGATTTTAGAGTTCACAGAGCATATGAATTAAGCAGTACTACTTCCTTGTTAAAATAAAATTAAGATTACCACCTAAGTGGCTACAAGTAACAAGAACAGAGAAAAAAATTGAAAAATTTGTTTATAAAACTAGACTATTGAATGACACAAATGTACAATGGTTATATGAACAAAGAATTAACCAATATCTAGATAAAATGAAGAAATAGGAATAGAATGGCTTAATATAAAAATTATACTAAATGCAGCAGCAAATGAAGCTTAGGAAAGACCAAAAAATTCAATAAAACGAAAAAACTGAAGATCTGGGGTTATACAATGAAAGAAGTAATCAAAAAGAAAAAAGAAGCCTATCACAAATGGTTAAGCAGGAAAATATTAGAAGATGAAATAGAATATAAAAGAAAGAGCCATAGCTAAAAGAAAGGTCAGAAAAAGAGATAGAGAATCATGGAACAAATTTGTTTCTTATTTAGAACATGATTTATATAAACCAAGACCCAATGTACATAAAATTTTGAAACACTTAAATGCAGATACCAAAGAAAACATAAAATTAAACACCGAATTGAAATTAGAAGAATTTCTACATTTCAACACAGAATTGTGGTGAGATAAATATTTTAAAAAAGATAACTGGCAAACAATTAACGAAAATGAAAAGGAAATAAATAAAGAAGAATTATAAATCAGCCTGAAAGAAACAAGAAACGGAAAATCACCTGGAGAAGATAAGCTAGGTTCAGAACTATATAAATACGCAGGAACAAGAATCAAAGAAAGACTCTTATTATTTTGAAATAAAATGTATTCAACTGGTATCCCCCCAATAGAATGGAAAAAAACAATTGTGATTCCTATCTTTAAAAAAGGAAATAGAGATGACCCTAAAAACTATAGAGGTATCAGTATACTAAATTCCTGTTACAAAATATATAGCAGAATCTTAAATAGCATACTAATGAATTATTCCGAAAACTTTATTTTAGAAGTACAGAATGGATTTAGAAAAGGACGATCATGTATAGACCCGGCCTTTTGCCTAAAATTAATAATAGATAAAAGAAAAGAATACAATTTAGAAACACATATTGCATTTATTGACTTTGAAAAAGCATTTCTCAAAGTTAAAAGAAATATATTATTTAACATATTAAAAGAAAGAAAAATACCAAATAATATCCTAAAAGCTATCACAAGTATATATGAAAATAATCAAATACAAATAGGATTAAATCACGAGCTATCATATACGAGAGAGAAAAACCAAGAGGTCTGACAGGGATGTCCACTCTCAGCAACTCTTTTTAATATCTATTTAAATGAAATAATAATAAAATGGAATAAAAATGTACATCATAGAATTAAACTTTCTTCTACAGTAAACTTAAACACTCTCCTCTTTGCCGACGACCAAATAATAATTACGAATTCTGAAGATAAACTACAGAAAGCTATTTTAGATCAAATTAAGATATTGAAAGATTATGGTATGATAATACCAAGAGAAAAATCAAAAACTATGGCCTTTGAAGGACAAGATCCATCAAGAACTAAAATAGTAATAGATAACAAGAACGATCACATATGAAAATGAAAAAGATATAAACGTAAACATTGCAAAATATTTAAAAATAACAGGTAACTCTATATTTAAACCAAACCTAGTTCAAAAACAAAAAAGGCTAAAAGTATACAATACATTAGCCTTACCGGCCTTAATGTATGGAAGCAAAATCTGAACAATAAAACAAAAAGACAAACAAAGATTAACAACAGCAGAAATGAAGTTTATGAGAAAAACTGCAAAGTATACCCTATTTGATCACAAAAGAAATGAAGAAATTATGAAAGAATTAAACCAAGAACCAGTAATAGAAAAAATTAAAAAATATAAACATAAATGGATGGAACATGTTCAAAGAATGAAAACAGGATGATTACCAAAACAAGCTTTAAAGTACAAGCCATTAGGGAAAAGAAAACCAGGATGTCCTCTTAAACGATTCAACGAATGACTTCTAAGGCCGAACAGGCCATGCTAGGCCTAAATCGTTGATACGCATGATGATGATGATGATGATGACGATGTGATGACCTTGGGAAATTCTCATAATATCTACTATGTGGTGCCAAGGATTTGGCGATAGTAGTAGTATATATAGAGTTGAGGTTTAGAGAGCAATTTTCTAAAGTAGCCAAGGTGGCGGACAGGATTACTTGGTTTTTGAAGAACACACTAACAAGCACAGAAATGAGAGATATCTTTCCTCTTTAAACAGTCTTGATACGATCACATCTGGATTCTGTCCTCAGGGAACAATCTCCGTAGGACAGTACCCTCCATGTGGTACTCAAATTGTAATATTTGTATCCCAAAATAACTTTACATGTTTCCACATTAAATTGATATCCGTAATGTTTTGCCCATAACTGTCAAACTTATTCAAATCATCTTGAAAGCTATCTACGTCACCTAGATTAGATATTACACTACCGAAATGTACAGCATGAGCAAACAGCTGAATATCTCTCTTCAAATTATTTCCTGTATAATTTATGTACAAATTAAACACCAGTGGTCACTGCACAGAACCCTGTGGCAAACCACCCGTAACCCATCTTCTCCTGGATTCTGCATCTCCACATATCAATTTATGGTGTCTGTCCATTAGCCACCCTTTTATCCATATCACCAGTTTCATATCAATCCCCGTTTGTTGCGGATTTCAAAAGAGAGTTCCCTGTGGTATCCTGTCAAATGCCTTTGCAAAATCCAGCAATATCATCGTGTAGTCATTCCCGTTATCCAACTCTAATATAAAAAGATCGTAGATTACTAAGTCATGATATACTCTTCACAAAAACGTGCTGTCCCTCATAGAGTATGATATATTTATCCAATCATTCCTGAATTATAATTTTTGACCAACCTTTCATTTCTTTTCCACAGCTCCTGGAATACTGGTTGGTCTATAATTTGCTGCCATAGACTTACATCTCCCTTAATGCAAAGGAATTATTTTGTCCTCCTTCCACTCTCTGTGACTTTACCAGAGCTGAGACTTAAATAACCAGTCCAGTCATAGGCATTACCAGTTACCCTGCACATTCTTTGAAAACAGTCCAATCCCTGAGCTGTATTTGCATTCACATTTTACAATTCCCTAAGTACCCCCCATTCATTGACCTGTGTTAAGCTTACCTAATGATGACATTAGTTATTTTGCATTGGTTTCATGCACTACTGGAAGCAGATACATAAATAATAAACCTAATACATCCTACCTAAAACTCTTTTGTCATCAGGTTTATCAAATATTAGCATTTCACATACACACATTCCCAAGCGCATGCACGCACAAGGAATGCAATGATGCGTTACTGAACCGGAAAGCCTGAAGAGTACAGTGCCTGGAAAGATTTTCTATTCTTTAGTTCACATCAAAGAAATATTTTATCATAGCTATAATGTAATACATGTTTTGTTGTTGGTATTTTATGTTCACTGTTTTATAGTGCAAAAAAAGCTGGCATCGTCTCCTTATCAAAAGATCAGTTTTATCATTTTATACTGTAATGATATGAATCCATTTAACATATAGTCTGCACAGAATGCATACGCTGTCACAGCATAGTGCTTTGTATATTGATATTTTTATATTTTTAGCAACAAAGTCTTTCTATTTCTTTCTATTTCTGCTTTCTATTTCTTGGTTGTGTTTGTTTTGCAGGCGATTTATGTTGCTATTCGGGTTCATATCAATATGAAGTTAAATTCGAAAATATCGTATTTTTTCATCCGGAGTGATCATGGTCGTTTTACTGTTGTATGTATTTTGTATGTTGGTGGAAGAATGCTGAATTGTGAAACACTTAATGAGAAATGATTGAGTCAGTGTATGCCTGATTATTATTAAATTTTATGTTATCACAGGTTTTAGATTAATAGAGTTCTTGATCAGCCATACAGTAATATTGACTGTTTTCTGTAAATATTACTGTATGGCTGAAACCTAACCAGTAATATTTACTGGTTAGGTTTCATTATGACTAAATTTAGTTTCGCATGTTTGCATATATGTATTATTAGATTAGTTTTTAACATGCAAATTTACGTCCAGTTTTAAAGATTTTACTTATTCATTTTAGTATAATTAAACCTAGTCCTGCTTTCTGTTGTTTGGTATCTTCGGGTAAGATGTCAACGATTCTTTATTCTTCATTTGGTCAAGTTTTGTGAATTACAAAATTCTGTTTTTCTTACGATTTCTTATCTCCACTCGGATCTGTAGTCCGAGTAGGGATAAGACAAAGTACTTTGTGAGTGGATGGATCTTTCTCTGTAGGTAGAATGGAATTTACAATGTAATGGATAAAAGGCTTTTGTCAGCTATTAGAAATATTTTTCCTCTTTTATGAGTTGTGTTTTATGGTTTCAAAGGCTGCTATTCAAGTAATAAAATCTAGCATTTCGTTGATGTGAGGGTTGTTTTACATTATTTTGTGCGGATATTAATAAGCCCCTTGGGGGAGACCACACTCCTACCAGGCGCGTCCCCCGGGTGGCGGATGGGGGAAACCCAAATGGGTTGCTCTGAATAAAGAATAAAGAGCCGTGGACCAAAGGATGTAGTAGAGGCATGGCAAGCTGGCTACATTATTATGCCAGTAACTTTCATGAGCAGGAGAAAGTCTACAAACCGAGATAGTGCTACTGCGTAAGGGACAACCGACGCGCCTACTCAAAGACCACATAGAGTAGGCGAGAAATCAGCAATGTGGTCAACTAAGGATGTGAAACATGTAGCCACCCTCAACATAAGATCATTATACTGACTTGGAAAATTACAATTAGTCCAGGAAAATTTAAAAAGACTGAAATGGAGTATTTTAGGTTTATCAGAAACACATTGGTGAGGAGATGGACTCAAGGATTTACCAGAAGGAAGACTGTACTTCTCAGGAAGAAAAGATAACATACACAGAGAAGGAGTTGCATTACTAATTGAAAAGAAACTTACACACTCAGTAATTGAAATAAACCCAGCGTTTCCTAGAATAATATCAGCGAAACTTCAAGCAAATGAAAAAGGTCAAGCAATTAAAATAATCCAAATATATGCACCAGACAGTAACCATTCAGAAGAAGAAATAGAAAATTTCTATGAAGAACTACAACAGGAAATAGATAATCCCAAAAATAGAGAACTCATGATAGTGATGGGAGATTTTAATGCTAAAATAGGACTGTTCACAGCAGACAAAAAAGATGTGATGGAGAAATTTGGATACGGAGAGCTTAACGACAGAGGAGAACAATTACTCCACTTCTGTAAAGCAAACGATCTAATGATTACAAACATATTGTTCTATCAACGCCCTAATAATAAATATACATGGACATCTCCAGATGGTAATATAAAGAACTGCATAGACTATATCATCATAAACAAATAATTGAAAAGATCAGTAAATAATGTACGAACATTAAGAAGTTTTGATTTTGACACTGACCACGAAATATTAACTGCCAAAGTAAAGATAAAATTCAACAGGAAAAATAATATCAGAAAAGAAGAAATCATCAACCTATGAAAACTAAAAGATAGCTTAAGCAAAAGTCGATTTTTTGAACAGATGTGCTTGAAATTAAAACCCTCCATCTTACAGAACAGCGGAAAATACTGGGAAGAAGGAAAAGAAACAGTGTTATCAATCGCAAAAGACACTCTAGGTTCCAAACCCAAAATAAACAAACAGTGGATAACCCAAGAAATCATAGTTACCATAGAAGAGAAAAGAGAGGCCAAAATACTTGTAAACCAACAAAACAATGAACAGAATAGAGAAAAATACAGAGCACTAAAAAATAAAGTTGACAACTTATGCAAAAAATCCAAAGAAAAATGGTTAGAAGAAAAAAGCTAAGAAATGCCAAGAAGCATACCAACAAAACAACCTAAAAGTCTTCCATGATACTGTAAGAGAAATTACAAAGGAATTCTCAGCAAAAGCAGTAACAATGATAAACAACAAGATGACTGAAACCGGGAATATTGAACATATAAGAAAAATCTGGTCAAACCATTTTAAGACTATCTTCCACCAAGGAAACAAAACTACAATACCAACAATAGAAGAAAATAATGATCACCCAAAAAGTTTACAAGAAGAAGTTAGATACGCAATAAAACAGATGACAAATTGATACTATCTCTACTGAACTGTGGTCATATGGAGGCAGTATATCAATAAAATATTTAACAACCCTATTCAGTAAAATACTACAAACAGGAGAGATCCCAGATGACTGGAGAACTGGAAAGATCATCCCAATATACAAGAAAGGAGACAAAAGAGACTGCAGAAATTACAGACCAATCAATTTACTCTCTCACACCTATAAAATATTCATACAAATTATACAAAATAGATTAAAAAACACCTACGAAGAAATGATAGGCATAGAACAAGCTGGTTTCCGAGGAAACTATTCAACAATAAACCAATTTTCACATTGCACTAACTAGCAGAGTTCAGCTGGGAAGACAATAAAGAACTATATTGTTGTTTTGTGGAATTTAAACAAGCTTTCGATAACATCAACAGAGAAATCCTTCTTAAAATTCTACTAGAAAAATCAATAGACCAATATATAATACAGTTTCTGATAAAATATTACTATAAGACAAATGCAATAATTAAAAAGGACACACTCACAACAGAACCCATAGAGATCCAAAAAGGAGTGATGCAAGGATGCCTATTATCTCCATGCCTATTCAACATATATCTAGAATAAGTTGTAAATAAAGCAATAGACAATGAGCCTGGAATTAATGTCAATGGTTTAAACATAAATAATATCAAATATGCAGATGATCTTGTCCTTCTTGCAAGAACCCCAAATGAACTACAAAAGCTGATCAACAAGCTAAATGAAACCTGTAAAACATATGACATGACAATAAATATACAAAAGACAAAAGTGATGAAAATAGGGAGGAACAAAACTACCATCTCAGCCACCCTAAACGGAGAACAAATAGAACAAGTAGACAACTTCGTATACCTTGGATCAAAACTAACAGAAACAATAGATGAACTCAAAACAATCAAACACAGAATAGCGATAGGATGGACCACCATGGGAAAATTACAGAAAATCTGGAAAACAAACAAGATATCTAAACAAGCCAAAATCAAATTATATGAAGCAATAATTATACCAACAGTCATCTATGGAGCAGAAGCGTGGACAGTTAAAAAAAGAGAGGAGACAAAACTGCTGGCATTTGAAATGAAATGCTTTAGAAATAAATAGAACAAGTTGGATAGAAAAGAAAACAAACATCACAGTCAGACAAGAACTATAAAGACAATAATAGAAAAAATTAGAAAACAACAACTGAGATGGTTTGGATACACTGTACGCATGGATGCAGACAGACTTCCTAACGTCCTAATCAATACTTTTCCATCTGAAAAAAGAAGACCTGGAAGACCAAGAATTACCTGGCTGAAATTAATAAAGAACATCTCGGGATGCAGAACATATAAGGAACTTTTTCGAACAGCAAGGAATAGAGAAGACTGGAAGATCCTGTTCAAGAGAAGACTCAACCCGTCTTAGACGGAAGAGAAGAAGAAGAAGATTAATAAGCCTTTGTAGTATTTCTATTTTGCTCTTATCTGGGTGTAAGGCGACTTCTGTTATCTTATATTCAATTTTTAGAACTGCGTTCCTTAAGATATCTTTAATGGCTTGCACAGTATATCTTGTCTATGTATGTCTAAGATTATATTCTGTGTTATTCAAGTATTTTGGTTTGTTTGTGTGCTTATCTGAATTTTCTTTATAACTTTCTTATATATTTTCCGGTGCGAATTTAATGATATTTCATAAAACATGCACAGAATTTCTTGATTGACTATTTCTTTGTCTATTATTTTTTCATATTGCTTTTAAGATGAGGAACATTGCAAGAAATCTGTTCGAAGTATGCAGGGGGAGTTTTAGTCGTTTTACTATGCTAGTTTATAGGCACGCGATTCAATCATTTAGTTCATTAAGGAAATTCAACATTTCTGTTTGGTTGCTTATAAAAAGCATTTACATTAGCCGGTGATTACAGGAACACGGATTGTTATTTTTACTATTCATTTTTGTTTGGTAAATATTGGTATCCTTTTTTTTTCTTCTTTTTGTCTGCCTGCAGTGTTGCGTTATTGAAAGCAAGGAATTTAGTAGGCTTTTGTTTCATAATTGGTAGCAGATGCGTCTGGAAGGACCAATATATCAATAACGTCAGCATGAGTTTTTAGATAAGGTGTAAACTAAGCTGTTTTCGAATGCTTCTGATGTTATGTGCCGAATGTAGAGACACCGCCCCCCCCCACACACACACTCAAGTCAGTGCGTTGCATCCGTTTAAAACGTAAATCAAGGAGTTTCCTTCACTTCTTTTTGAAGAGTTGAAAGTTTACTTTCACTCGCGCCTATCTGTTTTCTGAACTTTTTATTTTCCTAGACTTTAATGTTTATCACTTCCTCCAGAATATCTTTGCATCTGCGATCTACAAAAATTGATAATGTTTTTTTTTTATGTTTTAGTTCCTTGCAAAATAGATTCTGGTAGAAAGGTGGTAAATATTCCGAGAGGAAGTCTGGTGCATTATGATGGGTTGCGTTCAAGCCCTTGGTAGTATTTTTCAAAATTTCTGACATTGGCTCTTATAAATTTGCTTCTGAGACGGACTATAACAGTAGCAGCTCTTGGCAAAGCCATTTTTTTTTGTGGAAGGGCGAAGGGAATAGTGGGTTTACGATCTGAATGTTGTTTAGGCTGTAGGCTGAAGTATTTAACTAAGTTAAATACTTCATCAAATATATTACATTACCAGGAAGAAAAATTAACAAGATAAATATACCAATGAACTGTTATGCGTGGAATAACAGAACCAATAAGAAAATTAACTGAGCATCAAATAAAATATTACACTTATTACATCAACAATAGATACAATTAAACTAACAATTTAGGTAGGAATTAAATATCATTTGCTTTCAATCTAACCATTGTTATCAATAATGACATGATGGGGGTTATTATACCATTCTACTATTACTGAATTCATAGGTAGGTGCAGCAGAAGTGGAATATGGTTAGGTAGGTGAAGAGTTTTATTATATACAAGTATATACAAGGATTCGAAAAGGATCGCACTTTCAAAATTTATTATTTCGCTCCGTCGTATTTAATCCAGATGAATTAAGCATCAATATAATATCGAAATGTAATACGTGTGTGTTTCAATAACTGACAAACAAAAGCTGCAACATATCATCATTAAGCGTAGTGTCAATGTGTTTGCTTTTATTTCACTTACTGTAATCGGTGAATGGATAATATTATCTAGATATAGCAGATATTTACGAGTGAAAAGAGTAAATTCTATATACTGTACATTCATAAGGAGTGATGAAGTAAATTTATAGTTTGGTGAATGATGCAGTGAAATGTACTGTTATAGTGCTTTACGTAGTGGTCAGTTACTAAATAGCATCATTCGCTATTACTATGCAAGCCACACATTACCTAAATAAAGATAAATTCAGGCTACTCCGTTCCTACACATTCTAAATTGAAATATACTTATATTCATTATTTTAAACATTCAATGACCGAGTTTACAGCAACAAAAATAAAAGAAAACCTTTTCAAATTATTATTGCATATTTATTGATTTCCAGTTATGCAAAAAGTAACTCCTTCACTCATACATGAAGATGACAAAATGTCAATGTTTCAAATTGTTTTCTCTTGTTAAAAACAAAAACAAACTATTTTCCAGCCTGAATAGCTGATTGTTTATCGTATCCGCTATACACACTGAGGGCTAGAAACAACAAGAAAAACGTTCCATGTTTAGTCTCTAGACCACGAAACCCAGATTAGGTAAAAAACATAAGTAATAACTCTCTGTTAAGCAAGTTGCTCTGTTCTGGATATGCACCATCAAGATGTTATAACAACATTGTACGTTTAGATCGCTTTGCAGTTTATAGTGTTAGAAACTGAGCAAAAGAGAAGTAAAGTTTAGAACGAAAAAAGAATATCAAGACTTTTAGAGGTTGAATAGGCTTTGGGAGCGATGTGTTTATGCCAGGATAGATTAGTTGTTCAAGTCAAGCCAAGATGAGAAAATTGATCTCGGTAATAAGTGGAATGAGGTATGGCCTTTACTCCTAGGAATAACTCAGAATTTTGTATTGTAGTATCTTCATCCAACATGAGAATAGTTATGAAGTCGTTGCTCTTGAAGACTGAATCACCTGAGTAGTACGAATTTATAAATGACGAATACTTTCATCAGAAAGCAATAAATGTAAATGAACGTTAGTTAGAGAGAGAAGATGACTGATGCTTAGTGATGTAGTGCAGGAAGAGTGTAATTAAAATCCCAGAGCCTTGGGATGCCTCAGAATTAATAGAAAATCAGATGAGAAGAAATATTCCACAACGACATTCAAGGAAGCTTCAGAGCGAAAGCTGGCAATGTAGTCCCAGAGGGTAGGAAGGGAACATTAAGAGGGCACCTTGATGAAAATTTCTTGGAAATATCAAGCGCGATCCAATATAATTCTCAAAATCTTTCTGTGGCTTGTATTAAAGGAGGAGAAAGTTAGCTAGGAGGTCAGCCATTGAACGAAATTGGCAGAATTCGTATTGGAGATCTCTGATTTAACGATAGGTCTCTAGACATTTAAGAAAGTAGTTGATGACGACCTCCTGTATAATTTTTGAGAGTATTGAAATGAAAGCAATCGGAGCATAGTTTGATGGTTGACATTTTCGCCCTTTTTCGGAACAGGTTCAATAAACGTTTTCGTCCATGAAGTTCTAGATGCCAGGTGATGTGGGTAGGACAGCTTGTAAAGGTGAGATAGAACAATTGATTGTTAGTTATGGAAGGCAAGCTCTTAACACAAATGGAAAGTTACCATTTCGTTCGGGAAATTAATATCAAGGCTATTCAGTATTTTCTAGATGTCCTTCTATCGAAAGATCAGAAGAGTCATACCGAAAGTGGTTTGTGGAATAGTGAGTGACAATTTGGCTTTGTTGACTAAAATAGTTGAAGCAATAGATGTTAAGCCTGCCCCTAATCTTTATAAGATGTTCAAATTTATGATCCAATTGCACAAAATAATCACTTCCGAAATCGGAAATAAGTTAGTTGTAAAGAAGTAAGTTTTAGAGGAAAGTCTTGGACAGATAATCAGAAAGGGGTATCACAGAATTCGGTTAATGTCTTTGTTGTTGGCATATTTATTAATGGTCTTGGTTGATATATTTAGAAATTAAAATTTCCTACTCTGCGTATCTCATAAAACTCGGTAGGTGTTTGATATTTAAGATTAATTAAATTTTACTACAGGATTTTCTTGAAATACTGGAAGAATGAACGATCCAGTCAAGTCAGGTTTGAAATTGACGATGATCAAATGCAGGTTTATGCGATTTGCTAAAAGGATAGGATCATACAGAGGTAAGATAAATCTAGATTTTATATAAAATAAAGAACAGAAGTTTTGGGTGAATACGTAAGTTTTTTTTTTGTTGTTGTTTTGTATAGCAGCTGTGCAGTCAGCTTCTGGTATTGGCACCACAGGTTTCAAGATAAATAACGACTTTAATAAAAATATAACCCTCCAATATTTGTAAGACGTTAGACTTACATCGTCAGCGGAATTATCAAACGTGGTACAGTAAAGAGACTAGAAACAATTAAATACACATTTTTATTATAATTATTTATTTATATGTACCTTGTGAAATTGTCATAATATCTACTATGTAGTTCCTAGGATTTGGCGATAGTAGTAGTATGTAAAGAGTTGAGATTTAGAGGGCAATTTGCTAAAGTAGCCAAGGTAGCGGACAGTATTACTTGGTTTTTGAAGAGCACACAACAAGCAGAGAAAAGAGAGATATCCTTCTTCTTTATAAAGTCTTGATACGACCACATATTGATTACTGTCCTTAGGGAACAATCTCCGTAGCACAGTTCCCTCGATGTGGTACACAGCTTGTAATATTTGTATCCCAAAATAACTTTACATTTCTCCACATTAAATTGATACCCATAATATTTTGACCATAACTGTCAAGCTTATTGAAATCATCTTGAAAGCTCTCTACACCATCTTGATTAGGTGTTACACTACCCAATTGCGCAACATCAGCAAACAACTGAATATCTCTCTTCAAATTATTTCCTGTATCATTGATGTACAAATTAAACACCAGTGGTCCCTGTACAGAACCCTGTGGCACACCACCCGTCACCTATCTTCTCCTGGATTCTGCAACTCCGCATATTAATTTATGGTGCCTATCCATTAGCCACCCTTTTATCCATATCACCAGTTTCGTATCTATCCTCGTTTGTTGCTTTTTTCAAAAGAGAGTTCCCTGTGGTATCCTGTCAAATGTCTTTGCAAAATCCAGCAATATCATCATGTGGTCATTCCCGTTATCCAACTGTAATATAAAAAGATCGTAGATTACTAAGTCATGATACACCCTTCACAAAAACGTGCTGTCCTTCATAGAGTATCATATATTTATCCAACCATTCCTGAATTATAATTTTTGACCAACGTTTCAATTATTTTCCACAGCTCCTAGAATACTGATTGCCATAGACTTACATCCTCCTTTATGCAAAGGAATTATTTTGTCCTCCTTCCACTCTCTGAGGCTTTACCAGAGCTGAGACTTAAATAACCACTCTAGTCATAGGCATTACCAGTTCCCCTGTATATTCTTTGAAAACAGTCCAATCCCTGAGCTGTATTTGGATTCATATTTTTCAATTCCTTAAGTACCTACCATTCATTGACCTCTTTTCTTCCATCAGTCCAACAATCTCCTCCATAACAATATTTTCACTTGGATAATATAACATTGCAACAAAATGATCATTAAATTTCGCATAACAAGTAACATAACAATTTCCTTTGCCTCTGTACTCATTAAAATTATGCTTCCAGATTTGCCAAATAACGAACAAATATTTTTGGGATTTCCTTTCGCCTGTTCCATTAGCTTCTTTTCATAATCTAATTTTGCCTTCTTTGCCATGCTGGTCACTTTTCTTGGCTGTTCTTTGTACTGTTCATGAGTTTACAGATCACCGCTTTCCTTATATACCCTCCACGATATCTTTTTTTTCTCTTTTTACGGTTCTTGCTTAATGCTATTATTATTATTTACTCCTACCAATTTACCCTCCTGATTTGGGATATATAGTGTGATGTTGCTTCCTCCAGATACCTCTGACTATCCCCCCCCCCAAGTACTGTGAACATCCTTCTCTTGCAGATCTTTTGTGCCACTGTACTGCTTCAATCCGCTTCTTAAGTATATCATAATCATTCGCCACATAGTTCCACATATATCCCTTCTAAACTTGAATTTCCACCGGTTTTGTCCCAATTCCAGACCATATAATCACTTTATCCAATTGTAGGCCATTTAACCACCTCATTTATCAATAGGCCTACAAGATCCAACACTCTCGTACCTCGAATCGCTCCGTCACATTCTGCTGCAAGTAATTATCTCTCAGTCAGTTTATACATTCAGTTTCATTACTGCCGTGTGATCTTTCCTCCTTTCAATCAATGTCTCCAATGTTGATGTCCTCCATAATAATTACTCGACTTGCATTCACCGTATTAATCTGTTGGTACACGTCTTACACGCCATGCTTGTATCCAATGGACTATAGCAGCAACCAATTTTATATTTTGTCCTATTGGCTCCACTTTCACAGTATATTGACTCAAAAGAACTACCGTCTGCCCGTTGACTGCTGCACTCGTTGGCTGCAATATTACTGAAGCTTAATTTCACTGATAAATGCATATATTATATTTAATATTTTAATTAGTGAAATGGTGAAGATCACCATGCATTTTCAATGATACTGTTCAGTTAAATTGAATTTCAATAATAAATTACACTCTGTACTAAGGCTGTCGTTTGTTGTTGGTCTTTGGAATAATTGCTTCTGTTTTTCCTGCGAGCTATTGGATGAAAAACCGAAGTTTCAAAGGGAGAAGAATCCCTTTTTGTGATACCAATTAGTTCCTCTTTAGAAAAGCCCTTATAAGGTTTTTTCGCATACTAGATAGGATTTCAAACAAGAATGTTCTACAACCGAAGGATACGTCTCTATCGACTACTGAGTGGATACAAAGTTTGTCGTCACTCCTAGCGCATTGATTTCCATTTTATGTGATGGTAATTAGAGAGTTCTACGGATTCTCTTTAAAAGCATTACACTGTTAACGCATTTTCTTAAAAAGTAGATAATTACATCGAGGAAAATGCTCATCTTCACATGTAAATCGAATCGTTTAGCAAAAAAGTAAATAATCGATAGTGACTTAAAAAACAAATTCAATATGGTTTTGCGATATCTCATTGATGCATGTTTTCACTTTTTCATTTTTTATAAAACTATTTTAAAGTGATAATATTGCCCTATCTAGTAATTATTTAAGCTAGAAAAAATATTCTAACGAAAATGGATTACTGTTCAATATATTATACCAAAGTATAATTAAACAATGTATTTAAATGGATTTTCGCGTTACACTTTTCCCCTCAGGTTACCTCAATCCATGAAAAGAAAAGATCAATGAATGCAATATCGTATGACCTGCTTACTTGTAGAAATAAAACTTGGATAAAAAGACGTTTAACATCTGCAAAGACGATCATCAAGTTTCATGTAACTGGGAAGAAAAAAAAACTTTTTCGTACTTTATTTTCATGGCAGTCTCCAAGTATTCGTGTGCCTTTTCCCGTTCGTAGTTTAAGTTGATACTAGTAGCAAATGGAAGTCTGAGATATAAAATTCAATACAATGAAATTCAATACATGTATATCGGCAACAGCATGGAAACAGCATCTATATTGTGTTTGAAATCTCGAAACAAATATAGACCATAGTTGATTGTGGAGCACTACAGGCTCAAAAACGTTGGTGAATGAATTCAACCATATTGCATTTACAAACAGCATGAGCTCTATTGACAAGATTACAGTCGAACATCTGCAATGTACGTAACTGTTAAGATACTCGATCGGGAGCAGCACTTAGGATTATTATGTCTTGATTTATTTGGCGTGTTGTGTATAGATGCATTTTCGTATCAAAATTTCACTTTCATTAGAGTTATAAATAACAAGAAAGCCCATAGACTCGTTTTTCTACGATATCGATGCCACACACGAGCAGTTACAAAATATCGCATGATGTATGTGTGTGAGCATGTGGCCAGGAATGAAAAATAAACTTTTTTTGAACAACTGGATGTTTCAATTAGTAAAAACTAAGTAACGGGTATAGTCCCAGAGCACTGATGAAGAAGATATGAAAGAAGACAATAAGTTGATTCGAATGTTTGGAGCTGGACAGTGAATGAATGTTGACCAGCAACTACTAGTGTGTTATTTGTAACTGAAGGGAAGTGGACGAATGCTCAGTGGAACAGCGTACATGAAATATCTGTAAAAGAAGAATAAAGATGAAACAATATGTTTATGAGATAATGTGTCAAAGTGGTCTTGCACGAGACGTATTTCATAGTTACATGTAATTCTCACATCCGCAATAAGTGGGCTAGATATTGCTAACTCTATGCACTATCAGAAAAAAAAAACTGAATCCCAGAGTTTCTCCCTCCTACTTTAATGTTTAAAATGAGTAGCCCTTTATCGGTCTTACCACAGACATTGTGCCTGAGACAGAAGTGTAAGTGCATAGAATAGTACTGGGAAGTTAAGATCAGTTGCATTCTTGAAGAGTAGCAGAAAGGATGATGGCGACCAGTGTTGTGATTCAGCTAATGGGAACAACATTCTGTTTATAAGGCATCTGTTATACAGATGGAAACCATCCAAGCATAATGATTTATCTTTTGAAGAAGGACCGAAACTATAGATTCTAGATTTATTTGAGATTTTATAACTTCTAATAAGGGTTGAAGGCTGGAGAGAGTTGTTTTTGATCGAAATGTAAGTCGTAATCTATGTTATAAAAAAATCTAAAATCTGGAACCTTTTCAAAAACTCATCTCTATGCATTATAAAAATACATACCGAGAAATTCCCGCTTAAGGTTAGCAAGGTGTTCTTAAGCCATTACATGTAGCTGTCAAATTCATAAAGCTAATTTTGAAACTAATTCGGCTTATACAGCTAATTTTTTCTTGAGCTAAATTAATTAATTAACGATACAAGGCACCACTTTTATAAGGCTCCAGTATCCAATTGCTGTGAATTATATTCAGAAAGTACCAAACAAAAATTCTTCGCTAATTCGAAATACACTGAATGGTCAGTTGATTAAGTAACCTAAATAATAGGAAGTTAACCTTCAGAATAGCGTGATATCAGAAAACCCAGGATTCCACAAGCTACTGAAGGCCTTATATCGAGGAAGTACTATTTTATACACAGACTTAATGATGTCCTGTAGCTAAGAATGAATTGTAACAATCTTAATTTCAAACAGCTTGCTCCACCCATTGTACAGATTCTCAACTAGGTTGAATGGGGCTAACTTTGCCATTGAACAGGCCGTACTACTTGGGCCCTCTTATATGACTCATTAATCTACTCGGATTTTTCCCTAAGAAAATTGGGTTTATCATCCCTCTAAAAACAGGCAATCCAATCAGAGAACACACGCAGTTAAAAAATCTGAACTAACTGCTTTGTATCTCTGTTTTTTTCAGCCGTAATTCTAACATTAGAACAGAACATAAATGGATACGTTGTCAGCACAAAGAAATGCATATTGTTTGCAACAATACTCAAATAATCGATTGAATCCAACCCTTGTCCCACAGGTATCTGGAGACCTATTTTGTAATAATAATATTCTTCGTATCATCACGCTACAACTAGACTGTAATATGTCCTTACCTATTTCCAGCTGTATGCATGGCTGCTTGTTTAAAGTTCAGAGGAATATAATGGAAATTAGTAAGGCCATCTGCTGTTATATCCCCATATATGATATGGCGCATGGTGTGTTCTTTTGCAGTTAATTATTGATTACTTCTATATTCAATTGAATACTTCTATATTCAATTATTTGAGCAATTCTCTCTTATCATCATGGGACACGAATCTGTTTTATAGAATTTATAGGATTTCAGAAAATGGCAACAAAATGAATTTTATTACTCTTTTCCATAACATTAATAGATATCAATATTTCTGGTGACTAAAGAAATCAGAAGAAAAGGTAACTTATGTAAAGTAATTCCATTACTATAATTGGTGGAGATATTGTCAACTTATAAGTTGTCATCCTCTCTTCCCAAATGAAATTCTAAGCAAAGTCTTTGTAACCAAATTAAATGGTTTCATTCAACTGTGAGGATGTACTGAGGCCACGTATAAGTTGGTGTTCCTTAATATATTCTCACATTCCCAGATGTGAGTACAGGTACAGCTCATGCATTGCTTTTCCTATCACATAGGGTATACAATTGTAAGAATTTCATGCAAATAATAATATGGAATTTTCTTCTCAGTCATCATTTACAGTATAATATTCTATCTCTTCTGTAGATGTATTCAAATATTTGTAACAACCACCCTTTACAGATAATTCACCCAGCCTTTACTTTCCGGAAATTTTACGTACAAAGCAGAGTAATAAAGTCTAATATAAGATTATATAACACTTTATTGATGAAATATATTATGAACTAGTAGTAAATATTAGTTTAAAATAATTGGCATGTTTATTCATGTCTATATTTATGGAAAAAACTAACAGTAAATAGCAATTCAGAAATATGGCTTTTATCAGGAATATAGGAAATGGTGAAGAGCATAAATATAAGTTTCATACAGAAACCAAACTTCAACCTATACACAGTAGAAGCTGAACCTTTTGTTGTGTTTCAGTTCATCGCAGTGGTAATTACTTAGTCTTTAGCTAAACTGCTTTCTATTGATATTTCTCTAACACTGATGTGGTTGATCTTGGATTTAGGCAGATAGAGTACATTGCTTAACGGAAAAACCGCCAAGCGATCTGCCTACAGTTGGTACTAAACAGAGTGTACTGTGACTCGTCGGACAATATGACTTTTCTTCCAGTCTTCCTTTGACTAGTCCTGGTGTTCCTGACACCAGGACTAGTCAATGTGGACTAAATGTGGACTAAATTCGGATCTTCGCATAAATCAGTGGTTTCCATAAACGTATTCAACTGCCGAAACCGATCCTCTTCAGCTGATTGCACATAGTTCGGTAAGATATGGGTGCAGGAAAGCCATTATGAAATGCTTCTGTCAATTGCTGCACACAAGAAATTCTGTTTAACTGTACAAGCATAAACTTCATACAAGCATACTGGGGAAACGTTTACTGACAGACTGTCTTAGGACCACTGTTACGCCTCATAGACAAGCGACGTGGCTAATTTTCCACTGATTAAACACCGGAATATCTCACCTTTTGAAACCACTCAGCTCTGCTGTTTTCAAAATTGTGGCTCCAGTTAGACGGACACCCACTTTATCGAACTTCGAAAGATCATCTATTTTTCCCATTGTGATCAACATATTGCTGTTTACTGAGAAGATGTATTCCTAAATAGTTGCGTAGAGCAACTGTAGCTCACGTGACCAAGTATTTTGCATATTATTATTATTATTATTATTATTATTATTATTATTATAATATTATGTGACACCTCCAGGAAGTCCAAAGACTCATCGAGGGAGAGTGTGCCAACAGCATCGAACGATTGAACCGCGCTTAAACTTGCGTGAACCATTAGTAGCAGAGACGCTATCAATCAACCTTTGCTGGCATAAGCTGCGTAAGTGACGTTTATGTATACCTGAATAAAGGTTTCTAATTCAATGGCCATATGTGTATTATAGTGGGTGTTAAAATATATTAGCCACCACTTGTAATAAATGATGAGTTGCATAAAGAAACAAAGGGATAAGACATCTCAATATAATATTTATTTAAGATATTTTGACACTATTTTTTTAGCATTATCTTCACCTGGTTTGGTAATTTTAAATAAAGGGAGGAGCTATTAGCAAACTTATCTTTACTTTGTTTCTGCAGTATGGCTCAAAAAAAAAAAAAAAACCTTCTACCCCAACCCTTCAGTATACGTGCTGAGATATGCACATTAATAAAAGAGCACGTGTAGAATCTACATCATTACATTTATCTGTAGCAATGGTGTTGAACATTATTTTCGTTCATATGGAGTTGGGGGAGCAAATGGTCCTAGCAAACGACATATTTTTGAGCAGTTTGTTCGTCGTTTCCATAAGCATTCCCCGAGCAAAAGAGCCTTCAAAGCATTATTCAAAGCATTACATAGGTTTCGACGTACTGGGAGTGTTCTGCTGCAATGTAAAGGGCATTCGGAGAAAACACGAACTGTTAACACAAATGAGAATTACAGGCGTGCGCTTGAGCAAGTGTTACTGTCTGTGAAACGCACTGAAGGCCGAAAAGTGGTAAAACTTGGGATACTACCGAGATTACTACAGAGAATCCTTAAGGAGCTGGGTGCCTCTTCGTATGTCATTCAGGTGGGGCAATTTAACAGCAAGGGATTGCGCTACACGGCAGAAATACTATGCAGGAGTGCTGGCCAATGTCTATGAACATCCATTCTTCCTCCATAATGTCTGGTTCTCGGACGAACCGCATTTCCATCTAAGTGAACATGCAAATAGACGAACCTACAGGTTTCTTCATTTCTCGAGACCTAAATGTGTCCAAGAGAAACGTCTTCACATTGAGAATGTTAGCATGTGGTGTACGGATTCCTGCCATGGCATAATTGGGCCCTACGTCATTGAAGACGGTGACCGTGACCTTGAATACCGAACGGCACTTTGAGAACATGCACATGTATTCCAACAGTAGGGAATAACCTGTCACGCATCACGTGGTTTTCTAGGGCCTATTTATCATAACACTTCTCCGGGAAGCTCATTTCGGGTTCATATAATTTCCGTACCCTTCACAATCTCCGGATCTCACATCGTTTGATGCCTTCGTTTCTATCTCATCTCTCCTATTCCCTTAGCCATACGATTGGTGGTGGTGGTGGGGGGGTAGCTATATGTTACCATACTAGGGAGATGATTATGAGCAATGTGGTTTCCCGTTGTCTTCCTTGCCGTAGTATATTTGATGACTGTTGCTATGTGTGTTCACGAGATGGGTTTGCCTGCTTGCGGGATAAAAAACACCAGATAAATTGGTGGAAAAAACCATAGTGTCCACCCCCAAGATCGGTTAACTTGGCTGTGGCTGAGGAAAATCCTTATGCCCTCTCACGTCTCCGACGAGAATCGAACCTAGAACACTCCTTCCGAAGGCATATGGTTGTGGAGCGCAAAGCCACTAAGGCTAACTGCCTTCGTTTCGTGTATGCTTAATGAATGGGTATTCCACCATGATCAGCCTTCAAACCTTGATGAACTAATGGATAAAATTACACGATATGTCCATCAGATGCCTTAACCCTTGTTCGCCAACCTGAGATTGAAGCTTCGCATAGGCTATGAAACCTGTCTTCAAAGACAAGGTGTCCATATCGAGCACATAGTCTACAATACTAAAGCTTTCTTCGAGCACGATTCCACCGATAGTTGTCGAAGTACATATCATCATGTGTAAACATACAGTTGGGTGTTAATAAACATTAAACTTCATAACAATTATCACTGTAGTTATTCAGAACGTCTTTTTTTTGTTGCATCACATCGTAGTTTGTTGTACATCTTTTAATCATTATGATTTAAGTAACAAAAACCTATATCAACTAGTGTATCATCAGCATATTGCGTAAACTGTGTTGTAATAATAGTCTGATTTCCAATTATTATATATGGCTTTATTAAGACTCCCAAACACACACTTTCATGGTCATCGAGAGGACAGCTGAAGTAAGAGAACAATTCGTGAATATCATGCAGCAACTCTGCATTCAGGATACAATACGAAATATGGTCCTTACACATCTGTTAAATTGTTAATGAAGATATTTTATGTATTATAATACTTCATTCATAATTAACATAATCCACCATGTCATAAGCAAGACTTGTAAATATTATTTGTTGTTAGTCTTTTATATGTTATTCATATAATTACCTTGAGTTTTGTTTATGATTAATTATATAATATTTGGATATGTAATAGTAATAGAAAGACTGTATTAAAATGTCATTCAATTTATTTATTTTATTCCTTGATACTATAAGAAGCTGTATATATGTTACCGCTAAAGTTCGAAAGCCGTTAATGTGTACATTTCCTAGCTAATCTGCAGATTAACTGATTTGCTCCGTTAAGGTGCGGAATCAAGGGTTTTCCGCATTTTGCCTAGGTAATGTACACATTAACGGCTTCCCTATCGTTAAAGTTCAAAAGTTTGTTTCTCTCATTTCCTTTCCCTACTCCTTCCCCCCTCTCCCTCCACTTTTAGTTTGGTTTCGCCAGTGTCATATGTTTTGCAAATTCATTTCCTTAATTGTAATAATATTTTAAACCGTTTGATTCTTTGTATTATAGTTTTTTAATTGCTTGATGATTGATTCTTTCAACAAATTTGTTGATTGTTTGATTGTATTAACTTGATTCTTTAGATATCGAAAAATAAATAAATAACATTATGTTAATTTAAGAGTACAGAAACGTTGCTGTTGTTCCAGCAAAGATCTTATTTTCACTTTAACGAGTGCCTAGTAGGTAATGTGCAGATTACCTAGGTAATTTGAGAAATGAAACAATTTTCGGCACTTTAACGGATCACCCTAGTTAATCTGCACAAAACCTAGATAATCTGTAGAATAACTGATTTCTGCACTTTAGCGGTAACACATATATAATTTTAAATGTATATTATGTGAACTGTGGACTATTTTTATTTGTTATTTCTGAAAGTGATTTTATGTAATTCTACTGATTCAATTTGATTGGCTGCTGAAGGAGAAACAGAGTTTATTTTAGTTAGCTCGTGCTGAGAACGTGAGCTACTGTGTATAAACAGAGAAGCCAATGGATATAAGCTGAACTGGGTAGAACCGGATTTTGGCGGGAAGAAAGAACGTAGTTGATTGGAAAACGAAAGTAAGTAAATGAGAAAGCTTAGGGTCAGCGAAGAGACCACAGGTGTGACGAAAGGCAAGTGGAGATATGCGGAAAAATTGACAAGGAAAGGACCGGGAATAAAAAGGCATTAAAAACCCTCTATGGGATTCAGATATTATGATAGATTCCTAATGATTAGAGGAAGAATACTACAGAGCTGAAGTCATAGTGGAAAATAAGGAAATAGTATATGACGTAAATCCAATGTGTCAAGACTTATGTAGCTTTGTGTTTAATATTTCAGTTAACATAGTGAAGATTTCTATGAATTGTAATAAATTTAGTTTAATTTTATCCAAGTGTGTGCAAACAAAGTTTGCGCCTGAAAGTATCTTCAGGACTGGGGTAAAATGGTACAACACCGGTATAATGGTATAACAGTATAATGGTACAACAATGGTATAATGTTATGCATTAAGGGAAGGATCACTACCCAGACCAGCCTCGACTCTATTGAGGTCTCTTCAGTGGGAGCCAGGCCCGAGTGAGATAGGAGTTTTGGTAGCTTGCTCCACCTTTGCAAGGAGTTTCCCGGTGTTGTACCACTTTACCCCAGTCCTGAAGATACTTTCAGGCGCAAACTTTGCTTGCACACACTTGGATAAAGGATTAAACTAAATTTATTATAGTCTGACCTAGTGAAAAATAAACTTTCAACTTCTATGAATTGTGTTTCCTCACGATAATTTGTTAACAGGAATTTTGAAAATGTGCCTAAATAAATTCAGTGTGTTGAAGTTATAATCTGGTAAGACTTATCTTTTTTTATATCCAGTGTGAAGCAAAAGAACGTTCGTTCTGCGTGATTCATTTTAACCCTAGCTGTGGCATTTAACTATAAGTAGGCAAAGGAATAAAGCACTAAAGTGCCCCCCCCCCCTTTGAATTGCTAACTGCCTTGTAATTCAATTAAGTGTTTATAGACTAGAAGTGAATTAGAAAAGCTAACTATAAGAACATTTATTGTGAAATCTGCAACTTTGAACTGTCAGAACTATTTTCTATAAATCGACAGAATATAGAGAACTGAGAGTTGAATGTTTGATACCTAACGCATTGTATCTATTTTGAGCACTAGAACTAAATCGATGTGTAGATGAATGAATTGTCTCGTGGAATAGAGACAAGTTGTGATAGAAATACTTATCTCTTGAATAATATGATCTAAGACTTTTGGCTTTAATCTTAAAACCTAATTGAATAGCTACCTGTATCTCAGAGATATTTTGAATTTGTTCAATTGCATTATCTTATTTAGAATGTTATACTTGAATGTACATGTTATATAACTCTTCATTAAATGTCTTGTTTTATTGAATTCAATTTGTTTTTTGCCTGATCTTCATTCATTGCACCGCTCATAAAAATTTATCGGACCTTGCAGAAGCCTTAAAAGATATTAATAACCTCAGCCTGTAGAAAAGTGAGATTGCAAATGTTAGTTGATGATTGATTCCTCTGCAATATATAGACTAATCTGAATATAAAGTGGCGCAGGATAATATACATTTCTTATATTTGGATCAGTATCAATCAACATCTAACAAATAAAAACGAAATTTAAAGAAATAACGAAAAGTTCAATTAACCAACATAAACGAATCAGTCAGCAAGAGAGGACGACACAACCACATCTATAGTTTATCGTTTAGAAGTATAACGTTCATGTTCAGAATTTTTAAATGGCGTTCTTTTAGCACAGCTATGGATGTTCATATTTATAATAGCAGTCAGGTTCAGGATTCACTCGCATCACTATTTAGTCGGACAGGTTTGTTCTAATAGTTTGTGAGTGTGTTTAAGCAGTTTTTCAACATTAGCTGATATATTAGAACAATATTGCTCGAGAAAAAACATCTGTACCAGCAAGTAGTATTCCTGATTAAGTTTGCATTTGCTGATACAGTGTAGATGCTTTTCTTGGAATTGAAAGCTACAGAGAAGACTGTTTTACATCGTGGAAATAGTTGACTCTTCTAGGTAATTCCCATTTTATTAAGTTACGTTTCAGTAGGAATAATTCTTCTGCAGTCCGTATTGGATAGTTGAAAGAGGATGCTAGAAAACATTTTTTATAATACACTAATAGTCAGTTGTTCGTTATTGTTCTTGTATATTCTGGTATCGCCCTGATTTGTAACACATTCAAACGAAGGATCTACCATGATGCTGTCTGTGATTGTTCTTGTTCTTTGTGTTATGCAATAGGAATGTCGTTCGCATGAGCTTGATTGTTCAGCTGAAAGGGAATTAAAACCACAAATGGCTTCTTTATGATATGCAAGCATCGTGGTGGTCGTTCTCATTACGTTGCAACCGGGAGGCCTTTCTTAGAGGTATGGCCCTGATTACTCGATTGAAAGGTCTTTCTGATATGAAACGATTCTTTCATATTATACGAGCGGATAAGTTGCTCGTGTGTCTGGTGCAATCGGAATGCCTTCCTGGAAATGAAGACCTTGACTAATCAGTTGAGAGGATGTTCGGCTTATATTCTGCAAGTGTTCTTTTCTTTATTTTTGCCGTTATGTTATAATGCAACCAGAATGTCTTTTGGAATAAATGCCCTAATATGCCTGTTTCGAATGAAATTCCTAAGAAGACAATGCTTTTTATATTAATGTTATTCTTTTTATTATGTAGGAATGGTATTGAATGTATAGTGCTTGGTTTTATTTTTATATTATTTATTTTATACATGATATCAATATTTCAATTAATTTATTTAAGATGTTTATGATACTTGAATTTTCTTATATATTTCTTGCCTTTCAAGTAGCCATCAGTTAGGAAAGTGTCTCTGATGACTAGATGAATGGGTCCAAAGACAAACATCGCACATATGAATTAATGTTCATTAAATCAGTAGTAGGAGTGAATCCGTACTTGTCTGTTATTTCGAAACATGAAACATAATTATATAAGTGACATGTACATGTACGTGAGGACGGCTACTTGTTTTAAACATGCGAAAGATTTGAGGAATGCATGTTATCGAATAATTCCTGGTAGTGTCAGAATTTAAAATTTCGCTATGCATCTCTAATGTATAGCTAAATCATTAAAGTTATTTATCTACTGAATAAATAATATCATTAAAATGTCAATAAAATGTGCTCTATTCTATGGGACTGTTTTAATGGATTTTTGTTAGTTTTATTGATTGTAGTCAAATGGTAATCAAACTGAAGAATTGAAAGGTTTACGTTTTTGGGGAAATTTCTTCCTTATTTTTTAACCTCATAATATTTTCATAATATTCAAGATTAGATGATTGTTCTTTATTGATTTTGCGAGTAATTTCTTGAAAACCTTCAGTTCAGTATGTTCAGGATAATTACTTGCGTATGCTAAGAAAATATGCTTTACTAAAATTAGTAAAGAATACAGTTATCCCTATCCATTGCAACATGCATAACAATAGCATACGATTACTATTACATTGTTGGCTGATTCGTACAATCCCATAAATGCTAAATATATTGTTACAAGTACAGATCAATTAGTGACAACTTAACATAATGTAAAATCCCTTGCTTTTTCTTGCAGTGCAGAAGATTTTTCATCATTCACATCGGACAATTGCTAGGCTACTGGATTTTCTCAATATTAAACGAAGGTGTACAATTCTATAATTTAGCTGCGAACATGGAAAGATAAAGGACCTTTTATTTTATAACATGGTAAAATTAGAATCGATCTTTTATAACAATAGAAACTCAAAATGTGGATATGTGTGCTAGACAAATAATATTTAGCACACAAACCCACGTTTTGAGTCTAGCAAGGTTTTGATCACATTGATTACACTTCCTCTTATGTAGCTTATGTTGCCCATGATTAACTAAGTAAATTACAAGTAAATAACAGATAACATAATGAATAATATAGAATAAGAAGTCATTTTATTCTGGATCCCTCGATATCGAAAATGAACTTGTCTTATGGAAAAAAACGAAATGATATGGTATGGTGACTTAATCTTAAAATTTGAGCTTGCCGAGGAAGTCACCACTTCTAGTTTCCAGGAAGATAAAATTAAAAATATGATAAATGTAATTGAAAAACAAAAAGAAAAGTAACAGATATGGTGGTTCTGGTAAGTACTAATAATTTAAGTATTGACAAATATAGTATGAGAGAAGGTATGAAAAGTGTGTTGGAAGAAACGAGAAAGAAATGTGGGAGATTAAAATTGTACTATTGCTATCCAGATATGATAGTACTGAGTTAAGGAGGTTGATGATAGCAAATGATTTCACGCTCAGGCTGTCTAGAAGAAATGGATGCGAGTTTTTGATGTGTGGGGTGTGTTTGATGACAGAAAACACTCGTATAAGTGGGACGGCATGTGCTTGAATTCATTAGGCATCAGGAGCCTAAAAAAATTAATTCTTGGTATGAGACCTAATGCAGAGAGTCAGGAAAAGGAAAATTAGATCATCAGGGGAGGAATAGGAAAATGTGTGTGAAAGTTTAGCTATGGTATGCAAGATAAAGATATAAGTGTCTTCGAACATGGTTGTGTATGTGACGAAGGGGTGGAAAATATGCTTTTGTTTGACGATTTTAGTATGTTCGGGGAGAGGAAAGAGAAAATTCTAGAACAAGATCACATAGATTGCATATCTATTTATAAGAGGAGGCTAGATGGTAATTTATTATGTCTATACACAAATGCCAGGAGCATTAGAAACAAAGGGGTTGAGTTTGTTGCTTTATTGAATATGATGTGGCCTAAGATTGTAGGCATCAGTGAAACCTGGCTATCAGAATCAGATATATGATAAGTGGGATCGAGTGTAATGGGTATACTGTTTTTAGGAATGACAGAAGAGATACGAGAGGAGGACGAATGCTACTAATGATATCCGATGACAAGTCCAGTTAGGGTAGAAATACAAGAAAACAATGGTGGCGACAATGTCCCATGTAACAGTGAATTTGAGTCTATCTGGTGTGAAGTGGAAGATGACAGAATGAAATATATGATGGGGTCTTGCTACAGAGCTGGCGGGACGACGAAATGCATCACCAATTTAGCCGTATGGGTACCAAACGAGTGGTCGTTATGGGTGACTTTAATTTTCTAAACATTGATTGGGTAGAAGTGAGATCTCATGATAAGAAAGAAGAGGAATGTATTGAATTGTTGCGAGATAACTTTCACAAGCAGCATGTGAAAGAAGGAACTCGAGGACAAAGAGTGTTGGATTTCCTCATAGCGTCAGAGGGGTCTCTGTTAAAAATATGGCTAATTTACCACCAGTGGGTGACAGTGATCATGCTGTGCTTTCTTGGGAAATATATAATTGTATTGATACTCAGATTAAAACAGATCACATGCTGAACTACAAAGCTGGAAATCATGATCAACTTAGGAGAATAGTATGGAATGGGGAAAATATCAACATTTCATGGGAATCTTTGAAAAAGTGCTTAAATGAGGCAGTATCTGAATGTATCCCTAGTGCTCGAAGTATAAATAGGTTGGGAGTGAAGTGTATGTGCAACCTTATTAAGCAAGAGATCCACAAGAAGAAGATGATGTGGAAAGATATCGTGAGAATAAGAGTGAGACGAGTTACGAAATAGCTTAGGCCAACAAAGTAACGTGTATTGTGAGAAAAGCTAAAATGGAGTATGAAAAGAATTGGCCATTAAAGCTAAAAGGCAATCCAAAAGAATTTTATCGTTATGCTGCAAGCAAAAGAAAGAATGAATGTGAAAGAATAACTTTATTGAATGGCAGAAAACACTTGTATAAGAGGGATGGCCTGCACTTGAATTCATTTGGCATCTGGAGCCTAAAAAAATTAATTCTTGTTATGAGACCTAATGCAGAGAGTCGGGGAAACTAGATCATCAGGGGAGGAATGAGAAAATGCAAGAGAAAGATGTAAATGTCTTCGAATTCGAAAAGTCTTCACACCTGACAACTGCTACGATACTGGATTTTCTTAATGTTAAACAAAAGTGTTCAATTCTATAATTTGGCTGCGAACATGGAAAGATAAAGGACAGTACTCGAGTGTCGGAACCTAATGAGATTGATCAATTACTGAGTGCTCATTTTGCTAAGATTATATCAACCAGGTGTATGTAATATGGTTCAAAGTGCTACTGCTACGTTGGATGAAGAGTTAGATGTGCAGGAATATGAGGTTGAAAAGCTGTTGCATAACCTGGATAAGAATTTGTCTATAGAGACAGATGAAATATCGTCCCGTTTACTAAAGAAATGTTCAGCCGAATTGGCTACGCCTTTAACACATTTGTATAACTTGAGTTTCAGCTCAAGAATGATACCACAGGAATGGAAGGAATGTATGATAGTTCCATTATACAAGGGCGGTGCAAAATCTGATATGCCTAACTACCGACCTATCAGTATATCTCTTGTGGTAGTTAAGATTTTAGAGAAGTTGGTAAGAACTCGCATGCAGAGATGAGTAGAAAAGCAAGCTATACTCTTCAAGAAACAGCATGTGTTTACTAAAGGAAGGTCATATTTTATAAAATTTAGCAATTTGCTCATATTTTATGAGAATAAGAATGTTACGGCCGAGTTGGATAAAGGGAATCGATACATTATGATAATATTGGATTTTTCTAAAGCACTTGATAGGATAACGCAAGAAAACTGTTGCATAAACTGGAGAACATGGGATTGGAATAAAAATTCTTGACGTGGATCAAGAGATGGGTAACAGACAGATATCAAAAAGTGGTATACAGTGGGTGTGAATCTGCTAGATTTAAGGTGACCGCTATGTACTTCAGGGTTAAGACCTTGGGTCATTATTGTTCAATCTATACATTAATGACATCCGGCAGGATCTAACATCAGATTCGCAATTGCTTGCCGATGTTGCGAATATAGGCAGGGCAATCAGGGATGCTACTAATATTCAGTAATTACAAAATGATTTGAATAGACTGGAAATTTGGGCAAACGAAAATGGCGTTCAGTTTAATGTTATTAAGCATAAAGTTTTGCACATTGGCGGGATTACAGTTACAGCGGCATATTATATTAGCGTGGTTATGCTACAAGAAACTGAAAAGGCAAGGGATCTTGGTGTATTGCTGGATATGAATTTAAAGTTCAAAGGTCACATAATAAAAGTTGCAAACACAACTCAGACGATAATTGCAATGTTAAAGATATGTGGGCAGATTTGGTCTCCTGTGTTCCAAGGGAATAAAGAAGCTGTGGAAAGGGTGCAAAGAAGAAGAGTTACAAAGATTATACCGGATTATGGGATTTAGATTATGAGAACGGATTGCGAGTATGTGGATTACATATCTGATAAACAGGAGAAAGAGGGGTGATATGATAGACGTCTATAAATGTTTGAATGGGGATTATATGATAGCATCTGATGAAACGTTTCGCTATACAGAAGGTGGGCTCATCCACAGAAGTAAAGTTTGTTTACAGTCAAGAAGAGGTAAAGGCTGGGTTTTTCTCTCAGAAAGCAGTGACTGAGTGGAATAGTTTGCTTTAGTAGCAGTGCATCTAGAGTGATTGAATTTAAGGGATGTTATGACAGCTGGTTTGGGTGATTTTGTAAACTCCCTCGATGAGTCCTTGACTCCCTCGAGATCTCCGATATTTTTTTTTAATTATTTCTCAGATAAATTACATACCTTATATGAAGACAATTATGCATAACAAATACTTTCTCGTACATAAAGTTTTTTTTTTAAATAATAATAACAACAATAACTGTTTACAACATATATCATTATAATATTCATAATGTGATTACTACAGATGTTTCTTTGCAATTTTACACTTTATATATACACTATCAATGGATATAATCACTCTATATTGCATACTTTGTTACAGTTATTACATACATTACATATATTTGATTACATATGATACATTATTTACATTTGTTTACATATGATACATACATTACATACTTTGGTTTACATGCACTTGGTTACAAATGATACATCTTGGACGAGAACTAATTTCTCTGCTTTCATCCTCGAAGCTTATATGTAAGTTTATCTGAGGATGACACCAGTTGGTAATTATTTATTGTTTTTTTTTTTTTTTTGCTGTGTTGGGAAGCTACGAAATCTATGATTGAGAAATGCGCGTGCTCGTACACACACACACACACACACACACACACACACACACACACACACACACACACACACACACACACACACACACACACACACACACACACACACACACACACACACACACACACACACACACACACACACACACACACACACACACACACACACACACAGTAACTTGGAATGAATTGATGCGTCGCTGAACTGAAAGCTTGAACGAATATATTGTGTTTCATTAAGTCAGTATGGTATTTTGGGTGCGTGTTTCTTGTTCGTAGTATGTCCTTAGAGCTCTTTTCAGGCTATTGTAGTTTGGAAGGTTTGTGTATTCAAAAGGTAATTTGTTTATCATGTCTGGGATGTAGAAGTTTCGCGTGGCCTTTCCATACTGATTATTGTATTTATATGTGATGTAATTAGTAGTCTAAGGTCTTGTTATACGGTATATATTTATGACTGTACTGTAGTTGACATCGAAATAATGTTTTAGGAAAGCTGCATAGTGACATAAATGTTTTGCTGTCAGTATTTTGTGTCCTCACATTGCAATGTATATAAGGTCGATATTTTCTCTTTGTTCCCAAAAGGTCAGTTTTATCATTTTGTACTGTAGCGACATTAATCTATTTAATTTGTAAGGTGCACAGAAAGCATACGTTATTATAGCGTATCTTAGTATATTTTGGCATAGTGCTTTGTATATTAGTGTTTTTAGGCGTATCGGAACTATGTCTTTTAACCTGTAGAGTTTGCCACTTATTGTTCGGAGTTTGTTGTGTAGATGGTTTATATGGCTATTCCAGTTCATATCTGCATCGAAGTATATTCCAAGGTATCGTATTGTTTCAACCTGAGTGATTGTAGTGGTTTTGCTGTTCTGTGTGTTTTTTATGTTGGAAAGTGGATGATGGATGGTTATATATTTGTTATCAACTGGTCGAGTCAGTGGATTTCTGAATATCATTAATTTTGTCTTTTCTGAGTTTAGGTGTATGGAGTTTCTTGTGAGCCAGTCTATGATCAGATTTATGTCATGTTGTCATATTTGTTTGGGCTATGCGTGCGTTATTATGGATGGATATTATTGCTGTATCGTCTGCGTATTGGAATATCTTACCTTTGAGTGGTAGCTGATTAATATCGTGCGTGTAAATGTTGAATAGAGTTGGGGAGAGTACAGCTCCCTGTGGTACTCCACAGGTTACTGGTAGCTCTCTGCTTCGGTTTGCCCCGATACGTGTGATATACTTTCTATTTTGAAGGTAGCTTGTAAACCACCTGAGCAGAGGCCCGTCTATTCCAACATGCCTCAGCTTTTCTAACAAGGTTTGATGTGTAACTGTATCGAATGCTTTAGTTAGATCAATAAAGACAACCATGCAATTTTGTTTTTGTCTAAGGCGGCATTAATTACGTCTGTAAAGTCTTCCATGAGAGATGTTGTTCCCTTATCTTTCTGAAAACCATATTGTGTTTTGGGGATAATATGAAAGATTTCAGTGTATGCTGTGAGTTTCTTCAGTATGATCCGCTCTATAATTTGATTGGTAATTGATAATGTTACTATGTATATGGGTGTGATTATGGTGGTCTTTAGCATACTTGGTATCTGTACTGTTTTAAATATTTTATTTATTAATTTTAGTAGGATAGGACTTAAACTAGTTGCATGTTGGTTTATATCTTTAGGTCTGATACCATCAATTCCTGGGCCTTTGTTTGGTTTGATTTGATCTATTGCAGAGAGAAGTTCTGCTTCTTTTATGGTTGGGAACCATAATGTCTGTTTTGATTGTGTTTCAAGTGGAGCATCTCGTCTTGTGATTCGGGGAATATTTCTGTGCAGTTCTTGGACGGTGTCTGCAAAGTGTTGGTTAAAGTCATTTGCTAGTTGTTGGATAGGTTTTGCGTCTTTCATGAAGCTGTGTTTTATGGTTTCGAAGGCGGTGGTGTTGTGAACAAAATTTAGCATCTCATTGATCAGATACAGGTTTGTTTCATGTTGTTTTGTGCAGAGGTTAGTTTGTCTCTGTAGTAGCTTCTTTTTGCGTTTCTGATTTGTGTTGTAAGGCGATTCCTTGTTATCTTATATTCAGTTTTTAAAGCTGTGTTATTTGGATATCGCTTTAATTCTTTCCATAAAGCATCCTTTCTGTGTATTTCTAGGATTAAGTTTTGTGTTATCCAAGGATTCTGTGTTGTTTTTGACCGAATTCTGACTTTCTTTGTAGCTTTCTTATATATTTCCTCCAGTGTGAGTTTAATGTTGCTGTATAAGATATCTGCTGAATCTGATGCCAGGTGTTCCCAGTCTGTTTTTCTTATTTCATGGTTGACTATTTCTTCGTCTATTATTATTTTCTGTCGCGTTTCTTCTGTGGGACATTGCATGGATATTCTCTTGGTGTGCAGGTTTAGAGCAGTGAAGTAATGGTCTGCTACTTTGCACTTTATGACTGATGCAGTGTAACTGTTTGTTGGTGCTTGGACGTTTATATGATCTAGACAGGATGCGGTGATAGTATTTCCGAATATTTCTTCTCTAGTACATGATGTTATTGTTGGTATTAGATTATACATGGATAGCGTGTCTAGGTATTGTACAGTGTTCTTCTGGTTTTCGTTTGCAATATTTATGTTTATGTCGCCAATTATTATTAGATATTCGGTTGAGCATATTTCTTGGCTTGAAAGCCAGCAATTGAGTTCGTGCAAGAATTTTATCATGTTTAGGTTTGGTGGCCTGTAAATAGCATTTAGTATTATGGGATGCTGTCTATTGGTGGTATTAGTCATTTCGAGTCGAAGGGTTTCAGCATGCTCAAACTGATAGGCCGTTTCTTTTGCTATTAATTTTTGTTTGATAAATATTAATATTCCACCCCCTCTTTTTGTTTGGCGGCATGCTCTATGTTGTTGGAAGCCTGGAATTTGGAAAGCAGTCGCTTCGTCATTAGTTATGGCTACTTCTTTTAGAATCAATATATCAATAATATCAGTGTAATTCCTCAGATAAGCCTGTAACAATAACCAATGTTTTCGGATCGGATGCTTCTGATGTTAATATGCAAGATTGAGAGACCTCGCTCTTGTACTGTGTGTTGTTTCCATGCATCAAGCGATTCGAAAGTACAATTACTGATGTATTCTGGTGTAATTACATCTATCTGATGGGTCACATTCATTTTTGTTGTGTTTAGATCTTCTTATTGAACTAAGTTGGAGTCTTTTGTTTCACTCTGGCAACCTATCTATATCTTCCGAGCTTTTTATTTGTATAGATTTTGAAGTCGGTGACTTTCTCAAGAATATGTTGCCGTCTTTGATCCATAAAAATTGAAACTTTTTTTTTCTATTTTTTTCTTTTCTTGCTTGGTTCAAAAACGTCTGATTGAAAGGTGTTAAATACTCAGATAGACAGATTAGCGCATTGTCTTGCGATGCATTTAAATCCTTGACTATTTTTTTTTTCAGTCTGCTGGTTTTTATGAGATTGTCTCTTTCAGCCTTGCTTGTCAGACGAACCATGACTGGTGCGGGTCGTGGCGAGCCTTGTTTTTTGTTCTCCCTGAGAAACCGATTTATGGTCTGAATATCATTATGCTCTAGGGGAATGTCAATTGCATGGCGCAACTTTAAAACTATGTCTCAGAGATTTTCTGTGGATTCAGTTTCTGGAAGACCGTTTATGACAAGGTCTTCTTTATGATGTTATTAGTTTAAAACTTCGTATTGTAGTTTCAGGGAATTAAATTCTTGATGGAGTTCCAATGTGTCTTTTATCAATTTGTGCTGCCTGTCAGTTAATGCGTTAATGCTGATTTTAATGTCTTTTACCGTTTGTAAGACTTTTGCGACTTTTGAATTATTAAATTTAACAAACTATTCATATTCGCTATTTTTTTTGTTATTTCTTTATTCCGTTTATCAAATAGTTTTTGGACAAGATCTACCAAGCTGGCTTTTATATTTCTAAACCTTTTTCTAGGAATAAATTTACGGAACTCAAATTATAAGACTCACTTTTATTTTTTTTTGTCTGTTCAGTTCATCGTCTGCTTCTGCCTCTGGCTTAATCAGTTGCGTCGTGGGTGGCGGCGTTTCTTTGTCCTCTCTGCAGTATAGGCATTTCCATTCCTCTCGCTTGGCATTGGATTTGCTTTGCCATGTTGTTTCTGAGAGTCCGGAACATGTAAAGTGAAGATTACTAAGCCATTTCCTGCAGGTCACATGACTTCTGTCGGACGATAATACTTTCAGGCACTTGTTGCACTTCATGACTCACCTTTCTTCCCTTGGACAACTGTAAAGATGGCGACGTCCTTTGTTCTATGCTCGTTAGTGACCACGGTGAACTCTGCTCAATATTCAGCAAACTCAAAATTTGGGTTTCACTTGGCCGATTTCGATGAATTAAATATCACTGTCTTCAGCGTGACAAGAAGAGTTGCTTTGTGACACTTTTAAATTGTCAAAAAGTATAAAAACTGGTTCAAATTCTTAAAGTATAAAAAGTGGACCAGCGATACAACCATGCAACCGTTTGTATGCCTACATAACGCCCACTGATCTCTGATGATAATAATAATAATAATAATAATAGAAACTCAAAAAGTGGGTGTGTGATGGACGGATAATATTTAGCACACACCCACGTTTTGATTCTAGCAAGGTATTCATCACTTTGATCACTTCGACATAACCTACAACGTGTATGTTATGTTGCCCATGATTAACTAAGTAAATTACAAGTAAATGATAGATACCATAATGAATAAAATAATTAAAAATTCGTTTTATTTGGGCTACCTCAATATCGAAAATGAACTTTCGTCATGGTCCACTTCTCTTTTCATTTTCAGAGACTTCAAGTTTAAAAGTAATTTATCTTGAAGGTTTATTTAACCCAAACCTCGATAACTGATTCCAATGGGGTTAAGAAACCCTGTTGAATTTTAATTCCACCAATATTCCTTTCTCTCCCATTTACGGAAGAAAAGCAACGCTTCACGCTCGGTCAGTTTTGAAAATTCACTGGAGAAATGTCATATTCATGCATTATATGATGTGAAATGTATTTTATTATATGTGTATAATATTCTTATATTATACACATATGTAATATTTGTATACATTAGGTCATAATTTAAATCTATTATATGATTTTTATATATGCACACAATGGCCACTCAATTCGAAACCTTTATATAATACTAGGGGGGATCCCCCCCTGACGCCTACGGTGTCCCCCCCGAGTCCCGGACTGGTAGGCCAGTTCTCCTTGAATTCTGATGACTTGAATTTTGAAGACTCGAGACTCAGGGTAGTCCCTGAATTTCAAATAACTTGACAAAAAACGTGACACAAAAATGTTACAAAAAAGGCTTATCATTTTATATTATAGAGTCGATTACCGTATTTGACCTAACTTAGAAGACCCACTTAAAAGACAGAACACTCGTTGATTGCATATAGATCTACGGCATATCAGGAATTCACGAGTCTATTAAGTGGCTCAGATTTGACAGAAGAGTACTTTGCTCTCGGTTCTGTTTATCTAACATGTTGCATATTCTGAATAGGGTTCAGATCAACGGTTTGTGTTGTTCCACGAAGAAAGTGTCATTCTCGCTGAACCACTGCAAAAAATTCTTGCACGATGGACAGTAGCATTGTCATCCATGCTACACCCTGCACCTGCTTAAATATATGTCATCATTATAAGATGGACTTGATCGGCAACAATGTTCAGATATTCCTTGCAGGACACCCCTTCCAGCAATATCAGAGAACCGTTTGGTTCCAAGAGAACATACCCCACATAATGACGCCACTTCCGAAAACTTGCTTTATGTTTACAATGCAGACTAGTTCCATCGTTTCTTGCGGCTCACGCCAACCTCTCTGCATACCGTTGGTAGAGAACAAGGTGTACTGTGACTCCTAGGACGACATGACTTTTAATCTTCCCTTGCGCAGTGAGGATGTTCATGAAACCACTGTGGGTGAACGTTACGAGAAGTGGAAAGTTTGTCCGGAGTGGTGTCAGCAAATTTCATCTTTATGGTCAGAGAATGCAGAAATCAAAGCTTTCTGTATACAGGTATGCTGCCGACAACCCCCCCCCCCCCGCTTGACTTTCCTACACAAAGTTCGGAGATATATGGGAACAGCCTGAATTAAATTTTTCGGTCAATTTTTGCGCACAAGAAAACTCTTTGTCGGTATATGTGTACTTAGACAACGAGAATCTCGTTCCTGTATTATGATCATATTTTCGCCTCTGAACAAGCAAATAGTTTTTTTTTTTCTCTCATTAAAGAACCGGAATACTTCTGCTATTGAGAAACCAGCCAACATTGATGTTGACAAAATCGTCACACTAATAGATGACCTTGAAATGAACCGTTTCTAACATTTTCATAAACACTATTGATGATTACTGAAAGCTTGCACTCTTAAAGAGTTCCGAAGAACAAGGGGTGAGACACATGACCAAATGTTTTGTACATTCGCTGCGTAAAGTGACTTTTACATATATCTGCATAAACGTTTCTAATTCCTTGCCATATATGTATTATATTATGTGTTAAAATATTGTAGCCACAACTTGTAATAAATTATGAGGTGCATAAAGAAACAAAGGAAAAAAGTATGTCAAATTAATATTTATTTAATATAATTCAATTTAATTAGCAAAACCTTAATACAGTTGGATAATTTTAAATATAGCAGTGCTCTTGCAAAATTATCTTCCCTTTGTTTGTACTTTGGGGTATTATTTTTAATCTTTATTATTTAAGTAACAAAAGCCTATATTAACTATTGCATCATTACCATATTGCGAATAATGTGTTGTAATAATGGTCTGATTTCAGGTATCATATATATGGTTTTCATGACGTCACAATATGGTGAAAGCTGTTACGCAACAACTAGCTGATTTTCAGCTATTATATATATAGCTTCGGTAAGTCCTTCACTTCTCACATAGGACACGTAATTTGGTACATTAGACAAATCTTAGGCTTCTCTTTTCGGGAGGCTTAATCAAACACACACCCTTTCCATGGTCATCGAGAGGACAATTGAAGTAAGAGAACAATTCCTGAATATTATGCAGCAACTCTGCATTCAGGATGCAATACCAAATATGGTCCTTACACATCCATAGATATCGTTTAGTAGTATAACGTGCACGTTTAGAAATTTTAAATTGCGTTCTTTTAGTACAGCTATGGATGTTCATATAATATCAGTCAGGATCAGGATTCACTCGCATCACTATTTAGTCGGACAGGTTTGTTCTAATAGTTTGTGAGTGTGTTTAAGCCGTTTTTCAACATTAGCTGACATATTAGAACAATCCGGCTCGAGAAAACATCTGTACCAGTAAGTAGTATTTCTGATTATGGTTGCATTTTCTGATACAGCGTGGATGTTTTTCTTGGAATTGAAAGATACGGATAAGACTGTTCTACATGATGGAAACGGATAGCTCTTCGATGTAATTCCCTTTTTCATTAAGTTTTGTTTCGATAGAAATAGTTCTGCAGTCCTCGATGGATAGTTGTAAAGACCTCCGACAAAACATTGTTTTATAATATGCTAACGGTCTATATATTTAAGGAGTGTGTTTATATACGGTGCAACCGGAATGCTCTTTTAGCTAATCTTTGTTTTGGTGAATGCCCATTGATTAGAAGGGACGTTCGAACTTGACAGGAGACATGTTTTATGGTATGCGATCGGTCGGTTCTTCGTGATTCTTCTTGTGTATTATGTTATCACCATGATTTGCAAGTTGAAAGGACATTCAAACGAAGGATATACTATAATTCTGTCAGTGATTGTTCTTGTTTGTGTTGTGACGCAATTGGAATGTCTTTCACGCGGTCTTGATTGTTCAACTGAAAGGGCGTTCAAACGACAAATGGCTTCTTCATGATAACAAGCTTCTTGATGGTTCTCTTTAAGATGCTACCGGGATGACCTTCTTAAGGTCATGGCCCTGATTTCTCAATTGAAAGGTCATTCTGAATTGAGGTGCTTTCTTATTATAGAAGTTGTCATTTGCTTGTGATTCATTGTAATGGTGCAATCGGAATGCCTTTTTTGGAAGTGAAGGCACGTGTTGTTTTCTTTATAGTTGCCGTTCATTATGTTATGATGCAACCGCAATGTCTTTTGGAATTTTAGCCCTGATATTCCTGGCTGGAAGGACTTTCGTAAGAAGACAATGGCGTGTTTTTATTTATTTATGTTATTCTTTTTCTTTGTGAATGAATGGTATGTTAAAAATAGTGTTTTGTTTTATTTTAATATTTATTTCTTTTATAACAGGATATCGAGATTTCAATTAATTTATTTGGGTTATTTTTGATAGGTGGATTTTCTTTTATATTTCGTGACTTTCAAGTATTCATCGATTAGGATAGTGTCCTGATCACAGATGAAATTGTCCAAAGAAAAACATCAGGCATATGAATTAATGTTCATTAATTTAGTGATGGGAGTGAATTCGTAATTGTCTGTTATTTCGAAACACGTAAGATGATTATGTCAGTGACATATATGGGAGGGTGAGGAGGGCTATTTGTTTCAAATATGCGAAAGATTGAGGAATGCATGTTATCAAATATTTGTGGTATTTTCGAGCTAATATCAATTTCGCTATATCAACCTGAAATAAAAATTATTAAAATTTATTTATCTAGTCAATTCATCTAGTAAATATATTTATTGACATTAAAATGTCAATAAATATATCTGCTGTAATTCATGAGACTGTTTATTTTTTAATGCCTCTTAGTTTAGTTTTATAAACAGTAGTCAAATTGGAAACAAAGTGAATTATTGAATGTTTGGCGTTTTCTGGGAAATTACTTATTTTTGTGACCGAATTTATTTTATATAATGGTCGACTATAGCTTTTTTTATTTCTCTAGCAATTTCGTGAAAATCTTTTGTTCTCCATGTTCACGATCATTTCTTGCAAAAGCTAGAAAATTAGAAAAACTTGAAAACAATAATTATCGTAACCTTAGTTGAGCATGAATAACAATGAAACGACGCGATTAATATATAATGTTCGGCTAATTGTACCGTGCTGTTTACTAATTGTAACTACTGCATGCATGGGCTAATCCTAATGAATTATGGAGAACAAAACCTGATGTTTTAAAATGCCTTTTTGTTGCAGTCCAAAGGAAGTCTTATCATTCACACCTGGAAACACATCAACGACAGTTAATATTCTCGATATTATAAGACGTGTTGATTTGTCCAATTCAGCTACGAACATGCCGAAATAAAGTATCTTATTTTATAAACTTGTAATAACCGTCTTTAACACGTTTATTGCCAATCACGCGATATTGCGCGATGCGAGTTCTCACCAAACGGCCGATCACGCGTTATCGCGTAGGCGTCGTTAACTAAATAAAAAAATATAAAAAAAGTTGGCCACCACACGAAATTCCAATTTTCAGCTTGGCAATGAACGATATCGCGCGATCACGCGATGCGAACTCTCACCAAACGGCCGATCACGCGTTATCGCGTGGACGTCGCTAACTAAATTTAAAAAAAAAATTGGCCATCACAAGAAATTCCAATTTTCAGCTTGGCAATGAAAGTGTTAACAACACAAAAAGATAACACACGCAGTGGTTTGAATCTAGCAAGGATTGATCACAGTTGCTCTTATTTAAATTATGCTGATCATAATTAACTAAATACATAACAAGTAAATAAATAACATAATAATATAAAAATAAAAAAGTGGTATTATTCTGGCTGACTCAGTAATGAAAATGTTATTTGTTTGTAAATGCACTGAATTATCTTCGGTTCTGCGATAAGATTAATGATGTCTTGTTGAGCATTCGGAAATATTCATGTTTAATATTGATTTCACAGTAGTCAACAAATTCAATACCTAGAGTTTTGCTAAGTATTTTTAGTAATTTTATATCACAATGATATTCTGAAAACCGATAACATTTTCATGCGATTTTCCTTTAGTTGTCATCTGAAGAATAATTTTAACACTTTGCAAACAGGAATTAGCCAGATAAACGTATTAAGAGATGAAACACACTTGTCTCGTAGTCTTAGATATTACGGATTTTAAAACAACCACTAATTACCTTTACATAATTGCAATAGACAGTTGTCGTTCTTTAGTTATTATTAAGACAGACCTTCAGGCAGTCAGGAACTCATCGAATGAAGCCACATACTACATGCGTCAGCTATCATACGTGTTCTTAACTTCATTCACACTGCTTGCACACACAACATCAAATGGCAATACATTCCCATCACGCACCATTCTATCCGAGAAAAAAATCCATATCTCATATCTTCTTGGCGGCATTCATTCTCAGCTTCCAAGAATGCCATTTTCTCCTTTCCTCAGCCTCCATAAAATGAAAAATGATCAGCTAAAATCCTCTTTGATCCTTTCAGAAGTTTGTAAGTAGCAATCATATCTCCCCCCCCCCTCTTTCTCCTGTTTGCTGGTGTCTGCAATTCACAAATTTTAATCTGTCTTCATAATCAGCATTCAATCCTGATATCATTCACTGTCCTTTGCACTTTCTCCACTATATCAGATTCACAATAGAAACCAGGAGAACAGACTTGCGCACAATAGTCCAAGTGAGGTATCAAGGACTTGTAAACAGGCAAAATGACATCATTTTCTTTACATGTGAACGTTCGTTTCAGCATTGCAATTATATTTTGAGTTGTATTTCCAATCTTTGTTACATAACTCCTAAATTTATATTCGTGTTTACTGATATTCCAAGCTCTCTAACCTGATCAGTTATTTCTACTATAATCCCACCAATGTTATTCGAAATTTGATATCTGATCATTCCAAGGTGTATGAATTGGCATTTACTGACATTCAAGGGACACCCATTTTTCCATGTCCACAATTCCAGCCTATTAAAATCATTCTGCAAGTACTGCATATCAGCAGCATTCCAAAACAACCCAACTTATCTTTGCCATCAGTAAATAGCTATATGTGTCGCCTGTCAAAATCTTCCCTATATCATTAAAGTGCAGATATAATAACAGTCGACAAAAAACTGATACTTGTGGTACCCACTGGTTACCTTAAATCGTGCAGACTCACATCCATATATACTAGTTTTTACATTTATCAGACAGCCATCAACGTATCCGCGCTAATATTTTATAAGCCAAACCCATATTCTCCAAATGATGCAAGAGGTCTACCATGCTGTGATCTTTAAACATCCGTTAGCAAAATCCCAAAGTATCATAGTGTATCCATTCTCCTTCTCTAGATCAATGAAAATATTATTATAGAATGTGGGCAAGTTGCAAAAGCTGACCTTCCCGTAGTAAACCTATGCTGTTCGTTGCAAGGTAAAGATTCACTATCAGCGTATTTCTGTATGTGCGCTCTAACCAGTTTTTCCAAAATCTTCACGATCAATCCTGAGATACTCATTGGTTGATAGTTGGTTGGACACATCACTCTTTGTACCACCCTTTTGCAAAGGTATTACCATACATCCTTTCCATTCCTGCGGAATCTTCCCTGTTCTGAAACTCAAATTATATACCCTAGTCCAAGGAATAGCTAGTTCAGCTGAACACTCTGTTTATCACCCATTCTGATATCTCATGAGCCCGTATTGTTGAATTCATATTTGGTTTGTGCAAGTGTTAACTCATACGCCTGAGATTCTTAATCCAGTGAAATCAATGTTGTATACACCAGGTTGATAGATTTTTATTAAATAGGCACTCATTAAATAACATCTTCTTCATCAGTAACCCTCACACCATCTGCATTCAGTATTCTTTCAATTTCATTATTTTACTTACAGCATATCGATAGAATTCTTGTGAATTAGCTTGCAGAGACAGTTTCTTTTCACCCTCAGAATTAGCTTCCTCTAGAACAGTTGTAACTATTCTAGCTTCCTGCTTATCATTTTCATAACGGAGATCACCCTTATGCACACGGTATTCCTTCCACGTCATCATTTTCTTACCAATCTCTTGTTTGATAAGATTACACATCCATTTTACCCTACCCTATTTACTCTTCTACCTCACGAGACACATTCTTATATTGCATCATTTAAGTATTTTTCAAATACTTCCTATGCATTGTCAATATTCTTACTATCCAACAACTGACATCATTCTTTTGAATTCAGTATACTCCTCAGTTGGTCATAATTTCCTGCAATGTGTCAGCATGTAATCATATTTGGAAGGAACATTCATAAACTTGGAAATTTCGAAGTGAGTACCGCATACTCAATGTTACTAAACGGAGGTAGAATGCTTAAAGTTTTAAATTAAACGCATTCTAATACTGTAATCAAATCTAACACTCTTTGACCTCGAGTTCTTTCTGTCACATGCTACTTGAGAAAGTTGTTTCGCAACAGATCAATAAATTCAGTTTCATTCTTTTCATGAGATTTTACTGCTACACTCATTGTTTTGATAATTAAAGTGTCCCATTTTGATTAATCTTTTGAAACCCATCGCCTATATTTGGTGATGTATTTCTTTACCACTAGCAACACATTTTGTTGCTAGTGGTAACGCTTTGTTTCTATCAGAAACAAAGCGTTAGAGTATGTTGCCTTGGTCAATATTTTCGGACCTCAGATTGCAGGCATTAACCATGGAATCTAACAAGATCAGTTGCATAGTGGGGTGTTCTTACAGACCTGGTGGATTCCACCTCACACCAGACGGCCTCAATCTCTCTGTCACATGAAGTATTCCTACTGGTACTACAATCGTAGGTCTGATCCCTAACTACATTCTAGTCATCTGATATCATTAGCAGCACGCCTTCGCTCTAATCCTCTGCATCCTTCCGAAAAATACTGTACTCTTTACTCGATATTCGCACCTAGTATGTCTGATTATAGCCATGTTTGGTTAATGACTGCAATCTGAGGTCCGAAATTATTGATACTCTTAGCATTCGTGAACAGACATAAGAATCTACCAGCATGTTCTTATGTACACACGCTTGTCGGCAGTCTGCAAATCGTTCAACTGCATCATGCAGTTGAACGATTTGCAGATATCAATTCTTCTCTAGTGCTATATACATGTAGACACCATTGTGCACTTTTCATACCGGGTTATTAGTTTTTCAAGACTGTTGATATCAATCACATTCAAGTATAGGCCGTCTCTCTTATACAAATCCAAACTTTCCTCAAACTCACTATATACACCCAAAAATTCGCACCTATTTCTTCTACGCAGTCTAAACATCGACTCGTTTGGCATATCCCTTATCCGTAATTCATTTTTATCATATCAAGGTAATATACCAACTATTTTCAATTCCCCACTCTTCACTCTCGCATCATCCAAGAATCCTTTTATGTCTTCTCTCATTCTAAACTTACCACTAGTTATGTGGTTAGTACCTATTCTGCAATTACAATCTCGTTTACTTTTGTTTTCTCAGTTTGCATTGCTTTCATGATATTTTAATTCATTATGATTTTTTTTTAAATTTTATAATTAATTAAATACCAAAATATAGTTACGAGTATTAGTAAACACTAATAACCTGTGGTATATCACTTTCTACGATGTTTATTTTGATTGAGGGTGATAATGGCAGTTTTTTTCCTCCAAAAGACGCGCCGGTTTATGCTGCTCTATATTCCCGAAGAAACGTAGAAATTTCGGAATGCAATTCTTAAGATATTTTAGAACCTGAGAGGAATGACAGCATCACACCAACCAACAAAATATGTCTTCCTCCTAAGTTGAAAATCATTATGCGATTCTTTCCGTTATACGCTTTCTTTCATTAACGTAGACATATGGGATGCATTATTTCGATTGCCGGAAGGGCGAACATATATCTGAATCCACGATTCTTGATGAATAATTTTTATCACTTTTTATATTTCAAATTAGAATAAACTGTGAAATATTATTAAAATAACGAATTCACTTTTCAATCTACTTAGTTATTCTTATATCAGCTACGGAAAAACATTGTGTTCTTATTCCTTGATGTATTGGACCTGTAGGCACGCGAATGTCAATACCGATCCTTTTCATTTTCTTGCACATAGTCCTGTCAGTTATGAGACGATAACAACCTTCATTAAATGCTTCAGTTAATTTGCTGCATACCGGAAATTGTGTTTGTCCGTACAAGCCTTGCCAGACGACGGCCATCTTCCTGACAGACTGTTTGAGGACCATTGTTACGCCTCTTAGACAAATAATGTGGTTTATTTTTCCACTAATTAAACACCCAGGGTATCTCACCTTTTGAGAAACCAGTCAGCTCTGCTGTTTTGAAAATCGTGGCTCCTCCCAGAAAGGCAACAACAATGAGCCTTTTATCGAACTGCAAATGATACTTTACTTTTCCTATTAAGATCAACTCTATTGACGACCACTGACGAGCAAAATGTTTGATTAGTTCCCAGAACAAGTAGTGAAGCACATTACCAATATTTTGCATATATATTACCTAAGTGACTTTTGTGCATGTCTATATAAAGGATAAATTTTATCTATAATCCTAATGGATAAATGTAAATGAAGACATTTATATAAATTTATCCAGAAATACAATAGAACGGGAAAACGATATGTATAATGGACAATTTAAGAAATAGAGAATTTGTCAAATATAGATATACATTGATCACTTTTGGCACAATTGGCCATCCCAGTGGAAATAGGACATAGCAGTAGATCAGAAGATCTCTAAATTATGGTAAATATACTTATTTTATTCTTATAAATGGGGTAAAATCACTTATACCTGTAAAATAATGAAACGAAAGTAATATGTAAAGTGGATACTGGAAGAAAAAAACCTGGTACTGAGCTGTTTAAATCTCGTAAAGGTTCTTTTTTCATGCATTTGCTACGTACTTGATATTAAATGAAATCACCATTATTAATGGTTAATTTCATCCCACTTCGTTGAATGAAGTATACTTACATTTAAGCTGATCGACAGATGCCAAAATCAGTTTGATAGTTTGACCAGATGATTGAAGATTGATGCCGTGTCTAACAATCCAGCTTCTAGTACATATGGAAGAATATCATCAAGCGAAATTTCTTTTTCAGTATCAAGCTTACTCAGCATTCATCTGATGATATTTGGATGAAATTTCAGAGGAAGTATACCATGGTCAGTTTGGGTAAAGTGGCAAAACATCTGGTTTGGTCTTCAGAAAATGATCCATTGTTTATCTTCTCTGAAAATACTTACGAAGGTCAAGAGAGAAATACTCATTAGCCTTGATTCCGATAAATGTCATGGCCTGAGGGAATGCATAAAGTTGGAATGTTTTACGAACTGGCAACCATCTTTTGTCGTCTATTCAATTTGTAAAAATTACCTGACATCTTTTCAATAGCTTAGATGCAATCCTGCAACCAAGCTCTTCCTGTCAAGGCAGATAAAAATCACCAATAACTCTGCGCTTTTACTCTGGCTTCAATAATCTTAAAAATAATTAAAAACTTCATCAGCGGACAATTGCGTTTGCAGTTGAACACTCACCAATTACCATGTGATCACCATTATGAATTCTTCTCTTCTCATAACACAAAGATATTATAGCCAAAGGCATCCAAATTTGGATACAAGCCTGAGAAAACTTTAGAGAAATTCTAGTGGTGGGCCATCTAAACATTTGAAGGTAATTGGTTGAATGCACCATTCTGTATTTTTACAAAGCTAACAACTATTAATATCCCTCTTTCAATTTTTGAATGGATTGCAAGCTTTCTATAGGTCATTGCGGTTCACGGAGAATAATTTTTCCCATTGTTCAAATAATGCTGGTTTTCCACAGGGTTTGTACTTTCAGCTACACTGCACTTCCTATACTTCATTGTCCTTCGCTTTCGGCGGGGTCAATTCCTATTCAGAACTTTCCTTATGGTAGTCGTCTCACTTCCCTTTTTTGTATTTGTATTTTAAGAGAAAGTAACTCTTGAAGGTTCATTTAACCAAAGCCCAAAACACCGATCTCAATGTTATTCTCATTACAGTGAGGATAACGCGATGAATTTTAGTTCCACTAATATTTCATTGTGTTTCATTAATGGGATTAAGCCAATTCTTCGGTTAGATCAATTTTGACAATTAACTCGAAATCATGCCGTATTCTTGCATTGTATAATAATATTAACATATTTTATTGTATTTTTATTATATTTTATATGCTATGTTATATTTTTATATATGAAGCATATTTGAAATGTATTATATTATATTTTATATATACAAGCTTTATATAATATAGAGTTTTATATAGCACTGTCATCTATGATCCACCCGTCACCTGAAGGATAACTATCATCGTCATAGGATGGACTTGATCACCAACAATGTTCAGATTTTCCTTCCGGAACCAGAACCTTCCAACAACATCAGGGAGCCCGTTTGGTTCCAAGAGATCATACCCCACACTATAACACCACTTCCAAAAGCTTGCTTTGTGTTACAATGCAGACTAGGCTCATTGTTTCTTTTGCGTCATGAAAAACTCTCTGCAGTCCATCGGTAGAGGACACGTTTTACTGTAACTCGATCCTTTTTCAACTTAACTTTTTCAACTTAACTTTTTCCAGGTTTTCTTTGTCCAGTGAGGGTGTTCATAAAACCACTGTGGACGAACTACTGAGAGTAAAATCAGAAATCAGTGCTTTCTGTACAGACCTGCGGCTAATAATTCCGCTCTCTCCGTGACTTCAGTACACATATTTCAGAGAGATACGGGAATCTCTTCTTTAAATGTTTCAACTGTTGCAGAAAGAAAGATGTGTTTGTCCTTAGAAGTCTACTCAGGCAACGGCCAAATCCTATGAGACAGTCTTAGGACCACATTTACGCCTTTTAGGCAAGCAATTTTTTCTCTCTGATTAAACACCCGGGATACCTCTCCTTTTGAGAAACCAGTCAGCTCTGCTGAATCGTGGCTCCAAGTTTTACCGCACTCATTATGCCCTATATGAAACTTCGAAAGAACACTTGTTTTTCCCTATTGTAATCAATACACTTGACGATTACTAATAACTTTCATTTTTAAAAAGTTGCCAAAAACACATGGTGACGCAAGTGATCAACTATTCTGCATTAATATTTTGAGTAAGTGACGTTTACGTCCATGTGTATAAAGATTTCAAATTCAGTTTCCCGTATATGTATTACATTATTTCATATTATATTATATCATGTATATTATAATATTATATTATATTATATTATATTATATTATATTATATTATATTATAGCCATAAAGTGTAATAACTGATAAGTTACATAAAGAAACAAAGGGAAAATATATGTCAAATTAATATTTATTTTATATAATAAATTTAATTAGCAGCATCTTATCCGAATTGGATAATTTTGAATAAGCGGGCGTTCGATTATAACATCAGCAGTACACAATGTTGCAACAGTAGTCTGATTTCCAGGTATTATATATGGCTCACATATTCGAAGTTCTAGTTTTGCATAACGTGCACGTTTATAATTTTTAAATGGCGTTCTTTTAGTACAGCTATGGATGTTTATATTTATAATAGTAGTCAGGTTAAGGAATCACTCGCATCACTATTTAGTCGGACAGGTTTGTTCTAATAGTTTATGAGTGTATTTAAGCCGTTTTTAACATTAGCTGACATATTAGAACAATCCAGCTCGAAAAAAAAAAAAATCTGTACCAGCAAGTAATACTCCTGATTAAGGATGCCTTTCTAAATACAGTGTAGACGTTTTTCTTGGAATTGAAAGCTACGGAGAAGAATGTTTCCTATTTATTAAGTTAATATACAGTATATATATATATATATATATATATATATATATATATATATATATATATATATATAAGTTAAGAAGAATGGGAATAATTCTTCTTTAATCATTTAATCATCCATGGATGGTAGAAAGAACTTCCGACAAAACACTATTTTATAATACGCTAATTGTTTGTATTTCGGAGTTGCCTTTCTTCACGGTGCAACTGGAATGCTCTTTGAGTTACGGGACTGACTTAAAAGGCCGTTCAAGACAAGAAATGACCAATAATTTTTATTAAGCAATTCGTACTAAATTTTGACACAATTGAATTTTTGTTTTATATATATGTATAGGCGAATGCCATTGACTGAATAGAAGGGACGTTCGAACTTGACAGGAGACATGTTTTATGGTATGCGATCGGTCGGTTCTTCGTGATTCTTCTCGTGTATTATGTTATCGCCCTGAGTTGCAAGTTGAAAGGACATTCATACGAAGGATCTACTATAATTCTGTCAGTGATTGTTCTTGTTTGCGTTGTGACGCAATTGGAATGTCTTTCACGCGGTCTTGATTGTTCAACTGAAAGGGCGTTCAAACGACAAATGGCTTCTTCATGATAACAAGCTTCTTGATGGTTCTCTTTAAGATGCTACCGGGATGACCTTCTTAAAGTCATGGCCCTGATTTCTCAATTGAAAGGTCATTCTGAATTGAGGTGCTTTCTTATTATAGAAGTTGTCATTTGCTTGTGATTCATTGTAATGGTGTAATCGGAATGCCTTTCTGGAAGTGAAGGCCGTGAATAGTCACTCGAGAGGAAGTTTCATTTATTTTATATTTCACAAGTGCTGTTTTCTTTATAGTTGCCGTTCAATATGTTATAATGCAACCGGAATGTCTTTTGGAATATTGACCCTAATAGTCCTGGTTGGAAGGACTTTCGTAAGAAGACAATATATTTTTATTTATTTATTTATGATATTCTTTTTATTACGAATGAATGTTTATTTGTTTCATATTTAGTAGCTTGTTTTATTTTTATATTATTTAATTCTTTTATACAGGATATCGATATTTCAATTAATTTCTCTAAGTTGTTTTATGATAGGTGGATTTTCTTACACATTTCTTGCCTTTCAAGTAGTCAGTAATTAGAAGAGTGTTCGTGATGACTAGATGAAAGAGTCCAAAGAAACACATCAAACATATGAATGAATGTTCATTAATTTAGTGACCGGAGCGAATCCGTATATATATATATATATATATTATCTCTAATATATATATATATATATATATATATATTATCTCTAATAAAATCATTAAAAGTTATTTATTTGTGAATACGTAGTATGTCTTACAATGTTAATAAACAAATTTGCTGCAATCCATGAAGACTGTTTGTTTTAATGAGGCAACGTGAAGCATTAAAAGTTTGATGTTTTATGAGAAATTACTTCCTTATCTTTCAAACCTTACTTATTTTATATAATATTAATAATTCGATGATTTCTTTTATTGAGCAGTTCAGGATGATTGCCTGCATACGCTACGAAACTGAGAAAACCTTGAAAAGAATAATTACAGTTTTTCAGTTTCGACTCAAAAAATTCCCTGAATCACTTAACAGCATGCGATTGCTAAGCCATTGCTTGTTGATATTCGTGCAGTTGTACACTGTAGATATGTAGTTGTAAGTCCTGATGAATTTGTGGCAACTAAAACTGATATATAACCATGTCTTGCTTTTTGTTAAACTGTGGAGTATGTTTCATCATTCACACCTTATAATCTATTAGCACAGTTGATTTTGTTTATAATAAACGAAAGTAAATTAGCTTCGAACATGTTGAAATAAAGGGTCTATTATTATTTTATAACCTGGTAATAAACAAGGTTAAACTAAACAATATTTAGCACATCCAGATTTAGATTCTAGCAATATTTTGATCACACGTGCTCATATTTAGCTTATGTCTTTTGTAGATCATGATTATCTATATAAATAAAAAGCAATTTATAAAATAAAACATAAGAAATAAAATCAAAGTAAATAAAACATAAAATAAAAAGTCGTATTTTTCTAACTTACTCGATATCTCAAAAATTTTGAGATAACTCAAAAATAGTTTTAAATCTGTGAATTATAATCAGGAATACTGTAATGATTACTTTTCCATAATTACAATGGAGAGATATCATTCATTCTTTTAATAATTATGAAAACATGACGAATATTATTAAATACTATATTGCTGTGTGATGCACTTCTTCGTAAGATGTATATTACCAATGGGAATGATGTGAATCGCATTTTTTTCACGAACCGTGCGTCTGTTCATGCTGTTCCATATTCCTCAATGAAAACGGAAATTCTGCAATTCGATTTTTAATGTATTTCAATATAAAAATATTTCAATATTCGATTCTTAATGTCTCTTTCAATATTATAATTTTATTTCGCATAGTTATCAGCTCATATTTTCTACACCTCTTCGAAAGGCCTTTTTAAATATATTTCGGATAGCTCAGCCAAACAATTGCTTTTCTACGTCTATCATACCTGTTGTTCAATTTAGCTTTCTCTAGAAAAATTTTAAACCGGTAAAATGCGAAAGAATGAAGTATTTGCATAACTTAAACATTTTTCCGATGAAACAGGTGAATAAATTTATTTGTATTTAGAAGGAACTATTTTAAAATAATATATAAAATATAATTAGTGGAAATTAATAATAGGCTTAAAATTAAAGAAAAATCAAGAAATGTATTATAAATAACTTTGAGTGCTGTGATTCATTTTAAAATTATTCTCACCTTTAATAAAATCGACGGCCTGTTCTAATCCATAGGTATCCTTGTCACAGTCATCTAATATATAAGCACCAAGAGAAAATGGAAGGAAATCCGTTTGATTATTCATCCAATCAATGGTAAATAACATGCATTCCAAAGCATGTATTCCACCTTGAGGCATGATAGGACCACAAGTCAGTTTGTCTTCTCTTTCATGGACCATCATTAAACCACCAAGAATAATGTCACCGTCGATTTCTGCGACTCTCTTTATAGGCCACGTGTAATTTACATTATGCTCTCTGTTTTTCTTAAAACGAAAATCCATGCTGTTGTTTCTTGTATGAGTACCCCTTCTTCCTCTTAAGGTTTGTGGAATAGTGCGAAAATCCACAGCCATTAGGCCACCGGTAAAGTTTTTTATCACAAAGGCTGTGGATTGTGTGATATCCGGATATTGTACGTAAGTCACATTACACCAAAGCTCCTTTCCAAAAGTAAATATTAGCACGAAATAAAACGCGAAGTCAGACTTTGTACATGTCATAGTTCTCTAACGCAATTTTTTCTGTGTTTCCTATTATAAACGGTGTATCATCTTCTAGCACATTTCCCCTGTTTATGTTGCCTCTTTGTACGGTAAACGAGTCTTACAGAGAGGCAGCTTCTTGTGCTCACTTCACGTTCCGATTGTTCACAGACTTGTGCTGTTGAGACGCTCATAGGTGGCAGCAATGTTGCTCTAAATGCTTTCTGCGCAACTCAGATACCAACTTCGCGAAAATGTCGATTCGGCACATTCACATTCGGAGACGGGCGCATTTCAGGTGAACTTATGCTATTTGCATGTAGTTCCGAGAGAGAGAGAGAGAGAGAGAGAGAGAGAGAGAGAGAGGGGGGGGGGGGATGTGACGGAAATACATTCTCATATTAAGTTCAGGGTCGATTGGTTATTTCTGATATACTTGAAACGTAATTTGGATTTTCCATTTCCGCGAAGTAGTTCACTATTGGTTTTCAATATTCATTACTATATTATTCTTAAAGCCTGAAAAAAATCTTTCCGAAGTGTATTATAGTTTATAATGTCTATACAGATAATTTGGAAAATGATACTTATCCTAATATCATAAAACTAATCTTGATAAAAGATAATCCTAATATCGTCTAAAAGGAGCAAAGGTTGAAAAGCAGAAAAATTATGATTTTCCAGAAATTATGCACAAAGATGAAGAAAATAAGAAAACAAAACAAAGCCTTCAAGTGCCTGTGCTCAGGACGGTACACAGAAGCGACATAAAAGACCTGAGCACAGGCACTTGAAGGCTTCGTTTTGAGTGAGTTTCATTAAAACTATGAAAGAAGCAATTAAGATTATTCACCAAGTATAGTATATTTGCTAATTGAGGAGGTTTTCAAAATATTTGACTTTATTTATTTTTTATTTCTATTTTTATTAATTGGGCGTTAAAATGTAATTCATCTCTATTCATTTGCATTCTGAATTTGTATATAACTCAATCTAATACGGAACACTTCTAATTCATACAGACAAAATTTACACTTCAAACACCAGAAAATTGAAAACGAGTTCAGGGCCTTCAGATGTATGCTTGTGTTTTCTTTTTTATGCAATGCATCAGACGATTTCAAAAATAAACATTATTTGTTTCTGTTCTTAAGATATGACGGTACACAGAAGTGACATAAAAGACCTGAGCACAGGCACTTGAAGGCTTCGTTTTGAGTGAGTTTCATTAAAACTATAAAAGAAGCAATTAAGATTATTCAACAAGTATAGTATATATGCTGATTGAGGAAGTTTTGAAAATATTTGACTTTATTTATTTTTTATTTCTATTTTTTATTAATTGGGCTAAAAGAAGTCAGTTGAGTTTCTAAGAAAAATGTCTTTCCTCATCTTTATTAGATCACTAACTCGGTTTCAGTTAAAAGTTCCTTAAATTTTTGCATCTTTAGTTATTTCAACTTAGGTCCATACAACCGAACCATAGTTATCACATCTGCTGCCTAAATTCACCTACAGGGATTATGCTAATCCAGCTTTTCTTTAGGAGATACTTCCGATGAAAGAAGTTTATCCCATACGTTTCTTTTGAACAATTTCTCTTCGTCAGCTAAGCAGACAAAGGAGTTTGTTTTCAAGAACGCATACAAGGATATTTCATATACTTGAGGATATGATGGGATTTTCTTTATAGGAAAACGCAAAGGGAATATTCCATCTTATTTACTAACTAGCATTCTTCATTCCTCTGTTTTTATTTGAGTTGTATGCATAAACTAAGTTTTACTCATAGAACTAAGGTAATTACCATTATTAATTTATATTTGCTTTGAAAGAATTCCCTTTAAAGGTGACGTTAAAATCTAATTCATCTCTATTCATTTGCATTCTGAATTTGTATATAAATCAATCTAATACGGAACACTTCTAATTCATCCAGAAATTTACACTTCGAACACCAGAAAATTGAAAACGAGTTCAGGGCCTTCAGATTTATGCTTGTGTTTTCTTTTTTATGCAATGCATCAGACGATTTCAAAAATAAACATTATTTGTTTCTGTTCTTAAGATTTGCAAGTAGGATTAAGAAGGAAGATTAATTTATCTAGAATTTGAGTATTACCAAGAAAATAAATCACTGCAAGGTAATCGACGATAATGAAAAAAATTTAGGAGACAATTCCTTAAACTTCCATAAATATTTGTCTGTATATTTAATTTATACCAGTCTAACATTTCTGTTTGTAATAGCCCATCATTTTGGCGTAGACCATTATTGTATTATTTGGAATCAAAAAGCATTCACATCTCTGTGCCTTCCTAAACCCCATGTGGTTACAAATGAGAAAATAAAAATTGGATAAAAAGACCTGTTGTTGCAATATTATGTAATAGGGCAACCAACTTACGCTATGACGAGGAGGTACAGTATCTGTTAATTACACTTGTATCATGATCGGTTTGTGTACTTTTCCTGAGAGATAGAGGGACCAGACCGGTAGTAAATGTTCTTTACCCGCGACTTTATTCATGGTCTTTCCAACTAATCAAAATAGGATTAGTTCCTAATGTGTAAACATGCAGAAATATATATTTAAAAAAATGAAAACATAAAGGATCAATTAAAGTGGGGAAGAAAAAATTCTATGAATCTAATTGGACTATGCTAATAATCCTTTGCTTTAGGAGGAATTTTCTCTCATGTTCATTTATTTTAAATGAACTAGAAAACGAGAAACCACAAATCATCGTGGTTTCTCATTTCAGAGATGTACAGTATATTGTGGTTAAGCTGATATTTATTCTATTCGTGTAAAGGGAATGGGAAAAAAGGTATACGTAGAAAGATAAAACGGTAAATTATCTGATATCAAAAAGATATGGAATATTGTATCCTGCATATTATCGACAAAGGTTATTCGGATACTTAGGATTTTCGCGCAAGAATATGAGCAAATGATCAGTTGCATTCAGAATGAGGAGGGAATTGAACGTATTGAAAATATCATGAGGATATCCAAAGAACTAGGAGGAAAAGAAAGAACTCAGAGCTTTCACATGGCTCAAATAATTATGTGTTTCTTATATAACGTACTGTTAAGCGACAGTTAAGGTAGTGTAATTGACATTTTTACAACATCGAAGATGGAGAAGAATAATTATATGTTTTTATTTTATTTTATTTTATTTTTATTTATTATTTTTGGCTACAATGAAGACTTGGCCAGTTTAATACAAAGGCAGTTAAGTTTCTGCTATACAAAAATAACAAATCTTCCAAAGAACATATCGGCGATAGATATTGTACCCCTCACGGTTACCATAACAAGCATGACGCTTGGAAGATACATCCTGCATGGAATTTACTTTTTACTATTTTACTACAAATAGTTTGTTTTATTTTACTACTCCTATGCTTAAATATTTTAAAATCAAACGAATGTTTGATTTTAAAATATTTGTGTCGACTTTGTAGTGAGTTTCCCAAAAAATGTTTCTTTCTTTACATGCCTTAACTTCTCTGAATAGGGTTTGCAGTACAGCATGTGCCACAGGAGGGAATAGTCTTTCTGTACGGTAGGGATTTGTAGTAAAGGGAACGCAAAAAGAACAATTCGAAATGTAACCATCTACAGTGCGGTTCATGTTAGCCAATATAGCAAAAAAATAGTCTGATGGAGAAAGGCACGAAAACCGAGAAGCGCAGGTATAAAGACGTTATTTTATATTCTTCTGAAATATCGAACTACTGCCAGATATTTTTCATTCTTTTCCGTTATCACTTTTCTAAAGTGTATATATCGATATAATTTCTAACTTCGAATGTTCAGTAATGGAATTTAAATTGGTGAAAAATAAATATTCAGCAACGTTTAAGGTAGTTAATATAGTAATGTATTTTTCTCTCTGCAATAATTCCGAAATGACAGAATAGGAAGATAACTCATCTGATATCTCACCTGAGGTATTTTGTTTTGCTTTTTTTCTTCTGAATATCCTTCGTCTCGCGAGGAGTTGCAACACGTGCCCTTTCACGAAGAAAAATCCTCTCTTCAAATTTAGTTTAGAATGCGAATAGTCTTTATAAGGCTTTGTTTCATACGGGAGCGAAGAGCTTTTCATCTGTCAAAATAGACAATAACACACTCAACTGTTCTTCTTCTTCTTCCATTTAGAGTACAATGGATGTGGATATAAACTCGACAGAGATCGACTGCGAAAACGAAGTCATCCAAGCATGAATCCAAAGCCTGCTTGTTTTGTTTTTCAGAGAAGCATTTTAAAACCATTCAAATGCGGACAATTCGGAAGTTTGCGTCAATTACTTACTGATTTTCCAAAGGGAATATAATCTAAAGAAGAAACATTCAGTAGTAAGTCATAAGGGGGGGGGGGATAATTGAATTCATTCATGTCTCGTTTTTCAGAAGTAGTCATTTAAGATAATTTTTATATTAGATACATGATATTTGATACAGGTGGAAAAAACACTAAACACTATTCAACCTATTTGCGTTGAATGGTAGTTGGCTCTATATACTTGGATATCTTAATTCCTGTATAGTAATCTTATTTGGCAAGCCTTAATTGCTTTCAAAATTACATCATATATCAAAGTATTTTAACAAAAAGCTTCAATTCAAATAACGATTTACTTATTAATCTATATGTGTGCCAGCGAGAATATTTTTCCAAAACATCAGAAAATAATTCTGAAAGGCACACTGAAATTTTGAGTAAGAGTTCAATGGGTATGTTGCAGTTAGAAGAGGATATTACTGCATAAAGATTAACCAAATGACAGAAGAGGAGGGTATTATTCATATCTTAAATGATTTGGTAACTGATTACGTTTGAGAGGGGGATGAAGTTGCGAATAATTGTTAACCAATGTCTCACATATTCACTGCAGTAGCTGAAACGTATAATGTTCGTTTCGACTGTGTAGTGGGCATTGCTTTTTTTCTGGAAAAAAAGGTACCGGTGCTTACCATGAAGATGTTATTACAGCAACTTCCACACTTTTAACATATCCTCCGATATACTTTCGTCGTCTCTATATCGCTTCTTGCCTTTGGTATCAACTGCAGAATGACGACCTCGGAGCAGCCATGAGTCCACATATTTGTTAGGGTTCAGCTGAATGAGAGGAGGTCCTACTATCCTGATGAACATCAGAGCAGAAATTGTCCGTACAAGCAGAGATGACCCAGATGAAGTTACTATAAGATTCATCTGAGAAAATCCCCTTTCACATTCACTGGAAGATATTGCAATTGTGCCCAAAGTGTGCTTTAGAGGAAGTAGTATGTCCGGGATTTTATCTTCTTGAAGATATTCACGGAAACCACGAACTGCTTCTATTTCATTTAAGCGAAATTTGCGTGCTAACTTTTTAATTTTAGCTTAACCAAATGTCAGAAGCTTCTGGATTTTCTGACCAATACTTGGAATCTAAAATCTTAGTATATTTAGGCAAATCGGCATCATCTCCATCAAGCAGACGCTTTCTAACAGCTTCTTTCAGATTTTTATAGAAAGCAGATGATCTTATTTCAGGACTGTGTCTTTGATTTTTGTGGAGCTCAATCCTTTTGAACTTCATGTTCTTCTGACTTTGAAGAGAAATACTGTAGTACTGACCAGGAGTTTCAATTTTTTCTTCAAATATTTTGAACTGTATTCTTTATCTTCCTGTCTGCTTTGTACAAGTCAATATTTCTCTCTTGTAAATCTAGACAGTGAAAGTTCTTGGAGAATATCACCCATAAGGCTCAAATCAAGAAAAACTCACATGACGTTATTTTTCTTAAAAGGCCCTCATAAAGAAAGTATTCTGTTTTTGCTTCTTCTGCTGTCTTCTTTTGCCTCCAGAAAGTGATGGACGAGGTCTTCAAAGTCTTGTCACACTGCTGAAACAGTGAAAGCTAGATGCAACCCAGCGAGTGCCTAAAGCTTTGCCAATTTTAAGAAGTTAAAGTTCTAGAGTCGCTGCACATTCCTGTAGTTCCCTAGCAGTCTTAGGTGAAGCATAATAAGTCGCATATAGTTTGTCCGTGAAACTCTTAAAGCGATTCACTCCGGCCACATTGTTCACTGTGTCAGTAACAGACAATTAAAATCGATGGCTAGCACAATGCCAAAAAATAACACTAGGAAACTTCTCTTGCATTAGCCTCCTTAGACCATTACGCATACCAAACAACACAGCTGCACTATCAAAAGTTACAGACAATAAATACTCCTTTAAGTAATCTTCAGATAATCTTAAACACTCAAGATTACTAATTAAAGAGTTTAGAATTCCTCTAGCAGTTACATTTAATAATTCATTCAAATCTAGGAAAATACCCACATGAGCCGAAAGTACAGGAAGAACTACACGAACAAAAACAATCAACGTTGTTGTGTTACTCACAGTTGTCGATTCATCAACAAGTAACGATATTTTGTTCTTGGAGTTCACTATATTGTCTATTAAAGTTTTTCTCATTTCATTTGCGATATGCTCACAATGTTAATGCAAACATTTTCAGAATGAAGAATATATCCCATGTCTAGGCCGTTAAGTTCCTGTAAATATATTTCGTCTTCAAAGTTGTTAAATGATTGATTTCTCCTCGCATCTTTGTAAACGGTTCGAAACACTTTTCCTGTTACCTCTTTATTATGAGACAAAGTATTTAGGAAAACTTTCTCGAATGTTTCGCTTTTTGCTTCAGATTTTATTTTTTGACATGCTTTGTGCGCTGCACTCTTCTTATGATCGTAAATCTTTTTTCATAATGACATTAACTGTTGTTTGCGAGATTCTCCAAAATGACTGATTTTATCATTTGCCCACTCCGCTGAAATTTTCGTTCCCATGTGTTTATCGACGGCAAGACTTCCGACATCACGACACACTTTACAGCCTAACATTTTATTCTTGACATACAGCCACTGGTTTCTCTCGCAGAAGTCATTTTTCTGAAAAAGTGTCCAACATTCGGGCCAATCATTATCATAATCTGCTTCTTTTTGACCACGTGGATTTTCGGTCTTGGTTTCGTGATCCTCTTCACCAAGTGTATTTTCGGTGCTAGTTTTTTAGGAATTTTTTTGGGAAAACTCGGGGATCTAATTAATTTAATGGATGATGCCGAAGTAAGAAGCCTCTTTTGAAAACTAATTCTGGCCTAAACGTTTTTTTTTTTTTTATCTACCAAAATCGTGAGGGAAGGAAACTGATTGTCTTTCCAGAAAACTACGTAAACTACGATGATTAGTAAAAACTACCGCTGTAGCAAGTAGGACTCTGATACCTCTGTGCAATGTCTATTAATTCGATGTGTTTTCCGACATGTGCTTTGCATTTTAGGGAGAAAAACTATCCATAAAGGAAAAAACTCGTCACAGAGTATGAATTTAACTCGCACAAATTTTATTTTATTTTATTCAAAAATCTTCGCACTGAAATATAGCGCTACAAACCATGGTCTAGAAGTGCAAAAGCCGAAGCCAAAATACATCAAGATATATCACACGCCGGTACGACGTATTCTAGAAGTGATTTGTTGGTGACAACGCCAAGCCACCAGTGTACTCTGTAAAACTCTAAGCGACAAGATTTTAATGTCTGTCGAAGTAATGTTTACAGAGGTCAAGTCTTTGTAAATCTCATTGCACCATACACCACGAAGGGAGCACTAATGAAATGAGCTCCAAACTCCTCTTCAATCTTTCGAGCAAAATTTATATTCCCATTAATATGAGACATTTTTCCTATCGCAGGAAAAGTTGATAAAATTAAGTTGATTAAATATTCTCATTTAGATTTTCCCTTTCCTAGACAGGATTCGAATCATATGACTGCATTACGGCTTTTTTGAAAGTGGTACTAACGCCTCGATAGACTGACACCAATAACGCACACGTGCTTTACCGAGTGGAAAATGTCCAAACTGTAAAACCAGTGAGTTTTGGGTTTGAGTTGCTAGGAGACATGTGTGATGCTTTTAGATAATCGTCTAACTTTCAAGGACTAGGTGTGCTTATTGAAAGTTTGAATGACATGAAAGGGAATCATCCCCCCCCCTCTACAACGGAGTTCCCTGCTTATCTAGTTCATATAAGAGGTAGAAATTGTAGAATCTTCGCACTTTCAGGACATAACATGAGTTAGATTTTGAAGTTTTCATTACATAATATGGTATCTTGCAAGGATTAAAAGAGTTAATCTGGTAATACAATCGATCGCCTACAAAACATCTGGAACAAAGATTGATAACATGAAAAAGTGACAAGAAATATACAGATATTCCTTGATTAACGCGATTAATTAATCCCTCGATGTTACCGCGTATATCAAAATCGCGTTAATCAAATATAATAATCAATGGTAAAAATTACAATTCGTCAACGATTGATTACCGTATGAATAATTCGTTTTATGTGGTACTCTTTCAGGAAAGATAAAAAATGAATGCAAAGTAAATGTTTAATAAATGCTTGAACCTACATTAGCTACTGCAATTTTTTTATCTGAAAAACATGTTATAAAGAGTCGTTTGAACATGTTTTTTTTTTCTTATCAGTATAAATTCTACGGTGACAAGCAAAATTACTCTCTAGACCTCGGCAAACAATCATTCTTCGATTAACATCTGGATCCATATCCATTACCTGCTGCTTAAGCGATTCTAAACTGCGAATATTCCATCCAGTTCTTTAATTGTTATCTCCTCTGGAACCTCATCTTCACATTCCATTTGTTCGTTGTCTTCATATGCGCGTTGTTGTTCAATTTTCAAGAAGATCGTTGTCACTGAAAACTTTTGAATTTGAATCCAATAATTCTTTAACATCTTCTGCATCAACACCATCAAAACCAAGGTCTTCACGAATTTCAACGATTTCTTCAACCACTGTGTTAACAGGATTTTGGAAACCACCTAACTCATTATCGCATTCTGCAAAAGGTTTTTTTAAAACCTCTCATGCAGGCAGAAGACACTTGCTCCCACGAATCATGAATGTTTTCAATTGCGTGTTTAATGCTAAAATGTTTCTAAAATTCTTGGAGCGTAATCGCATTTTCTCCCGTTAATTTCTATTGCCTTTGAGAATATCTTGTTAAGAAAATATGCTTTAAAAGTTGCAATGACGCCATGTCTATGGGTTGTAGGTGGTGTCGTATTTGGTGGAATTGTGGTAAATTTAAAGGAGCGTTAATTAAAACTTTTGCCGCGTATATAAAGGGATTGTCGCAATTAATTTCGCCTCGTTAATCAAATCCCGCGTTAAGCAAGAGATACCTGTATTGATATTTCCAGTGAATTAAAACTTGTCTTGAAACAGAACACATTTTATCACTACCTTTCATCTAGCCTGTTTGAATGATAAAAAGTTTCAACATTGATGAACAATTAAAATGTCCTTCAAAGTATACGATGTGGAATACACATTGTTTAATAATATATTCGTTTAGTTAATGCTTGTTCCAAATTGTCACTTTTAGAAGGCTTCTTTTTTACCAGTTTTTTTACTAAAATTAATAGATATGTTCATGCTTGAATTTCCAGATTTAAATAATTATTTTAATATGCAAACGAGAGCTACCAAGAATTTAAGTTAATAATTAGCTTCTTACATCAATATTATTAAAACTTTCGTTGAATCATTAACATTATAACAGCAGTAATAAGCAAGGCTTCAAATTAGCATATTATACAAATAACTACAATTAACTAGAGGCAGTACGTTATTCCCCAAGATACTAGGTGAGATTCATATAAAAATTATATCTTCAACCATGTAAAACAAGCGAACATATTTTAGTATTCACAGGAGATCAAAATGCAGAAAAACAAACTTATATTATGAACTCGTCATCTTAATTATAAAATGGATAAAATCAAGAGTCAGTGCTCTAAAATCTAAAATGAACAAATAGATTTATCCACAAGATGATATGGAGAAGGAAATTATCATAGATCATCATGAAAAAAAGTTTCATAATCACATTATTGTATGATAAAACCACTGATATATATATATATATATGTATATATATATTTATCACCTACAATTTTACAATAAGTTTGAATCATGTTATAACTATTTTAAATATAAAATAAGTAAAATATTTATAACACTATATAAATTTGAAATTAAAAAAATATATATATAAGATTTTAATGTGGTCAATGCGGTTTTTAAATATGGAATTTTATTTCAAATTCTGTGCAAAAGCATACTAATTGGAAGCTTTGCATTATTTCATCTTCTTCTTCTTTGAGTGCCATCTCCTATCGGAGGTGGGCGACCACCTTGGCAAATTTTGAGCGATCCTCAGTCACTCTAAACAGTCCCTCAGAGCTCATGCCAGTCCACTGTCTGATGTCTGCCAGCCAAGATTTTCTTCGTCTTCCTTGTCCTCTTCTTGCATTTATCTTCCCCTTTATAAGCAATTGAAGTATTTTATATTTATCATTACGAAATAGGTGACCAAGATATGTAGTTTTCCTTCTTTTTATGGTATCTAAAAGTTCACTTGATTTCCCCATTTGTTCCCGTGCTTCCTGATTGGACGTTTTTTGCTGTCCATGGGATTTTTAACATTCGTCTGTATAACCACATTTCAAAGGCTTCAAGTTTTTTTATTGATGTTGTCTTCAAGGTCCAAGTTTCTGCACCGTAAAGCAGTATAGACCATACATAGCATTTAACCATGAGTAATCTAATTTCAATTGTAACTATTATTTCCATTTCTGGATTGCATTCTTCATTTAACCAGCATCCGAGATATTTAAACTTTGTCACGCTTTCTATTCGTTTCCCATTTAAAGAAAGTGATGAATTAAGAATTGGATTCTTGCTTATGACCATGAATTTAGTTTTGGTGATATTTATTTTTAATCCCATTTTTTCACTCTCTTCATTTCATAATTTCATTATTTCATAATAAATTATAAACTGTTCATTGTCCAAAAAATTAATTCATATTTAGATGCCAATCAACTAAGTGAAGGGTTTTTGTTTTGCTTCTGCAAGCACTTTTATTGAATCTAGCATTTCTTCTTGCTGCGCATTTTACTATGCTGCAGTCACAGAATCGTCATGATATTGTCCTTAATTTAAAGAGAGAACTGAATCCGAATCCCGCCTGTATCGACAAAAATCTTTACACGGTGTTTTCAGCTAAAGATAAGTTGCCTAGTTGCTGACTTCTCCCATAGAAAGTTGGGCGGTCTCATCCTGCAAAAAAACATCCAGGAGTGCAGGCAGGCAACAGTAGCAATTACCAGAGATGAGCTGCACTGGTTTCACAAGTTTATTTACTTCACTCGCAATTCCAGTGTTAATTGTTTATTCAATCTAGAAAAAAAAAACGTAATATAACGGAAACAGAAAGTTTTCTCTTTAGGTATTTTGGGCCCGTTGAAGACATGTATTGTCACTCCACCATATGTGTGTCGTCATATGGTAGCATGATCATTGCATAAGGACAAACTAGGAGGATCAGATATGTTTATTACTAGCAATGTATGCTCGTTACTGGTAGCAAAGAAAGATATTCAATTTCTTTCCTTTAATTCAATAGGTAAATATTTGATATTAAAATGCTTATTGACCGACTTAATAATTTACGAATAAATAATTAATTTTCCTTAATTAATGGTGATCTTTTTAGGCCATGGCAGGTTATAAACTCAAAATTCAGCTTACATTTGGAGGACAGTGAAAAAGGATCACCTGGTTTTCCGTCCGACGAATCTGCATATGGCAGCCTTGAACATTGACGCTACACTAAAGAGCGAAGGTCACCCTCCGATGGATTTGTTCAAGAGAGATTAGCGGTAAGCCTTGTCTCTTAATTTCGAAAGCATCTCTCTCTCTCTCTCTCTCTCTCTCTCTCTCTCTCTCTCTCTCTCTCTTCTGTCGTAGTGATTCCCGTGGTAAATGAACAAATAGTATTTTACTGGAGTATTCCCATTCACCAACGTCGTCTTAGACCCATACTACGCTAGTAACATGGACGAAAATGAATTTGCAAAATGTAGAAGACAACGCAGGAAATTATTTACAAGCTTGACTTACTGCGGTTTGTCATTTCTAATGAATAATGACTGATAGATGAACCTAGTTGTAAAGAAAAGAAGTAGTAGAAAGTAAAATAATCGTCAGTAGCAGAACACTCTTTGATTTATATATTTCAAAGGTTGTAGGGAGAACAATGGAATCATTATTACTGTCAAAGAAACACGTAATAAAAAAGTGGGCTTGGAGTCAGAGAGTATGATCACTTATTAAAACAGGTTCTTTTACTAATTTGATAAAGAAATACCATTACTCAGATAGTGTGGAACTCAAATGAGGAAATAGAAGCCACAATATATACACGTAACCACAGTAATAAGATTTTTTAATAAGCAAATATTTCGTCCTAAGTATCATAGAAAAGCTAATTTACAGTTAATTCGAACCAGCACAGTTAATTCAAACAATACAAGGAATCCCATACAGTTAGGGCGAATGCTTACAATGGAATCCCTCTATGCGTGCAATAAAGTGTTATGGAATTAAATTAAAATATATCTGGAAAAGAAGGATTACTATATTAAAATGAGATACCATATATAAAATTATTTGACACCATTCAGGGACTTTAGGAATATTAAGAACGTCATACGATTCAAATTGTCTTCAGCACTTTCTTTATGCATAAGTTCATGTTTATATAAAGATCTATCTAGAATGTTGGTATTTTTCCAATGGATCCTATGGTTCGGGTTTTCAGTTCCACGTTGTTCGAGGGCCAGATTTCTGAGGTTTGATAAGACGGATATGGTCATGATGTTCCGAAATGCGTTTGCTAATGGATCTACCTGTCTGTCCATAGTAGGTCAATTTACAGGAACATGGGACCTTGTACAATCCAGGTCTCTGGGAAAGAGAAAATTTACAAGCAAGAGGAAGGAGCAGCAATGGAGTCTCCCTTATCACCAAACTTGGCCAACCTTTTTTTCTAGAACACTTTGAAAACATTTTCACGTTTAATCCTAAACCAAAAATCTGGCTACGATATGTCGATGACGTCTTTGCTGTCTGGGGTCATGCTGAACAATAATTACGCTTGTTTCTAGATAAAATCAACATTTTTCATCCTCGCATCAAATTCACGCTAGAAAAAAGAATCTACACAAAGTATCTCTCTACTGGATGTACACATCCAAAGAAAAGAAGATGGTTCTATTTCCACTTCTGTCTGTTATAAGCCGACATTTTCAGGTTGCTACATTCACAATTCTTCAGCTCATCATCCATCTCAAAAATTTGGCATCATTAAATCATTAGTAAGAGCACATCGATTCTGCTCCTCCGAAGAATCTTTAAACAAAGAATTGGGAATAATCAAAAATACAACCATATAAAATGAATACAATCCTAAAACAACTAACAATCATCACTCGCCTACCCACACATCAACCTAAGACAAGAAGGAGCCCATAGGATTTCTATAGCTCATGTGAAAGTTATCTCCGAACGCCTCTGAAAAGTTAAAAAAAATATAAATTAGCTGCTACCTACTAACCAACCAACCAATCGACCAGGTCTACAATTGGTTACCTTCGCTTGAAAGCAAACTCTCACCTCTGATGTTACCTGGTGTGTACGAGGTCCCGTGCTCCTGTAAATTGTCCTACTATGGACAGACAGGTAGATCCATTAGCAAACGCATTTCGGAACATCAAGGCTATATCCGTCTTATCAAACAGCTGAAATGAGAATACACAATAGGGAATTAAAAACCCAAACCATAGGATCGATTGTAAAAATACCAAACATCTACATAGATCTTTTTATAAACATGAACGTTTATATAAAGAAAGTGCTGAAGATCTACATCTCAGACCCAGTTTGAACCGTAATGACTACTTACTATCCCTAAATTCTGGAAAATTTTCATCTTAAATGATATAAAATAATTTTATATATGTTTTCTCATTTAAATGTAGTAATCCTTTTTTTTCCTGATATATTTTAATTTAATTCTATAACACTCTACAACACGCATAGAGGGATTCCATTGTAAGCATGCGCTCTAACTGTTAATTCCTAGTATTGTTTGAATTAACTGCACTCAAGATGTCCTCTGATACTTAGGACGAAATATTTACTTATCAGAAAATCTTATTACTATGGTTACGTGTGTATGTTTAGTCTTGAATGCTCCACAGGTTTCATTATGCAACAAAGCCACAATATGCTAAATCGTAATATTTGATTTATTTAATAATACTTTTAAATATTGTTGTATTTACAAGCACATCCTATATAATTCAGCGCATTATGTTATCTTTCAAAACATATTTTGAAAGATAACATAATGCCTTTAGGGCATTTTGATAACACCGAAACAAATATCTTCTCTCATGTCCTGTTGACGTGTAGTTCATCAACAGCGGTTTAGTCATTCTTCTTATTTTCACAGTATTATGTATACATGTTCTGGAATGATTATCAGCTATTCAAATTATCATTCGTTAAACATTAGCGAGTGGAGCTGGTAGCGTTTAGAAGGTGATTTTTTTTGTCCGCCTAAATCCTTTCAAATAAAATGCATACATTTTGGGCATAATTTTATTTCCCCCACCAAATTATGTTTTCCTATCAATAATTCGTTAAAATTAAGCAATACTATTTAGAAAGCAAACACACAATTTACGCTGCATATTTAAATTTACTTAAAATAGTTAATGGATAAAGACATTCAGGTGATTAATTTATTCTTCTGGTTTATTTTAACATAAATGTCTGTGACTATGTTTTAAGAGCATAATATGCAGATCTGTTTTTCTTTAAAATAATGAACATATATTCATAATCAACAACTTTTGGAAGAAAGAAGGCAGTTTAATCTTTAAAAAAATATATATTTATGAAACCCAAACGGATCGATCTTCATCATGTTGCAATGTTCACATTTTTTAATACAAATCCGGTTTCAGTTTACTGCTGAGCTTAGTTTAGCTAAACTGGATATGTTTTATTATTATATCATTAGTAGAATGTTATTCTAACCAAACGTTTGGTAAATATGGTTATTCAAACCATAACTTAAAATAGAAGTTAGAATAAAATATGACAAAATTTTAAAACAGGCAGTATGACATGGTTCCAATGAAATTAAAAAAAAATATTCAAGATATGTAATCGATTAGGAAAAATTACTGCCGCTGAAGTTTAGATGGATATTGTATTTTACTGATTCTTTATAATATTCCCTAATAACACTGACTCTACTAACAGAAAAAGAATATTGCCTTAAATGAAACTGAGTAATTATGTTAAAACTAGCTAGATTCGAAAAGTTTTAAATTCTTGATAAAGATTAATGTTTTGCAGAGGCAGTTCATTTACTTTGCTGAGCGCGGCGCAATATTTTCAGGCAATATAGCACATTAAACACTGGGAAAACCAATTATCTTGATGCAGTTGGGCTTGTGTTAGAAGACAAAATGCAAGAACTTATCAAATTATTGACCTGAAAAATAATTAAATAAGCTGGAATAATCATAATACCTTATACACTCGCTTCAAATTGAATATGAAAAAGTTATGATTATGATATTACAATCCTGCTTGTTGCTCTACTAAATTTATAATGGAGTAACTAGCAGAATAATCGTGAGGTAGGTATTCCTACTCCATGGAAATGTCAAGCATTAAAATACATCTATGACCTACATATATTCACAAATTAACTTGATCATTTAAATCTATTTAATTTTAAACAACTTTGTTAACCGGACAACGCATAATCAATCGTCTATATGTCGCAAAGGAATATACTTTTCATCGGATGATGCTCATAACTGCCCTCCATTACAACAGGTTATTGCTTCAAAAACGTTATTTCAAACACCATGTTTGATGAACTACTGGATACATGAATATATTAATAGAATAAGAGTGAATAACTACACCGATTCCCCTTATGCTACGCTAGTTCCAATTTGAAATTCTCTCTGATATAAGATCTGTTCATCTCCGATCTGATTTATGATCACGTTACACTTTACTGTGCAGGAGTTCAAAACCAAATCCGACCAAATAATTATGGCGGATAATCCTTATTCCCCTAGTGTACACGGTTTGTCTGTTTTGGGGAACGAATAACCCTCCATATGTGATCCCCCCCCCCTTAACTGGCCATTTGATTGAAAATAGCTTATACCTCACATCTTATGTAGAGGGCTTTCCATCTAAAGTGCTTGTCTATACCAACGGAGCTACAGAGGCTCTTCCTACTCATATCGGCCAAAATTTTATTTAACTGAAATTCTCTTTTCTAAATTTTATTAAATTTTAAATGGTTGCTTTCTTATATAAATAACATTATATTTGCAACAATTAACAGAGTTGAAGTTACTATAATGTCTCAAAAATAAACATTACAACAGAACTCTTTCTTTCATATAAGATGGCCCATAAATCAGAAAGAACTTTAAATATTTAATTTCGTTTTCATTTATTAATTATTTTTATTTTTTTTTTGTTATAATGGAGTACAGACCTTGACTTTTTTGTTAGTTATGAAAAAACCCACATTATATAAATGTGTTTCTGGAAATGGAACGAAAATGGAAGCCGAAAATGTCTTGCATTTTCGGCTTCACACAGATCGGCCATTTCTACTCATGTTCTATGACAGATGTTAATGTTTCTGGCTGCAGTCCCCTAATTTCTACAAGAATGTTCTTTTGTGCCATTACCTGAAGGAAATGGTGTATGTAAACATCCAAGTTATTTATGAATAGCTACATGTATAAATTGAGTCAGCTGCTTAGTATACTCATAAGAAAGTCCATCAGGAAGATTGAAACAGGAAGAATAGACTCACGACTTAAAGAATTTTTGTGACCTTATTTTAGTCTGATCACTTGATTTGTTTTATAACCATCGAAATATTTGTCCATAAATTGACTTTTATTGGTCCATTTTCCTGTTCGCAGAGGTGTACACAACATTTTTCCACTGAAAGTATTTTTCGCGTCGTAGAGGAAAGTCGAACCCAGGTGTTTCCAAAAAAGAAAAAAGGTATTGTTGTTAATGGTTATGAATGTGTACTACGATGATAAGTGAATAAATATTTCTACTTTAAAAGTAATAAAAAAACAGTCAGAATTAATCTGCATACATCAATCACTTCCAATTTTAGTTTTATATAGCTTGATTTTTAAATCAGTCGAGCAATAATCGAAGTTTCTATTTACGATTTTATCGTACTAAGCATTGTGTTGGAAACAAAAGGTACAGTAAGCTGGATGAAATCTCTGCACTTAGAGGAATATTAATACTTTGAGTATATGGTACTTCCTCCTCATCCTCTTGTGCACAGCTGGTGTTTACGACCATTCATGTTCAGAAATGGATTAGGTGTGTCAGGATATAATTGGTAAAATAAGATAGATGGGTTCGCTTTGATTTCTTATCAGCAGGCAATAAGTCCTTTCACTACTAATAATTAAGCTCTGGCAGCTTAAGGTTACAATTAATTATCCAAAAAATAAAAACTTAAGGGGGAAAAATCCTCCCTTCATACAAAAAAAATCGTAGCAGAGTTTCTGAAATAAGAATAGGAAATGTAAGTATGACTTGAAGAAATGGTGGTACCAGTTGGGTAAAACTAAATTCATTAACTCTAGGAGTTAATAAATGTTATCCACTGCTTTTATCGATATTGTTTACCACCTATATATAGGGAAGAAGTTTGTAGAAGCGGTGAGTTTTTATGATCAGTATGATATATGTTCATTATCTTTTACCCGAAACATTAGGAAGTACTTATAAATCCGTTTATATTCTGTATTTCGTTTAAATAGCTATCCTACACTTAACTACGATTAAATACGTTATTATTATTCTGATCGGCATGCTGTCGGATGCCGATGTGAATTGGAGGGGACAATAAGTGATATCTCTAATATTCCAGGAGTCTGGATAGGATAGTGTGCACTGATATTTTCCTTTTCAATAATACATTCATAAATGCATGGTTTCATTTCTGCACAAAATTTGATTACTTCCATGCTGTGGTGTTATCATTCCCCTCCTGTATAGCAATGCTAAGCAAGGGCTTCTGCAAATTTTTTCTCTTCTCCCTTACACAAACAGTCCTCATTCACTTGTTTTTCTGGTAGCTCTATGATATTGTTTCTCCGCTTCATCTTCTCTATCTCTCATCTTTCATTCTGGCTCTATGATTATTCAAGTTTCACTGCATTAGTTTGGCTTCGAACAATGAATGGTATCAAAAGTTTATTTTTATTTTATTTTTTATCTGTGTAATATCTGATTTTTTTCTCTTGTGTACCATTTTAATTTAACTTCGAAGAACTTCTTTCCATATATTTTGAACACTGTTTCAATATGGAGAATAGATGGAAATCTACCATCTTAGTTATAAGAGAAATGAGCAAATCATCCTTCATTAAATGCCCAATTTTCGGTAATTATTTCATGCACTAATTACTCGGGACTGCATGTGTAGATTTTCTGTATAATTGATGGATATCATTTGTAAAAGATATGTATACTTGGACATGTATTTGATTTCGATACCTCTAACAAACACAAAAACATTTTTGAGTATCTATTCATGGTTTTTGTTTTCGTAAATTTCACTTTAAGTCCCACCCATTTGTCTGTGTCGTTCAATTCATTTGTCATCCGCACAATATTGACGTGTCCTGAGAATATCGTAATATCAGTATGAAATAGCAAACAACTCACACAGTGATATCCCTAGTCTTACAAAACAGCAACTTATTAAGAAGAAAACAATCTTAAATGTGTTCCAAATATTTTAAACTGCTGCCATTGTTATCTAAAGAAAATGAAATCTATTATAGAAACTACTTCAAAGAATAACACATAATAGACCGATATGAAAACCAAAATTGTTCAGCGAAAACTAGTCGTGAAACATTAAATACTATTATGCAATCATTAATACTATTAATGCTATTATTAACACCGTCTGGTTAAGGGTAAGAACAAATGTAATAAAACACGTCTATAAGTGACACCTACTGGAAATAGAAGATGACAGCGGCGTAGGACTTTGGTCATTTAATTCACATATAAATTAATTATTGTATAAAGTGCGTAGTCATTTTCCATATTTTATTTTGCTTTCGGAATTATATTTTAGCTCTCTAATAATAAACGAAACTCCCTTATAGTTATATGACGTAACATCTTAAAGAACTGCAGGATAAAACCAAAACTAAGACAATATATTTGAATTATCAGTATATTTTTTGCACGTATTGTTACAGAAAACAAAAGAGGCAATTAATTTTAGCGTTTGAAAATATTTAATAAAAATTATTCAAATTAGACACTTAATTAATTAGATTTCTTACTCCGTTAATTAATTAATTACGGAAAATATCTTTCTAGCATTACTGATAAAAGTTTTCATTGAATACTAATCTTTAATCAGTGATATATTTCATTAAATTAAATTTGCTGAAATCAATGCGTTAAATTCGTCAGTCAGACACATGATTTCTGCAATGAAGAATCCTCTTAGAGTTTATATACACTCAAATTCAAGTGGTATGTTTCTTTTTTCATTTTTATTTTAATTAAAATTATCATTAACCCACGTAAATAATGTTCTTATTCGGAATTCCATTTCGTTTATAGATTTTGTTTCGTTCAAATAAATACAAAATTAATAACGGAAAAGCTCACTTAAAAAGATTGTTTAATAGTATAATTTTCGCCTGTGTGTCTCAGGCATCTTCAGTACATTTTAAGTTCAAATTAAACAATAACTGACAATTCCAAAAAGCGCCACCTAAGTAACTAGTGTAAGATAACTAAAAAGGTCAATAAATTTCCTAACAAAAAATATATATATATACAATAAAAAGTTAGGAAAGATTAGATGAATTATAAAGTACTATCTCCCATAAAGGGGATAGACATAAACCATCAGATCTGTTTAAGTTAGACGAGTGAAGTAAAGTTTCACATGCTTCTTTATAAAGCCGTTTCATGACTTTTGTGAAGGACTCTTGTCTTTCTCCAATGAGCTCTATGTCTAGTGATGATGGCATGTTCTGCAAGTCCAGACTGTTCAGGTTCAAGGTATTGAATACAAGACTGGTTTTCTTCTAGACGAATAGAGGCAGGTCTTCCTGTTTGTCCGAAATAAGATAATAAACAAGAGCAAGGAATCTGGTAAATACCTGGATAATTAAGATGTGGAAGCTTGTCCTTAGGAGAAGTGAGAAAGGTGGAGATTTTTCTGAACGGTCGAAAGGCAACAAAAATATTCAGTGGTTTTAAATTTTTTCTATACTTCACTAATACCTTGTACATAAGGGATAGGAATGCGCGTTATTTCTTCTGTATTTGAAGAGGAAGACATATTAAAACTACTCAAAGCTCTTTTGAAGAAGGAATTCTTATATCTTATATTCTTATGTTCTTATATCTAATATACTTATATTTTTATTTAAAACACTGGTTCATCAGGCCCACTCCTTTTGTTCTTAAGACGATCTATTACAGAAAGAACTGCAATATATTACTTCTTCCTTTCTATCTAATGGATATAAATAGAAAGGAAACTTTCTTTCTTGCTCTTGCGGATTATCTTATTTCGGACAAACAGGAAGATCTGCCTCTATTCGACTAGAAGAACACCAGTCATATATTCAATACCTTGAACCTGATCAGTCTGGACTTGCAGAACATGCCATCATCACTAGACATAGAGTTCACTGGAAAAAGACAAGAGTCCTTCACAAAAGTTATGGAACGGCTTTATAAAGAAACATGTGAAACTTTACTTCACTCTCCTAACTTAACACGTTCATTGCCAATCACGCGATATCGCGCAATACGAGGTCGCACCAAACGACAGATCACGCATTATCGCGTGGACGTCGCTAAATAAATAAAAAAAAAAAAATTTGGCCACCGCACGAAATTCCAATTTTCAGCTTGGCAATGAAAGTGTTAAACAGATCTGATGGTATGTCTATACCCTTTATGGAAGATAGTACTTTATAATTCAGCTAATCTTTCCTAACTTTTTATTGTATATATAATATTTTTTTTTGTTAGGAAATGTATTGACTTTTTTTAGTTATCTTACACTAGCTACTTAGATGGCGCTTTTTGGAATTGGCAGTTATTGTTTAATTTGAGGATGAAATATACTGAAGATGCCTGTTACACACAGGCGAAAATTATACTATTAAATAATCTTTTTAAGCGTGTTTTTCCATTATTAATTTTGTATTTATATGTCTGCTCACGGTTTGTCATTTTTAAAACTTGTTGTTTCGTTCAGTTCTTGAGCACCATTATGGAAACTGTTGTTATAATAAAAAGAACAGGGAATGTGGATTAGTTTTAATCCATCTTTGGGAGAATTCCCAGAGATGGATTAACCCTTGGAATGAATTAAAATGTGCTTATTGAAAGGAAACTGAACAAACATCTGTTTGTTTTGGAGTTCAAAAGTAGAATGATATTTGTTAATGATCATGCTGAAAATTTGGGTAAGATCCATCACCAAAAATTCAACAGAGAATATCTGATTTGATCAGATTATCAGATTTCCTTTGTTCTCCGTTCAAACGCAAGTTATTTCTCATCTCCAGCTGGGCTTTTTTTTTTTTTTGGAAATTCCTTAATTAAACATTCAAAATTAATTGCCGAAAATTCTCAGTTTTTTCCCGCCATCAAACTATTTGCATATGCAAAATTAAACCTGCTTTTTTAATCTCTCTCTCTCTCTCTCTATCTGTCTGTCTCTTAAAGCAAGAAGTTTTATTTACACACAGGCGAAAAATAAAGAAAATATATTTTGTTCTGAGAATGATAGTATCAGTTTCGCTTTGGATTCAATTTAACGGAAGTTAAATTGAATCCAAAGCGAAAAATTCAATTCAAATCGAAAGCGTTAAATTCAATTCAATTTAACAACTTTAACTTCCAGTTTGCATTTAACTTCCGATTTCTTTCTCAATTTCAATTAGATCATCTTAGTCACAAAGCTCGGGGGGGGGGACAAGATTCCAGAAACGGTTCTAAGTTCAGTTGCTTCCATAATCAATTATGCAAGTGTACAATAATGTGCTTATGGAAGGGCATATCTTAATTATTGTTGTATATAATAATTTCCTTGTTTGTTTTAATTAAATACAAGCCCTAACAAATTGAGATAGATAAAATGTGGTACTAATTATTATTAATTTTTAGATCACCCGGCTGTTCAGCCATACAGATAATATAATGCAAGCCTGTTTCACCTCATTAAACAACACTTGAACATTTTATATTAACTGATACTTTCTTTTTTCTTTTTATTTCTGACTAGTAGGTTGGAAGTAGGTGATTTCGAATATTAGATCGATGTAGAATGTTAGATTTTGATTACCTATTTTTGAAAGTAGAGAAACGATGTGCTCTTGGTGTATGTGGAATACAACAGAAATGGGGATAGGATTGATTTGAAAAACTAAAGCTGTTTGAAAAATTTATAAAACTAAAGCTGCAAAGTAATCTGAGAGAGAGAGAGAGAGAGAGAGAGAGAGAGAAAACTACACATTCAAGGAAGTTCCCGTGAATTAATAGAAAATTTTATAAAGTGCATTCAATTCTGTAAAGACATAAAATCATCAGATGAACAGAACGACTGTAAAACTACTATTAATATTATCCATTTTTACATAAATTATTCATTCCTAAACACCAATTCAATTGAGCTTCGCTAATTATCGCCATAATTTTCCCATGACTGTGTGACATGTTACTGCCTGATGAGAATGACTAACTCACCTTCAGTTGCTGTTAAACGGACCCATATATCGGGTCCTCGTGTCAGAGAAACGCGATTGGAACCCACATCATTCCGAACAAAAGGCGTCATAGTCTGTCTATATACAATATATATATGTATATATATATATATATATTTATTTTTTTATATTTATAATTATATTTTATAATTTATAATTTTATAATTATATGTTTATATTATATATATGTATATATATATTTTAAATCACTTTACGCTCTGTGAGAAATATCAGACAAAACAAACAATACTTATTTTTGATTTTTGTAGAAAATGATAAACGTACTTGTAGTCAAATGGATGTGACACACTTTGGGTGGCGAGTCGGGTTTTATTCAGTGATTAAAAATTTTACAGAATCAGTTTTCACATTTAGTCGAAAGCGTTCTGGATTTTCCTCTTGAAAAGCAGACTAATCATTATAAAACAAGCGTCCTTGACATGGCAAACTACTTCAATAGGAATAATCATCTCACCTTTTTCATAAGTAGGTTTACAAAGTAGCAACGCAGTTTAGCTGACTGGAGTTTTCGGACTAATATGTTAATACCTACCTGTAATCTAGGGTTAATAGGAAGTTGAAAGCGGGGAAAACATGGTATTGATTTTCAGTTGTTTATCAGAAATGAAATTTGGCGACATACGAAATGCAGTAAAATGGATGTTAGCAATTCTACGAAGTTTTAACATGCGCACAAATTATCGTTTTCAAATCCCTGAATGAAATATATAAATTCATTAAGAATCAGTGTATGGATATCGTGAACATTCCATCTGAAGAATGTTCATTGCACTAAAAAGAAAGTTAAGGGTTTAAATAAACTTGGTATTTTGCATGGAGAGAAATTTGTAACCTAGTTTTTATTGTATACTTCAAGTACAGTTAAGATCGAACGATTTACCAAGTATCAGTCATGCGGGAGATAACTAGATTCTAACTGTCGTGCTGATTTTGAAGACAAAATAAGACTGAAATGTCAGTACCTTAAACTTAATTTACTATGCTTATTCAAAAACTACCTATAATCTAGCGTCGCAAAAGGTTCAAGTCTTAATATACAGACATTCAATGCAATTGTATGCCCACTCTAATATTCGCCAGTATAATTTAAATATGCTGATTATAATTACTGGCTGCATTTGGCCCAAGATGAGGCAGCTAATAGAAAATGCGGATCACCCGTAGAAGTCGTTTTACGAATGTTGTGCGCTAAAAGAGATTAATACGGCATATATCGAAATAAGTAGGTCTGAGTTAACATAAACTGAATTAAATGACTGAAATTTTTCACTGAGTTAATTATAAACAGGATCAATCTCGACATTAACAGAACTAGTCATATAATGTATCAAAATAATTGAATTAACTATAAACGGATTAAAATTTAACTGATTTAACCAGAAATATTGGAATTATCTGACCTTAATTCAGGCAAAGAACTTAAATTGTACTCATCTGAAAAAATCAGCAGTTTGGCGACTAACTAGTGACCTATAAAACGCACACAAATAGTGTTTTATGGAGAAATTGTTGGGTTTCTGTCAACAACAGGTGGTGGTAGTGAATCATTGTATTATTGATCGGAATCAGCCATCTTCTTTGGTTAAAGATAAAAATCCTGATTAGCCCAAATGATTAATGGATTAGCCTACATACCACCATCGTCCATTTTTCAAAAGCACAGGGTTTGTTATTAAATTTAATTCCTTAATCAGAACTTTCACGAGACGACGTGAAAATGTCACGTGACCCTTATTAGATGAAATAGCAGAAAACTCATTATGATGACTTATAGAGATGACTTACGTCACCTTCTTAGATAACACAGGTTCAGCGATGCTAGAAATCCAATTTTCCTTTCAGAAATCCAATTTCTGAAAGGAACAACGTGATACAAATGAAGAAAGTTTGGTTATAAACAAGAGCACTCATTAAGCTGATATTCTGCACTTTCATTGCAGAATGAAAGTGAAGAATATCTTTCTGCAGCCAAGAAGAAATTTTTCTTGGCTAGATGGGTGAAGTAAGAATGCTTTTCATTCACCGTTATCTATAGAAGAAAATGTATGGATCGGTAATATAGAGCTCCGATCATGGCAGAAGGGTAACATCAATAGCCTACTCTGAGTTAAAACTTCATTGGCTACAGCATTGCCATCCATTACCATCCATTGGTGCCCATTTTAGCCGCCTCGTACGACATGCATAGGCTGGTATATAAGCAAAGCCCTTTCTAAAAATTAAGACGATCCCCGGACCACTCCCTACGAGTGGGCGAAAGACCGTTCAACTCAGCGTTGGTTCCACATAGTAACGACCCCCACCACTAAGCAGAACCAATCATATTCCATGGAAAGTCATCCACCGAGAGGCCCCCCCCTCACGGGCCACGCCGGAGAATATCCTCCCAAGAGACTCAAAATGCTCTCTCAGGGCTACCTCTGCGAAATGTAAATCCCCCCCTCCCATCACCGGGAACAAAATTCCGAAAGAAACCTAAAAGCGCGAAACTCTGAGTCCGATTTTAGTTGCCTCTTACGACATGTATGGGTACAGTGGCGATTTTTAAGTAAAGCCCTGTTTAAAAATTAGAAAGATCCCTAGACCACTCCATAGTGGCCGAAAGATCGTCGAACTCAGAGTTGGTTCCAATCAGTGACAGGTTAACCCACGACCGAGCAGAGCCACTCATATTCCAGGAAAAGGCATCCACCGACAAGGTTCCCCACGGCCCACGCCGGAAAACCCCCTCCCTGGACGTTCAAAATGCTCTCTCAGGACAAACCCTCCTCCCGAAATCAAGCCCCCCCCTCACCAGGAGCAAAATTTCGGAAGAAATTTTGAGAGCAAAACTAAGAGAGCAAAAACTCTCAAAATTCGTCCCATTTTAGTCGCCTCTTACGACATGCATGGGCTACAGCAGCGCAGTATATAAGTAAAGCGCTCTCTAAAAATTAAGGCTATCTCTAGACCACTCCATAGTGGCCGAGAAATCGTCCAACTTAGCATTGGCTCCACTCAGTGATGGCTCCCTCACCACCGAGCAGAACTGCTCATATTCCAGGGAGAAGTATCCACCGACAAGCCCTCTCACAGGCCACGCCGGAGAACACACTCCCCAGAGACTCAAAATACTCTCTCAGGGCAAACTACCCGAAATCAAGCTCCTCTCACCGGGAGCAAAATTCCGGAAGAAACCAAAAGAATGCGAAACTCTCGAAACTCTGTGCCATTTTAGTCACCTCTTACGACATGAATGGGATTCAGTAAGATTTTTATGTAAAGCCACCTTTAAAAATTAAGACGATTCCCCGGACTACTCCCTACGAGTAGCCAAAAGACCATCCAACTCAGCGTTGGTTCCACTCAGTGACACGAACTCCCACCACTGAGCAGAACCGCTCATATTCCAAGGAAAAGCATTCACCGACAAGGCCCCTCACGGGCCACGCCGGAGAACACCCTCCCCAGAAACTCAAAGTTTTCTCTCAGGGCAAACTCCTGGAATCTAAGCTCCTCCCCTCACCGGGAGCAAAATTTCGGAAGAAACCTAAGAGAGCGAAACTCGTGCCATTTTAGTCACCTCTTACGTCATTATACATGGTTGCAGTGGAAATATTCTTAGCCCGGCCACCACACGGGGTATGGGTAAAGAGTCCTTATAAGGACTGGATTAAAGGGGCGAAGCAAGAATGCTTTTCATTTTCCCCGTTATCTGTAGAGGACAGTGTAGGAATAAGGTGTTATTGAGCTATTTAAGTTCTGATCATGGCAAGAGGATAACAGCAATAGCCAGGCCTCAGCTAGAACTTCATTTGCTACAGCATTGCAATCCACTACCCTCCAAGGGTATTAATCACCGCATCTCACGGTCGATTAAAATTCCCATCCGGAGTAAAGAGTCCTTATAGTCCTTATAAGGACTGGCTTAAAGGGGTGAAGCAGGAATGCTTTTCATCGCCAACGTTATCTGTAGAGGACAGTGTAAGGATAAGGTGTTATTGAGATATTAAAGCTCTGATCATGGCAGGAGAGTAACAGCAATAGCCGAACCTCAGTTAGAATTTCATTGGCTACAGCATTGCCATCCATTACCCTCTAAGGATATTAATCACCACATCTCACACTCGATCTTAAGACTCTTTTAATTCCGGGGTATAGAGTGGGGTAAAGAGTATTTCTTTGGGCATTTATTTATAGTTTTCTCTTAAATAATTATGGAAGGTGTCAAGTTAGTTAAAATTTCATAAAAAGAAACCAAAATTTCAGTTTCTTAATTTATCTTATCTTGTCTTTATTTTATTATCTACATGAACGTGAATAAAAATGAGTTGCAAAATTTAGGATTAAAGAGAGAGAGAGAGAGAGAATGATCGTATTAAAAGCACGGATCATTGCATATAAACTTTGGAAATACATTTAAATAGCCTTTTAATACATTTTCGGATGATTCAAATCAGATTCTCTGTTGAATTTTTGGTGATGGATCTTACCCAAATTTTCAGCATGATCATTAACAATGTGCTTATGAAACTGAACAAACAGATGTTTGTTCAGTTTCCTTTCAATAAGCACATTTTAATTCATTCCAAGGGTTAATCCATCTCTGGGAATTCTCCCAAAGATGGATTAAAACTAATCCACAAGCCCTGTTCTTTTTATTATAACAACAGTTTCCATAAGCTTCTTTACACTTCAATTAATAGTTTAATTAAAGCCAAAATGTTGCTTCCAACAGTTTGATTTTACATTGTCACCAAAATTCAAACTGAATGTTTTTTGAGAAATAAATCCATTTATTTATCATTAAACCGAATGTCCTACCTGTAATAGTAACCATCTTCATTCTAATTCATAAAAATTCTAATTATTTTCTACTAAATTGTTAAAATGATTACTTGCGTTAAAAAGTTACTTTTTTCAATATTAGTTTTCTCTCCTTGAAGCAGGTTAAATTAATTGTTAATGAATGAATGAATGCTGTCTTGGTAATATTAGCTTCATTGAAATTAATACCAAAAGTTGCTAATTATTATGTCTGTCAGAGGAGCGTGTTCTAGAAAATTTACCTGTTTTGAATAAGAAGCACCAGGGTTATTGTGTCCACCTTTGTGTCACATGTGGTTGTCTAATTCATTTGATGTAATAAGAAGTATAAAGTCCTTGGTCCTCTATTGTTTAATATGTACATCAATGATATTGGGAATACTTTGAAGGAAATGTCCACTTGTTTGCTGATGATGCAAAATTAGGAAGAGCAATAGTCAATTCAGATGATGTAGATATCTTGTAGGATGACTTGAATAGGCTGGCGGCAGGGACTAAAGTAAATGGCTGTCAGTTTAATGTGGCTAAGTGTAAGGTGATGCACTACGGGAGGATGAGAACACATGCTGTTTACTGTATTAATGGAACTGAACTGTAAGAAGTTGACGAGGCAAGGGACTGGAGAGTCATTGTGGACAGAGAACTTAAGTTTAAAGGGCATATTGCAAAGATAGCCAAAACATCACATCAAATTACATGGTTTTGAAGAACACACTAACAAGCAGGGATAAGGAAGTTATTGTTCCACTTTATAAGACATTAATAAGACTGCATTTGGACTATTGTGCACAGATCTGGTCAACTGGATTTCATGGTGATGAAGAAATGGTGGAGAGGATTCAGAGGCGAGTTACAAAGATTGTTGCAGGTCTGTGGGATGTTTCCTACGAGGATAGATTGAAGATCTGTGGGCTCCAAAAACTAGCTGAGAGACGTAGGAGAGGAGATATGATACAAGCATTTAAATTATTAAAGGTATTTTACAGGATTGATGCTGATCACATTTTTAAGACCAGTGGGGAGAGAACGAGGGACCATTCCTGGAGATTATTCAAGAGTGTGGTTAACAAGGGTGTAATGATTAGATTTTTTACTGAGAGTTGTGAAGGATTGGAATGAATTGCCAGAGGTGTTTGTGAATGCTTCGTCTGTGTATGAATTTAAGGAGAACTACGATAGGTATTGTGTAAATAATGGTTAGTGTGTCAATGTGGGGGTCTCCCGCGATGAGTCTTTTGACTCCATAGAGACACCGTTATAACAACAACAACAACAACAACAATAATAATAATAATAAAAAGATTCCACTCATCCAGGAACGGAAGTATCTGTCTTTTATGTGCTTTTTGCGATTATGTGCCTTTACACTGGAATGACCTGAGGTGTATTCCAATAGAAAGACAAATTTCTTCGCAACTACGCTGTATTGATGCTCTCCTTAATAAGAACGGAACTAGACCGCCTACGAACAATTGCAAAATTGAAATTTAGATCTTCACCAGCTGAAACCTTTTTCTTTTCTTCTTTCTAGTTTTATGTCACCGGTAAGTATTTTATGCTTTTCTCTTTTATTCATTAAATATGACACAGTAAGGAATTATTCAGAATGATAAAATGCGCTTTGCTGTGTGAGGGCAAAAAGATCATAAGATAAAGCAAGACAGTTTTGATAAAGAACCGTGACTTGGTCTTTGAGTAGGGCTCATATACTCCGAAAAAAAAAGAGTGATTGACAGCGTTAAATAAAAGCGAATATTAAAATTAACAGACAATTAACAAATAAATAAAACAGAAGAGATGAAAAGATTCACATCCATGCAACTTATTCACACGACTATCCCCACGAACAGACACACACAAAGTTTCTTTATTCGCGAGCAAGAAAACGAATGATTGCAATGACATAAAACTTCAGTTAGGTTTATTAAACAACTGCAGGCTGAGCAGAGCATCATAATATTTGCATTCGCTACATTGGTCATGATGTTACCAGAACTGATGTCCCATAAGACCTTCATTCCACTTGTCGAAAACAACATAGATTAGATTTTATATTCGGAATGTCATCGATAAAATTGGAATTTCTTAAAAGGGGATATTCCAGACATATAGTAGGGTCTCCGTGCTTGCATAAGGAAACATCACATGTTTTTTTTTTCTTTTGAAATGTCTCATGGGAGAAAACATAAAAGAATGATTTCAGAAATCAATCAAGCAAAAATATTAACACATTTCTCTGAGTTTTTTTTGGTTCCTAAATCAGACTTTGGATGGATGTTGCAACATTTGTCCTCTGGTTGGAAAACATTTATGTTTAATTCTAATCTCTAACGTAAGCATTTTCGTCCCGACATAAAACGACCTTTTCAACTAAACGTAATTTAGTTTGTCTCCTATTTTTCCTACGGCTATTTTGTATGCGAACGAAGGCCGATAAACAGTCCTGGGTTTTCATCCAGTATATAAACAAACTGCCTTAGAATATAATCTGATGTCAGACAAGAACATCTAGCCTGAATAGAATGCAATAATGAACCAATCAATGTACAAGTAAGACTGTAATTATTTCTTATAAATTATGATTTTCAACAGACGTGTTTTTAAATAAGAACCTTCATTCCAAATTTAGAATGTGTAAAATGATATATTTACATTAACTAAGCAAATCCGCATAGAAATGGTGTTAGAATTAACTTCGAAATGAATCTCTTAGCTTCTCTAAATTTCTCCATGAGTTGAATCCATAGGTGGGTGGTGAAAGCAAGATCAGCTATAGATTGCAAGTGGCGGAATCCATACTGCTGCCCAATGATTAGTTGGTATGTCTTAAGAGTTGGTGGTAATGACCTTCTTCATAATTGTTGAGAGAACAGAACTGAGAGCATTTGGACGGTAGTTCATAGGTTGACGTTTCTCATCTTCCTTTGGGACGGCCTGGATGTGGCCAGTTGAATAGGATGCATTGAAGAGACGATTTAGGATAGGTGTTAGTTGTGGAGCACAATACTTTTAACACAATAGGTGGGTTACCATCAGGACCAAATGCCTTGTTTGTGTTTAGGTTGTTAAGGATTCTTCGGATTTCTTTTAGTCGGAAGATTATCATCATCATCATCATCACGAACCATGGGCTCACTGCCCGTTGATGTCTGATGCCTGTTTCACTATCTTCTTCCACCTTTCTTTGTACAGTGCACAGTGTCGCACGTTTTGTACACTCATTCCACACCAGTCTTTTATATCGTTTATCCATTCTCTGTATGGTCTATCTCTTCTGTTTAAACCATCCAAAATACCAAACATAAATGTCTTTATCTTCCAGTCCTCACTCATTTTACAGATTTGTCCAATTAATCGCAGCTTCCCTTTTATAATCTTCTTCGTTAGATTCTGTTTTGGTTGTATCTTCTGATAGAGCTCTTCATTGGTGATTTTCTGTACCCATCCTATTCTTAGAATCTTTCTGTAAAAAGTTCTTTCAAATGCCAAAATTCTTTTTTCTTGATTCCTTATTTATTACCCACGTTTCAGATCCGTACAGTACACCGCTGAAGATGCATGTTTCCAATAATCTTAGTTTTGTTTGCAGACTGATCACTTTACTTTTCCAGATGTTATCCATGGCCTTCAGATTTGTTCTTCCCTTTGCAATCCTGATCTTTATTTCTTTTTTAGAGTCTAAGTCATATGTCAGTTTGCTTCCCAAATATGTGAATTGTTCTACATTTTCTATATCAGTTCCATCCACTTGTATCTTTTGTTTCATGTTCTTCTCACCAAACACCATTCTCTTTGTTTTTTTTTCAAAGTTCATAACAAGTCCAAATCTCTTCCCTTCCTCATTTAACAGTTTCAGTGTTTTTGTAGTTCTCTTTCGTCTTCTTCAATAATAACAATGTCATCTGCAAATCTGAGATTTTTAATTCTCATTCCGTATACAGATATTCCTTTGGCATCTTCTTTAATTTTATCCATTGTTCTTTCTAAATGTGCGATGAAAATGCTTGGTGATATTCGCTCTCCCTGTCTAGTACCTCTGCTTGTTTTAAACCATTACCCCAAATCATCACCTATTTTAACTGCTGCAACTGCATTCTGATAAACATCTTTTAATATAGCTATTAGTTTTTTTATCAATTCCATAGGATTCCCGAACTGCTAATGTCAATTTCTGGTCAATACTGTTAAATGCTTTCTGAAAATAAACAAAGCGAGTATATATGCTTTTGTTTTTTCTCCTAGCTTTCTCTGCCTCATTGTCAAAATCTGTTGAATTGTAGTTCTATCCTTCCTAAATCCTGCTTGCTCGTCTGCAAACTATGCTTCCAATTGTGTTCTCCATCTTTCTGTCAATATGATCATCATCACTTTACTAAGGTGACTTATCAACGCAATTGTTCTATAATTTTTACATTCTAGCTTATTTCCTTTCCTTATTTCCTTTTTTGTATAATGTTACTAATATTGAGTTCACCCACTCCTCTGGCATTTTCCATTCTTTCCATACTGTATTACATAGTTGGTGCATTTCTGTAGCCATACTTTCACCACCATATTTAATCATTTCTCCAGTAATGTTATCGTTACCAGGAGACTCTTGTTGTGTTTTAGCCGTCCTATTGCTTTTTCTACCTCTCCTCTTAAAATGTCCATATCATGCTCATTGCCTGGTGGTGATATCTGCTTCAATTCTTCAGTTAGTTTCCCAACGCTATCTGAGTCTGGTTTTACTTCATATAACTCACTACAGTGTCTCGTCCACCGCTGTACAATGTTTTCTTTATGCATCAATATTTTTCCTTTTTCATCTTTAATTGTGGTCTGTTTTGGTTGTCACTTTCTATTAATGGTTCTGATCATTTTGTATACCTCCCTTGTTTTATGCTCTCCATAGTACTGTTCTATATTGTTGTATTGGGCTTCTAACCACTTCATCTTATCCATTCTGACTGCTTTTTCCTCTCATTACACTTTATTCTATATTGCTGTTCTATTTGTTCTGATGTATCCCTTCTTATCTTCAACATTCTTTTCTCCCGTACTAACTACAGTGTTTCTTCTGTAATCCATTTCTTCTTGATCTTCTCTTCTTCTGGTACTGTTTCTTCAACTGCATCTTCTTTTGCCTTCATTATTCTTTTCACTCTTAAATTCGAGTTTTTGTCTTTCTCCACACTTTTAAGTTTCTCTTCTAACACTGTTCTGTACCATCTTCCTATTTCTGCTTCTCTTATTCGTGCTGTATCTCTTCTATTGTTATGTTGGGGTTTATATTTCTTTTTTAATTTCATCTGGATGTTTGCAATCACTGAACTATGGTCCTAGTCTATAACCATTCCTTAAAAAGTTCGACATTGCTGTACTGATGTTATCCACATTCTTTTAATCATAATCATATCAATCATGTTTTTGGTTTTCCCATCATTTGATCGCCACGTCCATTTTCTACACTCCTTTTGTTGGAATCTTGTGTTACAGATCATCATCTCGTGGTCCACAGCAAATTCTAACAATTTTTCACCTCGTTCATTTCTTTGTCCGAAATCGTATTTTCCCATGACTCTTTCCCAACCATAATCATATATTCCAACTTTGGCATTCCAATCTCCTTCAATAATTAGCACATCTTGCTTTGGTATTGTTTCTATTGTCTCTGTCAGATCTTTGTAGAATAAGTCACTATCCTCATCTGTGCTGTCAGATGTGGGTGCATATATCTGGACTATTGATATGTTGACTGGTTTTGCCTGAAATCGTGCTACTATAATTCGTTCATTAACTGGTTTGTAGCCTAACAGTGCCTCTCGAGCTCTTTTGCTAAGAAGGAAGCCAACTCCTGCTTCGTGCATGGTGTCATGTCCTGACCATATTACTTCGCATTCATTGATCTCTCCAGATGATGTCTATCTCATCTCTGCCAATCCTAGTATATCCCACCGATATCTCTTCATTTCCTCATGAGTAGTTTTAATTTTCCTGACATGCAGAGTGTCCGCTCATTCCACGTTCCTACTGATAACTGTTCTGTTAGTTTCAGTATCTGTTTCAAGTAAGTGATGCAAGTAAGTTGGCCTCGTCTTTTGGTGAGGTGACTATAGTACCATCGGGATATGAGAGTGGTAGTAACCTGGGTGGGCAGAAGTTGCAGCCTTGGCAAGGGAGACCAGAAGGAACGATTATCATTTGAGCAGTAGGCAAGTTTGCAGCATTTAGCCCTTTACAAGTCTGACATGGATTTAGAAATGATTTTTTACAGTTGTTCAGGGATGCAGTATGGGCAGAGAGGGCAGCTGGAGTTTTGTTCTTGAGCCAGTTGTGGTAAGCAGAGGTTTTTTGCTTTTACAGCACTGACACACTTTTTTTTTTTTTTTTTAAGAACCAAGGCTTGGACGGTGGCTGAGAGTTTGGACTGAAAGGGTTGAAAAAACCTTCATTCCTGTGAGGATGATTTTGTTATTCGGTCTGAACTGGAGTTTGGATCAGAAATGGATCGGAATGTTACAAGGGTTACATAACTTAGAGGAGGAGGAGTCATTCTTGTTTCTTATAAGTAGAAGTAGCTATTGTTTTGTTTCAACTTCAGTTTCTTTCTTTTTCTATTCAATCGTATGTATCGTATTAATTAAATTTATCAATTAACAAGCTATAATTATATATTGGCCATTTTTTCTAGCAAAGTGAATTCAGCATCTTAATAGAGATTTAAGTATAATATATGATTTTTTATTTGATGTTTATTTATTTACTTATTTGTATTAATTTTTTACATTAAAAAATTTTCATTTTCAATAAAATTGTCCAAATGTAAATTACTAGTATGTAAGGCATCAGAATACCATAATCGAACAGTGGTTATTAATAACCCAACCTTCTACTGCGGGAACGTTAACTTGTTGTTAATTTCTCAATATCATCGTTTGGAGGATTTTCGTACAAAATATATATTTTGAAATCTGATTACCCGAAAACCTTCACTTTGATGGTGTTTTTCAAAGCATCAGGTTCCCATTCCACATGTGTGCTGTTTCTTTCTTAATGCTGACGGTTTCTTTACGCAGTAAAAGCACCAGTATTCATATATCTTTTCAGTTTTTGTACCATTATTATCTTAATGCACACACGGATTGATTTTTTCATGGTCCGAAACCCATCCAATAAAACTTCCATTTGCTAAAAATTCACGAAGAGCCCTCTCAAATAATATGAGATTCCATTGATTTATACACACACTTTGGTAGACACTTCCAGGTAGTCACGGACTCATCAAGAGAGGCTACATACTTCACGCACCAGCTATCATAGTTATTCTTGGTTTCATTCACATTGCCTGCACACACAACATCCAATGACAATCCATTGCAATCACGCACCACCCTCTGAGAGAAAAAATAGAGCAATCACTCCCCTTTCTTAGCGGAATTCATTCTCAGCTTCAAAGCATGTCCTCTTCTCCTTTCCCTACCCTCGATAAAATGAAAAATTCCATCAACTGAAATCCTGATGATCCTTTCAGTAATTTGTAAGTTTCAATCATCTCACACCACCTTCTCCTGTTTGCTAGTGTCTGCAGTCTACAAATTCTCAATCTGTCTTCATAATCAGTATTCCACAATCCTGATATCGTTTCACCACTCTCTGTTACACTCTCTCCACTGTATCAGAATCACAAGGGAAACCAAGAGACCAGACCTGCTCACAACAGTCCAAGTAAGGTCTTATCAAGGCCTTGTAAAGAGGCAAAATAACTTCCTTATCTTTACAAGTGAAAGTTCGTTTCAGCATTGCAATTATCTTTTGAGTTGTATTTTCAATCTTTGCTACATGAACTCTGAACTTGATCTTGATATCTACTAACACTTCAAGATCCTTAGCTCCATCACTTTCTTCTAGCATATTCCCACCAATATAATACGACATTGGATATCTAATCCAAAGTGAATGACTTTCCATTTACTGACATTGAATTGACATCCATTTTTTCCATTGCACACAATTCTAGCCTAAACATATCTTTCTGCAAGTACTGTATATCAGTAGCATATTTGATTACCCTACCTATCTCTGCATCATCAACTAATAGTGGTATGTTGCTTGTCAAGACCCGCCCAATATCATTAATGTAAAGAATGAACAGCAGTGCACCAAGTACTGATTCTTGTTGTACAACAACACTAATTACCTTAAAATGTTGCAGACTCACATCCCCCCCAGTATACCACTTTTGTATATCTGTCAGTCAGCCATCCTGTTATCAACGCTAATATTTTAGAATCCAGTCGCATATTCCTCAATTATATAAAATTCTACCATGCCGTATTTTGCCAAAAGCCTTAGCAAAATCCAAAAGTATCATGGCGTTTCCATTCTCCTTGTCTAGTTCATTGTAACATTGTTATAGAGTGTGAAGAAGTTGCTAAAGCATGACCTTCCCTTAGTAAACCCATATTGTTCATTGCAAAATAGAGATTAACTGTCAACCCATTTCTGAATGCGAGTCCTGACCAATTTTTCCAAACTCTTTACCACTACTCCTGAGATATTAATTGGTCGACAGTTGGATACATTCATCTTTTCACCACCCTTGCGCAAAGAAATTACCATACATCTTTTCCATTCCTGCGGAATCTTCCCTGTTCTGAGACTCATACTCTGGTCAACGGAATGGCGAGTTCAGCTGAACACTCTTTTAGCACACTTGCTGATATCCCATCAGTCCCTATTGCTGAATTCTTATTCAGTTTGAGCATTAGCTCTAATACGACCTCTTTCATTACTCTAAATCAATTGTTGTGAGCAAAAATGTAATTCAATGTATATAAATCACGCCTCTGACTGCCGTAATGATATCTCCTATTTCTAAACTCATTTTCTCTCTCTCTCTCTCTCCTATCTATTCTTGAAAGCACTAAACGGCATTTATTAAGGAGAATAATTATTTTCCTTATTCGATAATTTTGATTAACGTGCTCTCTTTGATTTTTTTTTATTTCCCTCTTGTGGCTTCCTCTCTTTGAGAGGAGTTGCAGCTAATCACTGGGGGAGATAATTATGAAACAAGGTGGTTTCCCGTTGCCTTTCTTGCCGTAAATATTTATGACTGTCGCCGTGTGTGTTCAAGGAACCGAGGGATGAAAAACCCGAGTTGTCGGGAGAAAAACTCTCCACCTCCATATGAGACCAGTTATCTCACCTTTAGTCGAAAGAGATCAGATAAAAGTTCCTCATGTCATGGACGGAATCGAACCCAGGTCTTTCCGACCTCGGTGCTTCGTCTATACCAACTGAGTTAAGGAGACTCTTGTTTTATTTGCATTACAGACATTAAGTTCATATTTAAACCTATTGCTGAATACTTTTATACAACCACAAAAACAAGAAAATTCCGAATCTGAAATAGCTTGGGGCTAAAGATGATGTTTAGCCCCAAGTTAACACCACGAACATCATTCAATTTTTAAAAGTCCAATTTCTTTTAATAATTTCTCGAGATAAGATGGAATATGATGATATTACTTTAATTTATTATTCTGATTATTGTCTGTACTTTGTTTTGATTTTAAAAGACAGATAATGAGTTCTTCAGTAAACAAGAGAAATTAAATATATGATTAAAGTTTTTTTTGCTTTTCTATTTAATGTTTAGTTACTTTATAAGCAAGACATTATTATGCAGAAACAGTAAGCGAAGCATAATAATTCATCCGAAACAAACATTCTGATTAGCGAAAATGCTGGAAGAAAAGGAACAAACATCTTGAGTAATTTAAAAGAACCAGTTATTAAAATATTAAAAAAAAAATGAAAGATCGTTTTCCGAAATTAAGTCTCCTAATTCTCCTATTAGAATACTTTGAAATAAGAGATATAAAGAACCTGACCCAATATACTATTGTCAAAGTGTTTATGGTGATATGAAATTCGTTACTGAATATTTTATGATGACATGTAGTTTACATAAATATGAAAGAAGAAATAAGTGCCTGTAAAATTCTGTAAAAGAAAAAAAAAAGTAATTGCATTTGTATGAAAACGAAGCGAATTTTACATATATTAAAGATGAATTACACTTAGATTATTTTTTGATAAACAACATTTATATTAAAATGAGCTACAGTATTTTAAATTACGAGGAACATGAATGAATTTTATATCTCTTTCAATTCATAGAAACTAAGCAAAATTAGAAAAACAGAAATCACCGAGCAATGATAACCTGCTTAGAGTATTAAGCCTCTGATGTTTACGTATAATACAAATTATCCCTCAACTCTATCTCTCTCACTACTTAACACAATCTAAAAATCCCTGGTTTCTTTTTCATTCTTGGTATTATGCACCCTGAACATTTGATAAAATATATATTCGTTTGAATTAAATATTTATCTTGACGATACACGATACTTATGCAGCTAAAATGAACAAAACGAACATTGACCAGAAATTTGCAAAATTAGTTTAATAAAACCTTCATAGAACCTCTGTAAATATATTTTCTTCCTCTACAGAAAACTTAATTTAAAATGTATGAAACGGTTTATATTTCTTTGTTTTTAGGCGTATCATCTAAAACTTATCTCAGAGTCCGTAATGACTGATAATATTTGAATAAAAATTAGACTCTATTTTAACAATATTAAAAAAAGAAAACGCTTAATTCACGGGATTATTTATTTCTAATATGGAGATATTGTCATATTGTCACGTGCAGGAAAATAAAAAGAAAAAAGTATAATGTGTGTTGTTTCCTTAAACTATATTTTTTTGGAAGAATCTGCATCATATTTCGATTTTTTTTCATCGTAGGGTTTAGGAGAGTGACAGAACATTTGCTGTAGTGTCGACGAGAAGTTAATTACATTTATTGTAGAAAGGTCTAAATTAAGCTGTTCGTTTTTTACTTATGTATAGACTTTATTAGAAAGAAAATTCAAATTCATATCCTTGTTTATCACGTTTTAGCGATTTAAGTGAAAATAAGTATTTATTTAAATACTTATTTTCATATATTTGTATTTGTATTTAAATAAGTAAATAAGAAAATAAGTATTTGTATTTAAATTCAAATTGTATTTGAATTTAAATACAAATATTTAAATTCAAATATTTAAATACAAACATTTAAATTCTCTTTTAAAGAGAGAATGATAGCGATAGTGTAAACAAAATGAGAGAATTTAAATGTTTGTATTTAAATATTTGTATTTATATACAAATGCTGGCATTTTTTTAACTACTGCTAGTACAGTTAGTTTAAAAACAGCGCTGGTTGCTTTGTTTGTTCTCCACCTAAAGTAGAATCGAAGTGAGCATTTCAGATTGAAGTTCTTGCACTCAGCACGTTTCTCTTGGAAATGCTACGATTTTCTACCGATTACGATTAATTATTCCTACATCAAAAGAAGTTCTATATACTTTTATATACATTGATAGCAATCACCTGAATATTTACGGGCGTTCAAATAACTATGATTTACGGGAAGATTTACGGATTTACTACTCATAGGACTTGGCCCTGTTAACGTTTATATATTTCTCGAAATTGCCACAAGAAACTGATAAACGTGCGATGAATAATCTCCATCTCAAAAATACCTTTTATTAACACAAAATCACATCTGCATGTGAAATATGTATGAAAGTTGTATGAATAAATCTGCATCTCCTCAAAAAAAGTAAAGAAACTTTTATCTGACTCTTCACCTGCACCGCAGACAAAGACAAGGTATTGATGTGCTTATAGGTCCTTCGACCTCCTATGTATGGGATCAATAAAATGTTTCTTAATTCCAGTTTAACTGGAAACATCGTCCACCTTTCATAATCATTAAAGAATCAAAAGTGATACTACACAGTGCACACTTTTCATTCATTGATCCAAGTGAATCTATATTTGGGAATTTTGTATTGGGGAGACACATGCGAGGATATCATCCGTCTGAAACTACTTACAGTCTTTCAACATAAGCTGCACATAATCATGGACGTATGCGAGCAACATATCTAAAATATTTCAACAAAAAGCCTACATTATCCAAAATAATATGCAATGCCTCTACTCAAACAGAAGATTTTTTAATGTTTTAAATATCTGTTATATTATTTATCTGAACCTCTGTTCCTCAGTGAGTATAGACGAAACCTTTTGATCCTGAAGACGTGGGTTCGATTCCCGGCAGTGATGTCAGTAACCTTTATCTGGTATCTTTCAACTAGAGCTGAGTTAGCCGACCTCATACGGAGGTAGAGTTTTTTTTCCTTTCTTTTGATGGATGAAAATCTCGATTTTTCATCACGCAAAACAGGCAAACTGGTCGCGTGAACACTCACGGCTACAGTCATAAATATACTTACGTCAAGGATGGCAACAGGAAACCATCTTGCTCATAATCATCTCCCTAGTATGGTAGCATATAGATATCCAGCCATATGACTGAAGGAATAGGATAGGATAGATATCAGGTTACCAAATCGAATATCTTCAAAATATTTCCAAGATAGAAGACAACGAAAATCCTTCTCAATGAACAACATAACCAGTGCCTCAATTAAATGAATGAGCATTAATAATACATTCAAAAACGTATTAAAATGTACGATCTCAAGTACACTCATAAATAGTTTGAGGACGCATTTATATCTTCTTCTTCATCTCTTCCGTCTAATACGGGTTGAGTCTTCTCTTGAGCAGGATCTTCCAGTCTTCTCTATTCCTTGCTGTTCGAAAAAGTTCCTTATATGTTCTGCATCCCGAGATGTTCTTTATTAATTTCATCCAGGTAATTCTTGATCTTACAGGTCTTCTTAGTTGGAAAAGTATTGATTAGGAAGTCTGTCTGCGTACATGCGTACAGTTTGGCCAAACCATTTCAGTTGTTGTTTTCTAATTTTTTCTATTGTTGTCTTTTTATACAATAATTTTTGTATGACTGTGCTGTTTGTTTTCTTTTCTATTCAACTTGTTCTATTTATTTTTCTTAAGCATTTCAAATGCCTGCAGTTTTTTCTCCTCCCTTTTCTTAACTCTCCAAGCTTCTGCTCCATAGATGACTGTTAGTATATTATTGATTGATATTATTTGATTTTGGCTTGCTTAGATATCTTGTTTGTTCTTCAGATTTTCTATAATTTTCCCATGGTGGTCCATCCTATCGCTATTCTATGTTTGATTGTTTTGAGTTCATCTATTGTTTCTGTTAGTTTTGATCCAAGATATATATGAAGTTATCTACTTGTTCTATTTGTTCTTCATTTAGGGTGGATGGGATGGTAGTCTGTTCCTCCCTATTTTTATCACTTTTGTCTTTTGTATATTTATTGTCATGTCATATGTTTTACAGGTTTCGTTTAGCTTGTCTATCTACCTTTGTAGTTCATTTAGGGTTCTTGCAATAAGGACGAGATCATCCACATATTTGATATTATTTATGTTTAAATCACTGACATTGATTCCAGGCTCATTGTCCATTGCCTCCTTTACAACTTCGTCATAAGCATGGAGATAATGGGCATCCTTGCATTACTGCATTTTGGATCTCTATATGTTCTGTTGTAAGTGTGTCCTTTTTAATTATTGTATTTGTCTTAGGGTAATATTTTATCAGAAACTGTATTATATTTGTCTATTGCTTTTTCTAGTAGAACTTAAAGAAGGATTTCTCTGCTGATGCTATCGAAAGCTTAATTAAAGTCTACAAAATAACAATATAGTACTTTATGGTCTTGCCAACTGAGCTCTGCTAGTTGGTGCAATGTGAAAATCTGGTCTATTGTTGAACAGTTTCCTGGGAAACCAGCTTATTTTATGCCTATCAGTTCTTCATAGCTGTTTTTTAATCTATTCCTTTCTTATACTGGGATGATCTTTCCAGTTCTCCAATCATCTGTGATCTCTTCTGTTTGTGGTATTTTATTGACTAGGGTTGTTAATTATTCTATTAATGTGCTGCCGCCATATGATCACAGTTCAGTAGGGATAGTATGAATGCCCGGTGCTTTAATGTTTTTCATCTGTTTTATTGCGTATCTAACTTGTTCTTGTAAAATTTTTGAGCGGTCGTTATTTTCTTTTATTGTTGGTATCGTAGTTTTCTTTCCTTGGTAAACGATAGTCTTAAAATGGTTTGACCAGATTTTTCTTATCTTCAATATTCCGGGTTTCAGTCATCTTGTTGGTTATGATTGTTACTGCTTTTGCTGAAAATTCTTTTATAAATTCTCTTATAGTGTCATGGAAGCCTTTTAGGTTGTTTTGTTGGTATGCTTCTTGGCATTTCTTATATTTTTCTTCTAACAATTTTTCTTTGGCTTTTTGGAAGAGGTTATCAACTTTATTTTTAGTGCTCTGTATGTATCTCTATTCTATTCATTGTTTTTTTTTGGTTTACAAGTATCTTGGCCTCTCTTTTCTCTTCTATTGTAGCTACGATTTCTTGGGTTATCCACTGTTTGTTTATTTTGGGTTTGGTACCTAGACTGTCTTTTGCAATTGATAACACTGTTTCTTTTCCTTCTTCCCACTATTTTCCGTTGTTCTGGAAGATGGAGGGTTTTAATATCAAGAACATCTGTTCTTAAAATCGAATTCTGCTTGAGCTATCTTTTAGTTTTGATAGGTTGATGTTTTCTTCTTTTCTAATATTGTTTTAACTGTTGAATTTTATCTTCACTTTGGCAGTTAATATTTCGTGGTCATTGTCGAAATCAAAACTTTTTAATGTTCGTACATTATTTACTGATCTTTTCCATTGTTTGTTTATGATGATATAGTCTATGAAGTTCTTTATATTACCATCTGGGGATGTTATATTTATTATTAGGGCGTTGATAGAACACTGTGTTTGCAATCATTAGATCGTTTGCTTTACAGAAGTGGACTAATTGTTCTCCTCTGTAGTTAAGCTCTGAGTATCCAAATTTCCCCATCATATCTTTTTTTTTTGTCTGCTGTGAACTGTAATATTTTAGCGTTAAAATCTCCCATCACTATTCTTCTTCTGAATGGTTACTGTCTGGTGCATATATTTGGATTATTTTAATTGTTTGACCTTTTTCTTTTGCTTGAAGTTTGGCTGTGATTATTCTAGGAGACACTGGTTTTATTTCAATCACTGAGTGTGCAAGTTTCTTCTCAATTAATAATTCAACTTCTTCTCTGTGTATGTTATCTTTTCTTGCTGAGAATTTTCTTTCTGGTAAATCCGTGAACTCCATCTCCGCACCAATGTGTCTCTAATAAACCTAAAATACTCCATTTCAGTCTTTTTAAATTTTCCTGGACTAATTGCAATTTTCCAGGTCGGTATAATGATCTTATGTTAAGGGTGGCCACGTGTTTCACGTCTTTGGCTGAACACATTGCTAATTTCTCACCTACTCTATGTGGTCTTCAAGTAGGCGCGTCGGCTGTCTCGTACGCAGTAGCACTATCTCGGTTTGTAGACTTTCTCCGACTCATGGAAGTTACTGGCATAATAATGTAGCCAGCTTGCCATGCCTCTGCTACATCCTTTGGTCCACGGCTCTTTATTCTTTATTCAGAGCAACCAATTTGGGTTTCTCCCATCCTTCAACCCGAGGGACGCGCCTGGTAGGAGTGTGATCTCCCCCAAGAATTTATATATTTAATTAAATATATACATATAATACACTAGAATAGACATTAACTATAGATTATACACAGCTAGTTTTTTTTGCCAGGAAGGATATAAATAGTAATTAAATATACAGCTTACATAAAGTATGCAATGCATATCTTATAAAAATATAAATATATTCATTTTCAATAATAGAAAAACATTAAGATAAATACATTTCTGTAACTTAAAATTGTATTTTATTCTCATAACGACATTAAAAGCCATTTTTCCATGAAGATTAAATTGACGACTACGTAAACCTTAAATACTGAAATTACATCGTATTAATGTTTGATATTTCTGTGAATGTCTAGTAATATTTCAACAAAGAGATAATGAAATATTCCAACAGCAAAATATGCATTATTCAGTCTGTTTAGATGTAATGTTGCTTTGAGGCACTTGATTATGAGTTTTTTTTTTTAAACTTCGTAGACCTATGTGAAATTAATTTGGTCGTCATGGTGATATCGTAACTGTTATGGACCTCTTTAGAACAGACCTCGTAAATCACTAAGAACCCTACTCGATTAAACTGAGAATATAGCTTTGGTGAATTATTCATTGGAAATAACAAGGTTAGCAAACAAATGCGAATGAAGATTTTAGTGCACTGAAAGAATAATATTAATATTACAAGACACTATTCTCTTTCCTTTGATAACGTACATTAAAAAGGGCTTTCTTTACTAGTAGCCTTAAAAGGATTTTGTAAACATCTTTAAGATTTGAATCTCTTTCTTCACTTCTATGTAGAGAGAGAGAGAGAGAGAGAGAGAGAGAGAGAGACTGTGGATGCATTTCTCCATCTTTTTTGATTAGTATATTTTATACATTGTTTTGTAAATATTTTCGATCGAGGCTGAGTTTTTCAATCGCTGACAAAACTGGCCACTCCTTTCGATCATAAAACGATACTGTTTCTTTCTTTCTTTCTTCATTGCTTTCCATGGATGCCATAGATAGACAATAGAGTGATGACCATAATCGCTTTTGCCGTAATTCTAAATAAGTCGTTTCTTCAAAACTTTTATTCTTCAGAATTTTTATGGCAATCGTCCTAGAAATGCAAGACATGGCATTCTATATTTGTATAGACAACAGCTGAATGTCTCTTTAGGAACTTATTTATATTTTTCATCCATACACTCTACGTCAGTTTGGTTTGGGATTACTGCCGAGCCGAACAAGATTTTAAATTTACTAAATCACATTCGTTGATTACCATATGACCTATATTTCTATTTTTCAAGGAGAACGGAGTTTCTACGAAGGAAAATCCTATAACCTTGGCAGGAGATAGAATAAACCTCATTCATAAAAAGATTTTATAAAAGACCCCGTGTTCCTAGATCCTCTTTGATTCCAGGTGTAGTACTAAAAAGAGCACTATGAACTAGTTACAATGAATTAGTGGATGGACATGAATTAAAATAAATAAATAAATAAATAAATACTGATTTTCAAACAATATTATATTAAAATTGCTCTAATAATTTTATATATATATATAGGAGAGAACTAAGCCAATTTTCGTAGTAAGAAGACGCAGTCGTTGTAGTAAACACATACATTGTTAATAAGTAAATGTACAGTTATTCCTCTAGGGAGCGGGAGTACCTCAAAATAGGACGTTAGCTATAGTAACATGTTTCGCAATCCTTGGGAGTGATAGATTAATAGCTAACAGATATAATCAAACAATAGTCCGGAGATATATTGGTACCATTGTCACAACCAGAGAGAGAGAGAGAGAGAGAGAGAGAGAATGCCATGTTCTCTCCAGAGACCGAAACAGATGAATGAATAGAATTCATTTTAATGAAATATTTCCCTCCATAGAAGAGGAGGATTTAATCACTGCTTTTGTAAATATGTTCCCAAAACAAATTGATAATTTGATTTTTCATTAATTTAAAGCAAAATATTAGAAACGCTTAAAAATTTATACAAATCATTTTGTTCCTATGCATAAGGTTACTTAACACATCTAGAGATATTAAGAAGAGAAGCCAAATTGTTGAAGTTCTAAATAAGAGCAGATTTGGCTTTGAAATATAGTCAGTTTTCTAGCAATATGCTTTTATATCGAACTAGAAGGACACAGTAAACATATTGACTACATGATAATTTGGCGCATACTGTGTTTCAAATTAATAAGTTGTTAGAGTCTCTTCCATGAACATGGATTATTAAAACGTCTTTACGGCCATCCATAATTCCGTTGGACATCAGCAGATGCCGCATGGTCACTCACGCCTCTGTGATGTGCCACATTCACTCTCTCCCGGTGGTCCTACTATATATAGACTTTCCTTGAGCTTTCAACTCTTCAAACCAGTCACTCCAAATCCATCCATCTATAACATTCAGAGAATACCATTTCCACTTTATTTGGCGGACATTTCCCTGTATTATTCTGTTTTTAGTGTTTTACGACGTTTAGTTCTTTCTATGCATCTAAAGTATATCCTCTCTCTCTCTCTCTGTGTACCCTCATAATAATCTTTAGGTTTTAAGAGAATAATCTTTAATTTTTTTCGGTCCTTTCTAGATCCATACATTTGTCTGCCTGACATTTGTCCGATGTCATCCTGTGACATCGTATTTCAAAAGTAGCTATTGTTTTCCTAACAAACTTCTTTCGGTTCCAAGTTTCATATCCATAAGTAGTTAATAAAAAAGAACTGAATCCAGAATCCTTAGCTCTTCATTAACGATTGATCTGTCCTTCAGGCTTTAGTAACGAGAATTCTTTGAACGATGTATTTGCACAGATCTCAACATTAGCTCTACTCCATTTCTGAATTTATTCCTACTGCAATCCATTAATAAGTGTTGAATATTGGAAGTCCATACACTCAACAGAAATATATCATTTTATTAAAATATACCTGTTGTATTAAGTATATCTAAGACTCTTTATTAATCTCTCCGTCAGTACCGGCGTTTTATCGCAAGCGTCGAGAGAAATAATCCCTTACCATTGTTTAAAAACTTGTAGTATAAACTCGAAATATCTGATCCTTACTCATTGAAATAAATGCATGATTCCTGACCCTCGGTCGTGTTTTCACAGAAGCACATCTGTGCTGCTGGCTTTCTACAAATTTTCATCTCTCTCTCTCTTTTTTAAGATAGTTTAATATGCTCTGTACTCGAGAACTATCTTATGAAGGTCCATTGGTTTTTAATCAAAAAAAAAAAAAATCAGCTAACGCCTTTTTATTCCCGTATATACGGGAGTAGGCGAGGCCATTTAGCCCTATCTAACTTTTGGAGACTTAGTGGGCAGTTCAATCTCCACTGGTACCCAATCAGAGACAGATGGCCCAAGGATATCACTAATTAAGCAGTACGCAGTGAAGAGAGACGGCTCAAATGTGCCGCCATCTCGTGGTCCCTAACCTTAACACAATATATTTAATGTCTGAAATAATGTGGGTTCTACGGTCGATTTTCTTGAGTTTACAGGACGAAAAACCCGCTTGCCTGTGCTAGAGATCGACTAACTCGGGAACCGGTCGAAAAAAGGCTTAGAAAAATTTCCTCTAGTCGCCGACTAGACTCGAAACCAAGACTTCCTTCGTGCGGCGGTGTGCAAACGCTACATCCACTGAGCTACACAGGCTCCGTGCAGGCTTGGTTTTTAATTACATTTTTTATTATTATCATCGTATTGTTCTAGGTCATATAACGTATTCTAGTTTTATACAAGTTTAACGAATTTCTTGTTTCAAAAAAAAAAAATCTAAAAACTAAATCTATGCTGTGATGATCACAGCAGAACAAAACCGAGCAGTCAACAGATTCAGTATGGCAATCGTTAGGGGGCTAGAAGACATAGCTAAATGATATTGAAAAAAATGGATAGTTTGTTTTGCTTCGAAAAATAAACTGCATCATTTTATTCTCTACTTAATTGTTTAATTTACATTTTAATTAACGATACCTTTAATTAAAAGAAATTTAGAACTAACAGAAATACTTAATGATAGAACGTTAATTAAAATGTAAATTAAACAATTAAAGAGGGAATAAAATGATACAGTTTACTGCAAACATCCATCTCAATTCTACTTCATTCAGATATAAAATCATGTAAAGATGTCATTTGCAACAATCATCTTAGCCTCCTGTCAAAGTACAAATAAATAGTAATATCTTGTAATATCTTCAGTAGGTTTCACTGCTGTAATAGTTTGGTGCTTGGTTTAATTGGGGTTAAAAACCGCTCGTGTTGTAGGTCGCTGGGTTGACAGTTTTGTGTTATGAAACTCGTGTTTTATAGATGGTAACTGTCACTTCCACATGACATCGGCGAACTTATCATCATTAGAAACATCCTTATGAAGCACTTCAAAGACGAGATTTGTACTACCAGAGTTTGCCTATCAACAAGAAAAATGTTGCGATCCTTAGAGTCTCGCACATTTCTGGAATACGAAAGAATACTTTCAAAATATTCAAGAATATTAGTAAATTAGCTTATCAAAATGCTATTTATTATATTTTCTTAAAGGCTTTCTTCCTGCAAATGTCATATCCATAAATTAGCTAGAATCTTTCAGTATACTGCATAGGTGTTTCGTCAGTACATCGGATTGATGTTTCTCAGTTACATCGAAACACAGATCCTACGCTAAAATTGTAGTAATATGAATATGTCTTCCTGTCTCTCCTCATCAATTTCAAAATATCTTTTTTTTTTGCTCATTTAATACGAAATCATCCTCAAGATCCACTAAATGCAGTTTAGAACAAGCGCCTAAACTATTTTAAAATGGCGATAAATAAATGCTTGTCAGAATCTTCCAAATTGGAAATTTAGTGGAAGAACAAGCCAATTATCTAGTGAAAGAGGTTGGTTGGGACAGGAGAGGATTACAGACTACCAGTTTTGATTGTTGTTTTCCATTTCAGTTTGCGTTTGTATTGCCTGTCAATGACGCAATAAAAAACGCTCATAATATGTGATACAATTATAAAAATTCCCTTTAATATGGTGAAGTATAACGGTTTGGATTGGTGACAAAATTTTAAACGGTCATATGGTGATTTGACGAACATTTAACTTAGTATCATTTCGAATAGTTTTCTTCATTTCTTGGCTTTTTCTCCATGCATATCACAGTTATATTTGGAAACATTTTTTATCAGTTGCTTGGAAACAGAAAAGGCAACCAAGCTAAATCTCATATTTTGTAAAGGGACTTTTGTAGTCACTTTTCAGTAACGTTTATTAAAATGCCTTACTTAGAGGTAAAAGAAGAGAGGTTTTTATCAACTATATATTCCTACGAAATCTACAAACCGGTTTGATTTATCGCTGAGTCAACAAAGGCTCGTGACTTTTTCTCAGCAATACAAGATTGGCCAATCCGAAATCTTAGCTGCCACTGATAACTAGCTCAAAGTAATCAACGATTTCATGGGCATCCCGGAGATAAGGGTACCGAAGTCATCTCTCGCCATATCGTTGTTCATAACCATAACAGCATATGTTATTGTCTAAAATAGTGTAAGTTCCAAGGTCGATTTTCTTGAGTTTGCGATATATCAAAGCGACTTCTGGGAAAGAAAAAATAGTCGACTTGCCTGTGCCAAAGAATGGGTAAATCGGGAATCGGCTGAAAAAAAGCTTACAAAAACTTCCTTTAGTAGGAGACTGGAATATAACTGATGACGATCTATATTCTGGAGGTTTACTGTTACCATATAAAAAACTACAAGGCTACACAGGCATCACTTTAATCGCTTTAATTAAGTATATCTAATAATTGCGCAACAGGATTGGTCATGAAAAATGTTCATTCCTGAACTAATCTTATTTCCAAATGGTTTCATTGGATTTATTTACATTTTTCTTTGAGCTAGGAAAATTTAAATTAAAGAAATATGTTAACTTAAGAAACATAATAGCTCTTTGATGAACAAAGTGTTAATTAGATGATATACTAATTCCATTTTTTTATGCAATTTGTATCTGTCTTATTTCGCAGCAAACACTTATACATGAAAACAGAGGTATTATAGAGGAATTTATATAATACTTTTCACATTCTTTCCAAATTTTTGTTTTGCCCTTGTACTTCTTCCTTTCCTTCGCTCCTTGTCATCCTTCGGCGTCTATCGAACCAAATCATCTCTTTATCAGTATTTGTTGGTGAAGAATGAATATGCAATGAAATTTCTTGACCACATCATATGTAGCTAAAGCCATTTTTGAACTTATGCTTTGTAGACAATTGGTTTATTTTTTTATAATTTTCTATACCTTTCAATCAATGTACCATCAGAGAGAACAAAATGCCACTGAATTTTATGTTCATCTTCCACCTCAAGACATTCACAAATTCATCAATACGCACAGAGAAATTAAAAAAAAATGACTGTATGTTTGACTGTTTGATAACGGTGACATCACTGTACAAAAATGCTAATACAAAACATACCATTCTTTTTATCATCTCTGATCATTTCCATACTTGTTTATAAATTTGATCCTGCGTATAATACAATTTCACTAAGTATTCACTAATGCTTAGTGAAAAATTATTTGGTAGCTTTTACAATCTAACTTCAAATCAATAGAAGGAAATTCTATAGATTTGACGATCTTGTCCATAGTGAATATCCTATATCATAGCTCCTACCTTCACTACTCTCTCTCGAACAACCTTCCTCATATAATTCTCAATCTGTTCTAGAAACACAACACTAGGCTTCTTCTCTTTTTTTTTAACCGCTTGCTCACACAGAGATTATCTCAGTTTCTGGAGCACTGCTGATATAAGTTGGTGTTCTTACATGATTGGCTGTTTATAAATTCAGAAAGATTTATTTCGGTTAAATTAAACTGATGAATGCTATTCATTTATATAGCATTTTTTACAGTACAGAACACACCATATGTTTCCAATTCAACATGCTCAATTTTCGAATAAGTATCTTAATACTATTTTCTATATTTTTAGTTAGAAGGATGGAGCCGCCGTAACTAGTAAATTGATTTAGTGTGAAAATATGATATGACCAGGATTCGAATCAGTAGATAAAGAGTCTACCTTAATAAAGTCTTTTCCATTAATCGTAAGTTAGCAGTCTTATGTGAAAACGAGAGGTTTTATTCTGGAAACTCCGGTTTTCATGTCAGTATTTTCCAAACATCATACTCTGGTCTCACAGCCTTAGCATCGTCATCTAGTTAAAAAAAAAAACTATCATCAAGTTAAATCGCGGAAAGTGTTACAAATTAAAAGCTGAGACATGCACTTTGAATAGCTGATATTTGATAAACAAAAATTTTCTTTTCCGTAAACCTTTAAGAAATTAAATATTTTAAAAAAAACGTATCCCGAAACAAACTTTAAAATACTTAAAATAAGTTTCCCTATAAAATAAATAATATTTATTGCCATCTCTGTTTAATCTGAGTATGCATATTATATAGAAAAATCATCGCAAATTGTAAAAAATAATAATAATAATAATAATATTTTTTCTAACGTGTTATTTGGTACAGAATAAGTTGAAATGATCAAAATGGTATTTTAGTTTCTTACAACGAAATAAAACAAAGAGTGTTTCTCTACCACAAAGGAAATATATTTTTATCTCCTTTTTTTTTTTAAATTATGACTCAAAACGTTTATTTGTTCAGTTCAAAACATGAGCATGAATATGCTTTGTTTTGCCAAAACCATTTCGTGTTTCTTACATTTATCATTCCGAGGAAGTTTCATTTTATGCATTAAACTATCCATGAAAATTATGTGCAGCTGCTGCTTCCATTAAGGTTGAAATATATTACAATTTATTCCGAAGTCTCAGCTATATCTTTTCAAACATCCTATTAGGTATAAAAAAAGACAGAGAAATTCATTAACTGGCATATTCACTTTCTCTTTTGAGAAGAAAGATATTCAAGCTATTTAAGTTATTCAAAGCATCCACATACGATAACACGTGACAATAAAACGTGTCAAAAGCTGCTGAAGGCTGTAAGTATTGTTAGAATTCTAATGAGACATATTAGGGAACGCAGCGTCCTCATTAAACTTTGATAACTTATTCGGTGAACAAAATATACGCTTTCAATTGATTTATTTTGCACTGTCAACAGCTATGTCAAATAATTAATGATAATTAAGAAGGTGTTTTATAGAAATGATCGGAAAGTATTTATCTGAATTATAATCCAGTCGCTTCTTTACTAAAATGATGCATTTTCCAAATCTGAAGCTGGAGTACAAAATTCCTAGGGAATTAAAAAATGTAAACAGGTGGATATTTTGTTGTTTCTCAGTGTTCGAATAGAAATTGTTCTTCTTTTGGTTTCAACTCTACGAGAAAATAACGGAATAATAGCGATTATGTTGTAGAAGATCGCAGTCGTGTCAATCCTTAATCACTACAATTGGCAAATATCACATCGTATAACGTTATATATATCACATTAAGACTTATGAACAGTCAGTTGCATTTATTTATGAAACTTCTGAACACAATACACACAGCAAAATGCTATAAAGTTAACAACATTGATGAAATAATCGTATTCTTATAATCCTGAACTCCATGCCCACCTTCTTGTTTGATTCAAAATGTCAGCGCTTCATTCTACCCGTTAGCCTCTCTTCCACTCACAAAGTCTTACTTTTACATCATTATTAACGTGATGTAGTTTAGAACACCGTTCCTACCTCCGTTATTCGGAGCTTCGTGTCCTTTTGCAGGATAACAGTGTAAAATGACTTCAGAGAAATCCAACTGTGTTCTTTGTATCCGAACACTAGCTCCCATTCAAGTCGCCTGAAATAAGGCTATTAATTATTCCATGCTAAGCCATCAGTTTGTTCACGGACATTCTTGAATCCAAACTTCTGTTTTCAAATTTTAAATCGTTGAAGCTAAAAGCAATAGTAACAACCATCAATAATTGGAGTTTCCATCCTTGCCTAATCAGAAGCATACAGAAGCGTAAAGTAACTTTCAAACTCAAATCTGACATCAAAATAATTCTAAAAAGCAGAAAACGACTCAGGTCACGTGGTTATTTTTTATCATAAGATTGGAGAAAGAATTAAGGAGTTCAGCAAATTTGAGCATCTGGGATCCGTTTACAACACCAAGAATTTTTGTTCAAAAGGCATCAGAAGATTAGGAATGTCCAAGACAATAATAAGAGACATTTTTTACAGTAGCAAATTCTGCTTTTAGTAGCTGACAGGAAAAGATAGCTGCTTTTGACGTGCTACAGGAGACTGTCAAGATATCACATACACTAAAAGGGGAACAAATGAATGACGCTTGTAAAGGATACGTAAGATTTTGAGATTTTTAAGAGCACTGTCAGAAGAATTTTGAAATACTTTGGACATATAGAAAGAATGAAAGGATGAGTTCTAAAAAAAGCAACAAGCTGTAGCAGTAGTAGTGATAGTAGATTAATTTAAGTTCTGACACTTTCCTTGATTTTTGTATCACTCAATTTTCCTTTCACCATTCACGCTTATGTTATAGATGTTTTCTTCCGTTTATATCCTCCAAAGTTATCCTGGGTTCGAAAATGTCTGCTAGATCTCCTGTTATGAAGTTAATACTGAGGCTTTTTATATAGGTTTTTTTTACAACGTTCTTTCCTTTTACATTCTGTCTGCCTATTAGTTTTCATTTCAAGGAAGGAGAATTCGGCATTTTAAAAAATAAATTCCTGTGCCATAATAAACTTAGTTATGTATAACCAATTATATTTCCATCTTATGTTTTAGTTTCATATGCTGATTTCTATGGGTATCTATTATTATTGAAAATTATTGTTGAATTCAGTGGGAGTTAATATTTCATGTCTATCCGTTGTCCAGACGTTTGAAAAACCTATTAGTACGAGGATGGCCTGAAAGGTTGTCGGCCTCGACCATAGCTCGCAATACTAGCAACAAGATTTTTTTTTCTGTGGTACATCTGTGATAAGTATCCATGTGAAATAGCAAGTCATTTTATTAAGTACTTTGTTTTACACAGCTGTCTGAAGCAAAAGAGTTGTCCGTATCCCTTGAAATGGATAAAATTGGGTATCGTGCTGTTATAACATTCTTTGTAAAAGAAGGTTTAACGCGAAAGGAAATTCATTCGGAGTTCATAGAAGTTTATGGGCACTCTTCCCGTCCTTTTCGACAATTAAGTAATGGGCTGCCGAGTGTAAACGTGGCCGTATCGGCCTTGAAGTTTATCCACGTGAAAGACGTCGAAGAAGTGTAACAACACCAGAAATCATTGATCAAGTGCACGATATGGCATGGGATGACCGGCGAGTCAAATTCCGTGAAATTGCCGACACTATAGGCATTTCAAATGAACGTGTAGGATATATTTTGCATGAAGAATTGCATATGAAAAAGCTTCGCCGAAATGGCTGCCGCGCTTGCTCACATCAGATCAAAAACGCACTCGCATGTAAATCTCTGAACAGTGCTTTTGTGGGTCGACTGTTTACTATGGATGAGAATCGGATTCACCTTTACACACCAAAATTCAAATAGCAGTCAAAACAGGGGACAGAAGCTGGTTGTTCAACGCCAAAGAAGACAATGTTGGTTCCATCAGCAGGAAATGTCATTGCATTGGTGTTTTGGGATGCTAAAGGCAATTTGTTTATTAATTATCTTTAAAAGGATAAAACTATAACCAGTGAATATTATTCCGATCGTTTAACCAGAGTAGACGAAAAAATTCGTGAGAAAAGACCCGGTTTGAAGAAGGAAAAAAATCATCTTTTTTGGAAAAAATTCAAGTGTTTTAGAAATGGGAAAATTAAGGGATCTGCACTATGAATTGTTGGAATATCTACCCTATTCCCCAGATTTCACTCCTTTGACTTTTTTCTCTTCCCAGAACTAAAACTGGTCAGCGGTTTTCTTCGAATCAAGAGGTGAATGCAACTATAGAGAGGTATTTTGCAGATCTTACTGAGAACCACTACAGGGACGGAATAATGACTGTGGAGCATCGCTGCTATTGGTCTTAAGGAAGATTACGTTGAAAAAAAAAATTTTTTCAAATTATATTATTAAATTCGTTTTTTCATTGTTAGGCCGAGAACCTTTTAGATCATTCCTGTACGTCATTAGCACCGTAGTTGCAGAGTGTCAGGTTATTGGGGAATTCTGCTTCAGAGACATAATTATTTTTAACAACCGTTACAGGCTTCTAAAATAGATAAACCATGTGTCACACGGGGTTATTACTCATCAGCCATCAATTAAAGGATTTCTACAACCATGCCACCGTGGGATTTGAGTGTGTAACTTGTTGGTTAGAATAGAGACACTATTTCGTAATTATCTACTCTAACGAATTCTATATAATTAAAGCCTATAGGGATTTGTGTCATCCCTACTCAGATATCTAATATTTGATTTAAATTGGCATTGTGGACAAAGGATAATGAGTTAATTTAATGCTGCAATGTGTAAGGTTATATACTTCGGGTCGAAAAAGTTGCATATGGTGTATCATATTGATGGTATTGGATTGCAGGAAATCGATGAGGCTAGGGATTTGAGAATAATGGTGGACAAATAGTTGAAGTTCAGAAGGCATCTTGGAAAAGTTGGTAAATTAGCTAAATTACTTGGATGTTGAAAAACACTCTAACAAGTAAAGATAAAGAAGTTATTATTCCACTTTATAAGGCTATGATACGGCCACATCTTGATTACTATAAAAAGATTTGATCATTTCGGTTTCTCTGGGACCAGGAGGTGGTAGAGAGGAATACGAAAAGTGAGCAAGATGGTGATAGGTCTGTAGAATACTTTCTTCGAGGATAAGTTGACGGTTTGTGGGTTACAAAGTTTAGTAGATAGGCGGAAAAGAGTATATAATAGAAACTTTTAGGATATTAAAAGGGTTTTATAAAATTAATGCACGGGCAATTTTTCAATATATGACAACTCGTCAGAGAACTAGGGGCCATCAGTGGAAGAGTGTGGTTAGTAGGGGTGCTTACCAGAAGTTTTTCATAGAGAGTGGATTGTGAGTGGAATGGATTGCCAGAATTGTTTGTGAGTTCCCTCACGGTGAGTGGATTTAAGGAGAGGTATCATAGGATTTGTGTGTGTATGATGTATGATGTGTGTATGATTAGGATCTCCCACGATGAAACTCCAGACTCCATGGAGATGCCCTAAAATAATAACAATAATAATAAACTGAAATTCCTTCCAATTGCTGATGTATTATATCATGGTACTTTTCTTGAAATTTATTTTAAACGTTATTTCTACCATTTATTCAAAACATCTCTCCATTATTTAATCGATTCTTTTAGGCATATTATGTTTTATGTTAAATCATCAGGATCACGTTTTTATTCAGTAATCTCTTGTTTTTTGTCATTTTAATCTTCATATTATTAGTCCACTGGCTTTATTCGCCAAAGATATTCTAGAAATCGGACTTTCATTTTCTGTTTCTCTTTCTACTGATCCCCACCCCTCTTTCGACCAAATTCGTGACGGATTCGCTCAGACGTTTGTCAAAGATCATAAACCAAAGAAAATAAAGATACCGTAATAAGGAAAGGAGAACAGGTATAAAATGTAGCTATACAAATTCACAGATTGCATCGTTCACTTAATTTTCTTCAGTTGTTCTTTAATTGGCTTATGTTTAGTCATTAAATATAAGTTAGTTTTCCTTACATAATCAAAATACTGAAAAACGTATAAGGCTGCTAGCAAATTTGAATTAATTGTCTGTATAAAGTTATTATTTTATTTTAACCGTTGAGAATATACATGTCGTTGTAAATTTCCAAATCGTCAACGCCACAACTATACAAAAGCAATAATGCAAGCTAAGTTATCCCACAGCAGTTTAAATTGCTAGATTTAACTTCATAGGACCACTCTTGGGTTATGAAATGTTATTATTGAGCTTTATTTATATACAATATTCATTAAAATATTTTGTTTTAAGATGAATTACATATCTTCAGTTTAGAATGAGTATATATATTTAACTAATTAGGAGGTCAAATGCAACTGCGTATGGACAACTTAGAGCATTGCGCGGTTCACCTTTTACATATTGGATGTTTTAAGGTATCCAAGGACTCTAATTTCAACCCTAATATACGATGGTATCTCGCTAATCCGAACTAATAAAAACCGTGCTTGTTCGGATTAGCGAAAAGTTCGATTAGATAATTAACCCCAAGAGACAAAAACTTTACTGTAACGTAAAAATTTAGTTTGTATGTACCTGCATTGTTGAGGATTCTGATTTAATAAAATTGCATAGTTCAGTACATAATTTAATTTGCGTAAAAAATATAACTTTCTTGTACAGAACACAAAAAAGTTTCACAAAATAACACAATTTTTTTAAAAATTTCTTTTGCTTCTTGGAAGCTTAACTTTTTTCCAATGCTTCTTCTCGGAGCTGTATTAGCAAAAAAATTGTGGAATGGCGTATCATTCTGCTTAGCCCATTGCATACACATATTAAAACTGTCAACTGCCTCTTCATGTTTTACTTTTTTTCTTCAAGTTCTTTATCGTCATCATCGTCTTCTGATTCATTCGGTATCGTCATATTTATAATTTCAGCATCTGATTTGATTTCGAATTCACTTTCGGTTCTACCTGTAATCCATTCCTTAACATCTGTTTGTGAAACATGAACATCTGGATTTCTATTTGTAACTAAATTATGCACGTTTTGAATATCCTCTTTCTGTATATCACCGTAGTTATCTTGATAAATTCTAGAAGGCCACAGGTTTTTCCATGACGCTCGAATTGCTTCATGTTCGACGGCTTCCCAAGTAGCAGCAACTGAGAGTGCTACATCATTCAAATTTATATTTTTTATTGATGTGGTCAGGTTATAATTTTGGGAAATTGCATTTAAAAACAGGTCTTTACGATATTTTAATTTAATGGATTGTATTATCTTCTGATCCAGTGGTTGCAACAATGGAGTACACTTTGGAGGCAAAAACATAACCGTAAAATTTCCATCCTTACTAATCAATTCATCTGCCGGAGGATGTCCAGGACAGTTATCCAATAATAAATGTGCTTTCTGTTCCAAATTCTGGGATTTTAAATAAGTTTTAACTGACGGTACGAAATCGTTGTGAAACAATTTTGAAAAAAGTTCGATATTCATCCATCCTTTACGTTGACTTCGGTACAAAACCGGAAGGCAGCAGTTCTTAAATGGTCTTGGTTTTCTTGATTTTCCAATCATAAGTAACTTTAATTTATGTTTTCCTGAGACGTTTGCACAAGGCATGATCGTGACACGCTCTTTGTACATTTTTCGATCGGGTGCTGAGGCTTCATTTCTGTGAACTAGAGTTTTCTCTGGTAACGACCTCCAACAAAGATCACTTTCGTCTCCATTATAAATTTGATCATCGGTTAAATTTAATTCAAGAATTTTTTCTAATAAAGCTTTTTGGAATAGTTCTACGGCGGAAAAGTCACTAGACAGTTTTCTCCCTGATATTGATAGTACCCAATACCGTGGCGTGTCTTAAATTTTTCTAGCCAACCATCACTTGCTTTGAATTTCTGATCCTGGTAAATTTGTGAATGGAAATGCTTAGCTTTCTGCTTTAAAATGTCTCCGGAGATGGGAGTAAGATGACTTCTTTCTTGAAGAAACCACGTGTAAACAGCAGAATCAAGTAAAGAAAAATCACTTGTTTTCAAAGTTTGTTTCTTGTTTGGTCCTTCTGCTGTGGTTGAAACATAAGTTAAAATCCTATCTTTGTTTTTATCTTATGTCACTAATTGTAGATTTGCCGACATAGTATTTAGTAGCATGTTGTACGGCTGCTTCACCATTTACCAGACACTGAATTATTTTACACTTATCCGACAATGATAATGTTACATGTTTTCTTTTGTTACGCTTCGACCCGGTAGCCATTTTAAGAAATAAACAGTAAAATAAAAAATGAAGTTAATAAACAATAAAACTGTCACTTTTAAAAAATATCTGAAAAATAAAATCACTTAATAAACAATCGATAATCATTCACCGAAAACACAAAACAATAAACGACAACTCAGACAATATTTCATTTCAATAACAAAAGAAAAACTGAGCGTTATATACAACCTGGCTTTAGGCTAAGTCGTTGTTGTTGTTGAAGGAACGTAAAGATAAACAAACACTGTGCAATAGTGGTGACTAATCAGTTCATTAAGGACAGCGGTGATTCATGCCGACAATACAGTAGGTACTGTACAGTATAAAAAAGCAAACGTGAACACATAATAAATCAAATTATAGGTCTACGGTATAACCGTACAATCGACCGTATGAAAAAAATACTGTACTGTAATAATAATAAAATAAATAATAACAGTTAAAATAATAATATTTATTATATATATATATATATATATATATATATATATATATATATATATATATATATATATATATATATATATATATATATATATATATATATATATATATATATTGTTGTGAAAGACATCAAAAGGAGGGAACAGACTAAATTCTCGGAATATGTAGAATTAAAATTCTTAGTCAGTATTCCGAAATGATTGCTTATAATTTCACGCTACAAGTTATGCGGTTAATATTTTAATTGAATGAAATAATTTAAATTTAATGTACACTACACATCATTTCTGATATTAATAAGAATATATTCCCATCGGACTGAAATAAGAAGAAATTATATACAGAACAAAAAGGCAAACAATATTCACTGTATTTTTATAATCACGAGATATCACTTCTAGAAGCTATCGGAAAGAGAACCAGCTCATTAAACGTCTATAGAATTACACTAGTAAAAAAACATCCGTTTCGTATTGAACTGGAAAAAAGTGAAAAAAATGGTGCACTGTGGAAGTTCACCATGAAGAAAGTCAAGGAGAAAAGATAGATAAGATCGGAATATTTGATTTTAAGTCTTCCAGCTTTTGATACAGTATTCTATATTCACTACTCAATATTTCATTCATCTTTGACAGCGCACCTTTTTTTTCCTATTAGTAATTTATTTCATTTCAGACAGTATCCCTGCCTGTCTGTGACACAAACCCGATTAGATTAGTTTTCATAAGATATGCTATACATAAATATATTACGGTGGCCCAAGAATTCACCTTCTTGGGCCACCTTCAAGGAATTCACCTTCAAGGAATAGCAAAAGCAATACGCATTCCAACATGAAAGAGTTTCCAAAGGTAGCACAAATCAATTTATGCCGGGATGCTGACAATTAAGTTGAAAGAGATAACTCATTCAGTTTTCTGTTATTTTTTAAATATCGTATCAATCCAATTCATCTCAACATGACTAGAGTTTACAAGATCTCATCGGGATCTCACAAACATTATTCTTGTAACAAGTGGAAATTCAAATAGAGGAACTTCTCAAAGAGATTGTACTTCTTAATTGTACTTCTTAATAAAACATCAATTTGTGAAGCAAAGTGATAAAAAATAAACCACGATTTAAAAAAATCACCGTACAAATTATTTTTAATTAGTAAAAATGAGCATCTGATTTAACAATTAGACTATGCATTGAATCATAAAAACTTTGGACGCATACACTATAGCTAAATTGTAAAGAATCCAAAAGGATTAAAGATAGAAAAGTAGCCTGCTTATTTACCCTGCTGTTTCTGTTAAACAAGAAAGTTTAGATGTTTTGAAATGTTAATGATATTGACATGTTAATGAACGGTAGTTATGGCTGCTGTGAGATGTTACGAACATCTTACAGCAGCCATAACTACCTTCCATTACTGAAAAGGTAGCAACAGAATTTGAGTTTTTACCGTTAACACCGCCCAGATATGATGTTATGTTGAGATGCCTAACAATCATAAAATAGTAAAATTTCGTATTCACCACGAAACGCACAGTTTTCTTGGTGAATACACATATTCAAATGAGATTCGAAAGTTCTTCATTCCATTTGACAAGGTTGGAAGTATCGGTTAGTGTTCGGTGTCATGCCGGAGGCATTCATGCGATGTATATTGATTAAATCATATCCAACAACCTTTGTGCTTGACATGCTTCTTTTACAAGCTTCTTGAGTAAGTTGTCATGCAACAACTCAGTAAATTCTCCTCTCTAAGGATGTCTGTTAAGACATCAATAGTCTTAACAGACTATTGATGTATCCTTCGTTTTGTCTGAGATAATTGCAAATGACAACAAACAATAAAAACTCTACAGGTTAAGGTTGAAGATGAATGCGATACAAAGATTACACTCAGTTTATAAACCAGATGCACCTACGTCAGTTTTCCTTCGATTATAGATAAGATATTCCAAAATATGGCGATTAGAAACTTTCTTGTTTTCTATGATCAACGTTTCTCAGTTTTACGATCCAAAGTTAGAACATTCCCACACAGGAATATAGTGACAACCGTATTCCTCGATTTACAGTTCACAGAATATTATACAAATTGGTGTATTGAACACACGTATTGAATATAAACTTGGAGTTAACATGTACGTTAATATTTTGGGATTTGATTATGTTTTAGGAGTAATGAAAATGGGCCAAAAAAGAGCAGTACTTACAATACAAATATAGAAATTATAAATACTCTTAAGATTACTTTAAAATATGAGTAATAAATTTTAGAATGAAGTCATTACAACGTACACAGAAAACAAAATATAAATTATAATATAAAAATTCAAATATTAACACGCAAATCACTTCTTTCCTAAAATATTTTAAATTTACTGATACGAATTTACTGATTCGAATATTTGGAATTTTGAATTGTGAAACTTGACATAATGCGTATTTCTTATTCTTTTTTTTCAGAGTTTGATGATTAAAATTTAAAAAGGTTTAGTAATCAGCCATTTTAAAAATAGCGTATTTATTACAGTGGATAAGGCTCAATAATAAAAATAATACTGAATCATTCTCCAGAGACCAAGCATGAAACACTCAAGGCATTCCAATATGCGGATTGCTGTTAATTTAGCAAGATATTTCCGGTGATATCATATTTTTAACTTCTTACCTCTCAAATCCTTTCAAAGGATTTCAAATCCATTACTGTTTTATATCAGTTAATGTCACTACTTTTAAGTAGTATTTTATTAGTTATTTTATGGAAAAATATAAAAATAGAGACAACTTTTATACAGAAAGTGATATTTAGTAACAATAGAATATTAAATCCGTTTTTGAGAAATCAAAGGGGTTCTCAGCTGTTCAGTCAGTAAAAAAAATAAAAAAATAAAAAAATCAGCTAACGCCTTTTTATTCCCGTATACGAGGAGTAGGCGAGGCCATTTAGCCCTATCTAACTTTCGGCAGTTCAATCTCCATTGGTACCAATCAGAGATAGATGGCCAAGGCTATCACTAATTAAGTAGTACACAGTGAAGAGAGACGGCTCAAATGTGACGCCATCTCGTGGTCCTAAAACCCTAACACAATATATTTAATGTCTGAAATAATGTGGGTTCTACGGTCGATTTTCTTGAGTTTACGGGACGAAAAACCCGAGTTTCCGGGAGAAAAATCCGCTTGCCCGTGCCAGAGATCGGCTAACTCGGGAACAGGTCGAAAAAAGGCTTAGAAAAATTTCCTCTAGTCGGCGATTAGACTCGAAACCAAGTCTTCCTTCGTGAGGCCAAGCACCGTAGTATGCAAACACCACATCCACTGAGCTACACAGGCTCTCGTTACTGACTGTTCAGTCAGTATCGAAGAGAATCTTTCGTTGAAAAGATTTAGGATCGAATCCCGTATAGGACGATAAGAATCTCTATATGGAAATTTTAAGTCGGTGTGAATTAGCTTGTTTCATGCTGAGGAAAAACGATTCTTCATCCCTAGTGCTTGAAATATCTAGTTTGTATTTATTTCAAGCCATATAGCAATTCAAAATTTGATATTACAGTATAAAAATTACAAGCATTTAAATTTAAAAAAAAAGGGGAAAAAAAGACCAAACCACCAGATGCGTTATGATACTAAACAAAGAACGAGATTTAATAGAAAACATCACAAATAATGAATGCTTTCATAAACAACAGATGTCATGTACGACGACGTATGACATTACGAGAACATTATAAAAAAACAACTTATTTTATCGAATAAAAATAAACTGCTTATTTATTCAATGGTATATGATATTAAGTAATTTATTCCGAACCAGGGCATTAATTAATTTGAAACACACAACATAATAGGATCCATGTAACATTCGGACAGGTGAATACTTGTATTTTTACAAACAAAGTATGCCTACATGAACATTCCTAAGCATATTATTCTCGCATCATGGTTACGAAATTCACTGTTCCCTAGTTATGGGATTCCATGTGTTACATAGCTGACGAAGGTGTTTAATTTAAGCCTCAATAATAGAAAGTGACAATGGAACGAAAAGAGAATAAAATAGTCCACTGCATAAGGAAACTACAAGATAAAAGTAGCAAATTACAAGACAACCACTATCTCAGGAGTGCTGTTGGTTAAGATATTGGAGCAATTGGCAAAAGATAGAATTTAAAACTGGGTGAATAAGAATGCGATACTTTATATGGGTCATGATGATTTTGTGAAGGGTAAACCTTCCCTTAATAATTGCTTACTTTCTATAATAAAGTGACAATGGAGTTGGATAAGATAAATGGCTTCATACCAAGTAGATTTTGCAGAGATATTTTATATAATAATTCCACATAGACTTTATCGTATAAATTGGAGCAAATGGGGATTGGTATGAATCTGTTGATCTGGATTAGAAGGTAGCTGATGGACAAATATCAATGAGAGCTGTACGGAGGAGTTTGAGTCCAGAAGAAGGCAGATGAAGGTACAGAGCTCAGTACTTGGACCTGTGCTGGTCCTCGTATAATTTCCTACATTATTAGTTTGTGTATTAATGATATAGGGAATGATTTCACGGAAAATGTTCAATTGTTTACTGATGATACAAAAGTGGGAAGAGCGATAGCAAGTGAAGGTGATATAGATATCCTGCAGGATGACTAAAATAGACTAGCAGTATGGGGCAAAAGTAAATGGTCTATTTGACTGTGGCCAAGTGTAAAGTGGGAAGTGAAGAAAGGATCGCTTCTTCCCAAATGCACTTTGGGAAGAAGCGATCACAAGCTGCGTATTACATTCAGGGAACTGAACTGCAGGAATCCGATGAGCCCGCGAACTTTGGAGATGAATGTAGCCTGAAGAACCCACTAAAATCAGGGATAGATAGATAAGTTATTGTTCCCTTTGTAAAATTTAATAAGGCTTTAATAACAGATTGGGCCCATTTCTTCTTCACTTCTTCATCCCCACGGCGTGATTTCGTGGGGGTGAAGAAGTGGGGGAGACATTCTTGAGGTGGGATTCAAAATCTTTCTGATAGCGGGAATAAAGAGGATACTTCATGGAAACGTAAGTTATTTAAGGGAATTTATAGCTTTGGCACTGAAGACTTTTTTTCAGAACAGGACAAGAAGCTGAAGAAAGGGGTCACCCATGGAAATTATGTAAAAGTGTGGTTATCGAGGTTGTTATGACTGGACGTTGTGAGTGCTTCGTCAGTGAATGAGTTTAATATGCGGTATGATAAGTGTTGCAAGAATAATGACTAGTCTGAATAATGATAATCTCCCGCACTGAGTCTTCTGAGTGCATGGATACAACAAGAAAATACTTTGCTTTTATTCTTTTTATTTTTAATTCAATGATCAGATTTACATGGAATTAATGGTGTTATCATATGCGCTTTTAGCTTAGCATACCTACATTCAATAGCAAATTTTATTAAAATGATGGAATGTTCTTATATGTTAGGGTAATAAAAACTACATTCTCATATAAATTAAAAGTAACAAAAATATAAATTTTTTTTGTTTTTTGAAGTATTACAGAAATTCTAAGAAAAAATAAAAAGTAAAATGTGTTCATTCTACACGATCTCATATTGATTTACGTATTAGAACCCCAAAACCGGTTGCAACTAATTAACTAGTTTTCTTATAAACCTAGGTCTGTTAATGCCATCTGATCACAATTTGTTTGTTTGTTTTTTAATGTAGGCGTTCGATGGCCAGTTTGTCTGTTTTGAAGGACGAGAAGAAAGCCTCTTCCATATGACACCAGTTAATTCGCCTCTAGTTTAAAAGAACTTTGAAAATTTCCTCTTCTAGATGGTATCTAGATGAATGATTATTTTCCGATCAAAGAATATCATCGCAATCGAAGGAACTATCAGATTATTACTTTCTTTTTGCAGTCTCTTCTGTCTAGACAGGCCATTCAAGAGCCAAGAGATCTCTTCTTTCTAGACAGAACGCCAAGGAGAAACAAAAGAATACTATTGACGGAGAGAGAGCGAAGCCTCTCATTACCTGACATTTTCTTCTACTGCAACGCAACCTTTCATCGGAACTAATTATTCGCGCTTAAGAAATCCGCATTATTAAACGGAGGATATTTCGACCATCTTGTAGTAGAGCGTGTCCTTTCTTCACAAAAAGGATACTTGTTATTTCGAGAATTTTCAGCAATTGTGTTTTATTAACTTACATGGCGATTGTGGCATTTTTGTTGTATCTTCAATGAAATACGTTTAGCTGTCGTATGTTACTGAATAGTTTAAATTTATCTTCCACTCTCGAAAGTGTGTAATCGAAATAGATAAACATCCTAAAGTGAAAAGTACGTAGATTAAATTCGCAGTTTTTTCAATAGCAGAAATGACAACATGAAGATTTTGAACGACTTCTATTAATATCATGAATAGGACCTAATAATTGAGAGAGAGAGAGAGAGAGAGAGAGATGAATCAGATTCCTTAGATGCACTCTGACTTTTATTTGCTCCGTCTTTGCTTTTCTTCCCCGCTATCCAACCCTCAAGGGTGGATAACGGGAAAGATAGTAATGAATAGACTATCTCAAGACTGTTGTATTTGACGCAGAAGTTAATTATATCTTGATATAATTGACATAACCGAACTCTATATACGAACAAGGTTTTGCTCAGGGTTGTGCAAACATCGAAGTCACTAGGCAGAGCAAAATAACGTTTAGTATTATATTTGAAAATTTATTGCTACATTTACAAAAAATAAAGATGGTCTGTTTAATTTACTTAAATATAAAGAGCCAATAGGCTTCATTTCGGCGATATAAACATTTAAATTAAGGGGATATTAAATCCCTTATTGTTTTAAAACCCAATAAGAAACTCAAAGATTGGAACCAGAGAGTTTCATGCCGAATATGGTATAATAAACTATAAAAGTATCGGCGACTACTAGCGTAAGCTAATGCACGTATTCCAAGTACGTAGTACAAACTCGGGCAACTTGTAGCAAAGGTGGAAAAGTTCTGATCGCTATTCTTGATATTTTCCATAATGTAAAACACATTTCCTAGGAAATGTATGCTGTTATACATTATGGTGGGAGGTCACTACCCAGACCGGTTTCAGCCTTTACTGAGGCTTCATCAGTGAGTAGCTAGAGCAAATTAATACCAAAGGGTATAGCGAAAAGAACTTATCTACTCTGCTATACGAGTTGTCGAAAAGGTGCACCCATTAAGTTGCTTAAATATAAAGAGTTAATAGGCTTCATTACGCGATATAAACATTATTTAAATTAAGGGGATATTAAATCCCACATTATTTTAAAACCGAATAAGAAACGCAAAGATTGGAACCAGAGAGTTTCATGCCGAATATAGTATAGTAAACTATAAATGTATCGGCTCTTTATATTTAAGTAACTTAATGGGTGCACCTTTTCGACAACTCGTATAGCAGTGTATATAAGTTCTTTTCGCTATACCCTTTGGTATTAATTTGGTCTAGCTACTCACTGATGAAGCCTCAAAAAAGGCTGAAACCGGTCTGGGTAGTGATCTCCCACCATAATGTAATAACAGCATACATTTCCTAGGGAATGTATTTTTACATTATGGAAAATACCAAGAATAACGATCAGAACTTTACCACCTTTGCTACGAGTTGCCCGAGTTTGTACTACGTACTTGGACTACGTGCATTAGCTCACGCTAGTAATCGCCGATACTTTTATAGTTTACTATATTCGGCATGAAACTCTCTGGTTCCAATCTTTGAGTTTCTTATTGGGTTTTAAAACAAATTGGGATTTAATATCCCCTTAATTTAAATAATGGTATGTTTAATGTTCTTAAATGCAGCTTTGTAATACTTTTTCTCATTGCTTAAAAAGAAATCTTTTTTTAATTACAATGAGTTCTTTTATGAAGTATTAAGAGAAACTCTTAATTTTCAGTAAGAATAGTAAACAGCAGGGCACTTTTTCCGGTTTCAAACAGATGAGCTATATCTTTACAGATTTTGAAAATTTTCAAAAAATAAAATTTTAAACAAAATTAAAAGCAACTCAACAGCTCATTAAATAACATCGACAATATTCCGTTTTTATGACAGAATTTTTATGAAAGTTTTACAGAGATATATGCTAATTCTAGGAAAATCGTAATATAGAAGGTGCAGAGTAGCAAATGTATTGTGTTTTAAAAAAAAAATAGATTATCTAAAACAATTTTGAATTTCGTAAAATTTTAACAAGGGCATTTTAACAGTCGAAATTAATTTACAAAGAAAAGGTTAATGCGATTATACGTCTGCTGTGCAACTGTAATGAATAAAAGCAGTAACTCTAATATTTATATGATATTTCAATAAAATAATTCAGGTAATTACAATACAAATATTTATTGAATAAAAAAAGTAAAACACAACATTAAAATATTAAATTATAGTTGCTCTATGTGCAGGTCGGTATTCTCTGAACTCGTAGCACATAAGAATTTCTACTTTTTTCACAATTTCTTTCTATTTCTTTTAATTTGTCTTTAAAGCATATAATTTTATTGTTATCAACAAAAGAAAATTTAAATATTTAATAAATACTTGAATTAATAGGTCCCATTTTAAGGCGTTTATCTTTGAATCAGGGTTCAGAGAGGCATAAATACTGTAAAATAAAATAGCAGAGTAAAAACAATTTGGAATATTTCCATCCGTCCAAGATAATAAAAACGTATTTACTTACCCGTAATGGAGTTTTCTCTAACACGTTTGTTTTTGACAATCTCATGCGTCCAAATGTATATCGATATTTGTGATTATCTGAACGATTGTACGAATTTTTAATGCTTTTTCAGCTTCGAAAGTTTCGAGTTAAGTATAAAATCAGACAACAGTTTGATCTATATTAATTCGTGTTTAAGTTCAAGTAAATTTATTGAAATTTATTCAGGTACATAAAAAGCTATTTCGCTGGAAGAAACGATCGCAGTCGCAACCTAACTAAAATGAAATACTTTTCTCTAGCGTCTATTGCTGCAAAGAATAAATTTTATTGATCGTTTCCTTGCGTGCTACCTGAGGATTTCTATAATCCATTCAATTACCCTTTTTTTTTCTAATCTCCATATATTTCTTTCATGTTGTTCTTTTATCGACTACAAGTTCTGATTTCTTGGCTTTTATTGGTTCTACATGTTTGCATTAGTTTGCATTAAACTCATAATAATATCCTCAACGACATTTCGTAATTTTTACCTCTTTTTCTAATAGTTATCTTATAAATGACTAAATAACCTTATGTCTTTATAAAAAAATAAAACAAGACTAAATCTTCCGCTTATCATCATCATCATCATCATCGAATTCCTGGCATTTACCCTCAAGGGGTGTACAGGATATGACAGTACTACTTGAAAAATTTAAATCGTTAATATCTACAATTTTCCTCCAAATCAGTCTGTTACTTATTAAGACTCCAACATTATCAGATCTTATATTTCTCTCGTCTAAGGCACTTTTTACCATATCAATCCACTTAAATCTTGGTCTTCCTCTGGGTCTTTTTCCTGCCAACCTGTCAGAAAATACTTGTTTTGCTAATATTTCCTCGCCCATTCTGTTTAAGTGACCATACCACCTGCGATTAGCTCTGCTAACACATTCCTGGATGCCTGACAATGTCACGTTCTTTCATAATATCCTCATTTTTAATATGATATTGCCATTGATGCCATCTCTTTGTGCCCCTAATCTTTTTCATGACTCTCATATCTGCAGTCTCTAGTCTTTGGTCAAGTGTTTTACTTCTGGCCCAGCTCTCAGATCCATGAGTTAAAATTGGGTTGAACACTGTCTTGTATACAGTTAATTTTGTCTTCCGACTAATTTCTCTCTTATTCCATATGAATTTATTCAATTGACTTCCTACCATATCAGCTTTGTTGATTCTGTTGTCTATTTCCATATTTAATTTACCATCTTCACTAAAAATCATGCCTAAGTAGCTGGAATGTTTTACTTGTTCTATAGGTTCTCCATTCGCAATGCAGTTGATATTTTCAATGCTTCTGCTTATTTTCCTTGTCTTTGTCTTGTTATTGCTGACATTCATACCATATCTATCACAACAGTTGCTCTTAGTCAAGGAATCCTGCAGACCTGTAGAAGATTTATTTAGAAGTATAACATCGTCCGCATAAAGCAAAAAGCTGACATTAACATCTCCAATTTTGATATAATATTTAATACCACCTTCCTTCATAATGTGATCCATATATATAATGAATAACAGAGGGGATAATGTACATTCTTGTCTGACACCAGATTTAACATTAAACTATCATCCTGTACTTCCTTCAATTCTAACTGCTGACTTACAACTCAAATAAAGATTAAGTATTGCTTAATATAATTCCCCATCGACACCATATAACTATAGCGTTTTGAATAGCTTATCTCTTGGCGCCTTTTCATATGCCTTTTACAGATCTACAAAACTTAAATACAGATCTTTGTTATATTCCCATGATTTCTCCACTATTTGTCGTAAAGTAAAGATCTGATCCTGACAACCTCTATTTGGCTGAATCTAGCTTGTTTTTCACCAAGCTTTTCTTCCACAATTCTTCTCAACCCATTCTCAAGTATACTTGCATAAATCTTACCAGGAACACTCAGTAGGGAAATACCTCTGTAATTCTTACATTCTGTTTTATTTCCCTTTTTATATATGGGTACTATGGGAGCTCTACTCCAATCATCGGGAATTCGTCCCTCTGTTCAGGCTTTCTGAACTATGCAGTGCTGGTCTAATAGCATCTATTCCTGCTGCCTTTGCACATCTCAAGCCTTTGATGGCTTTTTCTACTTCAAGTATGGATATGTCTTCCAGATTGTATGCCTGTTGAGTGTTTTTTACCACTGAGCTATCACTGCTTGTTTCATTTAGCAATTTTTCGAAGTAATTACTGCATACTTCAAGGATATCTTTTTCTCCAGTTTTCATGTCACCTTCCTGTTTCATATCATCATGTTTTCATGTCATCTTCCTCTTATAAAGTTGAAAAAGCGATTCTTTATTTTAGCAGGAAGGTTGTGGAAATAGTTTATGTAGACGCATTTTTAAACAGTATTTGTGATATTTTGTTCTATTGATGAAACAGTTTACTTGAGAAACACGCAGCTAATGCACGCACGCAGAGAAAAAGGGAGAGAGAGAGAGAGAGAGAGAGAGAGAGAGAAAATAATGTCCAGAAAACAGCCATACAGAGAAACAGTTATACGGAAACTTTTACCATTAAGAACAGGAGCGTTGTAATTTTATAAATAAATGATTTGAATAAGATATCAAAGAGGCTCGTAGCTCTCTAAGATTAATTTTTGATATACTCAGTGTCATGATTTCTAGAGCATAACGGCCACTGACTCTAGCATCTCGCATCTGGTATTCGCATAAACATTTATAGAGGCACGTAAACGTCACTTACGACTCGTATATGCATAATGCTTGATCACTACGTGTTCTACGCAACTATTTAAAATGTTGCTGGTTAGTATTTATTTATTTATTTTATTTATTTATTTATTTATTTATTTTGTGAACTGTCCTAGCATATTTGTTGGAGAACTATGGCTTTGGGATTGGTGGAGTAACTTGGATGGAATAGCGGAGGAAGGCTTATATTCTAGTAAGAATTGTTTACATGATTTAGATTCAAAGCACAGAAAGAGTAATAGGACTATGGAAAAATGAACAGAAGTCACGGAAGCCGTGACATTACCAGAAAACACGAAATTGGGAATGGACATATGAAGGCTGTTTCATAGTAATTGAAATTTGCAATACTTTGTCTTCTGAGTTGGCAAATACCTGCAGTGTATTTGGAAGGAGATTGATTATTGACAAATGATCTAGGCTGTTGGCAGCTGTTTAAGGTTGGATGGTATTCTGATGGGTGGTATACTTGTGTTAGGTTCTTGTCTGGTAAATACCTCGACATCCCTAGTTTCTTGTTCTGTGGAATTAGAGAAGAAAAGCCAATTTAATATTTGGACGCAGAAGTCTCGATCGATGGAAGATAATGTATTTGTATATCGCATATGGTTAAAATATATCAGAGTTTGACAAGCAGATATTCAGCTACAGTCAATTATTCGCAGTTTTTCATTCAATGACATCTGATAACAGTTCTTGCGAATGCATAAGCATTCCCCTGTGATGTAAGATTTGTGCAAGGTGTAGTTTAGGCAATTCAGTTGTTATCACCAGCTGGTGATATTTGTTGATATCACCAGCTGGTGTTGCGTCAGGAATAATAAAGATCTGATTTAAGAAATGCTAAGTAGTAGTAGTGCGTATCGTTTATGTTACTGTTAAGGTCGAATTTTGGCAAAGTGAACGGAGAAACCTGTAAAATTTTATTATTGTTATTTTTTAGTTATGCTTATATATTTCTTTTTAATTAGGATTTTGAGATTTTAGTGGACGTTTTTATTTTAACTCGAGATTTTTTACTGTCTCCATTAAAACTGTATTTCGTTATATTGTCTTTTGTGTGTTGTATGGAGGAAGAGTTAAAGAAAGTTAACTCGCAAAATATTCCTCACACAGAGAAAATCAGTCTCTCGTCTATGCCATGCCTCGACAAGTGCCCGCTGCATACCACAGTATTTGATCTGGCAACGTATGTGGCAGAAGAAATTTTCGCTAGAGGGTTAGAAGCCCACTGATTCGTTACTATCATGTTTGGTGGCATGTACTATGTAAAATGATGGACCTATTTCTGAAAACAAATGCTGCGTGCGGATATCTGAAATACCAGCTAGATTGTTCAAAAAATTCTTTGCTAAGACGATCTTGGGTTATATCGAAAGTCAACACCAATCTTCCAAAGCGCTAGTGGAATCTAAGGTTCAGTATCAGACTCATAAAGTGGCGGCAGAATCGGATTGCTTTTCGTGAGTGCAAGTATCGCTTTCATTTCGCTTGCCCTACACAAGAATCGTTTTGGAACTAATCGTTACTATACCCACCCACCCACCCAGCCACTCACACCCACCCACCCACCCACCCGCACGCACGCCCACACACACACACACACACACACACACACACACACACACACACACACACACACACACACACACACACACACACACACACAAAATCTGTTTTGGTCACATGAAAAATCTATGCTTGTCCCCAAAGCCAGACTGTCTTTTCAGGAAGATGCTCTGCATTTGCTGGGATAAAACCAAGCATTTATTTTGAAGTACCGAATACTCAGATAACCATCACTGAATTAAAAATCTGTATGCATATATACGTAAACCTCAGCAGCGTCTATGCAAAATACTTGGTGACGTGCGTCACCACGTGTTCTAAGCAACTATCTAAGAAGCTGCCGATCACTGATCGTCAATAGTGTTGATTATAATGAGAAAAAAAAAGTATATTTCGGAGATCGATAAAGGGCCTATTGTGGGTGCCAGTCTGGCTGCACCCACGATTTTGAAAAACAACAGATTGACTGGTTTCTCAAAAGGTGAGATATCCCGGGTGTTTAATCACTGGAAAATAATACACCTTGTTTGTCTAAGAGGTGTAACTGTGGTCCTGGGACAGTCTGTCAGTAACGAGATCGCCGTCGTCTGAGATGGGTTGTACAGGCAAAGAGAACTTCCTGTGCGCAGCAGTCGATCGAAGCATTTAATGAAGGCTGTTCCCGAACCATGTTTCACGGAAATACGCGCAGAGATTATACTATACAGAAACCGCTGGTTTTTGCAAAATTTCTAATTCCGTGGTCATTTAGTATAATATCTTTTGACCATTTCAACATGGATTCAGATAAATTAGTTTTTTTTTTTATTACAAACATCCTTTATTGATCAACAGAAGTAGAAAACACTCACCTTTGCTAAGACAAAAGTTGTTATCACGACATACCACATTTAACTCAACCAGAAATCGGAATGGAAGACGTTTTCTTTTATGATGCCATGTCCTCCACGCATCACCCTCAGATATTAAAAAATTTCCCATTCTTTTCTAAGTTACTTAGGGGTGAAGGTTCCGTGATATTTATCAAGGTTCGTAACTTACAGGAATTAGAAGTTATTGTTATTTGTTAAACTAAACGAATTCCCCACACTTTTCTCTTATGGTTTTTTTAGGTACCGCATGAAAGTGTTTTCCTTGCATTTGATGTTCAGTGTTAAATACGATGCTCCTCATAAGGAGCTAAATATATATCTCCTTACGATGTATTTGTACTTTATTTGTACATTAAAGGACAAGAAATACTACTTAATATAGCTTAATCAGTCCAGTGAAAAGAAATTGAAAATGAAGGTCAAAAAGCCATTATTTAATTATCAGCAGTAAAACCACTCAAATACATAAATTATTATTCGCGTCGGTGATTGCTGTGGATCGTAAGCTATGGCAAATAAAACATAAATGTATATAATATGCCAATATTATAGCTTATCAGTACTTTTTATCTCTAAACAAAAAATTTTAGTATACAACTGTTGTGTATTATACATAAACGATTTTCATATTATCACATATAAAAGAAGAATCATCTTTCATATTTTGATTGCTACATAATAGAAACATAATGAAACATAATGAATGCAATGAACTGTTCTCTTGCGAGCTTGTGGAAATATATCTAAAACACACAAAACTGGACGGGGAAAAATCACTGATGTTTTTTTACTCCTATCCTCGAAACGTTATAAGCATATATTATAAACGTCATATTAGAACCATCGTTAAGCTACTGATTTCTTTCTCTTTTTTATTATTTTTTTAAATGTATCTTTTATTCATTCTTACACAGTTTGGAAACTCTACTCTTGAGATCAAACATGGAACCTTCTTCCAAACCATATCAGGATTCCGAAAGGCAGGGTTATTCCTTTACTCTGTATAGTTGGAAAGGATTACTTTACATGTTAGCGATACACTTAAACTATATTCCAGCAATTTAAAAGAGAAATATTAGACCAGAAAAACAGACGTTAAATAAGCAATTCATAATTTAAGAAATTAAATTAAACCTCGCGAAATTAATTCCTTCAAAGAGAGGGGATCAGCATCCAATGATGCGCACTTGAAAATACGAAAGTAAGAAGGAAGTCAATTGTTAACCTGCTTCGACAAAGAAAGAGAAAATTAGGGTTAAGCCTGTGTCTTCTGCGGTTTGTCATCTTTTAAGTGAAGCTAATCTAGTGGTATAGAGAACAATGCGCAAATGAAATAAGTATTAAAAACAAAAAGTATTTAAAACAAAAGTATTAAAAACAAAAAACCAAATATTGTTGATCCTGGTAATTATAATGACTATAATCTTAATTATAAATCAATTAAATATGAGCCCACATACAGCATTTATTTGCTATAGTCCTTTCATCCTCTCGTGTGTAGAAGTAATATTAAAAATAGTTATTTCTAATTAATTTTCAATGGATCAATTATGAATTCTTTTTTCCTTCAGACCAACGTTTGGTGGGTTAGCAATGGATACTTTGGTAGGAAATTATTAATAGAACAAGGTGACGGGCAGTTGCCTTTCTTGCCCGAAAGTGTCCTCCATCAGTAGACAGGGTGTATGCAGTGTTTTGAGTGACAAAAAACCAGTTTACACGAGACAATTCTCAACCACTGTACTGACTAATTCACATTAGGAAAGCCCTGATAAAGGATCCCCTCGTTGTAGATAAGATTCGAAAACAGGTCTTTCAATTAAGGGCTTCTTCGAAATCAACTGTGTAATTATTTATTATGCTAAGGGCTCCTTCGAAACCAACTCAATTACGTAGGATATCATGTATAATTATTTATTATACACTATTTATTATAATTAATTTAAATATAACTTTAATTAATTATGATTCTTCATCAACCCTCACAAAATAACAATATGGCTGATAAGGGGAATGTGTGTTATGGGCAATTTTATTTTATTTATTTTTGGTTAATCTGATATTTCCTGTTATTTCTGATATTTCATATCGCTTTTCATAAATTCTTCACTAACTGTTTTAATCTGTGAATAATTATTTAACTTCTAGCAGGTTTTTCAACAAATACTAGATTGATATTTCTTACTGTCTAGCAGATTAGATATTTTTGCAGTAGCTATGCTCAATATTTCTTGTAGTTACCGGTTGCTCTTATACTTTTGTTGCTGTTCGCAGTTCGTTTTGTCAAGTTTCTCGGATTAAACGGGAAAAAATAGTTCGAAATGCTAAAGAACAGATAATACAATTCGAGTTTTGTAAATTTATATAATTGAGAGTCTTCGATGGAATATTTTCAAGTGTAACAAAGTAACATGCGTACTGTCTTTGAAATCAGGAGCCGTGATATCACACTATCATGATGTATAAATCACTATGGAAAATAAATATATCCTACGAATCATAAAGTGTGACAAGAAAGGGAAACTTTCTTTTTCAAGGACTAGATTTAACTTTCAATCTTGTGAATCATTTATATTTACCAATTAAGATTTAGTTAACGCTATTGAATAAACTGGACAGTAAACTCCTTTGATTAACGTAAATGCTATCTGAGCTTTGATAAAAAATGTCCGTTATCTGTAATTCGAAAATTCTTCAATTATTTCGAGATTAGATGTGAGCTAACGATAAATTCAATTTAATACTCAAATATCAAACTTAACGATTCTATTATCGACCATTCATTTCATTCATTTAAACATTTCAAATTGCAATATGTACTACTTGGAAATAAGTTAAGTTAACGTGCCATGTAATGATTCACGTGTTTGTAGCCAGGATAAACTGGAAGAATATGATGTTCCCAAGTCAGTGCAACTGTGTCCGAGTTAAATGGTGATGCAGCTTCAATGAGGCGTTGTAAAATGCCATGTTGCAGACTAATACTTTCAGCAAATTATTGAAAAGCTTAGCCATCCCAGGTAAACCCAACACTCAGCGAACGTGATCTTAGGGTGCTACGAAGGATAATATGCAAACACTGTAATTCGTCGGTCGACACGTTGAATTCGATTCGTCGGTCGATTCGTTTTCCATCAACTGGTAAATGAATCTGCACAAAAACATTCAGAACCAAGGCTCACAACATACGCTTCCATGGTAGGGCCTGAATACAACTCCCATATTATCGTAAACAGTAAACAGCGTCGTCTTCAGTGGTGCGAAGCGAATGTACATTCAGACTTCGAAGTTTGGAAAGCTATGTTATGGAGCGACGAATCAGGCTATACCCTCTACCGAGCATATTGACAGTGGTGTGTGTGTGTGTGTGTGTGTGACAGATGCACAGTTAACGTCTCTTACTAGAGGGTGCAACCCCAGGTATGAAATTCCGAGTTGGTGGTGTCACGATATGGTACTCGGTTTCCTTGTTTAGCCTCGGAACTCTGTTTCTGCGCCAACTTTGAGCTCCGAGAGGTCTGAACATTATGGACAATGCAATGCTTTATATTTTTGTGGTGTTTCTAAGGAATTGTCTCTTTCAGCAAGACCTTGTCATAAGAATGCTACTGCAACCTCGTGGTCTGTGGTCAAGAACGTCACTGGACTTGACTATCATCCACAAAGTCTTGATCTCGACCCAATTGAATATGTGTGGGGTGAATGTCGGGTGAGTTCAATCTCTTTAACTTCTTTCCAAGCAATGTTCATGAATGCCATACAACATAGAAAACACGATTTAAATCCATATTAAAATTAGGTGCCTAATGACGAATATTAAGCTTCTAATTCTGAAATTCCGACCATATTAAATTGCTCGTGTGTGAATTCTGTATGCGTCTCCTTGAATTATGTAGTAAGTTCCTGATATTAACAAATGTTTTAAGCTATCGTGTTAATAATGCAAAAAAAAACAGAACTAACTTATAATCCGCTTTAGAAATGGTCTGAAATATGTCCAATATGTCCACTAAAGCTAGTATGTTAAAGCAAACGTGTTTTATATTTTGAGAGAGAGCCAAATTCCTGCGATATTTTAATCGTATTTTTTCTCTGTGATCACTCATCTTCTATAATTATGGACTACTGCTTTAATCAATGGTGAAATGACTAAATTTTCATTGGCGTTCTCCCATTTGAACGTTGTAATGTCACTTGCTCGGATTCAGACCTGAATCTGGTTCGAATCCCGTCTAGAAGGCTTGAAATCTTTATAGCAATTTTTCGATTAGTCAGGATAATATACAGGTGGAGCTTCTTCTCCCGGAAAAGGGTTTTTCATCCAGGAAAACCATGAAGCAAACATTCTCGCCGAAGAGTACAAGCTCTCTTTTTGGAAGAAATGTGGATCGACTCTTTGCTTCTGCTCCGTCTATAGATCGATTAATTCAAACATTGCATGCACATGTTTGGACACGATCACTATATATATAAGGGAAAAATCACATTAAACATTATTTATTTAAAATAAAGCAAGACGAATAGTTGTAGGCCATATTTTCATTTGTCTGTACCCTTTGAGCTTAATACAGAAAAATCAATTTCAATACATTTATTTAAGTGTTGAGTTTTCTAAAATTCCTTGCTCAAAGAATCGAAATAATTTTCAATATCTGTAAATCTTTTCTGTTTACCATCCAAGATTTAAAGGTGTTAAATAAACTGTGCGCCAAACTCCTTTGACAAATGTATTTTATCTCAGTTGGTAAGCGCTCTCCCTTATCTAGAAAGTATAAATTATTCAATGTCCAAGATTAAATATAGCGCTAACGATGCATCGCCATTTTTCATCCATTCAAGTGTTTCAAATTCCATTCAACACTGGAAACACTATTTAAATCCACATCATTTAAATTCAACTAACAAAGAATTGCTCTTTCCATTTATAGGATCTGGTATTTTTTTCTATACCATTTCATGAATTGGTCCCAGGTTCATATTATTGATTCGCAAAACTACCAACTCCGGAGATAAAATACTTATTTTTAGTTGATATTTTCTGCGTTGCCGTGAGTCTTTGCGAAAGAGAACAATATTCAACCAACTGTGAAATCATTTATTTTTACACAGTTGCTAGCTTTGAATAGTAAACGAGAAATGCAGTATTTGTGTTTACACTGAGAATAAGTATTGCATTTTTCCCTTATAATTCGGTATGAAATTATTTTAAAGTGTACTTCAGAATTCTATAATTTTGTGATTGGAATTTTTATTATTTTTCTTTTAGGTGCAGAAATCAATTTACCTAAGAAATTGTCTTTCAATTTTTATGCTTTGTTGCTATCTCTTTATTTCCATAATATTACTAGAGATGACCAATGAATAATACATTGTAGTTTGTGAATATTTTTCATAAAAAACTACCTTTATATCATACGATAAAGTTTTCTGTTTTCTTCTAGGGTTATGAAATAAAAATCTTCCATGGGAAATTTACTGTCATAGAAAACATTTTTGTCTAAAGTGGAAAAACAATTGCGTGCTACTTTTCGTAGAAATGTTGAAATTTTACTTGCCCATAAGTCTTAAAAATTATATCAATGAAAATGGTGCATTACTTAATTTTATATTATTCAAAATTTTAAAATAATAAAAAAGTTTCAATAATTTTAATAATTAGTTGCAATATATTATTTTATTTCATGTTCTATATAAAATATTGTGTTACACCCGAGTTATTCTTCCTTGCATCTGCATTCTATATGAAATGTTTAGTTTCAATGTAGAATGAGGTTATATTACTTTTCTTTCCTTTAATTTTTAGAAGGGTTTCACAATCGAACGCTGAACCATGAGCTTAAAATAGCGGCAATTAATAACTTGACTACGAAACGAAAACAAAGTAGTCCATGATTCAAAAAGAGGTTGATGACCTATCTAGCAAGAGACCTACTTCACCCGACTGCTCTGTATGTCTTGAAAAAGGAAAATCAAACCTTTTCGGGATTTATATTAAAAACAAAAACGTCACAGCCATAAAGCCAGAAACCAAGGTCGTCTAGTAGTTGAGATTCAGATACAATAAAGTGAACACTGCTTTTTGCGCTCTTGAAGGAATCTGAACCGTGGTCTGATCATGACGCAAGGAGCAATTATGGTTCTTTCAACCAAAACTACTCTGCAATTTGGGCCTAATTCATTACGAAATGTCAATAACGGCATAACACGAATTTCGCAATTGGAATATAAGCAGGATTTTAACTGGTTCAGTTATGTTCTTCAACTTATAATTTTATTATAAGTTGAAGTGATTTTAACACAACTTTTTAGTTGTGCTAAAATCACGATCCGAACAGAGATTTTTTGATTTTAGTGAACAAGTCAAAGAAACAAAATAAGCAAAGGTAATAATTTGAGCGTTTGGGCATTTCGCTTTCCACTTTGATTGTACACAATACATTGAAAGGTGGTTCTTTTTGTGAAGCAGTTTAGTTCTCAGATTGATCTTAGGATTGAGGAGGATTACTACATGCCCACCATTCACTGGTCGAAGAACAGCATATCGAATAGGAATACTTTCAATTTCATACCCAACGATCAGGTCCCTATTAATAGTCCCTTTCTCTCTTCACCTAAAACACACTTTTCAGCCACTAGTAATATGACAGATAAGTAACTTACTAGTTTTTCCATCCTATAAGGTTATATGCACAATTTTAGATATCTGAAGGTGATTTACAGGTACACGGTAACTATTATCCCATTTGTCTTTATACAACACAATTAAACAATACTACCTGATTAAAAATATTCAGATACCATATCGTAGAATTGGGTATGGCTATTACATCACAACCATGGCTTACATTGGTATAAAAGAAAGCGCACGACCTTTCAATCTTTATATACAAACAACAACAACAACAGTAACATAGGATACTGAAGGGCTCAGTGTCGTTCGACGTGGACCCCTTTGCAACAGCTCGGTTCAGCAAAGCTCTGCCCAAGTGCCGGTTCCTACAGTGAACTGTAGATGAAGTTATCGTAATCTTAAAACACGCAGGAGAAACGATTGGACAATCGCGACCTGGTAGAACACATAAAATGAGAAAGCGTTACCGAGGAGTGCTGAAACGCGCGGCCCAAAAGAATAGCACAGTGAGTGATTTTCATTTAAATTAACGCTATTGAATCTGCAAGCTATTTAAATATATTTTCGGCCTAATAGGCACAGTGTTGATTATGTTTCTCTTTTTGTGTTGTTACCTACTTCACTTCATGTCCACTTGTTTTATATATATATACAATTCCCCGAAAAAGTTCATCTCTATTTTATTCTGAGTATAGAATATTGTCATGTTTGTGTCTTTCGGTGCATTTTGCTAATGGAATTTGAAGACTGTTGGAAAGCGATTTATAATCGGTTGATATAGTGTCTATTGTAGGGCTTTCATTATTTGTATTCTAACTAATTCATGATGGTGTGAATAGTATGCAGGGAAAATCTGTTCTCTCGTTGAAATATTTTGTGTATTGCTCAAGATCACGCCTGCTTAATAATTCAATATAATTTAAAGAATAACAGCTATCTCTTAGGAAATCAATTATTGCATTGCCGGTTAAGATAAAATTATCACAATTCATGACAAATAAAAGAGCGCCTGTTTCTTGTACATCATTGTCGATTTGTAAGAGTGAGATCTATAAATAGCCATTAACACAGAAATTATAATTCCCTAAGCACCAGTTGACATTCGCGACTGTTTTCTATTGATATGATTAATCGTCGAAAATCTTCAAATCGTTAAACTTGTAATTCCTGCAGTAATATTATATTTAAAACCTTCTGAATAGTGTAAGTCAGCTTGTGTCTCTTTGGTACATATTTCTGTATTACGGTATGTATATTGTGGGTATATTATGTATATTAATCATATTAGAAGAACACAGTCAAGAGTGTCAACAGGTACTTAGGGGATTATAATTTCTGTGTCAATGGATATTTATAGATCTTACTCCTTGACAACTTGAAAATGATATATAAGAAGCAGGCGCTATTTTATTTGCCATGAATTGTGATAATGTTTAGTGTTTAGCTCTTAATTTTGCATTTTTCTCAGACGTATGTTCAAAGTCAGTACTTTTAGAGTCGGCTCAATATTTTTATTAGATCATTAGAAGCTATTCATTTATAGAGATTAACTTCACAAATATCTGTTTTCTATATACACATATCAGGAATATGATATATATATATATACATATCATATTCCTGATATGTGTATACACATATCAGGAATATCTTTTATTATTTTAAAATTTTTGGAAATCTTCATCACGCCTTATCTACGATATACATTGCGTAGAAAGAAGTCAAGACTTCTCCCCAATGAACAAAGTGCATCGTGTCATGTAAGAAGTCGTGTGTCTGTATCCGGTATTAATTGGAGGATACGATTCTCTCAAGTCTCCACTGTGTCTGGTGAATTGAATGCAGTTTTAAAAAACGTTGTGATAGGATGTCATGTTAGGCCTATCTATTCAGGAATCTGTTGACAAATTGGGGTATCCCAGGTCAACAAATGTAATATGTAAAACCCACAATTTGAATGCAGAATTCCGGGCATTGACTGGAACATGAATCTGCAAAAAAAACATTCAGAACATAGTTTTTCATTGTAAGACCGCAATATTCAAGCCCCACATTATCCGAACCAACATTCAGCTGGTTCGGATAATGGGAAGCTTAAAAAGCTGTGTTATGGTGCGACGAATCACGCTACACCTTCTACCAAGCAGATGAAATGGTGTAGATATGGCGGATGCCCGGTGAACGTCTCTTACCAGAGTTTGTAAGGCTATGGAATTCTGACGATGTGATGTATGGTTCTGTTTTTCCGGCTTGGCCTCCGAGAGCCATCTGAACATTCTGCATAATGCAATGTTTCCTATTTCGTGGCGTTCTACCGAACTCATCATTGTCTCTTTCAGCAAGAAGTGCACTGTGTCATTAGGCTGTTGTAACTGTGTCGTGGTTTGTGGTCATAAACGTCACTACACCAACTAGCCTCCTCAGAGCCCTGTCTCAACCCTAATGAAAATCTCTGAGACGATATGGAGCGCCGGGTATGATCAATGGACGTCTATCCCACAACACTCCAGGACCTGGTTACATAAGTTCCCATTGATCGCTTTCGTCCGTTTGTGAAAAGTATGCCCTGTTGGAGATTGCTGAACTCATTCCATCTATAGGAGTTTCTACATCTTAATAAGTTGAGCGCAAAGCTGTTCATTCTGACTTTATGGTGCCTGTTGACTTCTTTCCAAGCGATGTATCATATTTTCTCATGAAATGCTTATCGCCTTGAATCCATAAATAAATCTTTTTAGTGTAAGTGGTGATTATATTTCTCCGCTGTATGCAGTAAATTTTTCTTTTTTACAGTCAAGTGTTCATTTAAGTATAGTTAAATTTATCCTTAATCATTCTAGTACGTATATGTTATCTTATATACGATTCTTAAACGTTTCCAGTCACATCATTCTTGTCACTTCACTACTAAACTGACAATTATAGAGTTTTCCTCTTTTGTTCATTATGAAGTCTGTGCGCAGCGTCTGTGTTGGTAAATATGTATTTACCAACACAGACGATATTAATTACGAAATTATCTATTTGGTAAATGCATATTTCACACGAAATTTATTTACTTATTCCTTTAGATCAAAGAGCTTACTGGTTAAGGATCAGTGTCAATAAACATAACAACAGCAGAATCAGTGCTGAATTAGTCACTTGCCTACAAGCGCTGGTCACAACTAGATTGTCGACAGCTATGAGGCAAACGTCTTACACGCTGGATTGTATTTTCATTACAAATTTACTTGAGCTACATTTTCACGTTCTCTACTGATTTTCACTTAGGTGTGCGCAGAAAACAGTTGTTTTCTGTGCACACCTAATCTGCGCATAAATAGTTGTTTCTTTATTTTTTATACTTTTATGGCACAAAATCTGGAATGAATGGATGTCCGATGCCAGTGAACTGTTACACTCACACAGTCTCATATGTGCATGTAGAATTACCTGGAAACGCAAGTTTTTCATTCCTCAAAACAGGAAAACTAGCCATATGAACACATGCGAATCGTAAGCATAACGCACTATCCATGTGATCTTAGTTATTTTACCCTGTAATTCCAAACAACATCTTCCTCTTGATAAACTTTTAAATTCTAGATAGTTTTGTCAAACTTCATTGGCTGTTCTTTCTTAATTATAAGGACATTTATACGAGCCTGAGACATTCGGAATTCGCAGAATTCCGAAAGAGGAGGGGAGGACATCTTGTAGGTCGTTAAATCTTAGGTGGACCTCAGATGCATTTAATGGCCTAAACATAAAAAAAATGGTCATGCTTTTGTTAGTTGAGTATAGCATATAGAGTTGGCGATAGCGTGGTTTCGGCTTTTCGGGTTTCTTTGAGACGAAGGATATTCCTTTTTTTGTAATCTGTTGAGAGGTTTGGATTTAGTTACTATTTTTGTTGTTGTTTATAGCTCTTCCCACTGCGGTGGACAAAGTTTGCATCCGTTAAAAAAAAAGGAATACCAGCTTATTAGGAGCGCAGTGTACTCCTCGTCCTAAAACTTTAAATAAAATAAATAAAATTTATTTATTTATTACTTTAAATAAAATATTATTATTTTAAAATATTATTACTTTAAATAAAATTGTAGTTAAAGGGTAAAAGTAGGAATTTTCAAAACATATTTCAGCTGCCCAAACAAGTTAGATTCCAAAAGGAAAACTCAAGAATAAGTCAGTAGTTTTTGTTTGTTTGTGTGTGTTTTTCTCTTCTACCTTCTAATAACGACACTTGTTGAATATGCAAATCTATTCATATATTTAAATCCAATTCGCTACATCGTACTGCATTGTAAATCTTTGGAGGTAGTATTTGTACTTGCTGCACACATTCAGCTCATAAAAATCAAATCTGCAGGATATTTTCCTTTCGTGCATATAATATTGTCCACGGCGCGTCTATTTTCACAGAAATACCTCTTGGAGACAACCAAGTAGCCAAAGTTAAATGTCTCATATAAGCAGCAACAATGTTCTATTTTTTTAGGATTTTCACGGATTCAATAAAGAAATATATAAATGATACGCTGCGCATATAATCCGATTTATCCTCTGATTTATAAATTAATCCTGATTTTCTATACTCTATTATGCTCAAAACTTGTGTAAGAGTGTTTAAATTGCTATTTGCTTTATTAGTATTATTAATTTAGTATAGCCAAAGCACAGTCCTTTATTATTGCTCTCAAGGAGATTGCGCCTCAGGTCAATTTCACTTTCCTTTGTTAATACCCAGGGTCTTAGACGAGAAACCTCTTATTGGAATGACTTATCCCTTTAGCTTTTCTAGGCATCAGCAAATTACATCCATAGTCTCTTCATCTTCCAAGAAATTGGTGACGACTTCTTTTCAAGGCATTCTTTTTCGTTCAACTAAAACGTCCAACCCTATAAATCCACGAGCTTAGAATAGTGTTTTCGCATCAGGAAAGGTGCATCAAAAACTCCTTAAAAATTCTTAAAGAGGGAAATTCGTTCATTATATTTTTTCTGTAAGTATCTTTTTCTGTCCCATCATTCCTCTACTTTTCTCTATACAGCTTTTGAACTTCAAATTTATCGAATAAGCTTCTCATTCTCCTTTTTTATTTCCCCTTCTTTTGTGCTTTCTTTGGAAACTTCCTCATACATTTTTTTCTTTTTTAAGGAATACGATCTCGTATTTCAAAAAACATTAGCAGGTTCCTCCTCCTCCTCCCCCCCCCTCTCTCTCTCTCTCTCTCTCTCAGGCTAAACACTTCAATCAGCGTTGATTCAACTTTTAAAATAAGTCTTACAGACGTTTGTGACAAAGGGCAATACACAATATATGAACACCTATAGATGACAGACAGTTCATTATAAAGTATGTACATATTTTTATGTGTTTCACACCCAAGGAAAATTATTAGTTAACCTACAGTACTTTTCTACCATGGGTGGGCTTTTTTTTTTGTTTGTAACTTTTATGTATTTTTACATTGTCCGCAAACCCTGTTCTACAGAGCAAGCATGAAACTTTCTAAAAACAACTTAAGGCCTCCAATAAGCCTCCTTAAATATTAATACACTCTTAATTTTATTAACAAATTTTCTCTCTTTATTAACTTTCTATGTCTATCTCCTTGTTCATTCATATATTTTTCCCAACATGTAAGCGAAATACTCTTCTCAAGGCAATTGATACTTTTTGCAGAGTTCAATCATTGGAAAATCAACAAACCTGTTTTAATTTAATTTTATTTTTAATGCTAATCCGTTCATGAAGGTACGGATTGGCATTAAAAATATAAAATATATTTTTTGAAATCTTAATACCGTATGCTTGTCAGATGCTGATTAGAGTGAAGAAACTTTGTATTTCTCTTGAACAATAACCAGGAAACATTGAAATGTAAGAATATGCGGTTACTATTTTTTCATAAATATACACTATAAATCTCCTAATGTGTTTTCTTTCGCAATTGAAGAGTGAAGAACTATTTCAGACCGAACTTTTGTTAATCGGTTAGCAGCTGCTGTTTACTCCTGCTCTTTGCTACTAATTGCGTTCACCTCATTACTGAAGATTTGTACACAAGACTGACGAGAGCACGACAGAAAAATGCCGCCACCTCATAAACCTTAACCCTAATTGGCATTATCATTTGAACTAGTGTGAGATCTAGTTCATGTTTTTTGAGTTGACATCCCATGTTTCCTGGAGAATTACTGATTTAACTGCTTCAAATGTTGACTAATTCTAAACAGGATGAAAACAAAACAAAAAAAAATTAGCACCTCTTCTGGTCAGCGATTAGAATTGAATCTGTAAGGTCATTATTTTTCTGGTCATCCATCATTGAAGTGTCCAAAAGGTTGTAGCACAACCACAAAATATATTTTATTATTTTATATTATTGTTTTATTGTATTGTATTTTATTATGTTATTATATTATATTTTATTATTTTATTATATTTTATTTTATTATTATTATAATTCTATATTTTTCTACTAATATGTGTGTGTGTCTTCAACATGCATGACGTAGCAGCGAAGTGTGCTGTTTGCAATTCAAAATAGCGACGCTAGTTTGGAAACTTGATCTTACCAGTAGATTTAAAGCGCAGTTCGATTTTGATTGAGACAACGCACGTCCACAAGATACCTTCGTCGTCAGCTTGTCAAAGCGTATGGCAAAAATGTTAACAACCATCCGAACCGTCAAAGTAATGCTGCATATTTAATGATGGGATAGTCGATATTCTAGATGACTTTCTTAGTGGGTAACGAGCAGTCTCATCACAGAATGTACCACTGCACAACGTTAAAACGAAGTCTTTTAAAGTGAACAGTATTTTTATGGCAAACATCCACTGAACTGGAAACTAGAGCGATACTATCAAAGCAGGTATACTGAAAAGTTTGTTCGCCTTCTTTATTAGGAAAGTTGGCAGAAGTTCACAAATATAAAAGATAAAGTTACACGTAGAAAAAAATATAAAATACTTTTATTTTATAAACTATTTTAAAATACTGTAAAATCTGTGCGATGCAATATACTTTCAGGTATTCACAGTCATGCTACAAATTAATTAATAATTTACCTGAGTACATCACTACAGTATACGAAATTTTCATTTAGGCCTTTATCCCATATAAAATAGATTATTGACCGATTGGAGCCATTTCGATTTCCCAGGAAAAGTACAATTTAAAGAGTTCCTAACGAAAGGCGTGATGACTACTTTCTTTTGAGATAATCAGTGGTATTGACTGTAGATTTTATAAGGTTTGTGGTAACCGTTGTTGAATCGTTCCGTGTTTCATGTGCGTATGAATATAAGTTATGTTTTGTTTGAAATATAGCTACGTAATATGGACTGTGTATTCTTATTTGCCGAAATATTCCTACCAACCAAGCTGCACAATTGACAGTGAACAGGTTGGTGGAAGTCATATCTTGGCATTAGTATTATTTTCGTGGATAGAGAATAGATGTCCGAGTGGCTTTGCGCTCCACAATCATATGACTTGGGAAGGAATGTCATAAGTTCGATTCCGATCGACGACGTGAGGAGCTTAAGGATCTGCCATAGCCAAGTTAGCTGGTCTTGGGCGTGGGCAGCAGAGCCCCCCACCCCATTTTATCTGGAGTTTTTCATCCTGCAAGCAGGCAAACCGGATCCGTGAATACACAAGCTACAGTCATAGGATATAGTACGGCAAGGAAGGCAACGGGAAACCACCTTGCATCATTATCTCCCTAGTAATCAGCTGCAACCATCTCAAAGAGAGGAAGCCACAGCATCAGATCAGAGAATAGATATATATATATATATATATAGAGAGAGAGAGAGAGAGAGAGAGAGAATGGTGTCATTAGGTAAACAACTAATTCATTCTCAAATTTTCATTTTTACCAAGTCTGCATTGATCATTCGTAGAAACAAATATTCGAAATCAGAAGTCGATATTTCAGAAGGTGTTGACATCATACAAAGAGAGCTCCATTTTTGCTACGAGTTGTTTGGTGCTGTTTTTCTAAACAAAATGGCCGATGAGGGAAAAAAAACGCGTTACATACGTTATTGAAATCCAAAAATGAATTAATTAAAAAAGGTATACGTTCCATTAAAACAGATAAAATCTTTCCCGACAATATATTTATGGAAAAACAAGGAATCAGAGTCCGAGCAAGCTCTGTATATCTTGGCAATGAATTTTTTTCAATGTTTGTAAATATTTGAAACCGACCCCCCCCTCCCTCCGCTCATCTTAATAGATGATGAGAAGAAAAGAAAATAACTAACTACCCAACATAGCAATGTATTCGCTAAGCACAAAATAATATAAAAGACTTCAAATAAAGTTCCGCAAAGTCAATAATAAAAGACAAATTTAAATTAAAATGAAGAAAATATGGCTAATATAAGACCATGAGAAGTTGAATTAATAGTGATGTCTTTTTGGAATTAAATTTCACTGGAAATAATGAACCTTCTTTGATTGCAACGAAATTATAGGACTTTTTTTTTCATTTACGAACTCAGCATTTTTATCAGACTGATGCTAATGGAAGAAAAGCAAAAGAGCAAAAAAGAAATTCCAATAAGACATATTCGAACTAATAAATTGCAACTGAGTTTCTTCTATTGAGCGCGCGCGCACACACACACACACACACACACACACACACACACACACACACACACAGAGCGATCGATTATTTATGGATATTAAATAATGATTTTCACTTAAAAAAACAATACCAATTAAACTGATAGATAGTAACATTTCTATTTCCCACGGTAACAGCATGAAATTTTATTACTTTATTATTATTATTAAAAAGTCACATCTTCAAGTCTAAGAGCTCATCGTGGGAGGGCACTCCATTCCGCTACACACATTTTGCCATGTTCCCTTCTGTTTAATTCTCCAATTACAACACAACGATACTACTACAATCGTCGCCATCTATCGCCCCATCACCAACAACAGTAATTGTTTGTCTATAAATTGCCTTTGTTTAATGATATTGCACTGAATAAAATGCTATTTTTCTTGTACTTACTCTATTAAGTCACAATCTTTCATATAAAGAAAGGAGATTCAAACACAATGTTTATTGAAATTATTTGAAATGTTATTCTGATTATAGGCATTGTTAGTGTTAGGGAATAATTGTTTTATTGGGTTCAGAATTTTGATATTGTTCAACTATTTCAATTTCTAATGTAAACATAGTTTTATTGTTCTTTTTATCATTCTGTTGTATATAATAATAACACATGATGTGAACAAAGATACTAAATCACAACTCAAGTAGTAATTATCTTTAAGAAATATGATCCCATCACTACCATTACTGATATTTACTTATAACAAATGAATAATTTTAACCTTAAATTATTAAGTTTACACCATCATTCTTAAAACAAGAAGAATAATATAAAAATTACAGCATTTTAGGATTAAATATTAAAATTTAAAAATGATAAATTCAATAAATGTAAACACGACTATAGCATTTAATTTCACACACTATATATTTAACTCTTCAGAATATTTAAAACTTAATAATGTAGAAATTCTCTCAATTCCTATTTACAACCTCATCGCAGCGAGAGATTGAATTGCAGTTTAAAATCTCACAAGGATGTTTATATAACATGTTCGCTTTTACAAGTTTTTTTTTGTTTGTTTGTTTGTTTGTGAAAAAATTTATTACCTGTGAGAAATACATTTCAGATATTTAAATTTATCCATGATGCAAATTATGCGTTATTCAAAATTTAGATTTAAGGTAAAGCAATGGAGATTAGTGGAATTAACTCAACATAATAGAAAAAGAAGAAACATTTCCTTTTTTAATAAAAGGAAATATTACAAATAGACATGGAGAAATCCTAATGGCAAGATCTTTAATGAAATATTTTATAATAACAAACAAGAAACATTTTGTATATGATTACTAAAATGCTAAAATTGATCAAAGAATCATTTTTAGTATTTAAAACACAGAAAGCGATCTCAGAATGTTAAGATCTAAACGTATGATTAATAAAAATGTGAAAGAAATGAAAATACAACAGAACTCCAGTGCAACAATCCTAGAAAGTTTAAAACTTGAAATCGGTATTAATTCTCTCTGAAAGAGAACCTTCAAACAGCAGATTCAGAAAACACATGAGAAGAAGAGGATTTAAATGAATCCAATCTAAGAAATGTTATGTTTAATATCTCCGGTGATAAGAGGTGGAATTATTTCTCTTGCAAGAAATAGTTTCAAAAGACACTTTAGACTTAAAACTCATAAATATTAATAAAAATCAGAAAACATTAATGACACATAAAAGTTACTCTTTTAATTCCAGTGTAATAAACGAAACTATTGGAAATATTTTTAATAAAAATATGATAATTAATCGAAAAACTTCGGAGATTGATGAAACAAATGTCGCTGTAAAGTTACAATGATAATGAAGGAATAGAAATGAAATAAGAAGAATTAAATAATATTAGAAAACGTGTACAGTTACAAATAAAGAAACTTAGAGGAAATCAACTGAAGAAGAATGGTAAATTGGATGGAATTGTTACAGAAAAGATTGGTGTAGCCTTGAAAACAATGACTCAGGAAAGGATTCCCGGAGAAGATCAAGTTTAAGTGGAGTTGGTGAACTTTGAAAGGAAGAAACAGTTCTCTACTTTTGAACTCCCCTATGCCTGTTAACTGTACTCTGCACTTTAGAGAATTTACTCATCATATTTAGTATTTGGCACTTGCTAATGAATCATTCAAAAATCTTGTATAATTTTTTTAAATTAAAAACAGTTATTTTTTTATACTATAAACAAGTACAAGCAGAACTATATAATCTACTAATAAGACTAATATACATAATACAACTATAATGAACATACCGTAATACAGAAATATGTACCAAAGAGACACAAGCTGACTTACACTATTCACAGGGTTTTAAATATAATATTCCTGCAGGAATTACAAGTTTAACGATTCGAAGATTTTCGACGATCAATCATATTAATAGAAAACAGTCGCGAATATCAACAGGTGCTTAGGGAATTATAATTTCTGTGTTAATGGCTATTTATAGATCTCACTCTTACAACTCGACAATGATGTACAAGAAACAGGCGCTCTTTTATTTGCCATGAATTTTGATAATGTTATCTTAACTGGCAATGTAATAATTGATTTCCTAAGAGATAGCTATTTTTCTTTGAATTATATTGGATTATTCGGCAGGCGTGATCTTGAGCAATACACAAAATATTTCAACGAGAGAACAGATTTTCCCAGCTTACTATTCACACCATCATGAATTAGTTAGAATACAAATAATGAAAGCCATACAATAGATACTATATCAACCGATTATAAATCGCTTTCCAACAGTCTTCAAATTCCATTAGCAAAATGCACCGAAAGACACAAACATGACAACATTCTATAATATAGAATAAAATAGAGATGAACCTTTTCAGGGAATTATATATATATATATAACAGTGAAGTAGGTAACAACACAAAAAGAAAAACATTAACACCATTGCGCCTGTTAGACTCCAAAAATGTTTAAATAGCTTGGAGATTCAATAGCGTTAATTTAAATGAAAATCGTGCCTTGTGCTATTATTTTGGGTCGCTCATTTCAGCACTCCTCGGTAACGCTTTCTAATTTTATGTGTTCTACCAGGTCGCAATTGCCCAATCGTTTCTCTTGCGTGTTTTAACATTACAATAACATCATCTACAGTTCACTGGAGGAACCGGTAGTTGGGCAGAGCTTTGCTAAACCGAGCTGTTGCAAAGTGGCCATGTCGAAAGCCACTGATTCCTTTAGTATGACCTATTTTACCGCTAATGATTGTGTATAAAGATTGCAAGGCCATGTGCTTTCTTTTATATCTATGTAAGCCATGGTTGTGATGTAATAACCGTACCCACTTCTAAAAAAGGGTATATGAATATTTTTGATCAGGTAGTGTAATTTAACTGTGTTGTATAAAAACAAACAGGAAAATAGTGACAATGTATCTGTAAATTACCTGCAGATATCTAAAATTGGGCTTACAATTTTATAAGATGGGAAAAGATTCCTAGTAATTTACTTATCTATCATATTATTAGTAGCTTACAAGTGTGCTATAGGTGAAGAGATAAAGGAGCTATTAATATTGACCGTTGCCGACGAATTTGAGAGTATTCCTCTTCGATATGCTGTTCTTCGAACAGTGAATGGTGGGCATGTAGTAATCGTCTTCAATCCTAAGATCAATCTGAGAACTAAACTGCTTCACAAAAAGAACCACCTTTCAATGTATTGTTTACAATCAAAGTGGAAAGCGAAATGCCCAAACTCTCAAATTATTACCTTTGCTTATTTTGTTTCTTTGACTTGTTCACTAAAAGCAAAGAATCTCTATAGGGAACGCGATATTAGCACAACTAAAAAGTTTGAAATGCTTTATATTATATTTATATGCGGTAGAATGCAGCCAAGGAGACAATTTATACCATGTAAATATAATCTAGCACATTGCTGTTAATTCTAAGATGTTAATGGAAGTTATCGGTTTCTACCCTTTTGAAAAAGGGTGGAAACCGGTAAGTAAGCCATAAACAAAATCTGAAAGTATATAAAAATGATGAAAAGAAAAAAATCATTAGAACGTTTTCTTAACATTTTTATTTTATTCAACTATCGCTGTTTACTACAACAGGTTGTAAGTTGATGATCATAACTGAAGCAGTTAAAATCCTGCTTATATTCCAATTGCGAAATTCGTGTTATGCCGTTATTGACGCATTTCGTAATGAATTAGGCCCAAATTGCAGAGTAGTTTTGGTTGAAAGAACCATAATTGCTCCTTGCGTCATGATCAGACCACGGTTCAGATTCCTTCAAGAGCGCAAAAAACAGTGTTCACTTTATTGTATCTGAATCTCTACTACTAGACCACCTTGGTTTGTGACTTTATGGCCGTGACATTTTTGTTTATAATGTAAATCCCGAAAAGCTTTGATTTTCCTTTTTCAAGACATACAGAGCAGTCGGGTGAAGTATGTCTCTTGCTATATAGGTCATTAACCTCTTTTTGAATCATGGACTACTTTGGTTTCGTTTCTTAGTCAAGGTTGTTTATTACCGCTATTTTAAGCTGATGGCTCATTCTACATTGAAACTAAACATTTCATATAGAATGCAGATGCAAGAAAAAATAACTCAAGTGTAACACACTTTTTTATATAAAATATGAACTAAAATGATATGTTACAACTAATTATTAAAATTATTAAAACTTTTATTATTTAAAAATTTTGAGTAATATAAAATTACGTAGTTCAACATTTTCATTGATATAATTTTTAAGACTTATGGAAAACTGGGATTTCAACATTTCTGCTAAACCTAGCATGCCATAAACAATTGTTCTGTGTATGATCCACGAAATGGCTCAACGAGGACGATTGCCCCGTAATAGTTAGTTATAATAAATGCCGATTTCCTTTGTAGATACTTTAAATAAAAATGTTTTCTACTGACGTAAATTTCCCATGGAGAATTTTTATTTCATATCCCAAGAGGAAAACAGAAAACTTTATGGCATGGCATAAAAATAGTTTTATATGAAAAATAATCACAAACTACAATGCATTATTCATTGGTCATCTCTATTAATGTTAAGGAAATAAAGGCATAGCAACCAAGCGTAAGAATTGAGAGACAATTATAAGTAGAATGAATCTCTGCATCTAAAGGAAAAATAACAAAAATTCCACTCACAAAATTATAGAAATCTGAAGTACACATTTATAGAGCAGAAATTCGATATTATTCTCAGTTTAAAAAAACAGAAATAAAATAAATATTCTGCATTTCTCGTTTACTATTCAAAGCTAGCAACTGTGTAAAAATAAATCATTTCACAGCTGGTTGAATATTTTTCTCTTTCTCAATGACTCACGGCAACGCAGACAATATCAACTAAAAATAAGTATTTTATCTCCGCAGTTGGTAGTTTTGCGATTGAATAATATGAACCTGAGGCCAATTCATGAAATGGTATATAGAAAAACACCCGAAGCTATAATTGGAAAGAGCAATTCTTTGTTAGTTGAATTTAAATGATGTAGATTTAAATAGGGTTTCCAGTGTTGAATGGTGTTTACTACAATTTGAAATGCTTGAATGGATGAAATAGCGATGCATTATTAGCGCCATATCTAATCTCTGACATTGAAGAATTTGTACTTTCCAGATAATGGAAAGCGCTTACCGAGATAAAATACATTCGTCAAAGGAGTTTGGTGCATATTTTATTTAACAGCGTCAAATCTTGGATGTTAAACTGCAAAGATTTACAAACTTTGGTAATTATTTCGATTCCTCGAACAAGAAATTTGAGTTAACTCAACACCGAAATAAATGTATTGAAATTGATTTTCCTGTATTAAGCTCAAAGGATACAGACAAATGATAATATGGCCTACAACAATTATTCTTGCTGTATTTCAAATAAATAATGTTTCATGCGATTTTTCACTTAGATTTGTAGCGTACTTGAGACCGTTGCTGGAGCTGATTATTATTTTGCTGGCAGAGAAAATCATTGTGAAGTCTTTATTTATAATAGTATGTTACTATGGTTACAGCTTTAAGCACGATCCTTAAGGTCCTCTTTAAGTGTTTTTGTCAACTGAAGATGAGTTAACTAGTCATATTGGTGTTACAAGGTTTTCTCCTTGCAGAAAAGTCTGTTTTTCACCTTCAAAATAGGCAAACCTCTCAGAACACTTGCAGTTAATAGATGGCATACACTAACTTCATAACCTTAATTCTTCGTCCGCAATTCAAGCAAACAACAGTTTTTATTTAATCAGCGATAAGTGAGCAATACAAAAATAAAATGAAGACCATTGAAATATTCGAGCCCTAGGACTCTGTTCTGCCTAGTATTCGCTCTTCACATTGCCAATTTCATTCTTGAGAATGGAAATACAATATGTGCATACGTAACGCTACACCTGACATGAATAGCTAAACAACAACAAAAATCATGTGCAAGTATCCCTCGATTAACGCGGCTAATTAATCCCTCGATGTCACCGCGTATATCAAAACCGTGTTAATCAAATCTAATATTCAATGGTAAAAATTACAATTCGTCCATGATCGATTACTGTATTAATAATTCGTTTTATATGGTAACTCTTTTAGGAAATAATGTAGGAAAATGCTTTTTCCTACATTATTTACTGCATTTTTTTTATCAAATGAAGTTATCAAGAGTCGTTTGAACAGTTTTAGTTTTTTCTTATCTGCATAAATTGTACGATAACAAGCAAAATGACTCTTCAGACCTCGGCAAACAAACAATAAAAGATAAAGAAAAACACTGCAAATATAATACATGATGGTATAAATAAAGTGAATATTGAATCCAACATTATTTTATAGCCGAATATAGAAACTAGAAGAGTTTCGTGCCGAATATATAGAAACTAAACGTTTAGGATGATGCAATCATAAGCAACCTTATGAGCAACTCGTAGTAAAGGTGGAGTAAGAACCAAATTACTTTCCTTAGTATTTTCCATAATGTAAAGCACATCTCCTAGAGCAGCGCTTCCCAAACTGTGAGCCGCGGCCCCCTTGGGGGCCGTAGGTTTTGTTGAGGGGGGCCGTGAAATAATGAAAACAAATTTAAAATGTTTTAAGACTAAGTAGATTTTTTTATTTTAAAACAAACGTATTTAACTTTTATTATTTATTATTTCTTTTTTGCTATTTTTTATATTTTAATGGAAAATTCACACATTGGTGTTGGTTTACAAACTTTGCTTCCAGCGTATTTCGGCACTTAATGAATATTAGTAAATATTGCTTATTCGTATGTTTCATTTCAAAGCAGTGGTTAATTGTATTTACTTCGAATGCTCTCCAGGGAAGCTTCAAATCTTCCTGTCCCATTCATCACGCGTTCGTAATCAGGGACTGTTGATATTGACTTTATATACATATCAAAACTCGTTTTATATTATCACTGTCATCCGAGCTAGTTTTCTGTTACCAATAAAAGTTTCCCATATACTTCACATATGAAAAAAAAAAAGCTTAAACCAGTTCATGTGGGGAAATAGTAACTCGCTTGAAGTGGTAAACAACACGCCCTCCCGCAGAGGCAATAAAAACAAGTACTTTTATTATGCCAGTGAATAAGGTATGAGGAGTCTGTGTAATATATTTCTCAACAAATAGTGCAGTTAGAGACAACTGGGATAAAAACACACTAATTAATGAATCACATGTCCCCTCATACAGAAACTATGCTGTATAGACTGAAACAAAACCACATGTTGCATGGGCAAACACAGTATCTAACTAAAAAAAAAAAAAAAATAAATATATATATATATATTAATGAATGTTATGGCTGTTTCACATATGGAATTCGGTTGAAGAGAGTTAGCATTTCAACTCAATTGTCAGCTATGCATTTATCTTTCGGTTGCGCGATCGTTTGTTAATACCGCACCAATCATATGCACGTTATAATAACATGCCTTTACTGTCTGTTTCGAGTTAGGCTTAATTACCGTAAAGGGAGAAAAGTCACAAAAGAGAAAAATGTTCCTGATCCGGGGATTCCCTTATTCAGGTAATATTCACTAATTTCATGTTATCAGTCTGTGGTGTGCCAGTATCGCTAAGTGGTGATATTATTTGATCTATTCTACGTTAAAAAATTTAACCCTGAGATGGATAAGTGGCTGATAAAAAATAAAAAAAAAATTCCCGCGAACAATCAGAAGAAGCAGAAACAGACTCAAAAAAAAAAAAGAAAAAAAAAAGGACAGTATTTCATATTTTACCAGAACAGCCCGCATCGTCTCCAAGCTATACACTGAATTATGTAAGAATTATATTAAACATTTTGCATGTTTCTGTCAGATCAGCTGCGAGCTCCGCATGATGAAAGGCGCGTTAATCAAAATTCTTGTCGCGTATATCTAGGGATTGCCTCATTCATTTCGCCGCGTTAATCAAATCCAGCGTTAAGCAAGGGATACCTGTATTGGTTTTAGTATTGGCTGAAGACGGGAAATGATATGATGCTTGTATTTCTCATGGTCCTCACGACATCATTATTTTTGCAACACAGACAGATATTGAATAACCCTTGAATATTAGGATACTTTTAACTATGTCAGACGTATCGGTTATCTTCTTTGTTACTTAAAGGAGCTGTCGTCATTAATTTGCTACGTACGTACTTATGCTATGCCTCTTCATAACAGCCATTGGAGATAAGTGAGTAAAGTCTAGCACTTAAATTATGCGAGATATTTAATGTTCAAAAGCATTGCTATTGGAGTAGGCGAGAAATACTCACCTACCTGCAATGAGTGCAAGTAAATTGAACCGATTAAATATTCCAAACTGGAAACAAGTTCGCTGATATAAATAATGGAAAAGCAACCTAGGTGATCGAATTCCCTGTAGAGTTAGTTTTTAAGTTTTACAGGTAATCAGCTCTGCATGTGAGAACGGAGAAATAATTATATCGCATGAGATAAATTTAATATAAAGAAGTAAGTTTTTTTCGCCTTGGGAATACAGCTAATTTTGCATGGTTCTGAACTGCCTCTACTAATGGTTTTCGCAATCATAATTTGATTTTCTTTGAGTGCTCATTAGCAACAATGAAGAGATCTCAGTATAGGAAGTAAATTTAAAATACGAACTACAAAGAAAAAACGTAGAATGCCAAAATAGTCTAATATTCGTAAATAAATCATTTACCGAAATTAACAGCCTGAATTCTTTCATAAATTATGGGTTGGGCATGTAAGCAGCTATGGACTTGGGGAGAATTCTCTTTCGGGAAACTTCTGATTTATTTATTTCCTTCCTATGGTAATTCGGCAGGTATATCACGAAAATATTTCACTGGGGAAATCCGCTACAGATGCTTACTCTGTATACCAAAGAAGGAATACTTCCAACTCTAGTTAGAATTTATTCTAAGATTTCGCATGTATTCAAAATCTTCAATAATGTAGCATTTTAAATGGACTCATACGAGTTTAAGATGTACAAGTCGTAGGTTTTTTTCTCCATACTTATATTTAAATATTCAGATAAACGTGTGCGTTTTACAGGAAAATTACTATTGGTAAGTGGACTATTTGGAAAAAAGTTCGTTTATTCTGAATAATAGCGAACCGTTAAATTCTTAATTTATAAAAAATAACAATATTTTATTGGTATAGAATTTACTTCTACAACAATATTAAATTCTAGAATTTAAACTGACATTATTATTAAACTGATAGTATCAGTGTTATTATCAAAGTGATATTTAAATAATGCAGCTTTAAACACCGAATATAAGATAACAACGAATCGCCTTACAATGTAAATAAGAAATGCAAAAAGAAACTACTACAGAGACAAAGTAACCTCCGCACAAATAACATGAAACAAACCTGGTATCTGATCAACGAGATGCTAGATTGTACTCCCAATAGCATCGCCTCTGAAACCATAAAACACAGCTTCATTAGAGACGCAAAATCTAACCAACAACTAGCAAATGACTTTGTAGACCATTCAAGAACTACAAAGAAATATTCCTCCAATCGCAAAACGTAATCCTCCAATCAGACCACAAGCAAAACAGACATTATGGTTCCCAACCATAAAAGAAGCAGAACTTCTCTCTGTAATATATCAAACCATGCGAAGGTCCAGGAATCGACGCCCTCAGACCTAAGGATATCAAGCAACACGCAACTAGCCTACGTCCGATCCTACTAAAAGTAATGAATAAAATATTTAAAACCGGACAAATACCAGATATATCGAAGACTGCCATAATTCACACCCATATACAAACATGGGAAAATATTATTATTATATATTATTAAGGGCCTTAAGCATATACTGTGAATGAGAAATACGCACCCTACACACACCTTACAAACTTAATGAAACACAGTATATTAGTTCAACTTTCCAGTTCAGTGACGTGAACTTTTGATTTTTTGCATAATTTGCATGCCTGTGAATGAATTTTTCATGATACGGCATAATAATAATTTTAATAATAAAATTAAAAATTTTTTTTGAAAGCTAATGTAGAAAATGAACCATAAACTCCAGCACTTAGATGCTGTACTTTGTAAAATAACGTGTTGGAATATCACTCAAGATAATTATTGTATTTATGTAAATATTTATGAGATCAATAAAAAAAAAACTAATCCTATAATATTACTATGAAAAATGTAATAACATAATATTACGAAGCAACAAACTAAAACTTAATGTCATAAGATGATAATATTACTACGTAACATGAAAGAAAGAATATAAGAAAACAGTAGTAAAAAACTAATATGTACATAATGAGTTGACAATGTACTGCATTTTTGTTTGAAATCGAAAATACAATATTTTAAGTGTAGAAGTATAAATTCTCTGTATATTATCACACGTTCTGAAACTTGGGGAAAAAATGAACTGCGATATGTAAAATTATTTAACTTGTGTAAATGTGAACTACATAATTGTAAACTGTTACTGTTATTATTATAAAAAAAGAAAGCAAAACACTATGTTACCGTCATTAATATTGAAATCTCAACGTTGTGAAAATGAAGTACGTATGCAGCGCTTAGCGCTGAACCTTGTAAAATAATATATCGAATGTTATTCAAGATGATTATTGTATATATGTAAATATTTGAGAGACAAATTAAAAATTATTATTAAAACATTATCTGAATTTAGTGAAAGAAACGTAATATTCATTAAGAAAGTTGAAAAGGTCAATCGTAAATATAAGAAAAGTATGTTACAAGTAGCTCCTACCTGACTTAATATTTAATGATAAATGCTTGGATTTCGCAAAAATGAATACTTACGAAGATACACAATATGAAAATGAGCACTCTGACAGGAGTAGATTAAAACATAAAATAAAAACCATATTACATGTAAGTGACTGATACGCATTAGTTGCTACAGTTTATTTGAATGTTTTTTTTTTTTTCTTTTGGAGAAAGTTACTCCGTGTAGGTGAGTCGAACGGGGTTTCAATATTTCATGAAGTACGACATAATGCGTTGTTTTGGTGGAAGAGACGTTTTTCTTCTACAAAATTACTACTATAGAAAACGCATTGCATACTTCGGACATCTAGCACGCCCACACTCGTAGTTCCAATTGGAAAAGGACTGTAGACTGATTAATCACTCCATATCACTAACTTATAATGTCCTATGAACCAACCGCAATGTTTTGTACATCACAATCGTCTGCACGCTTGACCCCATTGATTAATATTTGGTTTAGGTGCGGCTATCCTACCGAACTCGAATTTCTTTCCATCAGCTAATAACGTTGCTTATAATTGATTATAATAGCGGTCGATTACCAATGTCAACAACATGCAAGACATTATATCGTAACACTTAGCGCGAAATGTTATTATAAACTGTTCGTATGATAACATAAAAAGTAAGCACTTCCCTACTAATCTTGAGATAGTTAACTTCTTGTTTGAAAGAAGAAAAAAATTCTTCTCCATATACTTGATGGAATTCGAATGTATATTACAAACTTCATCAGGAAGGCGTGGTGGCTTTTAACTTCACAATTCAACATATAACTAGAGTATTCATTATTATTATTATTAATAATTTTTGAAAACAGTACATATTAAATTAACAGATTTAATACATCTGGACAGAGACATTTCAAATTTGAAAATAAATCATAACAGCAAAGCATCAAATGGCTTAATTGACAGAAAGATGAAACATTCATCTTTCTCTTTGGTGAGGAAAACAAATTTCTCTTTAGGAAGAACGTTGGTTCAAAATGCTTTTAGGATGCTATTAATTTCATCGACTCTTTTCATTGAAAAAGTATCTTATCTAATATGCAAGTGGAATAGTTAATCCGCGATCCAAGAATATACAAGTGGAAAAGGAACACACTCAATTAACAGACGTAAAAGACAAATTTTCTAGCCTCGGTTGCTTCGACCGTAATTTTAACCACAACAAAAGCATTCCTAGTCCAATACGGCTAAAATTTTCTGTTTAAAATATACACCTTGTCACTTTTATTAGGAATGATCTTTAACTGGTAATCTGAATCAAATTTTGCATTCTACTCAGCTGACAGAATTATACTTTAAAGTATATAATTTTAAATAATACTGTCAGATATTTCATATTGATTTTCGTGACTTTGAGAGCACATTGTTACTGGTTCTTTACTATTCATGAGGATAATGTAGAGATTTTCAAAGCGTAATCTTTCCATTGGAAATATCAATTTAACAGAAATATATTCGATGTCATATTGGCGATATTTTATTCTTGATATATATGCCGAAATTGCCACGTAAAATATGTGTGTGTGTGTGGGGGGGGGGGAACATTTATCTTTCTTCATAGTGCATCCCTGAAAGAGAAGAGCTGCAGTCTACAATTTATTAATGTTACGGTATAAGTTTCATAGGCAATGTATTTCTTTGAGTATTCTTTTTAATACTATGAAATAACGTCAGAACACAAGATTTTGTGGTTCTTGACGAAGTTTTGAAAACCATAAATTTAGCAGCTGAGTTGGAAAATATACTGAAAGAGATGTAAGAGAAGACTGTAAATAAAATATTCCGTTTCGAGATACTATTTTTTTTGAGGATTTAAAAAACATAATTATTTCTTACGTTATTATCACGGATCCCTTAACCATTAACGACTTCCGTTTGCTTCCCTATTGTAGCAGTCATTCTGTATATTGTACCTCTTTAGCTTGAAAAATGGATGTCAATTTAATGTGCCAAAGTGTAAGGTTATACACTTTGGGGTGAAAAGAATAACAGCAGTATATCGCATTGGTGGAATCGTACTCCAGGAGATTGATGAGGCCAGGGATTTGGGAGTGTTGGTGGATAGGGAATTGAAGTTTAGGGGGCACATTGCAAAAGGGATTAAAACAGCTCACCAAATCACTTGGCGTCTGAAAAATACTTTAACATGCAGAGACAAACAAGTTGTTGTTCCTCTGTATCGAGCCTTGATAAGACCCCATCTGGACTACTGTGCCCAGTTATGAGCACCAGGGTTTCTTCGTGATGGGGAGGAAGCGGGGAGGATCCAGAGACGAGTGACCAAGATGATAACAGGTCTGTGGAATAAACCTTGTGAGAATAGGTTGAAGATTTGTGGGTTGCAGAAATTGGTCGATAGGCGAAGGAGGGGTGATATGATTGAGGCATTCAAATTACTGAAGGGTTTCTATAAGTTTGATCTAGAAGATATTTTTGAAAATATGACTGGTGGTGGAAGGACTAGGGACCATGAATGGAAGCTGGGCAAGAGCGTGGTTGACAAGGGTGTTACAGCTAGGTTTTTTACCTGGAGAGTAGTAAATGAGTGGAATAAGCTTCCAGAGTCTGTTGTGGGTGCTATGACCGTGAATGAGTTCAAGGCAGGGTATGATAGATACTGTGTGAATTTCGAATAGTTGTTCTTGACATGATGTTAGGGCCTCCCTCGATGAGTCTGTCGACTCCTTGGAGTTGCCCGGAACAATAATAATAATAATAATAATAATAATAATAATAATAATAATAATAATAATAATAATAATAATAATAATAATAATAAAATAAGCTTCGGGGAAAGGAAAGCCGAAGTAACTGACATAATTTGCAGAAGTTATAGAAAGATATTGAGAGTACGTTCAATTAAGTACAGAAATTAGACGTAACTTGTGAAGCCTACTGCCAAGTTTTCATAAGATTTAACGTATCTGATTGCAAACAGTTTCATGAAATGTTTTTCTACTGTATCCTCGAAATGGAGAGATATTGTACTGTACTTGATAGCACCGAAACTCTCTGCAGAGAGTTTTCATGACACTATTAAAGAATGTATGTATGTAGTTATCCCTTCAGCCTGTGGACTGGTGGGGTAGCCATATGCTACGATACAGGGACATGATAATGAAGCAAGATGGTTTCTGCTTGCCTTCCTTGCCGTAAGTATGTTTATGACTTTAGCCATGTGTGTTTACGGAACCAGTTTGCTTGTTCTGAGGGATGAAAAACCCGAGTTACCAAGGGAAAAATCCTCGGTAACTCGTATCGTATCGGTTAACTCACCTTTAGTAGAAAGAGACTAAATAAAGGTTCCTCACGTCTTGGATCGGAATTGAACCCAGGTCTTACCGACCAAAGGGCTTGGTCTACTGACTGAGCTACGGAGGATCTGTTAAAGAATAAAACCACACTACTTTAAGGGTTACTGTAATAACTAAAAAGTACCTTAAAGGGTTTTTTGTAGGGATGTTATCCTTAAACGGATATTATCAACACATACTGCATGTGAGAAGGAAAAAAGAAAGAAGCAAAGAAAATCGAAACCTTCTGAAGACCATACATGGAATTAGCCACGGCTGACAATTAATAAGCAAATCAATCTAAAATTAACAAAGAGACACAACTGCATTATGAATGGTGGAATATCACTCAGATTTATTTGTTGCTCATTCATTTTTTTTTTCTGGAAATAATCGTATCGTGTTTCTGACATACTACTACGCCTCATTAACTTCCAAAAAGAAATAATAATAAAATAAAAGCAAATGAATTGTAGAGAATGCGGAAGTTAATTATTAAAGGATGCTTTATATATACTGTAATAGGCAATCAGTAACCTGATACTCTGTTGATCAGGAAGTATGAAGCCTCAGTGTTTAAATGTCTCACAAAATTATGCAATATTCTGAGCACATCATAAGTGTCTGTTTCTTTTCTTGTAATCTGAGTAACATTTATTAAGAGTATCTTTATTAAGTTCAGAAAAATATTTATTTAATTAGAAGGTGAACTTTGAAAAAATGCTGGCATGACAAGCTAATCCAAAGTCCTTCCAAATATCATTACTGTACAGATTGAATAACATTGGCTAAGGATCGTGGTACACTATTTGTTACCTTAAAACTTGCAGACTCCCATCTCTCGTATATTAGATTTTGATATATGTCAGTCAGCCATCCTATTATCTACGCTAATATTTTATAATCCAGTCACATATTCTACAATTTATGCAGCAATCTTCCATGCTGTATTCTGTCAAACACCTCAGCAAACTTCAATAGTGTATCTATTACCCCTTGTCTAGTTCAATGACAACATTATATAGAATTTGAATAAGTTGCTAAAACATGACCCTCCCTTAGAATATCAATGCTGTTCATTACAAAACAGAGTTTTACTGTCAACATATTTTTGAAAGCTACACCTAGTCATTTGTTTCAAAATATTCACCACAACTCCTGAGATACTAATTGGTCGATAGTTGAATATATCGGTCTTTGCACCCCCCTAGTGCAATGGGATTACCATACATTCTTGCGGATCAATCCCTGTTCTGAGACTGAAATTATATAGCCTGATTAAAGGAATAGCCTGTTCAGGTAAACACTCGTTTAGCACCCGTGCTGATATCCTATCAGTCCCTATTGCCGAATTCTTATTCAGTTTGTGCAACAGCTTTAATACCTCCTCTTCATGCACCTAAATTCCGTTAGCAGAGGTAGCAGTAACCTCAATGTTGCAAACACTTCATTAGTTGAACAACGTCTTCTGCCTCTGTCACCCTCACACCCTCTGCATTCATTGGAGTTTTTTTTTTTTTCATATTCCTTCTTTCTTTTACTTGCAGCATATCGATGAAATTCTTGTGGGTTGTCTTTAGTTTGCAATGCGAATTTATTTTTCATACTCAGTCTTAGCTTTCCGTACAACAGTTGTTACTCTCCTAGCCTTCTGCTTATAATTTCCATAACGAACATCATACTTATGCAAACTGTATTCCTTCAACATTGTCCCCTTCTTATGAATCTCTTGCTTAATAAGATTACATATCCATTTGTCTCCTACTATATTTATTCTTCGAACTCTCGGGACACGTTCTGACAGTGCATCATTTAAGTATTTTTTAAATGCTTCCCATGCACTGCCGATATTCTTTCCATCCAGCAACCGATTTCATTGCTCTGAACTCAGCACATACTCTTCAGTTGTCATAATTTCCTGCTTTGTAATTCAGCATGCAACCTTTTCTGAATGGAACATTCATAAACTTATTCACTTCCCAAGTGAGCGTCGCATGATCACTGTCACCAGCCGGAAGCAGTATAGTTACGTCTTTAACTGAAACACCCTCTGACGCTAGAATCCGATCTACCACTCTTTGTCCTCAAGTTTGTTCAGTTTCCTTCTTCTCATGACACTCACTGCTATCCAATCAATCTTTGGATAGTGAAGTCACAGATTATGATTACATTTTCGCCCCCATCGTCTCTATTTGGTGATGCATTTTTTCATCACTAGCAAACCGATCCTCCAGGTCTATAACAACACCCAACTATAATAATAATAATAATAATATACTTGATCTCTCTGCTGGTGATCCTGTTTTCTTTTGTTTTTTTTTATCTCATCAGGTAAACAGGAAAATCGGCGGTAAGAACATAAAACAATTTACAAACATAAAATACTGGCCTCATAGTTTTGGTTGCTTCCTTGCAATTCCAACCAACGGCAGTGTTTATATTGGATTCTAAAACCTTGTCCATAATTTATGCAACCTGTATCAATGTGTATAGGTAATGAATCCGACGTGACACTGAGATACAAGCCCTTAAATGGAATAAATTATAGCAAGATAAATAAAAAACAATAATTATAAATTGCCCTATCTAACCATTTTTCTACAATACCCATTTTTACCTGGAGGATTTCCACTTAGATGTTAAGATTCAAGTGGCTGCATGCATGCCTTAACATACTTGTGAAGATAAACATTAGCCCAGTCTTTTTATTATTATTATTACTATTTCATTCGTTAAGTTGAGGGAAGTATTGAAATTGAGCTTTACATTCTATTGCGGGAAAAATGGTGTTCTTAGATAATTTAAAAGTATATCAATCGTATATTAACTCAGAATTGTAATTGATGAAATCGATTTTATATTACAATTATCTTACCATTTTCCTGTAAGATGGATGTGCGTTATGTTTCCATGGCAAAATTAGTTTTCTTCCATATAGTAATGTACATTTTCTCTATCATTCGAAAGATATCGTTAGTAAAATTAGGTCATATACTTACTTATTGTAAGTAGGTAATTTAATTACCTTGTTTATGTTATGATTCAAAGAAATATATCAATACTTTATCAAGGAACAAGTCAACAACTTCTGTGAAATATGATATTTGTGTATTTTCTTGAGACATCGTAAGTTTTTATTGTATAATATGCTTTGATGGTTTAGCCATGCAATAACTAGTTTGATAGAACCAACAAGAATAATAATTAATTGTAATTATAGTTGCATGCTAGTGATCTGTCCAATAACCAAATTTACAAACCTTTTTTATTATATGTCAGCGGTAAACCTCTAAGTTCTTTCATTTCCTAGCATATCTATTTTTCAGTTTGTCTACAAATCTCTTCTTAAATTTACCTATCGCAACCATGACTGCTAAGATACTAACAATAGATGAAGCAAGTTAAATATATCTAGGCCGGACCTTACACATTAATACAATGTACATTTTCAGCTATCACTGAAGGTCGTTCTATTAAACAAAAAGCCTCTCTTATGATCTAGTTAATCTCCAGAGCGCAGTGAATAGCAGATCAATAATTCTGTAACAGAAGTTTAAATATCACCAGTAGTTTCATGAATAATTTATATTTATGGATGCCTAACCCAAGTATCTTGGCAATATATCTTGTCTAAACTTACTGATAACATAAGCTACCTTTTTTTACTGCCAAAAATAGTATCACCTATGACGATTTGCTAGCTTCATGATTAAAATCCAAAAGGAAATCCCACGCCGAGAGCTATTTTTTTAATGAAACCAGAAAATGTGATAACGATAAAATTAAAAATGGAAGCATCCTATTCCATTTTTATTTTTCCTTGAAAATTTCAAAGAATTTTTGAGTGGATGGTCTCGATGAATATGTTTAGTATTATCTGTATTATGCATATTTTGCATATTATAGTATTATATTTATTGATTATATTTAATTGAATATTCTCCTATTTTACAGTATGAACAATACTGTGAAAACATAAGATGACAAACAAGATAGATTGAGTCTTAAAATAGGATTACCTAGTTTGAAATCGTGTTTACTGAAGTATTCTACCCAAGGGTATTAATCTGACAGTTAATTGCTGATTTATTTTCTTTTAGTGAGTGACAGAATTTCTTAACAGTTCTGAACAAAATACAGTTATTTCGAATAGAGATAATTCTTGAAGTTGCTTAAATTACATGAGCAAAAGGATATACTACTTTTTTGATTGAGATGTACGAGGTTTTTCCTTTCCTTTGCCATATGATTATTGTATGCATCGTGAAAATAGTCATATGAATGCAAGGGTTCTTTTAAAATCTCTTTCTGGGAGGCGACACTGACTCGAAATAGTTTCTGAATTAAATTTTAATTAATGTAACGAACGCTTCATAGAAATTCAAAACGGAATTTCAAACATAGAGTTTAGCATAATCATGACATAACGTCATGGTAACTCAACAACAAAAAAAAAGTTTCATTCCAGCGTTCTAACAAGTAAAAAGGAGTCTAGACGAAGATTTCAAAAACAAGTAAGAAATTCTCGTAGCAGAGAATATATGAGAATATAAGTCCGTTAAGAGAAGATAAACCATCGAAAGAATACAAAACAATGTAACGGTGTGTATCCTCATATATTAACTGAGTTCTGGATTTTAGGTTTTAAATATTTTATTGTTTTTTTAGTACTTATTCCTAGTTTTTATTACTCAAATAAAAACTAGGAATTACTAGTTTGTATTACTGTACTACAGTTGAAATTTTTCTTCAGGATCTATCTATATAGAATTGATCTTTTTTCTGTGCGCTTTACGTATTGTGCTTTCTTGATTTTAATGTTTAAAGTATATATATATATATATATATATATATATATATATATATATATATATATATATATATATATATATATATATATATATATATATATATATATATATATATATTACATTGGAAAAGAAAACCTCGATGTGATGAATATTTTTTTCGAAAAAGAAAACATATCGGATGTGTACATCTAAAAGTACAGATGGAAGAACTACTAAAATTGACTTTATCCTCAGTAAAAAACACATTTCAGGACTTTTGATTATCAACAACTTCACCATTCGAAGAGATTATCGTCTGGCAGGTAGTAAGATTCAAATTAACTAACAAAAAAAAAAGAAAAATGTTTCGAGGATCAAAACGAAACATAAATATACACAACTCAATATTTAAAAAAAGAAAAATTCCAAATGAAACTAACAGACGATACTGAAATAACTTTATTATTAATAACTATTTGCAATGCTCGTATGAAATATGTGGTTGCACAGAACAGAAACAAGACACATTTTTGAGAAATTTGTCGGTTTATGAATGAAAGAAGAGATGAAAAAACTGCATCTGGAAGCCTGCTGAATAATAAAGAATACACCGAACTATGCAAAACGATAATAAAACGTATCAAAAGAAAAAATATTTAGAAATACGAAACTTGAATTGTAAATAAATACAACAAACGATTGAAAAAAATCGTCGTAACCTTGTAACCATAAGAACAATATTATTCTGTTTGCTTCAATGTGTACAGTGACGTTATTTTTCAGTTGCATTATTTCAACAGCTTCTCTGAGTCCAAAGAGATTCCCTGTTTTTTTAAAGGTTGACTTGTGTTTCTCAAGTAACGAAGATATTAATTTTCATTCTTTCTTTGGTTATTTTTTAATTTCAGGTAATTGGTTTGCTTATATATGTTCCAATTAAAATAACTTTCTTTTCGTAGTTAAGAGTGTGCTGTTTGTGCGTTTTTGTTATATTTAGAAATGAAATTTGATTTTTCACAATTATTTATGGGGAATGAAATAGCGAAGAGTATCTAGATACGCTGTGCCGGAAGAAACTAATAAATTAGAGTAGATACACTGTCGATGACTCAGGGTATTTGTTATTTTATCTTTAGATTTTTGCAATAATGTGTAAGAAACTATTATGATCACGTCATCCAATCGTATGTCTGTATATAATCGACTTTCTACGGTTAAATGAATTTTGCTAACTTTTATTGACATCGTTTTCAGTTATGTTTAATGTTTTTAAATTTGACTACTGAACTTTGTTATCTAAATTATTCTTACAAAGAAAAACGTCACCTCTTGGATGCTTCATGAAATCCATGACATCAGTCGCAGAAGCGAAGAATTATCATGCATGGATTTTAATGGAAGAAAACTTTTAAACTATTGTTAGCCTATAAGCCTTGTTTAAATTCTATAAAAGTAATTATTAAACCTGAGAAAATTAAGATAGAAAATCTTAATTTTCTATTAGTCGTCTCTTTATAAAGAGACGACTAACAGAATCGATGGTGTCTACAATCTTAAATATAGCGTAATGTCGATTTTTTTCCTTTTAAAAGACAGACTCATATGCTTATTCTATATGCTGTTCGTTAATATTTCATTCAAACCGCAGCTCATTACCTACACATCTCTTACAGCGATTTCTTGACAAATGAATGCCTCTAATGACAGAATTAGTTTCTGCCTTACTTTTATAACTACATAATAAGGAATATGGCATTTCTGAAAAGGCCTTGTTTCAGATCAATTATCCATTGTAAAAGGGGTGGATCTTTTTTTTTTTTCTTCCATTATGAACGCAATCCATTCCGAAGGTAGCAATTAGTCCTGTCTTGAGAGTAGTTTTCACCTAATTATAATTGATCATCGAGTAGCGAGACTTACATGTAACTTCCTAAATTTAGTTTCTTGAAGGAAATTTTTCTCAAGTTTTAGTGCTATTTCAAGTATTAAAATATTTTTTTTTAGATTTCCTTTTTAGCCGGTATACTGAAACTTTATTGTTAGATTCAAACAATAATTTTATTTTCATTCTTGTAACTTTTCAAAAAATTAATTATTTATATATTTAAATATAAATAAAAAATGAGAAAAGGTGAGGTATATTAAATGTTGAAAAAAATTTTTTTTTAAATATTGTTGAATGTGAATGATTTTATTTTCTGATAAATTTTAATCTGCATTCTCTTGTACCAATTTTACAAATCAACATCTTGTTGTCCAGAGCAAAACTACTGCATAGTCAGATTGAAAGTTAATAGCTATGCTCATGCTAATGACTTAGCTCGGTATTATAAAACATCACAAACGCGTTTAATTTGAGATAGCATGCGGATTATTTGTTGTTCCCTTGAAGAAATATTCCTTATGCAATCGAATAAAAATTCAATTCGTATTATCTAGACGTATTTCAAATAAAATTGCTTAATGATTAAAATAAATTTTGTTTCTGTTATAAAATTAATTAAATGTAGAAAATAAATTTAAAAATTAATACAGTATAATAATACTACATTTTAATTATAGGAAAAGATAAATTAATAATAGAGTAATAGAATATCTTCCATTTGGCTTCTATATGACTATCAAGTCATTACTAAGTATTTCCACGACTTTTAACATTTATTCACTCCTCTATGTTTCACTATAGAGAATAACATCATGCGTATTATATTATTTCAATTAACATAAACATATAAATATTAATAATGTCTAAGTACTCGCTAATACTCTTCTTTCGACTGCTGCAATAAACAGAAAACTGGTTTGTTGTTATTCATGCCATTCTTTGTTATATATATAAGTTATAACAATCTTCTGGAAGCACAGAGAGCTACAGTAAACTTACCTGGCATTTCATTAATTACAAATAAACTCAGCAGATCTATGTGAATGGAAAAACAGAGACAGTGGTATAGCGATTGATCGCAAATAGGTTGATTTGGAGCAACATATATTCACAGATGTCTCCAAATAAACACATCGTTCCATTGATGAGCCCTCTGATATAATAGACCTGCATTATGAATCTTTCAAATGTTAATTGTTCAGAAAAAAGATAAATATTATTAAACAATATTTACAAGATTTACATGATGTGTTGTATATGGTACTGTTAGGCTTGATGCAATCCATCGCACACGATTATGTAAATATACAGAGAAAAACGTAAACCAACGATTTTCATGCAGGGTTCCTCGACCTCTCTTCAGGTACTAATAAAATTATAGATGATTAAAAAGTGCATTGATATATTTTTTTTTCATCAAACATAAATTTGGTTAAATTTTTTTAATGTTCAGTATATTTGAAAATTTTCAGTTATTCCAACTATAATTTATGAATATTGATTGATTCCTCCAGTAAGACTTAAGGAGACGTTGTTTGTAAGGATAGAAAAAAAAACAGAAGAAATTAAAGAGATAGTCATGCAAAACAAGAAAGTGTACAAAAAGTTCCTAACTAGTAATTGAACATGCCTCCTAAAAATGCATTCAGAGAAAAATGTAATAAAGCTAATCTGTGTAAAAGTATCTTAACCAAATCATGGAAATTTTTGAATGCATTTACAAACAGAGAACATATTAATTACGGTAAATGGAATCAGCAATGAAAACGTGAGATAAAAACTAAGAATATAAAGATATTTTTGTGTAAGGCATAATTATTTCAAAGAATATTAAATGAAACAAAATATGGCATAAAACTGGTAGAAAATATTCAGGATTCTAAATCGAAATATCTGGTAAAAACCCATTAGAATATTCAAATATTGAAAGGCAGTTAAAATAGGTGATATTCAACTAAACTGCTCAAATATTGAGGTAGAAAACTTTTTTGCAGTGACTACACTACAAAATTCAGAAGGCCACGAATATATTCCTGAAGATTAAATTATAGGCTACTGCAGTAGAGCTCTCCATGAGAAGCTGTTTATATTGCAACCTTAATAACGAAGATATATCATGGACATAGCAGGCCGTACAATTTTTGATGGTACATATTAGAAATTTTTGACTATGATGTTAATTCTGTGATGGATTGACAGGTACATTATTTAGAAATATCAATCGCAAGGCTTGTAAATAGTCATTTTCGTTTCAAATTCGGATCTGTAAATAAGAAAGTTGGGGTTTTCTCAAACATCCATTAAATCATCTGTCCCCTAAATGCATTCACAAATATCCATGCTACGGGTTTGAAACCGTAGACTGCTTTTGGGAGAGGTATACGTTGTCTCCTTGGTCACGTCAACAGAGCTGTTCTTTTCACAACAGAAGAAGGAAGGAAGAATAGAAGAGAGAAAGAAAGAAAAAAAAATTGAAGGAAATTCTATATTACTATATGAGATTATCTAACTCAACCCTTGATTTGAAAATGCATATTAAATTTAATTCGGTTTAATGAAGATAAAACTGTAAATTATTATTATATGTTTGAAACATTACAAGCAGCTCTTATTCTAAAGTGAATTTATTCTAAAGAATATATTCTATTTTATACAATAACGTCTATAATATATTCAAAAGTGAAAGTTTTGCTTATGGTAAAACAGTACCTTAGATTTCTAGCGATAAAGAAGAGGGATGACAAAAACAAATATTGATAGTTTGTTTTACGAACTCGGAAAACAGTTTATAACTTAAACGTACATTAAGCGACGAGACAAATCCTGCATTGAAATAGAAATCGATCTTAATTTTCTTTGTCTTGAAATTAGAAACTCATGGAAAACTATAAACTAATTCAGAAAACATAAAAGCAGATTAAGAAAACGTGTATATTGATGTAAAGAACTTTGGAAACATTAAATGACGACTAGCAATTCAAAAAGATAAGATTGACATACTCGGTGGATAAACGTAAGGAAATTGCAAATCCAGATGAAATAAATACAAACACTGTTAAGTTTGATTGTGATGCATGTTTGGTAATTATGAGAGTTTTTCGCTGCTTTGTCTATTTTGCAGGACGAAAAACCCTACGTTCTAGAGAAACACGCTTCCATTTCCTTATCAGATTGGATAACTCACATGTAGGCGAAAAATCTTCACATCCTAGACGGATTCGAAAAGGGATGTTTTCAGCTGAAAGGCAAATGTCGCGACATCATCACAACTGACAAATAAATTGACAGCTGTGCTGCGAAGGCAATGAGAGAGAGACATACTATGTTTTCTCACATAGATATAGAACTACTATAACGTTGTTCATCACGCAAAATTTTATATCTGAAAAATGTAAATTTAATTACACTTAATACCTTCCAATAAAGAATATTTTCTTATCTCTTTGCATGTTTAAAAATAATACTCAAGGCTTTCCTAACAACACAGAAAAGTATCCGATAAATATCTTCTTAAGTTCTAATTTGCGATTATTTTGTTGTCTCCAACGGAATACTGTGTTCAATATTATCTAGATTGTGTAGGTATTGCATGTCATATATTAGTCATATACCTGACTAATATATGACATGCATGATAATCTGGCAATTGCTTTGTTTATTGAAGAAAAAAAAGGCATCTGATATATGTAATGCCTTCAAGATATTATCAAGGAAGTCCATATATACCTATACCCTTCGTGTATCTCCAAAAATAATTACTGATTCTGCTGCCAAAGCGACTAAATCATTAACGAACGGTTTGAATCACGAAAGTATATATCACTAAATCACTGAAGCGGTTTGAATCACTAACGAACTTTGGCTCCGTCAGTGCTCGTCAGTGATTCAAACGTAACGTTTTTCACTACTTGAAAATAAGATGTACAGTTGTTCGGACTACAACGAACAATATAATGTCTGAATATTTGAATGTCTCGTTCTTCTGTTACTTTATTTTATCATCAAAGGATTTCTGTATGTGTGTGTGTGTGTGTGTGTGTGTGTGTGCGCGTGCGTGTTCGTTCTTGTCCATTTCTTTTGACGCAACTAATTTTCTCAGCTTTGGATCCCATTGTAGTAACCGATGAATTGTTTTCAACATCTATCCAAATCTTATTTTAGGTGTAAGGAGCTGCTCTTTTTCTTTTCTTTTTTTTTTTTTTTGCTTACATTAGTTACAAGATATACGGAAAGACAGAACCTAGAATGTTTGTTCAAAGCCATTTTAGGATTTAATTTATTTACTTGCGCTATGACGTGAAAGAAAACATAATATTTTCATGATTATTATTATTATCTTTCGTCTAATACTGTGTCAATTTTTACAAACATTATTTTTAATCATACTGAGAGATTTAATTTTTCTAACGTTATTATTTTCTTTTGCTTAATTTTCTTTAGTAGATGCGATTTTCATTTCCTTTTTCGCAAATCGTAATGGGCCCTCAAAAAACAGTTATTGTCAGTTCGATTTCAGAGAAACCATTGACTGCAAACAGATCACAAAAACCTGTTTGCAGGTCACAAAGCCTTCACATGAAAATTTCTCATCTTGTTGCTCATCAAAGCAAAACAGTTATAATATAACCTTATAAAAAAGTAATTAATTATTAACGATCAAATGGATTGTCTTCCAATTTTAAAAGCTGCTCTCACTCCTACGCAGTTCATTCAATTTAAAAGCATTTTTTCATATACATATTTCTTATATTTCATTCCTTAATTAAATAGCGTTATTTTAATGGAAACTTGCTTGAGATTAGTTATTATAATACGAAACAACATCGCCTGCAGTTTTTTTCTATCTTATAGGTCAATTTAAAGCAGCTATTGTGTTTTGCAAGCGAATGTTATCTGACTTGGAGTGCATGTTTTGGAAGTGAATTTTTTATGTGCTATCGTGAGAAATAATAACCAGGTGAGCAAAATTATTTATCTAATTCTTGTCAGTAAGACAGAAGTGAAGTCAAAATTATTTGACTGTTTCGAATATATGGACGATATCATGGTAATGCAATGAAATTGTGCTAATTTCATATATTTGTAGAATTTAGAAATATTTCAACAATTTCTTTATTATTTTAATTCCATGGAAGTCGATTGGAAATAAAGGTCTGTCTTCTAACCCCGTTTTTTTTGCAAAGAAAGAGGATTGGGACTGATAAAAAATATAAATTTTGTAGAGATCTCAAGTTCATTAATATAGATTAGATTTTCATAAACTGTTAGAAATTATACGAAATAGACTTACCTAACATTTTCTTACATATCCACGACATATTTATTCATTTTAAAACATTTTCCAGTAGTAGATGCTGCAAGCCCCGTACTATACAGATTGGAAAATTTATGAATGAAAATTGCCGATCGTTAGAATATTAGCGTCTTTTACAAATGACATTCTACGACACCAATCGCATCGACCCTTTGTCAGGTCACGCCAAACCGGATTTATACCAAGCTCTAATGTGTACTGATACTTAGTCTATACATTGTGTTCACTGTATTTTGATATCACTGAAGTTGACAAGTATATCTGACCCCTCTTTAAGAATTGCTTGATAATTAGAACTGAGGGTAGTGGATGTTCTTTAAGTTGTTTTTGTCTGTACAGTGCGTTTATCGAATAAAGAGTGCAATTCCTTAGAAAAATTTCTTTTTGAAAAATGTACATATTGGGTTGAGGGTAAGCTGAAGTAAGTCATTGATATTCAGAAGAATGAGGATATGTGAGAGAACAGAGTATAGTCACGTAGAGTGCAATACAAAGAATCATGGGAAGCGAATTAACGAGAGCTTATTTAACAAGCCTTTGTGCAATGCCCGTTAAAGGCCTTGGAGACATCAAGTGCAACCACTTTGGATTCACAAAACTTTTCCATGGCAATAGTCAACCATGTGAATTCCACCATGGACATAGAAGTTTGCAAATGCATTTACGTAGGTTGTCAAAAAACTTTTTGACAACCTACGTATGACGTGTTATGAGCTTGAAGTGTCTAGAAAAGTTACATGTCTGACCTCTAGAGAAGGGCTTTACGAATTATCTTACCCATAGTCCACGCACTGCAATGATATCGGCAATGTATAGCACTACAGCCTTATTATTTGAAATTTCCGATATCTAACTCGAATACGTTTATGAAACAAAATCTGTACTAGTTTCTTTTTAACTTTATGCAAATAAACATTACAGTGTAGAAAATTTCGTTTATATTTTAAAAAATTGTGTGTGTGAGTTAAGATATTTCTTCAATGAACACCACATTAATTATCGTTAAGCACAATTGTTCCCTTAACAAAATGCATGCTACATCAAGGTAATTAGAGAATTATTTTGTCTACCTAATTAGGTCATTCTTATTAGATTATCATATTTAACAACCGGGTGGGCTGTTTACGTTACATGATCTGAGAACTCTGAGAAATCATTTGTCACTTAAGATAATATTTCATACTCTTCCAGGATTGATTGAAATTCACAGCCTTTCGTAGATCTGCCCGAATGGAATCTGGAGGCAGTTAATTACAGATGCGTGCTAAAACGTTTTGATGCAATGTCCTTCTTTAATCGTGATTGTATAATATATTATGCCTCCCAAGACAGTGTCAGACATGAAATCCCCGTAAATGAAAGTTAACTGAACAAGTAGGTAGAAAATTAAACTGATGAATCAACAGCTGATGAAAATCAGCAAATGATAACTGTAGATCTACGCATTTTAACACGACCCGAATGAGAGAGATAATGGGCATCATCATTAAACGAGATAATGAAACAGCTCTCCTGGCTAAAGCGATAATGTATGCTGGATGATTCTGCATGAGCGACATTCTTTACAACTCCTTTTTCATTAAATACCTCAAGAATCCCGAAGTGAGTGAAAATTAGCACACGAATATGATAAAGCTACAAGTTTCTATTTCACTCCTGCAATAGTGAACAGAGAAAGGGAGAGAACGGAGAGGAAAATGCAAAATTTATCTCGTGGAAGAGCATTAATTTCAAGTAAACTGAGAAGAGATCTTATTTATGAGGCTCAGAATAACGAGAAGCGGTTCAGAGTAAATGAGAACTAATTGGGAGTAATACTAACTCCTGAAAAGGATTTCGTTAATTGAGATATAAACAGTGTAACGCAGGTTGTAATGAAGAACTTTTGACAGATACTTAATTAAGTGTAGTCAAGAATTACTAAAATATGACAGCTGCTAGACATTATAATGACGATATATCTCTGTTGACTGCGTACACACATTGCTCGGTTTCTTTGACAGGGAGAACTAAAATTAAATTGCCGGATTAATCATAACTGCGATCTGTTTTTGGAAACTTAGTTCTCGAAAATATAAAATAAAAAAGACTAGAAAAGAGATTCCAAATAAAGAGAATTAAAATTAAGAGGAAACAAATACATTACTTTGCAGTTCGCGGACTAATATAACTCCCAATGGTTACACTATTTTATAAAGATATCATTATTTAATAAAATATTGAGAAAATTTTTATCCTGGTGTTAAAACTGCATTTGGACTCCTCTGAAGAATTTTCCGCTGATTCAGCAAAGAGAAACACTGAGATAGAGATAAATGTAGACACTTCTACTTTAGGACGACAGGAACAATCTGATGCAGAGAAATGAATTGTGAGAGAGCAAGTAGGAAACATATCAAAGGTAGCAGTACATTAAAATGTTTCACAGACTTTTTCATGACACGCTTCCAAAGGAAGATGGCATCCTTATCGCCCTACATTTCTATTTTATGATAGTCTTTTTCAAGCCTGGTTATAAATCTATCGCACATTGTATAATCCAGGAACCCTACTCTAGAGACTCTTTGCGGCACTTCAGCCCCCTGTATAAGGAAAATGGTAGGGTCACACCGGACGATAAAATCATCTCTCAAAAAATCTCCCTGTTCCATCGTACACTTGCTGACAGCCTAATGCACTTCCGATCTGCCGACAGTTGCAATTTGAGGCCCAACAGTTAATCAAAAACAAGTTGTAACAGCAGTATTTTTTTAGCATAATTCTCGACCAACTTAACTGTCTAAAACTATTTTTTGGATTCCCTTATAATGTACATGTCCGACAATACTATCTTCTGGGCGCCTGTTTATTTGAAATTTGAGGGATATTCGAATCCACCACATTCTTTTCTTGTTTCCATCGAATATAAACAAAACATTGCAGTTTTTGCTTCAAAAATACATGATGCTCACTGATTTAGAATTCTATCAATATCAACTGACTGTCAGCCCCCCCTCTCTCTCTCTCTATCGCAATTTATCTATCTATCTATCTCTCCGCTTTCTCTATGATTCCAGTATTTAAAATATCACCATCAATAAATTCCTTGTCTAAACGTAACCCATTTTTATTCGAATCCCTCTATATAACTTGGATGAAATAAGAATACAATTTCTAGTACACTGCAGTATATTTCTCGTAAATATAGAATTCATTCTACAACTTCCTTTTATATTACCAGTTTGTTTTCTACATATTGACGCTTTGTTGTATATAAAAAAATATATCACAACAATCACTATTTGTAGCTCAGTTTTAAATTTCAGGCAACACAGCGGTGAGTTTTAAAATTAACAGTTAACAAAATGTCTGTTAACAAAGTTTATTCTTGCTGATGTATAGAAATATTCTACTAGATGGATCCATCTCGCTGCATTTCGGTTTAACAGCCAATGGCACAACACTTTACAAATACGTCAATTCCCAATACCTTTAACATTAATTCGAACTCCTAGCTAATGGATTTCCTTATCACATGCTAACGATTGGCGAATTGATCTTTTGTTTCACAGAGGGAGCAAGGGACTTCTAATTTATAGTAAGTGTTCGAAATCGGTTCTTTTGGCTGTTTGGAATTCCATAGAAACTAAGACGATGAGGTCAGTGTTAGAATGTCTACATTGCGTGTGTACACTTCTAGGAGGTCTGCGAGTTTAGCGAGATAAACAGCCAGAGTTTTCGGAAGAAAAAAAAAAAGAAAAGAATACTTTTGTATGAGACCTAACTCACTTTCAAATAAAAAAATACAAGTTATTCGCGTTTTAAAGATTATTAGAACGCAGCGTTTTTCTAACCAAAAACATCGTTGACACCTACCAAGCTGTGGGAATTGGCAAGGAGTTAATCTCTGCTCTTAGTCATCATCTGTAGCAGTTCAAGACTACAATGTTTTAAAAACACCCTGGGGAAGAGACTACGTCCATTACTGTCATCATATTTTCCTAACTTTAAGTGGTATTATGTCAGAAATAGTATGAGTTATGCTCTTGTTTCTGTTCCATAGTTTAAAACCATAGCTTCGTGGAGATGAAAAAAGAACTGATTTGACTCCGTCGGAGGTTGATTTAATCCAATTATTGGATGTGGGAGGGTTGCTTAATAACGCTTTACCCGAAACCTATTTACACTGCAGAATGTCAACAAATCCTTACTATACATAAAGGAAAAAAATCATTTTTTCATGTCACTTTTTTTCATATCATGTTGCTGTTCAGTTCCTGTCATAATGGTTGTTTTTGTGTTCCAGAAGAAATGAGCTCCAGTTGTTAGAGGACAGCAGTTGCAACATTTTTATTAAATCCTTACTCTGAGATAACAATTTACCTTCAAGAGAATTTTTCCTTGAACAAAATAGCCCTTTTTTTGGTGTTTCTTTAACGGTTAAGTGAACAAAGTGCAAGACAGGAAGAAATAAATAAGAGACATTTCAAATTAAAAAAAGCAGTTTGTTAAACTACGATAAAGTTTTACTTGCACTTCTCAAAAATTATGTTAACGATAATTAAGTCATGAATTATTACATGATAATTTTAATATACTTATATTCAAACTCAGACATTCTGCGTTGAGAAACAAGTCGATACTATTTTCGTAAAGGAAAAAAATTCAGATTATTTACAGTTCAGTTTGAAGAAGCAACTATAAAGTATATACATACTATAATAATATAAAGGCATGTGTGTATGTGTGTGTGTGTGTGTGTGTGTGTGTGTGTGTGTGTGTGTGTGTGTGTGTGTGTGTGTGTGTGAACTATAACTCAGAAAATAAAATAAATATCGTTATTCAATATTTTTCATCAACGTGAAGTTGACTGTGAGAATTGTTCTGCGAAATATAATCAAAATCTGAACTAGGGTTTGAGGAGATATAGGTGAGTTATTGAGGATATAGTTGCAATGTATTTCTCTTTTAAATTTAATAATTAAATTATTATCATCGAGTCTCTATCTCTCACTTGCTCGAAATTCATTACATATTTATTTGTCAGAATGGGAGAGGAAAAATTAGAAAAACAAGCGTTTTTTGCCAGGTTGGCATGAAAAAGACCCAGAGGAAGACCAAGATATAGGTGGATTGATACGGTAAAAAAGTGCCTTAGAAGATAAAAATAAGATCTGATGCTGTTTGAGTCCTGACAGGTAACAGATTGATTTGGAAGAAATTGTAGATATGAAGTTAGTAATGATGTAAATTTTTCATGTAGCATAACATATCATATCCTGTATGATGATGATGATACATTTTTCACAAGTACTAAGTACTATGTCCTGTTCTTTATTCAACTGTACTAAGTATCTATACTGGTTACTTGAGCATCCAATTCTCCTTTAAAATGATTTAAACTTGAACACATTTATGTATATCAAGTTTACAATGGTGAGCTCAGAGAATATTTTAAAATGATCCGAATAGCATCACTTTAAAATATCCCTTAAGAGTTAACCCTTAAGCAAATATTTTATTTGTCTAAACACTAATAGATAGCAGTAACCTCAAGTTAAAATCTTTTCTACGAATTAATAAGCGTCATTGAATAAACTGAATGCTGTAAGCTGGAAATGTTAATAACCTCTATCCCCAAACCTTTCGCTACTTTTCAACGAAGACAATCTCCATTTTTCAATGAACTTTTAACTGTAAAAAAACTGGAATTCAAAGCCATTTTTACTTATAGAAATACTGTTTATAATCAAATATTACACGAAATCAAGTAAAATCTATTAATCTGTTCGTTTTATTTTTCCTGAATTTCGTTTGCTGTTGGCAGATTTGTAGGTACGTCGGTAAAAAAGGAAATGCAACACGATCATAAATTACTTCATTAAGATAAATGTATAATTATGGTGAAATCAGTCCAGCAATCTCTTGAGCTTACACTGGTTTAGCAGCTATGTTCTACATCAAATAGCGATTAAGAGTTTTCTAGGTTTTTTTGTTTATTATTATTATTATTATTATTATAATTATTATAATAATAATAATAATAATTATTATTATAATAATTATTATTATAATAATAATTATTATTATTAGGCTGATTTTAGCAGTCTCAGATTGTTAAACGTTCCGCTCCTCTCAGGTTTTACTTCTAAAAATATACCCAATTTGCATACAAACACATGTAACTGACACATAACAATGACTCAAACACATTTAGTTACTAAAGAACAAAACGAATCATGAAATCATATTTCATTACAGGGTGTCTTGGTTGAAATATTTGTAGTCGAACAATATCAATCAGGGAATAATAATCAATAGATAACCGCGATATGTCACTTAAGAACCACTTCCAATATGCTTAGCATGTATTAGTGAAAGCTATAAGAGTAAGATTAATAAGTAAGAAGAGAAAAAGACTGATGATAAATATTTGAGAAAGAGGAATTGGTATAGTGAGGAATGCAATAACACTTAAGAGAAACAGGCTGCTAAACATTGACTGAAATGGTGGGTCTAAGATGGGTTTGGATATAATACGAAAGGATGCAAATAATTTGTGAATCATGAAAAAGAACTGTTAGGGAAAAATAAAAAGAGGGTTTCGGAAAAAAGTTACAAATAATTGCACAAAAATAAGATTAGAAATGAAAGTAATGATACCATGAAAGAGAAAACATGGAATGGATCTCTCTACATAATGACTGTTAAATTGTGAATGAAGCTATGTTATGTAATTTATTATTTTCATTCACATTTAACATGGCTTATTAAATATTAATCATGGTTTATATAAAATTGTTTATTATTCCTTAATTAAGAATTACTAATTAAATATTTATTCAAAACTTGACCTATTATTAGTTTATAAAATAATAATATGTTTAGAATTTTGTATAACTAAATATATGTGGTGTAACGTAAAGTGCTAATTTATATTTAACTGTATACGTAATCAAAAAGTTAAAGAAGTAGCTTAAATATTCTGTTGTGTTTATTTGTGAAATATTTAATGTTATGTAATCACTCATGAATAATATTAGACCATACATTACATTAGCGAAATGTTTACGTGCAGTCTGTTGTCATGGAGACGCACGCGTAAACAACCACGAGTGGAGTAGAGCGTGGCGTTTCGAACGTAAGGTGGGAGTGAAGGTCATAGAGATAGATAGATATATAGAGAAGAGGGAAGGTCATAGCGATAGATAGATATATAGAGAAGAGGGAAGGTCATAGATAAGAGAGATAGAGAAGATTTATTTAGAAGTAGGAGAGAGTTTTGCGGAACCAAGATTATATAATCCTCAGGGCAGAGATTTATGAGTATAGTGTTCGGAAGTGAACCTATAAGTAGTGAAACATAAAGTTTAATGTTATAAGCGAAAACTGCTGTTGTTATGAAGAAAGGTTGATGCCGTAATCAGATAAAAGGAAACTGAACAGTCAATGCGAAAATTCTGATTAGTTCCAGTTAATCTGGATTACGATTGATTTCTATGTTGCCCTAGGAAAAGGTTATATTGATTACTTGGAGAAAAGTGAACAGGAAAGGATATTAGTACCTAATTACTGTTGTTTGGAATAGTGAAGTGCGACTTACAGTAATACAGTTTAAACTATGAAGAATATTTGTTATGTGTATTCCGCTAATGTTAATTAAGTTGATTCATAAGTGCTCTCTCAATAATTTGATGTATTGAAGAATTTGTCTGGTAAGAGTAGTTGTATAAGTTTCTCTATTCTAGCATTAACTGTAATATACCTCCGATGCTCAAGGTCCGGGAATATATTTGCTTGGAATATAGCTTACGTAGTTTATTGCCTGCTGTGAATATAAACATTGAGCTGATAGATTTGTGAAGACTGAATAAAATGTGAAATTGTTATATTAACTTGAGAGAAGAAGATTTGTGTTTTTGAGACTGTGAATAGTATATGAAAGTTAGAACATTGAATTAGCATCAGTGACCTAAGAAGATGTGTTAAGTTAATTGTATAGTTCCATTTTAAAATAGAGTTCTTGTATTTGTTAACCATATCATATATTAAATGTTTTATTTTGTTGATCTAAATATTGTGTTTGCCTGAATTCCTTATTATTGCACCGTTCATAAATATTCGAATCTTGCGGGAACCCCAAGTAAAAATGATAATAGATGATTCGGCCTAATGAGATGACTGCTAACTTAATTTAGAACTGATCCTACTATTTATATAGACTAATCTAAGAATAGGGTGGCGCAGTATAAATATAAATTTCCCTACTTTTGGATCGGTGATCATTTCGTAATTAGTTGTATTATTCATAAAAGTGACTTGAAACTAGATAGATTTAGAACACGACAGAAAAGAGTCCGTCACCACATGACTTCCTACACCATGAACAAATAATAAAAAAACGAATATTAATATTCTCTGTGTTTATATCATGAATATTTGCCATTCTTTACACTGTGAATATTCAGCTTTAGTTTGTTAATTCCCTAGAGGAAGATGAAAAACAAGCACGCAATCAAATATTTAAGATTAGCAAAACAGCGCCTACATTCTGCATACATGAAACATTATAATTGCCTAAACACCGTACAGTAACAAAGTTTGTTTTTGAGCAGCAGACGCTTTGGGATAGCAAAAAAACACTTAATCTGCAACAATTAGTTAAATGTACTTTGCTCATCGTTCGTATAGTTACCGAAATAAATGCTTGTTGTATTTAATTAAAGGTAGCCTTTGGAGATAGCTATTAATACTGCTGAATACTTTATAGGATAATTTCTCAGTGAAATTTTTTCTCATATTTTAATGCAACTCTGAATATAGAAATAGCAATAATGATTCATGAAACATCTGATTATAAGTAACTTGTACATAATGTAATTTAATTAAAAGAAATGTTGATTATTTTATCATTATTAAAATAAAATTCGTTTTTTTATTATAATATACATAATCATCAAGGGAAACTTGCCTAAACAACCGAGCAAAATTCCTTTCATATATTATGTTAAATTTTTTAATCATACATCGACACAGGCAGCTTGTGGGTGACGTTTTAATTTTTTGAAGTCCTAATCATATACAAAATATGTCATCAACATGAAAGGGTGTATCTGATTGACAACAGTATTCAAATAGACACATACAACCTTTTCTCTACCAAATAAGGAAACAGAAAAATACTGCTCAAACCATCATTGCAACGTCCTTCTACACAAAACACGGTGGGTCCCTTGCTTCATGTCACTTTCCTAATGCCGGTATTCCTCCATCTAAATGAAATCAGAGAAACCTTGTGACCTTCCTCCCTCCAGTCCTCTGGTGTTCTAATATACCGATGTTCCTTGATCCAATAAAAACAAACAGTTGCAGTTGGCCAAGGAACATGAGTACATGGCACCAGAGGAGTGCATCTGAATACATGGTACATTCATCAGAAGAAAAACGGTTCTCTGGTTCATCATCTGACGAACCAGAGAATGCCAAATATTAAGTCATCCGGTCTCGTTATCGACTACCCTGATTCAAGATTTTTTGGCCCTGCTGCAGTAATTACCATACCAATACCACTCTCTAAACTATGAAAATCACTCTGACATCTTCAATGTTTTATCTATTAGCTTGATCATCTTTCCTAATTTCATTAACAAAGCCGGAAGACATGATGAAGTATTTGATTTAAGCAATGATCTAATGGAACTCGTCAATTTACTCAATTTACTTAAGGATATCAGTTAAACTTTTATTCTGCCGATATACTTGATGTTTTCTTAACTTTGTGTTATGTATGGTGAAGTCACTTCTACTATGGTAGCTTGGAATAGTTTAGTTTCTCATACTTAAAAAATTTCCATTTTTTTGCCACACTAATGTTCTTTAGAACTCCAAAAGTCATTTCGCACGATCTGTAGTATTTTACTTCTCTTTCTCTTCATTCTTTTGCAATAACACTAGCAGTGATTAAGTTAGAGTTATACTAATACTAATTCAAAATATTGTTCCTAATACTGCTTCTGATATTATATCAAATGATCCGATTGCGAACAACTTAACTATTGTACAAATGGTAGTCAAGCCTTTGTGTCCGACTTTTTAATGTGTATCCTACCCACTAAATTTAGACTGTTAACCTATAGCACAGTATACTATTACCATTCTAATATAAGGGTTAGATTATCCAATTAAAACCGAACATGGAACTTTCTAGCTCTTAAATAGCAGAATGTTGACTCCACACCCGGCGATGAAAAAGATCATCGCTCACCTAAACAAGTTCAGAAATATTCATGGCACCATAAGCAAGACAAATCTCCTCCTATACCAAAAGAATGTACTGCATGCCTCCTGCGATATTTCGCCAGAGAGATATTAGAAAAAGGAGCAGCATGAATATCTTCAGTATCCAAAAAAACATAGAAGTCATCTTTACCGAATTCAAAATTATACTGCACATTCAACACAAATTCTCTGTCAGTTCTACAATATTTTCTATTCAGCAGGCATCTGTCTCCAAAGCATCCAAAAGCGGCCTATATTCAACCTATCAAAAAGGGGAAAAAAGAAACTGAGATAAATTAGGACATAAAATTATCGACAATTTTTTTCCTGACTCGAATCTTGTCTAGAATTATAGAGAAAATCATTCTCTGGCAATTTCATCATAATTTAATCAACAAGGTAACCAGCGACCGCAGTATGTGTTCTGACCTTTGTATCTAGATATCGTCTGTTAGATTACACAGTTGTTACGTACATCCACGGATACGTTAGGAGAACTAGTCAATTCAATTTTATATTTCAGGACACTTGATAAGATATAATCAAGATTGAGCAGCTGTATAATAGTATACAGCTGAGCAACAAACGCTGTCTTACATTCTTCCTTCTATACTCTCTGTAACTGGATTTAATTTCCAATTATTTCTCTCATTATTCACTCATGTCGTAAACGACAGCTTCCTTATTTCTCAAGAGTGTTCCACGCCTCTGTGCCTTTTTTGCTTATATTTCTAATATACATAAATAATGATATCGAAGATTATCTCTTGTAATATTGATGATGATACACTCAGACCTTCCTGCTGACTACTGCTGAACACTTTATTGGAGAATTTCTGGTGAAATTTTTTCCCATATTTTAATACATTAAAATATAAGAAACAAATCTCTTTTTTTTTTTTTTTTCAAAAACATTTTTGAAACTATTTCATCTACAAACTTTAGATTTTTCTGTTGAACTGCATAGTGAATTTCAGGTTACCAGTTCCACATAGGGTAGGTATAATAATAATAATAATAATAATAATAATAATAATAATAATAATAATAATAATAATAATAATAATAATTTTTATTGATTGCTAAATATTTATACATACAATTATCTTGAGTGACATTGCAAATTATAATTTTACATTTTCTACATTGGATTTCGATTAAAAATTTTAATAATCCTTTTTCGCCCTTATATTATGTATTTACAACACATGTTCTTCTAATATTAACAATAAAGATTATACAGAATTTTTGAATATAGAATATACATAATAATAATAATAATACTTTTTAATAGTAATAGTAATTCATTGATTGCTAAATTATTTACACATACAATAGACATCTTGAGTGACATTACAACTTATAATTTTACAGAATTCAGCCCTAGGTGTTGCATTTTCTATTGATTTCAACTAAACTTTTTAATAGTATTTTTTGCCTGTATATTATGTATTTACGACACATGTTCTTCTAATGTTAACAATAAAGATTATTCAGAATTTTTTGTATAATAATTTTTTTATATATAATTTTTTGATTATAAGAATAATTTATTACATTATTTTTTCATGTTACATAAGAGTATTATATTAATGATATTATCACATAATAATTAGTGTCTTCAGTGCCTTCTTTATTGTTGCATAATTTACTGTTTTATTACATAATCTGATTCTTTGGTTATAAGGATTACGTGTGGTTGAGTGAGACGAGTTAATCCCACCTATTTTTTTTAACATTTTATTATTTCTCAGATAAATTACATACATTATAGGAACACAATTATGCATAACAAATACCTTCTCGTTCATAAAGTTTTTTTAAAATAATAATAATAACAATAATTGCTTAAAACGTATATAATTATAATATTCATAATGATGATTATTACAGATGTTTCTTTGCAATTTTACACTCTATATATACAATATCAATGGATATAATCACTCTATATTGCATACTTTTGTTGCAGTTATTTCATACATTACATATATTTGATTACATATGATACATTACATACATTGGTTTACATGTGCTACGTACATTACACATGCATTTTGTTACACATGATACATCCCGGATGTATCATATGTAACATTATATGATACATTTGGATGTATCATATTACATACATTGGTTTACATATAATACATACATCACATACATTGGTTTTCATGTGATATGTACATTACATGCATTTGGTTGCATATGATACATCTTGGATGAGAACTAATTTCTTTGCTTTCATCTTCGAAGCTTATATGTAAGCTTATCTGAGGATGACACCATTTGGTTATTATGTATTGGTTTTTTTTTTTTTTTTTGGTGTGTTAGGAAGCTACGAAATCTATGATTCAGAAATTCGCGCGCGCACGCACGCACGCACGCACGCACACACACAATAACTTGGAATGTATTGATGCGTCACTGAATGAACTGGAGGCCTGAACGAATATGTTGTGTTTCACTACGTTTGTATGGTATTTCGGGTGCGTGTTTCTTGTTCATAGTATATCCTTAGCGCTCTTTTCAGGCTATTGTAGTTTGTACGGTTTCTGTATTCAAAAGGTAATTTGCTTATCATGTCTGGGATGTAGAAGTTTCGCGTGGCCTTTCCGTAGTGATTATTGTATTTATATGTGATATAATTAGTAGTCTGAGGTCTTGTTAAACGGTATGTATTTCTAACTGTCCTGTAGTTGGCAGCGAAATAATGTTTTAGCAAGGCTGCATAGTGACATAAATGTTTTACTGTCAGTATTTTGTGTTCTGACATTGCAATGTTTATAAGGTCGTGATTTTCTCTTTGTTCCCAAAAGATCAGTTTTGTCATTTTGTACTGTAGCGACATTAATCTATTTAATTTGTAGGGAGCACAGAAAGCATACGTTGTTATAGCGTATCTTAGTATATTTTGGCATAGTGCTTTGTATATTAGTGCTTTTAGGTGTATCGGAACAATGTCTTTTAACCTGTAGAGTTTGCCACTTATTGTTCGGAGTTTGTTGTGTAGATGGTTTATGTGGATATTCCAGTTCATATCTGCATCGAAGTAAATTCTAAAGTATCGTATTGTTTCAACCTGAGTAATTGTAGTGATTTTGCTCTTCTGTGTGTTTTTTATGTTGGAAAGTGGATGTTGGATGGTTATATATTTGTTATAAACTGGTCGAGTCAGTGGATTTCTGAATATCATGAATTTTGTCTTTTCTGAGTTTAGGTGTATGGAGTTTTTCGTGAGCCAGTCTATGATCAGATATATGTAATGTTGTCATATTTGTTTGGGCTATGCTTGCGTTATTATGGATGGATATTATTGCTGCATCGTCTGCGTATTGGAATATCTTACCTTTGAGTGGTAACTGATTAATATCGTGCGTTTAAATGATGAATAGAGTTGGGGAGAGTACAGTTCTCTGTGGTACACCACAGGTTACTGGTAGCTCTCTGCTTCGGTTTGAACCGATACGTGTGGTATGCTTTCTATTTTGGAGGTAGTTTGTAAACCACCTGTGAAGAGGCCCGTCTATTCCAACATGCCTCAGCTTTTCTAACAAGGTTTGATTGTAAGTGTATCGAATGCTCTAGTTAGATCAATAAAGACAACCATGGCAATTTTGTTTTTGTCTAAGGCGGTATTAATTACGTCTGTAAAGTCTTCCAAGAGAGATGTTGTTCCCTTATTTTTCTGAAAGCCATATTGTGTTTTGGGGATAATATGAAAGGTCTCTGTGTATGCTGTGAGTTTCTTCAGTATGATCCGCTCTATAATTTGATTGATGATTAGTAATGTTTCTATGCGTCTGGAATTGCTGATTAAATTTCTTTTTCCTTGTTTGTATATGGGTGTGATTATGGTGGTCTTCAGCATACTTGGTATCTGTCCTGTTTTAAATATTTTATTTATTAATTTTAGTAGGCTAGGGTTTAAAATAGTTGCATGTTGCTATATATCTTTAGGTCTGATTACATCTATTACTGGGCTTAGTTTGGTTTGATTTGATGTATTGCTAAGAGGAGTTCTGCTTCCTTTATGGTTGGGAACCATAATGTCTGTTTTGATTGTGGTCCAAGTGGAGGGTCTCGTTGTGTGATTCGGGGAATATTTCTGTGCAGTTCTAGGATAGAGTCTGCTAAGTGTTTGTTAAAGTCATTTGCTAGTTGTTGGATAGGTTTTGCGTCTTTCCTGAAGCTGTGTTTTATGGTATCTGAGGCGGTGGTGTTGGGAACAAAATCTAGCATCTCATTGATCAGATGCCAGGTTTGTTTCATGTTGTTTTGTGCAGAGGTTAGTTTGTCTCTGTAGTAGCTTCTTTTTGCGTTTCTGATTTGTGTTGTAAGGCGATTCCTTGTTATCTTATATTCAGTTTTTAAAGCTGTGCTATTTGGATATCGTTTTAATTCTTTCCATAAAGCGTCCTTTCTGTGTATTTCTAGAATTAAGTTTTGTGTTATCCAAGGATTTTGTGTTGTTTTTGAACGAATTCGGACTTTCTTTGTAGCTTTCTTATATATTTCCTCCAGTGTGAGTTTAATGTTGCTGTATAAGATATCTGCTGAATCTGATGCCAGGTGTTCCCAGTCTGTTTTTCTTATTTCGTGGTTGGCTATTTCTTCGTCTATTATTGTTTTCTGTCGCTTTTCCTCTGTGGGACATTGCATGGGTATTGTTTTGGTGTTCAGGTTTAGAGCGATGAAGTAATGGTCTGCTACTTTGCACTTTATGACTGATGCAGTGTAACTATTTGGTGGTGCTCGGACGTTTATATGATCTAGACAGGAGGCAGTGATAGTATTTCCGAATATTTCTTCTCTAGTACATGATGTTATTGTTGGTTTTAGATTATACATAGATAGTATGTCTAGGTATTGTACAGTGTTCTTCTGGTTTTCATTTGCAATATTTATGTTTATGTCGCCAATTATCATTAGGTGTTCGGTTGAGCATATTTCATGGCTTGAAAGCTAGCAATTGAGTTCCTGCAAGAATTTTATCATGTTTAGGTTTGGTGGCCTGTAAATAGCATTTAGTATTATGGGATGCTGTGTATTCGTGATATTAATGATTTCGAGACAGAGGGTTTCTGCATGTTCAAACTGATAGGCCGTTTCTTTTGCTATTAATTTTTCGTTTGATAAATATTAATATTCCACCCCATCATTTTGTTTGGCGGCATGATCTATGTTGTTGGAAGCCTGGAATTTGGAAAGCAGTCGCTTCGTCATTAGTTATGGATACTTCTGTAAGAATCACTATATCAATAATATCAGTGTAATTCCCCAGATAAGCCTGTAATAATAACCAATGTTTTCGGATGCTTCTGATGTTAATATGCAAGATTGAGAGACCTCTCGCTTGTACTGTGTGTTGTTTCCATGCATCAAGCGATTCGAAAGTACAATTACTGATGTATTCAGGTGTAAGTACATCTATCTGATGGTTCACATTCATTTTTGTTGTGTTGAGATCTTCTTATTGAACTAAGTTGGAGTCTTTTGTTTCACTCTGGCAACCTGTCTATATCTTCCGAGCTTTTTATTTGTATAGACTTTGAAGTCTGTGACTTTCTCAAGAATATTTTGCCATCTTTGATCCATAAAAAGTGATACTTTTTTTTCTGTTTTTTATTTTTTTGCTTGGTACAAAAGATTCTGATTGAAAGGTGTTAAATACTCAGATAGAAAGATTGGCGTATTGTCTTGGGATGCATTTAAATCCTTGACTACTGGTTTTTTCAATCTGCTGGCTTATATGAGGTTGTCTCTTGTAGCCTTGCTTGTCAGACGAACTATGATTGGTGCGTGTCGTGGCGAGCCTTGTTTTCTGTTCTTCCTGGGAAACCGATTTATGGTCTGAATATCATTATGCTGTAGGGGGATGTCAATTGAATGGCCTAACTTTAAACTACGTCTCTGAGATTTTCTGTGGATTCAGTTTCTGGAAGACCGTTTATAACCAGGTCTTCATTATGTTGCTGTTGGTTTAAAACTTCGTATTGTAGTTTCAGGGAATTAAATTCTTGACGGAGTTCCGATGTGTCTTTTATCAATTTGTGCTGCCTGTCAGTTAATGCGTTAATACTGGTTTTAATGTATTTTACCGTTTGTAAGACTTCGACTTTTGAATTATTAAATTTAACAAACTCTTCATATTCGCTAATTTTTTTTGTTATTTCTTTGTTCTGTTTATCAAATAGTTCTTGGACAAGATCTACCAAGCTGGCTTTTATATTTTCTAAACCTTTTTCTAGTAATAAATTTACGGAACTCAAATTATAAGACTCACCGTTATTTTGTTGTCTGTTCAGTTCATCGTCCGATTCTGCCTCTGGCGTAATCAGTTGCGTCGTTGGTGGTGGTGGTGTTTCTTTGTTCTCTCTACAGTTTTGGCACTTCCATTCTTCTCGTTTGGCATTGGATTTGCCTTGCCAGGTTGTTTCTGAAAGTCCGGAACATGTAAAGTGAAGATTCCTATGGCATTTTCTGCAGGTTATATAACATCCATCGAACGGTAAGTCCTTCTGACACTTGTTGCATTTCATGACTCACCTTTTTTCCTTTGGACAGCTGCAAAGATGGCGACGTCCTTTGTTCTATACTCGTTAGCAACCGCGGTGTACGCTTCAATTTTTAGCACACTCAGATTTTTGGATTCCACTTGGCTGATTTCGATGAATTATATGTCACTGTCTTCAGCGTAACAAGTAGAGTTACTTTATGACACTTTTAAATTAAAAACAGGAGTTAGAACCACATTAAAACTATAAAAACGGGACTAGCGATACAACCATGCAACCGTTCGTATGCCTACACAGCGCCCTCTTTTCTTTTAATAATAATAATAATAATAATAATAATGCAAAAATTTCAAAAACAGTAAAGAAACACAAAAACAAAAAGACATACACTAAAGTTTATCCAAACGTTTCTTTTAAAATCTCGTCAGAATGATTATATATTGTTTGCAGGTCAACAGATCGTTTAGACAAACGTAATCTTCCTGTGCAGCACTAAATAAAAGCAAATATCGCAAATCATTCATTTTATTTTCCTCTCAGCACAATTGTCAGAACAAACCAGGCGAATATCATTCTGTGTAAAGAATGGGGAAGGTAGTTTAGCTGCACAAAGTAATTCATCAAAGATTTACCTTTGAAATAATTCATCGTAGTAAAATCAAGCATGTCTAATGAGTTTTTTCAAGTTAGTTAGAAATTCTTCGATGAGGCTTTCTTCGTTGTTTACATTAGTGTGCTGAAATATCTCTTGGGGATCCCACTTCTCTTCAGATCTTTAGGTTTAGCAGAAACATACAGTATATGGTCGTTCTCGTTCGCAACCTGGAAAATCACTCGAAAGTAATTATCAGCTTGAACATGCATTCTGACTTTTTTTTTTCATCTGTTTGCTATTTACATTGATGGTTTCGTGCCTTGAGAGGTGATGAAGCAGTTTTCTATTTCAAGCTAATGCACATTTAGCATATTTAGTCTAAACTCATCACTGCTATGTTAATATAATTAAAACATTTATTGAAACATCAGTTGGATAATAAAAAAAAATTAAACTGATGTTCTTTAATTATTATAGTTATTATAAACAATTTTAACTGTCAGGAATATCTAACAGGAATGATATTTTAATTGTAGAAATTAATAATGCTTTGTTAATACCAGCTTAATGTGAAAGTCCACGATTTTACATTTCATACACTTCATGGTAAATATTTTAAGAGATTTTTTGTGCTTTTTTTCCAGGAATGATACCGAATGATTACAAAGTTGTGCATGTTTCAACTTGAATAACTTTTAATTAAAGATGCCAAGAAATTATAGACTTGATTTTAATCCTTTACTGAAGTAATGAAATGAAAGTAATGAAAAGAATGGGTTTTCGTCAACACTCTCAGGTTGATAGCCAACTTGTACAGGGAGCAAGAAGCCACAGTAAGAACAGGTGTTGGATTGACTGATTGGTTTCAGGTTGGAAAAAGAGTAAGGCAAAGATGTTTACTTTCTCTTCACTGGTTAGTATATATACGGAAGACATCATGCGTGAAGCATTGGATAAGTTCAAGAGAGTAATTAGGATAGGAGGTAGATTGATCAGTTATCTGAGGTATACTGATGATACAGTACTCCTTTGTAATGACATGGAAGAACTAGGACAAATTCTTGACATAATTATCAAGATCAGTAATAACAGAGGACTTCAACTAAATCCTAGCAAGACAAAGATTAAGGTTCCCAGAGGAAATACAAACAGGGAAGCTTTTGAGAAACAAGTTTACCTTAATGGAAAAAGAATTGAGGAAGTCAGCAAATTTGAGTACCTGGGATCCATTATTAATGTGAAGAATTGCTGTTCGGAAGACATCTGAAGAATATTAAGAATTGCTAAAAAAACAGTCAGAGACTTGTCTAAAATTTGGAAGGATGGATCTATCTCCATGGGAACAAACTTGAGGATTTTGGATGCAGTTGTTATTCCAACAACGACTTATGGATGTGAGCCTTGGAACCCAAAGAAGTCAGAAAAGGATATCTGCTTTTGAGTTGTGGTGCTACAGAAGGTTGTTGAGGGTATCATATATTGAAAGACGTACAAATGAATAGGTGTTAGAAAAGATCAGTAGAACTTTAAGGCTCCTTAAGGATATTGACAAAAGAAAGTTAAAATATTTTGGACACATTGAAAGGAGGACTTCTCAGAACAGTAACAGAAGATAAAGTTCGTGGAAAAAGTGGAAGGGGTAGACCCTCAATGAGATGTGTGTGTGTGTGTGTGTGTGTGTGTGTGTGTGTGTGTCATATTGCTGTTTTCCAAATATCCATGTTTCTTTCTAGCCTTTCATAAATGGTATTTTAATTCATTAATTATAAAAAACGAAATTCTCTTCCCATTGCTAGCAGTTGGGTATTGCAAAAACTTTACCTGTTCTGTTCTGTTGTAAGCAATGGAATGCCCAACACATCACATAATCTGTCCCAAATACGCAGGGGAAAAGGGTAGCTGTAAAATGCATGTTCTACTGTTTCCAATCGTTAACAGATGTCAGAGGTTATATCTCCGATGTTTAAGTACCGCCATATGACGGTATTGACTGGAAGGCGGCCATATGCAATTCTCTAAGCAAGATCCCTTCTATTAGGGTATATCCTTGGAGCTTCAACAAATTATGAAACAAAGTATTGTTGTCAGTTCCCAAATGTCTATCTTCGCGGCGAAAATGATTAAAGACTTTTTTATACCAAAGTTTCCTTTTTTAAATGGAAACAATGTCAATTCCAAAGTGTTTTATCTTAGAGTTAAGCACAAAGTTTTGTAGTATTCAGGAACAATCTCAGCTTTTAGTCCTTATCAGTAGGAGCCAGACCTGGCAGAGATACCAAAGTTGAAGTAATGCAGAAATCATATCTATCTCATATACAAGTATCCCAAAGGTGCTAGAACTTATTAATAAAAATGTCGGGATGTGAGAGAGGGAGATGTAGAAGTTTTTTTATTTATTTAGCTATACATTAAAGATGCCAAGAAATTATATACTTGGTTTTAATGCTTTACCAAAGGAAGCAGAACAATGTCTTTCGCGTGAAACATATTCGCGTGTGAGCTACTTGGATATAAAAGGAAATGACTTCACATCAACTGCGTTAGTAGGCAACTTTCATTAGTTGCCTTATGACTAAGATAAAAAAAAAAAACTTTAATGACTTTGGATGTACACTTGATAGAAATATATTTTAAAAGGCATGCGAAACAGTAATTTTTGCAGTATGTATATATTACTATTGTAAATTAGAGTACTTTTAAATTTATTTACAGATTCTTTAACTGATTCAAAATGGCGAACGTTTATTTTGGAAAAGGCTAACTAGATAAATGATTCGCAGCATTTTAGTCCATAATATAACAGCTGTGGAAAGAGGAATGAGTACGCATTACAGGAAAGATGCACTACGTAATGGCTCAATCAGTAATTGCATGAAAATGTTTAGAGAAATTGGGTTAGTGAATGGAAAACGGAGATATGGAGAAAATGGAAATACGGAGACCAGTAATAATCGAGAAGACTGCGGTTGTAGACCAGTAAGCATTTAGAAAGGAGTCAATGAAAATCAATAAGACATGCACCTGCTGAACTAAACATTCCGCCACCCACAGTGCGCTAAATTCCGAAAGTGTAACTTCACAAACATGCTTACTACGTCATTCAACCTTTACAAGAATTAAGATATACACCATGTAAGACTGGATTTCTCTCAACGATAATGTCAAAAATTGGGGAAAAGAGAAAACTCAAGAAGTCTGTGAACATGAAAGACTCTAAATCTTTCTTTAAAAGATGAAAGATTAAAGAAACTTTAAAAGACAGAAAAGATAAAAATTTCAATGAAATCGGTCTCATGTTTTCATGAGGCCGATTTCATTAAATTTCATTTTATAAAATGCTTTCTGGTCTACAACCGCAGTCTTCTCGATGATTACTGCTCTCCGTATTTCCATTTTCTCCGTATCTCCGTTTTCCATTGACTAACCCAATTTCTCTAAACATTTTCGTCCAATTACTGATTGAGCTATTACCTAGTGCATCTTTCCTGTAATGTGCACTCATTCGTCTTTTCACAGTGTTATATTATGAACTAAAATGCTGCGAATCATTTATCTTGTTAGCCTTTTCCATATAAAATATTTGACTTCAATCAAATATTGCTTATTTTAATAACCAGCTACGCATTTCGCTTAAAAATCCATAAAATGGACACAACAACGATGCTTTTGCTACATCCCGCAGGTCTCATTATATCCGTATGTATTCAGACAGTCGAGACTATCACTATCATTCTCGCCCGATGACATTCACTTCAATTTTATCTTCTCTATACAAATTCCCGGATGCGTAAAGAGATTCAATGTGGTACACAAAGAATGCATTAATTCCACTAAATTTAACTTATTCCAAAACTGTTTTAGCTAGCTTAGGCTTTAACATGAAAAGGATTCCTTAGATATTACAGGTTATGATTATCAATTTTGTTATATGAGTCTGTATATAAATTTTAGACAAATTAAAAAAGCCTAAAGACGTTTTTCTTTTGAGCACATTCACCTACTTATATCAGTCCTTTCATAATCCTTGTCAGTTTTGTTATCTGAAATAATATAATTACACTTAAAGTGTATTTTTCATTCTTATTACACACACACACACACACACACACACACACACACACACACACACACACACACACACACACACACACACACACACACACACACACACACACACACACACACACACATATATATATAATTTTTTTTTTTAAACCATTCAAAAGTGAAGTGACTAAAACCACGTTTGAATTTCTTATAGTTTCTTCTCATCTATAGATAGGTGATTTATCCGATTGAGTAACATATTACTTAGTATTATAATAACGTCCAAGTTGCAGATACTTTTATTAAGGAAGGTAATAGATTTTATTCAGAAATTTGTATGAAAATACCTTATGGATTATTGTATTCCTCATATATTCTTTAAAATGGCACAGAAATGTTGTCACCGTTCCGAAATTGATGGGATTAAGATGATATTTATAAGGACAAGATTCTTGGATTGAATGACGAATAAATATGTAATAAAATTTCTGATCGGTGCCTTGGGAGAGCTATATTCATCTAATTTGTTGGGATATTTGGCTTCCTTTACAGATAAAGCAAATCGTGCATTATTGTGGTAATCAAATATAAGAAATTTATTATAGTAACCAAACAATTAAGGTAGTAATCATACAGAATCATAAAACAGATGTATTTCTTAATCCTTTTTGAAAGCAAGCTAACCTAATCTAAAGCAGTTTTGGCAACAGACCATAAAAGGCTTCCATATAAAGTTCTCTCTCTCATCGCACCATGATGCGACACAGAAGAAGAACTCATAAATAAATATCTTAGCAGTTTCCCTATTTGCCGAACAAGCTCTCCCAGATAATTTAATATTATGAAGATTAACATCTCGTCTGGAATTTTTCTAGACTACCGTCTGCTGGTTATTAATAACTTCAGCTTTTGTGCATTTTCTTAGGACATATCCAAACACGTGCAAACTTTCTTCCTAAGAACCGTTCTATCACTACAGTTTTTTTTTTTTTTTCTATCCTTCACCATTTCTTCACTCAATAAGATCAATATTTGTTCACCGAATGCTTTTCCTTTTTTTTTTTTACTTCCGCCCTTTTTTTTTTTTTTACCCCAAATGGCGTAACTTACCTCACTTCATATATTTACAGAGAAAACACAGTTATTCAACCAGCATTTCTATTTTCTCTGTAAGCATCAAAACCTCTCGTGTTTTCTTGCGATTCTTTCCTTTATATACACATGACTTGCGCTTGTATGCCACTGCTATAAAACATGTGGAGTTATGAATATCGATGAAAAACGTAAATAATGATGTACTAAAGAGAAACAGATGTCCACGAAGAAGAAGATAGGCAAAAATTAGATATTGAACTAGTGGTTACTCCCCAACTGCGTGCGCCATCCAGAATAAAGATAAATAAAAACTTAAAGGTTAGTTTTTAAAGAGTTTGTTAATAAATATTAGAAAATAAAGATCGTGAATTTAGAAACTGTGATTAATATGCTGGGTTTATGAACTGAATTACGTTATTTTAATTATTTTCTGTTTTCATTATTTATTATTTTATATGCTGGTGATATTTAATTGCATCCATTTGGATCTTTTACTCTCACATTTTTGAAATAAGCAAGCGAAGGTGATTAACAGATTTACTAGTCTCATCCGGAGATGTCTGATAACGGTCACTTGTATGTTCATTAGGCCGGTTACCTTATCTTCATAAACAAAAAAAAAAATAATAATAAATAAACAAAAACTATAAAACTTCTTTTCGTCCTAGAAGAGATTCGAACCTAGGTCTTTCTGTCTGAAAAAGACAAATCCGATGTCGCAACCTGACTCCACCTGACTGTCACAGAAATTTGCTCGAATCTAGTGGGAGAAAGCTGTCGTCGTACGAAACAGGTTAATATTAAAATCACGGTCCTGAAATACGGTTCATAAATTCATTACACTTTATCTTATCCAGTGGCTTTAACAAGCCTTTAAGCTCACGCAACTTTCCAAGCATGCTTGGATTTTCGTAACCGAAATACGAGGATAAGATGATCAGCCCTATGCCTCTAAGTATTCATGACTGTAATCCACGTGAGTTCACGGGGCTGGTTTGCCCGCTTGCGGGATGAAAAATCCCAGATAAATTCCAGCAGGGGGAAAAACCCTGCTGTCCACGCCCAAGACCGGCTAACTTGGCTATGGCTGAAGAAAATCCTTAAGCGCCTCACGTCATCGACGGGATTCGAACCTAGGACACTCATTCCCCAAACATATGGTTGCGAATCGCAAAGCCTAACGCAAAGGCTAACCGCGGGACATAAATTCATTACAGAGGACGGAAAATTGATTAAGAAAAATGTCTACAAATAGTACGTATGCAAAACACGCAAACCAACCAAAGACTACAGCCTTTAACAGATATAAAACACTACCTTATAAAGTTAATTTCATAATGAATTACTTTGTTGATTTGTTTGGTTTTGGGGATGAATATATCTCTGATAAAGGACTGTTCATTATTCAAAAGAGAATGAGTGAAAAATAAAATTGCGCACAATACACTAAAGCTTAATGATGCCGGATTTATGAGATAGCTTATAATATGATGCAGTATTGATGGAACATCCAGTATTCTGCATACAGTGAATTATAGACTACTATTAGGTTGTCTTAAAATGGGAACGTCCAGAAATTCGAAGCACTGGTTGTGTATAACTTTAATTCCAGAATGGACTGAATTAATTTATTACAAAAGTGTTCATTAAGCTCAGAGATGAAAGAGTTCCAGAGGACAAAGACATCGTCAACATAATTATAGCTTTGATGGAAATCATTTTCTAGGAGTTTCTGGAATTTTCATTAATGAGAGTGAGCTACACTAGTTTCCAAAAGCTAGGAAAGAACTGCAGGGTGGACATAAATTAACTTTCCCTGGAATCTGTAGCTAAAACTAACTAATGCACGGAATGAGATAAATTTTATATTGAGACTTTCGAAGGCATGGGGAGATGATTTCCACGAAAAAAAAGATTTAGTACCAAAAGTCGCCGATAGGGGAAATCTTGGCGCTGGCGGAGCTGAAAGCAGTCAAATATTTGCAGTAAACGCAAGTAAAAAGGAATATGCAAATTTTACTGTGCAGCGACACCAATTCCACTTAAAAAGGGATTGGGAACGTTCAGGCAGTTATTCGAATGACTGACGAATTGTGCTCAATATATGTCCTATCTTGCCTCAACGTGTTAAGTGTTACTTGTTAAGTTGTTTTACCTTAAACAGTGCAATACCGTAGTGGCCCTTCAGGAATTTAGAAGGTTTCATAATCTAAAAAAGCACTGAGAGCTATGATTAAGAAATTTGAAGAAACTGGATCACTAGGAGTTAAACCTGGCAGAGGAAAGAAAGCAGTGCAAGAAGAGACAGTAACAGACGTTGCTACTGCGGTGTTCGACGACACAGTAACCAGTACTGGTCCAATCGCTCGTGCCATAGCTGGCAAACTTCATATGGCTTATGGTACAGTCTGGAAAATCTTACAGAAAATGCTTCACTTCTATCCGTATAAGGTCAGTCATGTGCAAGCACTAACTAAAGCAAATTATGATAAGTGCATGACCTTCGCGCTAACGGTTCTTGTCCGAATGGAGGTCGACAATGACTGGTCTTGGAGAATATAGTGTGGTGATGAGGCTCATTTTTATCTGAATGGATCGGTCAACACTGACACCTGCAGAATTTGGGCATCTGAACATTCCCAAGCGATCCAGCAAGTACCACTGCATGCTCCAAAAGTAACCGTGTCGTCTGGCTTCACAGCTGATTTTATAATAGGACCATACTTTTTTGAGCGTATTACCTCTACAGGTCCTGTAACCTGCTTCATTACTGGAGAGATTTATCGATGAATGGTGGAAACTTTTGTCATGCCTGCATTACAGCAAAGACGATGTTTGGACTCCCTAAGTTTCATGCAGGATGGAGCATGGTCATACATTGAACGTTCAGTACAGCGCCTTTCATGCCAGCATTTCAGTAATGAGAGGGTTATCAGTCGGTTCTTTCCGACTGCATGGCCGCCTAAATCTCTGGACATCACTCCGTGTGACTTTTGGCTGTGGGGGTATTTGAAATCCATTATGTATGTTGGTGGCATTCCCAACTTACATGTCTTGAAAGAGAACATAAAACGGGCTGTTATGAACATCCAGTCCGACTCCTTATGCTCAGCTGTTGAGCATGCCGCACATTGGATGCAATTTATTGTACACCAGAAAGGTCAGCACATTGAAAATCATGTATATGTTCCAGGGGACCATAATTCGGATGAATAATACATTATTTTCTGTTAGTTCAATCACTACATTAATTCTTTGTGAGTTCAATCACTACATTAATTCTTTGTGAGTTCAATCACTACATTAATTCTTTGTGAGTTCAATCACTACATTAATTGCTGTGAGTTCAATCACTACATTAATTGCTGTGAGTTCAATCACTACATTAATTTCTGTGAGTTCAATCACTACATTAATTTTTGTGTCTCTCGCAAATTGTTCTTTTAGTTTAATTATGATTATTCTTATTATCATTGTAACGCGAGTAGTATACCGGGCGATTTTGACCAGATAAAGATCAAGATAAAATAAAGAATCATGACCTGATTGGTTGGTCAGATGATGATGATTGTGTGTGTGTGATGTCATGAGTTTGGAATTGTTTGGATTTTTTCTAACTGATACTGATAACTGCAGAGCATTGCAGTTATCAATGTATCAGTTGGAACGTTGCAGTTTCCAACTGATACTGCAGTTATCAGTGTCAGTTGGAGGTGACATCACTAAAAGATATCTGCAAATGATGAGCTTTCTCATCTCCAGTAGGATGAGCAGATATCTTCTGGAGGAGAGGGGAGTGAGAGGTGATGGAAGATGGGAGTGGTGGAGCATTTCAGGGAAGACCACTGTCACCCTCTTAGTACCCTTTCACCTCACCCACCTGCATTTTTTTTGTTTTCTCCGAAGTTTTCGCTATCAATTGGAGGTGACATCACTAAAAGATATTGGCAAACAGCGAGCTCACTCATCTCTCCATGGATGAGTGGACATCTGGAGGATAGGGAGGGTGGGGGAGGTGTAGGGTGGGGGAGCCTTGCAGGGAAAACCACTGTCAACCTCTCGACTACCCTTTCACTTCCACCATGTAATGCTTTTTCTCCCCATCCCAACATTTTTGGACATCCGCAAATGGCTAGTTTGCTCATCTCATTAGTTATCAGTTTGAGGTGACATCACTAAAAGATATCCGCAAATGGCGAGCTTGCTCATCTCCCCCTTGGATGAATTCGAGCCACAGAGATAAAATTTGCCCCATGATGTCACAAAGTTAGATAAACTAACATCAACATCAAATCCACCAGCATTCAAAAAACATGTCTGTGAGTCATCTGCATGAAAGTTTCATTTTTGAAGGAATGGTCAGGTTAAGGGTCAGGTAAACAGTACTATATGGAAAAACAAACGAATCAAGTGCCTTTTCAGTTACTGAAATTCGTTCATCCAGTGAAGCTATCATATTGTGTTGTGATGTTTTGTGTCCAGTAAAATAAAATAATGAGTGAACCAAAAAGTCTTTGAAATTTTCTTTCTTCAGGAAAATAGCATGCGACAAAACTCTTCACATAGCTGTAAAATGATGGAAACTGCTATTATTTTAGAAGACACGTACATTTTGATGTATTTATCCAGGACCACTTGGGAAAAGTTACACAGGAAGTGGTTTGATATCCTCGGCTACTTGCAGAGAAGAGTTGACTACAAAAGGGATCACGGTGACTGTTATATTCTGAAATGCTAAATGGGGAATTACTGCTTGATGATACAGGAGCTGGTGGATGTAAAGTTTTATCTATTAGTTTTGAAGAAGCTGAGAGATTTTCACCAAAAATGTACAACATTGATATTCATTTACTATTTTTGGAAACTGAATTACCATCTATTTGTATCATGGAGAAAATTATTGCTAATGATTTCACTTCATCAATGGTAAAATTAGACCTTCAAAATTTTATTCAATTTGATAAAGATTCTTTATTTTGGGATATTTACGAACCTTTTACAAAAACTGCTTGTGTATATCTGGTGACAAAAGAATACACAGAAAGCTTAATGAGGCATGGTGTCATTTCCAGACTGATACAATATCAAATGTACGGTATGCTGTACTTACTATGGTATCTATTCTAAAAACTCTTTTGCATGATCAACTATTTTGATGTAATGTAACAAAGCAGCAGTGAGTAATGAACATTTTCTTTATTCAAATCTTTGAAAAATGTTAAAAGTGTAAACTAAATATTGTGGAATATTTTTAGGTAATTACAAGTTTCAATTTTTTTTTCTTTGTAAATAATATTTCAGCAAAATAAAATATGCATTTGTAAAACTTAAATAAACAAAGATGTGTGTTGTTATTGTGTTTCCATAGTGAAATTTTTACTCAGTCATTCCGTTTAGAATTTTATATTTAAATCCATAACTTATACCTTAATGCAATTCTGTTTAATTATTGTAAAAAAATCACTACTGTAAAATTAATGCCAGGAATGTGGGATAAAAAAAGGTGAGGAAAACTGATATCTGTAAATAATTATTTTAGAAAATTGTCTAATACTACCTATTTGACATTGCTTGAGTAATCTGTAAACATTTCGTTCACATACTCGAAAAATTCAACCTGTTAGAATTGGTGATATTTACAGAGAGACAGCAGATAATTTAACCCACAAACGTGACTTAAACTCTTAAAAACGTTTGGTATAGAAAAAAGATTTGTACTCTGCAGATAACACAAATAAAGGTTTTGGCTTTACCCACACAAAGTAAGATGAAAACAGACCAACACTATATCCACCTGCATGAGAAAACATGTCTGAGAGTCATCTGAACGACAATTTCATTTTTGAAGGAACAGTCAGGGTAGGGCAGGGTAAGGGTAAATAGTACTATAAGATAAAACAATCGAGTCAAGTGACTTTGGACTAAAAGCAATCTTTCCTCCATTGCAGTTATAATGTTGTGTTGTGGTGTGTTGTGTCCGGTAAATTACAAGTAATCTGTGAGCCACAAAATTCCTTGAAAGTTTCTTTGTGTAAAGTTCTAATTGTTTAGAATTTTGTAAGAGAAAGTTAACATAAAATATAAGATCACAACTAATAATCAGTGAAATAATAATAATAAATAGCTATATATTTGTAGTGGCAAATGAAATAATGTAAGAAGAAGAAGAATGAAGGAAAACAAATATGAAAAATCGACAGTGGATGAAAAATACGAATTTTCAGTTATCATTGGTATAATTGATATAAAATTTCTTTTGAATAAGATTTAAAATGTATTTGCTAACGAAATTTGTATTCCTGATGGAATTATTGTAAGATATGCATTGAAAAACATTAACACAGTTAAGAGGAAGACCTGTTCTTGATTTAAATGAAATTGGATGCCCAAAACGTGAAAACATAATGCGTATTTTTAAATGCTTTTGGAAACATAACGAAAGATTCTGTGCTTATAATAATGCTCAAAAATATGTGCACTGGTTTAAAAAAATAAAACGCAACCCTTAATTTTACACAGTAACAAGTTCCCAAGAACAGAAATTAATAAATTTTCGTACAAGCATGGAAAATCATACCTTATGACTGCTAACGCTACAATAATAGTAAGGAACTAAATAGAATGCACTTTTCACTTGATTTAATTTCTGAATGTTAGATTCATAAAAAGACAACATTGTAAATAATATTTCAGTCAAATAAATGTGTAAACTTAAATGAACAACTGGGTGTCATTGATCTGTTATACAAATTTAAGTAAGACCACACATATATATATATTTGTTTTGAAGTCACAGTGAATTCACATGCAATTTATTTATTGATTTCACCAGACTTGAAGAAAACACTCATACTAAATTCTAACAGCATGACTGCTAGAATTGGGTTATTTTACAGAGAGACAGTAGATATTTTAACCCATCATGTTACTAAAACCCTTAAAAAGTTTGGTATTGAAAATAAAAAGGTATCATACTGTGCAGATAACACATATAGAAATTTTTGAGAATGAGAAGACACGATAAATTAATTTATGCTGGTTTCAAAAATAAAAAGAAGGTATATTTTCTTTTCTTTCCAAATATTTGTGCATGATAAAAGTTCAAAAACATGTGACTAGCAGTTGAAAGTTTTTTTTTCAAAACTTGACAACACGTACTATTCCATTAGGAGAATGAATAATAAATGACAGATGTGATAGCTAAAATGTAATTGTGTCTTTTGAAATGAATAAAGTACAAATTAATTAAATAGTGACAATATCTGTAGATGTTTCCAACAAGCGAATATATTTGTTTATCAGTTTGAAATAAAAGTGCAACTGTAAGCATTTGGTGATTTAATATTCCAGCAATAAAAATATGCATTTGTAACTTAAATGAACAAAGATGTGTGTTGTTGTTGTGTTTTCCACAGTGAACCTTTACTCAGTTTTTCTGATTACAACTTGATATATAAATCCATAACTTTATACCTTAATGCAATTCTGTTTAATTATTGTAAAAAAGTGGGGAAACTTATATCCTGTAATTAATTATTTTAGAAAATTGTCTAATGCTACCTATTGACATTTTTTGAGTTATCTGTAAACATCTCTTTCACATACTGAAACCATGAATTGATAATCTCTAATAGAATGCTGGTGTGATAAAGACACAAGAGGACCATGCAAAACATCCAAAATATCAAAAGCTATGACTCATGAAAGGACAACAAATTCTAAATGATTGAAAGTTTGTAACTGGAAGTTAAGATAAACTCTAATACCAGAGCTAATATTCACAAATAATAATAATAATAATTTCAGTGAATATTAGCAAAAGGCAAAAGAAATAACATAAGAAGTATGTAGAAAAGAAATGAAAATCTACAGTGGGAGGTTAATTTTACTACAGTAACAAATTCCCAAAATCAAGAATGAAAAAGTTCACATATGTGACTCACAGTGTAGAAAATCACGTGAATGCCACGAACACACTCGTGGGAACATACGAAACCCTGGGGGAAAATGTTAAACAAGCAGAGTTAGGCACAACAAAATGCTTGCAGAAGTGTCTTTTTCACTATATTTAATTTCTGTATGTGAGATTCAGTAAATAAAATTTGTAAATAATATTTCAGTCAAATAAAAGGTAACATAGAAATTGATAAATTATATTATAGAGTTAATATTCATTTGAAATAGAAAAAAACGCTAATGAAGACTCCAAAACAATCAGAGAAAGTCACATACATTGATACTACAAATTAGCTAGTGGAGATGAGATTTAAAGTTTGGATTGTGGTGCAGGAAGTATTATCAAACCCTCAAATAAGACCAGGAGAATTCCAAGCCCCAGTCAAAACAGTTCACAAGTAGGCACAACAAATTGGCGAAAGGAAATAACACAATGCCACTATAAGTGAAGGAAAAAGAGTCAGCTGCATTTCAGACCTTGTGTTTTTGTGTTTTGTGCTGTGAATATATGTTAAAAATCAACAATTTGGAATATTCAGAAAACCTCGATAGTTCCAAAATGCGGCATTCTGGAAAGTAAGTTAATCTTTTTTGTTGAACTTTGATATTTGTAATTTCAATGAACAGTGATCATATGTTTTGGTATGGCAATTCTAATTTAATACCGAATATTTTTTTTTTCATAAGAATAATCATATCATACATATATTACAATATCACAATGGATACATTAGCGACTTTTCATGTCTAATGTGTGTGGTTGAGGTGGACACCAGCGTTTATTTAATTATTCAGAAATGTCTAAAGGCTGCCGCCACCTCTTTACTCTAAACTAAAATTCCCATACTCAATAACTTTGACATGAAAAAACGTACTTAGATAAACAAATAGTGTCATTGATGTGTTATACAATTTAAGTAAGATCACTTTTTTCTTGAAATCACTCTGAATTCACACACAATTTATTTATTGATCTTTAAGATCTTAAATTGTATACAAATCAACCAGAAATTTCCAAACACATAACGTCACGATTCCTTATCTCTAAACATCACCCACAATGTTTCGTGAACGAAACACACCACGTGATGTCCCTGAGAGAAAGGGCCCCCCAGCAAAATTCCAGACATTCCAAACATAATCTTATCACTATCCGACACCCATAATGCCATATGCAAACCAATTACTTATCTACATCTCACAACAATACACAGCCATGACATTGACATTGCTTCCTCCATTCACCCTACCCCTGTTTCGTTTAAAGTGTCCCACCAATCACATCAACAATGCTTATCCACTAATAATCTTCCTTTTCCATTCAAATCAATAACGTCACTTATTTACAGCTAACAAATTATGTCACTTATCTTCATCTGATAACAACACACATCCGCGACACTAATGTTGCTTCCCCCATTCACCCTACTGCTGTTTGGTTTAAAGTGACCCACTAATCACACTACAAATCCTTATCCACTAATGTATCTTCCTTTACATTCAAATCAATAACGTCACTTATTTACAGCTAGCAAAAAGCGTCACTGATCTTCATCTGATAACAACACATTTCCAGGACACTCATATCGCTTCCCCATACACCCTACTCCTATTTTGTTCATAGTGCCCCACCAATCACAACACGAATCATTATCCACTAATATATCTTCCTTTTCCATTCAAAACAATAACATCACTTATTTACAACTAAAAACCACCGTCATTTATCTTCATCTGATTACAACACACATCCAGGACACTAACGGTACTTTCCCCATTCACCCTACACCTATTTTGTTCATAATGTTCCATCAATCACGACACGAGTCCTTATCTCGAACCCCTACCCACATTTACGTACGCGAACCAAACAAACAACGTGACGTCACTCACAGAGATGTTCCCCAGAAAAATTACAAACATTCCAAACTCATGACGTCACACACAATTACGTCGTCATCTGAACAACCAATCAGGTTACGATTCCTGCTCTGACGATGATCTGGTCAAAAGGGCCTGGTATACTACTAACACGCCGCATATCCAACTGGAATGAGTTACCGGCTGTCGCTTAGACCGATGAAATGTTATTATTCCATTTTATCTGCCTTTAATGTAATTATCCGCTTGTTTTCGGCTCCGCTGCCCCAAAATTTCTCCTATCGGCGAACTTTTGGTACTAAATCTTATTTTTCGCGGAAATCATCTCCCCATGCCTTCAAAAGTCTCAATATAAAGTTTGATCTCATTTCGTTTGTGGGTTTCAGCTACAGATGCCTCCAAAGAGGGAAAGTTATTTTATGGACATTCTTTACATTTTTACCTATGGACACCAGGGTATCAGCAACAAAATATTTCAGTCAAAAAAAAACAAACAAAAAGATGAGATACAACAGTGTTACAAATAAAAAGCATAACTATTCTAGAAATATCATTCGCATAAAAATTACAATTTCTCCCATTCACTGAAGGTTTTTATTTCTGAAACAATATCTAATACAAGTTATCTCTATATGCTGTCGGGAATCCCTACAAGTTTTCACTGAATCCCAAGGGCTCTGCAGAAAACAGTTTGTGATACACTGTCTTAAAATATTATCAGAGAATATTTCATATCCATATTAGGTTTGATTCAAAAATATCGCATATAACATATATAACTTTTATTTCGATTGCCTGTTTTACACTGAAGTACCATTGAATTAGGAATAGGAGACGCTATGCAAATTCTGTACCACAACTCGTGCACTTGCATGCATGCGTGTCTGATACTGTGATTATATAAGCATTCGTCTTGAAAAGCATAATGGGAAACGCGAGAGATTCTAGATGCATTTGACAAAGGGCAGATCGTTGGTGCCAGACGAATGAGTCATTGGATCTAAAGAAATTGTCAACGAACTTGGATTTTCTTGTACCACAGTTTCAAGAGTATTCGGGAATATAAAAATTCCTGCAAAAAACACGCACCTGAAACTGCATCGTACGGACCGATAGGGGCCAGACATTATCTCAAATCACCTCCCATCTGAACCAGGGTGTGCAGTCGAAAAGTCCGTGCAAGGACCGTGCAACGTTGACTTCACCATGTCCACTTCGGGAGCCGCTGAACAACGATAGTCCCACTTCTAATGGCACGACATCGGGCTAAACGCCTTGTCTAGGATAAAGAATATCGAAGCTGGACGATGAAAAATTGGCGACGTGTAGCCAGGAGTAATGAATAGCAATTTAAACTTCATAGCGCAGATGCGAGAATGAGGATATTACGTCAACCCCATGAAGCCATTGATCCTGTATATCAGGTCGGAACTGTAGAAGCTGGTATTGGCTCACTGATGGCCTGGAATGTCTTCCATTTTTGAAAATTTTGATACGTGTACCAACAACCCTCAATACATCAGAGTGCAATTCTAGCTCGCCTCCTCGTGGTGCACCTTGGATAAAGCTAAATAGCTAGAGCGACTTACCTCATCTTCAGTTGAAGAGCCCCCAATTAAAGGTTCTTCGAATCCTAGACAGGATACGAACTCATGTCTTTCCAACAAAAGGACATTCTCAAAACCGGCTGAGCTACGGAGAATCTTCAATGTACGATTAGACTAATAGTGTGCAATAATTTTCCTTTTACAATGCACGTTTGGTAAGCCTGATTTAACTTAAAACAATCGCTAAAATGTGTGACTAAAGCGGTAGAGCACTGCATATTAATGGTGGATGAGGACTAAAGTGTATGGAGCACTGCTATGGTGCAGGTACTGTTCCGTATAGCTCTGAGGCTATTTACGCAAACTACACCTTACAATATAAGAACGAAGATACTGTACATTTTATTCGTGTAATCTAATTTCCTATTTTCCTTAATCTCACAGAAATCCATTCGCATTACTTGCACGTTTGGTGTGAACTACCTCGCTTTCTGATGAGGCTGTTATTTCTCGTGCTTTCCTGCCACACATTACCGAGTTCGCAGCAGAAGTTTATGCAACTGGAAGATGGAGAAAATATGACGACACTTTTATGTCAGCTCTCAAAAACCCACTTCCATTGACGAAGTAGTTTTCTGGTAAGTAATGTAAGAAAAACTGCTAATTAAACAAGAAAAACCTGTCAAATGATACTTCCTGGTTGTTACTTCGGCAACCAAGAGGAACTGGTTGTCACTTGGACAGTTTTACTATGTTTGATTTTTTGTAAAATACTAAACTACGATCTGTCGTTTCTATAATGAAATATCGAGCGAACTTACATAGGCAGACAGCAAGACAGCTAACGTGAGATTTTCCTTTTATTTATTTATTTATTTATTTATTTTTCGTATCTCTTTCTCGAACAGATTGCATGATGATTTGCTGAAGGATTCGGAGAAAATCCTCCGCTATTGTACTATTTGATTTTATTCACTTTTCTTGGATGAGACGGATTTTATCTTTGATTCCAATTGCAGTGCGTCAGTCTAGTTTCTATTTTTTTCACCAGCCCTTAAAAACTTTGAGACTTTCATGGCATTTATCTTCTCTCTTTACTTGTTATCAGATGATAGAAAGTAAAAAGCGAAGATAGATTTGATTTGATTTAATAGATACTTTACGCTGAACTAACGTTGGTTGGATTTCTTTCCTTATTATGTAAAGCCTTTGAATTGTTGGCCTGTCCGGCACTTTAACATGTGAAATGTCTTCTGTTTTCCATCATTCCTTTAACTTCATGATTTCATCAGGTAGTCTTTATTATATATTTTTTGCAGCAACAGCTTTGAATGAGTGACACTTAAAGTCAGTTTCATTAGATAGGAGCATCCTGAGTGAGTAGTAACCGGCAAACAACTCTACAACACTGCTGAATTTTTCAAAAAAAGTAAAGGATAGTGGTGGAAATGTGCTATCGCGGGGGGGGGGGTTTGGCTCAAAGGCAAATGGAATTGACCCACTGGTTTTTATCGGTATTATGAAGAGATGTACTTTCACGTTCTGAATAACGCTGCACTTCCGATATTCCACAGTGAGTGATTATGACTATTTCAACAAGATGTTTCTCAGACAGTCTACAATGACTTGGGCTGACAATACCAATGCACATATAATGGACTAGCAAATTCGGACTATAGATTTAAATAAGATTAAAGACATGGAATGAAGCTGAGTTCTTGAAGGTACACATTATTGGCAGAATGAATACAGTAATGACCGAAGAATTTTTGTACAGAGATGTTGCATCGCATTGCCTTTTTACATTGAAATAAAAGCAGAACATTTACTCCTCCTCTGAATTATTTCAGACACTTTTCATAATGAGATATGTTTTTTATGGATAATATTAGAAGAAAAATAACAGTATCAGGCATCTTAAACAGATTCATCACAATGAATTAAGTGTATAATCTTTCTAATATATTTGGGAATTTGACATATGCAACAAGATTTTTTTTTTAAAATAATTCTTTTTAGTTCAAGGAAAACATGATTATCAGACGCGACCGCTTTATTTGTCTGGAATTCACTTAATAGAAAGAAAATAAGAAAGAAAAAGAAATACAATAGCAACTATTGGAAATTTGGTCTGTGAGGAAGACGCTCCTTGGATCATATCATATACATCGACACACATCTAGGAAGTCTCCTATACACTCGTCAGTAATAACTATGAGGTAGATGTAGAATTTAGAAGCAAGTGCTTAAAATTAATCTGTTGTATGTAATGAAAGAATATAATATGAAATAAATTTTTGTGATCAAAAGTTTGAAATATAAATTACGTGTACGTTAAATCTCAAGAAAATCATTTAAAATTATGTTGTGCGTGCGTGTAATTCAGTTTACACAGTACTACCAGATGTGGGTGCGAGGGCGTTGGAAACAGTTTTTTTTATTTTTCTTAACTTCAATTTTCGCAAGTCTCTTTTGTAGACAAGCTCTGCCTTCGTAATAGCGTTTGTAGTTGTCCTCGATAAACAAAATATTATGATGATGCTGTGGTAGATAACTGCCATCTCATGATGAGCTCGTATGCGTCTTGTAGTCGATTTTGCGAAAGGTGGTTAGCAAATTTGTCTACTATGATTGATTTTATTGTCATTAAGTGGGAGTTTGAAAGTGTGTTGGAAGAGTTACTCGTTTAGACAGGCATTAATGTAAGTCACTCTTGAAGGAGTAGCGATCAGTTTGCTATTTGCTGGCAAATACATATCGATTATATGTCATGAAATGCAAACACTCAAGAAAAGTCATGTTTTTAAGATGAGATATTATCACCAAAGGAACACTATTTTTACATGAAGTAGCACTACACAGTGGCAAAAGAAGGATAACGTATTAGTTACTATTACCATTATTTTATCACAAGCTATTCGGTTACGAGTAAGCCTTATAATTTTATTTCGTATATTTTTAAAGAACAAAATATACATATAAAAAACAATAACTGAAAATTACAAATGCTCTGCAATTTTTCATCCTACCATTTCCACGGATTTTTCTTTTTTTTTTTAAATTATTCATGTCGTCTCGTCTTAAGAAGAAGGATTTTCTCAGCGTTTATAAGAAACTTCGCCTCCTACGGAATCCAATTTTATTACGTCATAATCAGGTGGATAATAAATCTGCTTAAGCTTATCATAGGGAGTGATATTCTGGCACACCTACTATAAATTCTCCATTCGGACTGATTAAACAGATATATTTCCTTTCGCAATCAGTATGTTTACACAATATGCATATTTTTTCAACCAAGGAGAAATAATGTATTCAGATACGTTGAGAATGGTGTTTAATTTTTTTTTTTTCATAGTTCACTTTGATAGTCAAAATCTTTTCACGTGCTCATGTGCCCACTGTGTACGAATGTGCAATAACATCTTGTTGATGAAGCATATCACTTGAGTTGTAAACGATTTTTACAACTCAAGTGATACACTGATTTTAACGGTTACAATAATTCTAAACTAGTCACATTTGGCAGTAAAGTGAAAAGAATCATCAATTATTTATTTTAATGAATGATTTCTATTTTACTTTTATTTAACATTACAAAATCCATCAATCATCTAAAGTCTTTCGGTGTGTGTGTGTGTGTGTGTGTGTGTGTGTGTGTGTGTGTGTGTGTGTGTGTGTGTGTGTGTGTGTGTGTGTGTGTGTGTGTGTGTGGTGGGTGGGTGTGGGTGTGTGGGTGGGTGTGTGTATTAATTGAAAACCATATTAAACCAACATACAACAAATACTATACGTAGCACAACGTAACCGAATTTTCTGTTAAACTTAGACTATTCTAGAACTTTGACGAAGAGAAGGTGATTTTTGACATGAACATCAATATCTTCCAGAGTTTGAGAGAGGGATAGTTCTCATTTTATATCGGGGATTTGCTTTGTTGGTAAAACCTTTTTATTCCGTCAAGAACACAAGGAACCATTATGAAGACGAGATAAGGAATTAGCTAATCTTATATCACGCAGTTTTTTTTTCAACAAATTCGTATCAGAAAACAAGGAGTTAAAAGACGGAATATATTTACCGTCTCCAGATTTGCTTACGCTGTAATTCCAAACTAAACCCAATTGATGGAAAGTATAAAGTATCTGAAATTTTGTGCTATTGTTATTTATTAATTTTTTTCAGCCAAGCTGTTTTAATGGTTCCAATTTGTTTAGTCATTGAGAAAATATAATTCTCTACTTCACGTATGATAATGTAATTAATCTAATTGAAAAAGATTAAACGAAATTAGGACTTTCGGCTACGTTAATTTCTCAACTGACTTCAAATACATACCGAAGTGCAATTGAATTAGGGATAGCTACCTAGTAAGGTGTTTGGAACCCCTTTCGACCTGACAACAGCCGCCACACGATGAGATAAGGATTTCACAAGTTTGTGAAAATATTTTACAGGGATAGCATCACATGCATCCTCAGGAGCTGTTCACAATTCACTCAAGTTCGGCGGGGATTGAACACGGTCAGGATCATTTTGATTGACGGTATCCGAAAGATTTTTAGTCGGATTTAAATCAGGTGCCCACTTCATTATTTCAAAGTCAACAGAATTTCCTTGGAACCAAGCAGTAGCCCGATGGGACCTGTGAAATAAACAGTTGTCTTTCTGGTAGACGCTATCTCCATTGAGATGCATAATGGACATAAATGGGTGTATATGGTCGGTCATGTGTTCCACGTACCGGGATGCATTGAGATTTATTTATTTAACGTATGACTCACACAATATAGTCATAAAAGAGAGTCAAGAATAGACTACAGCTGTATGTCTAGGTTGATTATCCAGTCAAGTGCACTTGGTATGGCGTGGATGAAGTCTGGCAGGTTTCCATTGTATGAGCATTGGGCACATTCTACTGTAATATGATTAATTGTCTCGCGGGGTGAGCCACAGTAGCACCTGAGTGATGCAATCACGCCCCATTTCTAAAGGTGTTCTGCATATCTGCCATAATTGGCGAGCATTCTGTAAAGGGTAGACCAAGTTTTTCGAGGTAGGTCAAAACCCGAAGGCATCTGTGTTGGGTCCACTAATTGATGGAAGTCCCCTGTTTAAGTGTTACGCCAGGACTATTTCCACTTCTCCTTCATGTTTATACTTGTCTCCGCACGATATTTTGCTCTTATGATTGGAGGGTGCATTGACTTTAGTCTATTTATTTCTAGAGATGTCTTCGTGGACTAGGAGATCTTGATTTAAATGATTTTGCTGTATTGATGTAGAAGAAAGTTGGATCTGCGGAGATGTGGAGGTGGGATGTTGCTTAGTACTGGAAGCCAGTAGCATGGGAGTTCATTTCACAGTTCCAGAAATAAGGCGCATAGTGATGTTAAGCTGAGCATCAGCCAAGTGCATATGGGCGCTGGTCAGCCATACGGGTGAACAGTATTCAGCTACAGAGTAAACGAGACCAAGTGCAGTACAGCGAAGTGTTGCTGCTGAGGTACCCCAAGTTGTTCCGCATAGTCTTTGCAGTATATTATTTCGCATTTTAGCTTGTATGCTGTATTAATGATTAGATGTGCTTTAATAAATGGTTTGGTATCAAATTTGACGCCCAGACATTTCGTAAATCTGGGCGTCACATTGGCGTAGTGTAGCAGTTTGTGGTTGAAGTAAATATTAGCTTGGTTATTGTTCACTGGAAGCATGAAACTTCTGTTTTATTAGGATTTGTGGGTAATCTCCATTTGCAGAGTATTCATCTAGAATTGCAAGGTCATTTGATAGTATATGGTGTGTCTGATGGCTAGTGCAATGTCATCAGCATAACAAAACTTCTTGGAGGCTGTATTAGGCAAATCTGCGATGTATAAGTTAAAAGGAGGGGAACCAGAACTGACCCTTGTGGTAATTCATTATCCAGTGTTTTTTTTATTAGTTTTTGTTCTCGACAATATTCACTTGGAACAGGCAGTTGCTTAGCATGTTTTCAATTAATTAACTATCGTTCTGCATGGGACTGCATGGAGTAAATTGCAGCCTTACATCCAGATTGTATCACAAGCTGCGGTAAGGTCTATAAAAGCTACAGCTGTTTTCATTCATTTTTGGTAGCCTGCCTCTATACGTGTGGTTAGTGACAGAATCTGATCACAGCAGCTTCGTTAATGTCTGAATCCAGCCTGTTCCAGTGGGACGGACTTGTTTTATTATCTTAGGGGTAATTCTATTCAGGATGTGCCTTTCTAGGGGCTTATAACAGGCGCTAAGCAGGGCGATTGGTCGGTAATTTTCTGGTTTGTTGTTGTCTTTTTTCTGGTTTTATGATCGGGATAATTTTTGATCACTTACACCCTTTCGGAAATCTACCAGTTTGGACGTTGTGAGAGAAGAAGCAAAATAACCAATGTTGAGCTTTTTGGTCTGACTTCAACAGGAAATCAAGATGAATTCCATCGAAACCTGGAGCCTTGCCTGATTTCATATCCCTTATAGCAGCGTTAATAAGTATTTATCTTCAAGAGTGAAAGGTCGCGAATATAAAGGATCCGAAGACTGTTATTTTTCAAATATGTAAAATCTCTTTTTATTTGAAGAGTTTTTTTGTTTGTCGTTGGCAGTATATCTTGATGCGTTGACAATATCTGATGCATATTGGTTACGAGAAACAGCTGATTGTTCCCGGACAGTCAAGGTGCCAATATCTAGCCTTCGTAGAAGGCTCCGGTCTTTTCTATTGGATTGCCGAAAATCGAGACTTTCTAGTCTTTCTCAGTCCATTTCTTCTGTCGATTGTTGTCGAGGCTGTGAATGAGTTAATCTGCAATGTCAGGGTCGCCATACTCTAAGTATTCTTGATACAGGCTATTACTATCAACGTTCCATCCAGGTATATACTTCTTGCGGAAGCCTCTTGGTATGGTCTACTTAAGTACAACTAAAACGGCTCCCACCAATCTCTTGTAATTTTTGTCTGCTGGAGGAATCCAACGGACATACTTTTCAAGATAGGTAGCAAATGTGTAGTTGGCTTTCTGAAGTTCCAGTTGGGATGATGGATGGATCTGACAAGGGATACTTGCAGACCTACCTCTAATATAATTGTTCTATATTGGCTTCGCGGAAAGTTGGAGAGAAATATTCTCGATATCGGTAACGCTCGTTCATTATTGTCTTGAGTGATGAAGCAGAGGTTGTACTCTCTGTACCAAGCTGCTGACTTGAAGGAAGATCTATCTTTTGCATCGAAAATTAGGTACAGGTTGTGAATTTCTGCCTATTTAGTTAAAGTGTCTCTCCGCATTCATTGTTGGAAGCATATTTCCAAAGCGTGTGGTGGCTGTTGAAGTCTCCTATATGCATCGCAGGGTGGTTGTGCACTGACAGAACTTGTGGTACCCACAAGATGATGGGCGGGGGTTTATACACGTTTGTAATTGTTATGTTCCCTGTCTTGGTTGTTATCAGATGCATGCAGCCGCCGACAATGTTGGTTGTAATGAGATGGCAATCTTCTAGGGTACTACGTACATAGGTAGCAAGGCTGTGTGCATGAGAGTAAGTGGCTCCAATGATAATGTAACCAAAAATTCGACCCCTCCGGCAGATTGGTCCTCATCCTTACAGTGAATCTCTTGAACAAGAACAACGTCCACATTTTTGTCTCAAAGAATGTTTGAGTGGTGATCACATTTTGCTCTACATATACCCTCGACGTTAATTTTGCAAATTTGGACAACACGTCCAATATTTCTAAGTCATTTTTTCTTAAGACAGATAATTCGTGTGTTTCAGTTCATGTTTTAGTTGTACGTAAGTAGACCATACCAAGAGGTTTCCGCAAGAGGTATATTCCTGGATGGGACGATGATAGTAATAGCCTGTATCAAGAATACTTAGAATGTGGCGACCCTGACATTGCAGATTAACTCATTCACCACAATCGACAGACGAAATGAACTGAGAAGGACTAGAAAGACTCGATTTTCGGCAATCCAGTAGGGAGCCTTCTACGAAGGCTAGATATTGGCACCCTGACTGTCTGGGAACAATCAGCTATTTCTTCTAAACCATATGCATCAGATATTGTCAACACATCAAGATATACTGCCAAAAACAAACAACAAACTCTTCAAATAAAAACAATTTTACATATTTGAAAAATAACAGCCTTCAGATCCTTTATATTCGCGACCTTTCACTCTTGAAGATAGATACTTATTAACACTGCTATAAGGGATATGAAATCAGGCAAAGCTCCAGGTTTCGATGGAATTCATCTTGATTTCCTGTTGAAGTCAGACCAAAAAGCTCAACATTGGTTGGCTTACTTCTTCTCTGACATCTTCCAAACTGGTAGATTTCCGAAAGAGTTTAAGTGCTCAAAAATTATCCCGATCTTAAAACCAGAAAAACACAGCAACAAGAAACCAGAAAATTACCGACCAATCGCCCTGCATAGCGCCTGTTCTAAGCTCCTAGAAAGGCACATCCTGAAGAGAATTGCCTCTAAGATAATAGAACAAGTCTATCCCAGTGGAACAGGCTTTATTCAGACATAAACGAAGCTGCTGTGATAAGGTTCTGTCACTAACCACGCGTACAGAGGCAGGCTACCAAGAATACATGAAAATAGCTGTAGCTTTTGTAGACCTTACCCCAGCTTGTGATACAATCTGGAGGTAAGGCTGCAATTTACTCCATGCAGTCCCATGCAGAACGATAGTTAATTAATTGAAAACATGCTGTGCAACTACGTGTTACAAGTGTATATGGTGGAGAACAAAATTTAATTAAAATAAAACATTGGATAATCGATTACCACAAAGGTTAGATCTGGTTCCCCTCCTTTTAACCTATACATCGCAGATTTGCCTAATACAGCCTCCAAGAAGTTTTGTTATGCTGATGATATTGCACTAGGCATCCGACATACCGTATACTATCAAATGACCTTGCACTCCTAGATGAATACTTCTGCAAATGAAGATTATCCAGAAATCCTAACAAAACAGATGTTTCATACTTCCAGTGAACAATAAGCAAGCTAATGTTTACTTCAACCATAAACTGCTACGCTACAATACATTCCCGAAATATCTGGGCATCACATTTGATAGCACAACATTTATTAAACCACATCTCATCATTAGTACAGCATTCAAGCTAAAATGCGAAATAATATACTGCAAAGACTATGCGGAACAACTTGCGGTGCCTCAGCCGCAACACTTCGCTGTACTGCTCTTGGTCTCGTTTACTCTGTAGCTGAATACTGTCCACCCGTTTGGCGTCAGCCAAACGTGTGGACAGTATTCAGCTACAGAGTAAACGAGACCATATGCACACGGTTGATGCTCTGCTTAACATCACTATGTGCCTTATTTCTGGAACTGTGAAATCAATCCACATCCTACTGGCTTCCAGTGCTAAGCAACATCTGAACTCCACACCTCCGCAGATCCAACTTTGTTCTACATGAATACGGCAAAATCATGGAAATCCAAGAACTCCCAATCCACGAAGACATCTCACCCCTAGAAATAAACAGGCTAAAATCAATGCACCCTCCAATTTTAAGAACGAAAATTCGTGCGAAGACAAGTTTAAACATGAAGGAGAAGTGGAAAAAGTCCTGGCCTAACACTTAAACAGGGGACTTCCATCAATTAGGACCCAACAGAGATGCCTTCGGGTTTTGACCTACATCGGAAAACTTGGTCTACCCTTTACAGAAGTTAAAAGGAGGGGAAAACTTGGTCTACCCTTTACACCAATTATAGCAGATGTGCAGACCACATTTAGAAATGGGGCATGATTGCCTCACTCAGGTGCAACTGTGGCTCACCCCGCGAGACAATTAATCATATCACAGTAGAATGTGCCCAATGCGCATACAATGGAAACCTGCCGGACTTCATCCACGCCATACCAAGTGCAGTTGACTGGATAATCAACCTAGACAATCTATTCTTGACTCTCTTTTATGACTATATTGTGTGAGCCATACGTTAAATAAATAAATCTCAATGCATCCCAGTACGTGGAACTCATGACCGACCATATACACCCGTTTTTTCCATAATGCATCTGAATGGAGATGGCTTCTACCAGGAAGACAACTGTTCATTTCCCCGGTCCCGGCGGGCTACTGCTTGGTTCCAAGGAAATTCTGTTGACTTTGAAATAATGAAGTGGGCACCTGATTTGAATCCGATTAAAATCCTTTCGGATACCGTGAATCAAAATGTTCCAGACCGTGTTCAATCCCCGCCGAACTTGAGTGAATTGTGAACAGCTCTGGAGGATCCATGGGATGCCATCCATGTGATATATTTTCATAAGCTTGTGGAATCCTTGTCTCATCGTGTGGCGGCTGTTGTCAGGGCGAAAGGGGTTCCAAACACGTTACTAGGTAGCTATCCCTAATTCAATTGCACTTCGGTATGTATTTGAAGTCAGTTGAGAAATTAACGTAGCCGAAATTCTTACTTTCTTTCAATTGGATTAATTACATTATCATATGTGAAGCAGAGAATTGTATTTTCTCAATAACTAAACAAATTGGAACCATTAAAACAGCTTGGATGAAAAAAATTAATAAATAATAATAGAACAAAATTTTAGATACTTTATACTTTCCATCAACTGGGTTTAGTTTGGAATTACAGCGTAAGCAAATCTCGAGACGGTAAATATATTCCGTCTTTTAACTCCTTGTATTCTGATACGAATTTGTCTATTTTGTTGAAAAAATAAAAACTGCGTGATATAAGACTTGCTAATTCATTATCTCGTCTTCATAATGGTTCCTTGTGTCCTTGACGGAATAAAAAGGTTTTACCAACAAAGCAAATCCCCGATATAAAATGAGAACTATCCCTCTCTCAAACTCTGGAAGATATTGACGTTCATGGCAAAAATCACGTTCTCTTCGTCAAAGTTCTAGAATAGTCTAAGTTTCACAGAAAAATTATTACGTTGTGCTGTGTGTTGTATTTGTTGTATGTTAGTTTATTATGGTTTTCAATTAATACACACAGCCACCCACCCATCAACCTCCCCCCCCCACACACACACACCGAAAAACTTTTAATGGATGGATTTTGTAATGTTAAATAAAAATAAAATAGAAATCATTCATTAAAATAAATAATTGATGATTCTTTTCACTTTACTGCCAAATGTGACTAGTTAAGAAGTATTGTAACCATTGAAATCAGTGTATCACTTGAGTTGTAAAAATCGTTCTTGAAATTACAATGATACACATGTTCTGCATACTTCATCAACGAGATTTTATTGCACAGTCGTACACAGTAAGCACATGAGCACGTGAAAAGATTTTGACTATCTAAATGAACTATGAAAAAAATATATTTAATACGATTCTCAGCGTATCTTAATATATTATTTCTAATTGGTTGAAAAAAAATATGAATATTGTTTAAACATACTGAATACGAAAGGAAATATATCTGTTTAATCAGTCCGAATGGGAAATTTATAGTAGGTGTGCCAGAATGTCACTCCCTATGATCAGCTTAAGCAGATTCATTATCCACCTGATTATGACGTAATAAAATTGGATTCCGTAGGAGGCGAAGTTTCTTATAAATGCTGAGAAAATCCTTCTTCTTAAGACGAGTCGATTGAATAAATTTAAAAAAAAAGTAAAACCCGTAGAGATGGTACGCTGAAGTAAATTGCAGAGCATTTGCAATTTTCAGTTATTCTTTTATATATATATATTTATTTATTTAAAAATATATGAAATGAAATTGAAAGGCTTACTCGTAACTGAATAGCTTCTGATAAAATAATGGTAATAGTAACTAATACGTTATCCGTCTATTGCCACTGTGTAGTGCTACTTCATGTAAAAATAGTATTTCTACGTTGATAATATCTCATCTTCAAAACATGACTTTTCTTGAGTGTTTGCATTTCATGACATATAATCGATATGTATTTGCCAGCAAATAGCAAGCTGATCGCTACTCCTTCAAGAGTGACTTACATTAATGCCTGTCTAAACGAGTAACTCTTCCAACACACTTTCAACTCCCACTTAGTTGAAATAAAATCACTCATAGCAGACAAAATTGCTTAGCAACTTTCGCAAAATCGACTACAAGACGCATACAAGCTCATCCTGAGATGGCAGTTATCTACCACAGCATCATCATCATCATATTTTGTCTACTGAGGACAGCTACAAACGCTATTACGAAGCCAGAGCTGTCTACAAAATATACTTGCAAAAGGCGAAATTGAAGTAGTAAAATACTGTCCCCAACGCCCTGACACTCACATCTGGCAGAACTGTGGAATAAACTGAATTACACGCATGCACAACATAATTTAAAATAATTTTCTTGAGATTTAATGTACACGTAATTTATATTTCAAACTTTTGATCACAAAAATTGATTTCCTATTATATTCTTTCATTACATACAACAGATTAATTTTAAATACTTGCTTCTAAATTCTACGTCTACTCATAGTTATTACTGGCGAGTGTATATCAGACTTCCTAGATGTGTGTCGATGTATATGACATGATCCAAGGAGCGTCTTCCTCACAGACCAAATTTCCAATAATTGATCTTATTTATTTATTTATTCTTCTTTCATTTTCTTTCTGATAAATGAATTCCATACAAATAAAGCGGTCGCGTCTGATATTTCGCGTTTCTTGAACTTTACTTTCTGTCATCGGATGGAAAGTAAAGAGAGAAGATAAATCGCATAAAATTTCCAAAGTTTTTAAGGGCTGATGAAAAAATAAAACAAATAGAAACTAAACTGATGCACTGCAAATGGAATCAAAGATAAAATCCGTCTCATCCAAGAAAGAATAGTACAATAGCAGAGGATTTTCTCCGAATCCTTCAGCAAATCATCATGCAACAATGTTCGAGAAAGAGATACGAAAAATAAATAAATAAATAAATAAAATGAAAATCTCACCTTAGCTGTCTTGTTGTCTGCCTATGTGTTCGCTCGATATTTCATTATAGAAACGACAGATCGCAGTTTAGTATTTTACAAAAAATCAAACAAAGTAAAACTGTCCAAGTAACAACCAGTTCCTCTTGGTTGCCGAAGTAACAACCAGGAAAAATCATTTGACAGGGTTCTCTTGTTTAGTTAGCAGTTTTTTTCTTACACCACATACCGGAAAACTAGTTCGTAACTGGAAGTGTGTTTTTGAGAGCTGACATAAAAGTGTCGTCATATTTTCTCCTTCTTCCAGTTGCATAAACTTCTGCTGCGAACTCGGTAATGTGTGGCAGGAAAGCACGAGAAATAACAGTCTCATCAGAAAGCGAGACAGTTCAGACCAAACGTGCAAGTAATGCTAATGGATTTCTGTGAGATGAGAGGAAAATAGGAAATTAGATTAGCAATTTTATTTCATCCTAGACACGAATAAAGTGCACAGTATCTTTGTTCTTATATTGTATGGTGTAGTTCGCGTAATTGGCCTCTGAGCTATACGGGATAGTTCTTGAACCACAACAGTGTTCCATACACTTTAGTCCTCACCCATCATTCATTTGCAGTGCTCTACCGCTTCAGTCACATATTTTAGCGATAGTTTTAAGTTAAATCAGGCTTTCCAAAAGTGCATTGGAAAAGGAAAATTATTTCACACTATTAGTCTAATCGTACGTTGAAGATTCTCCGTCGCTCAGCCGGTTTTGACAATGTCTTTTGGTTGGAAACACATAAGTTCCTATCCCGTCTAGAATGCGAAGAACCATTATTGTGTCTCTTCAACTGAAGATGAAGTATCTTGTCTCATACGAAGGTGGTAGGGCTTTTCCTGCTGCAAAACAGACAAACCTCTCTTTAAAACGCGCGCAATTAACAGACATAACAATAATGGCCTCATACCTTGAGTTGCTTCGTAAATCTAAATAAACCAAACTTCATGGAAATCGTACGTTGAAGAAGATCACTCAAATTATCTGAATGTGCTTTAATTTCCTGAGACAAAAGTCTTCCACGTATTTCACAGCTTTCATAAAATTTCTTTAATGTCTTTTTATTCCTTGATAGGAATGAAAGGAATTTTTTTTTTTTTTAGATCTAACCTTTTGGAAATCTGTTGGCAGTCGATCTGCACCCTTAACGGTTACCAACAGATGAGGAAATTGCAATTGTTGATTTCAAAGGTATCGCAGCAGAGTACAATAAACAACTGCTGCCATGTCGCGATCCTAATTCCTACGACCCGTATCGTCTCAAATAGTGTGAGTTCCGGGTCGATTTTTCTAGATTGTGGGGGAAAAAACCTCACTCAGTTTACCGATAAAAATCCTACATTTCTGCACCAGCGATTGACCAACTCAGCAAAAAAAAAAAAAAAAAAAAAAAAAAAAAAAAAGCCAAAAAAATTATGGAATTACAGTTTTTCTTCTAGTGCTTATACATTCTGGTATCCAAAACGCTCTTACTAGGAATACACAGGCGCAATATTAGTTTTAAAATGCTAGAAATCGACACTAGTAAATGGGAAATGCTGTTTTCTGGGAATCTTGTCTTCTAGTAGTACCGAAAATAGGCGATGTGTAATTACTTTCATAAGTACTTGGAGTGCCATCTCTTTCAGAAACGTAGGTATTTTAAAAAAAAAAACAGATATATTATCCATCCACTTTTAATTTTGTACGGCTTGTTATAAAAAAAAGTTAACATTTGCATCTCTTTAGAATAATAATCAAATTTGTCGATTCTGTTCCCATTTCTGGTATGTTCCCTTTCTGATTGATTCAGTTACCATTCCTTTTTTTTTTTTTAAAGACTATTTTAGTGTTTCCTTAACAAATTATTATTGGTTAAAATTTATTTTTATTGAAGCATTTGAAAACCGAATTTTTGGCATCACTTTTATATCAAAGCCCGAATGGAAAGCCTAATGTTACTGCGTATTTTCTGTATAACAACGGAACAATTGGACATCATCCATCATGGCAAACCGAGCTTCTTTTTTTTATCAGAATGAAAAACCACTGAATAAAATGAACAGAACATTTTGTTTGCTCTTCTTCTCTGTATGTGCAGACAGAAGCAATTTATCAGTAACCTACTGCTTTTTATAGTTCAGAAGAGTGAATTTAATATCGTCTTTGGCTATAAAATATTTAAATACAACACGTGTTCCCAGTGTACCGAAATGGAAGCAATCATAGTTTAGTTTCGTAAGTGCTATAAACAATATAAGGGAAAACTCAACAGAACAGTCTGTAAAGTCAGCCCTGTTCTACTAAGAGAATATTCCATTGGGATTTGTAATAATGTCCTATCGTATTTTCTTCTCTCAGAGCAATAAACTACGGAATTTGATATGAATGGCATCAATAAATAACGAAAGGAAGAAAGAAAAATAAAACATTTTGCAAAGATAAAAGAACAAGTGAAAACAAAAAGCTTCCTGACCTCCTAAAAAGGTAAAAAAAATTGCCGTCACAATGCTTAATAATGGAAAAATTAATCTGTTAAATATATAATTACATTTATCTCCAAATGCGTTATATTTTGTTTAAGTAAAATAACAGGAAATATGTATTGTCATTTTTTTGGAAATAAAAAGCAATGCAAATAATGGAACGAATATTTAAACGAAGCAACCATTAAGTGATGGTGTAATTGGTTCGAACGTTAATTGTAATCATTGCTTAATACGTGCTTGCGTTGTACTGTTTTGTTATTTATTAATTAATTTATTTATTATAATTACTGTTGCAGTTTTATAGAACGGATCGATGGGCGACTCATTCCCTTGCATTATCGTTTGCTTGGAATCCGTTGAAACCAATCATGCACTTCAAAAGCTTAACGATCCATAAGCAAAATACAGATTAAATCAGCGTTGATACGATGTCATTCTTTATAATCGGATTAAATCTGGGAGTATAGTTCGCCCACCGATTTGAGGTCCCTCGACACTTCTGCGCATCTCAGAAAAAGAAGAATCCATTCCGATAATAGAGTAATCAGTCCGTATAGTGGGATGAGTTGTTTATTATTACCGGTCGGAAAATTAACTTCTCTTTTATGATTATTGTAGTTAACTATGTTGCTTGTATAACAGTTTGAAAATTTTACCTATAAAGCACGTGATTTCGCGTGTTGGCGACCAATTCGGACATCCTTCATTTTTTTCTCCCCTTCAGCATGAATCGACTATTCTTGGAAAGACGCGAAGCAGGGACCTGGAAACGGTGGGCGAACTATATTTCTGTAGCTCAACTCGTGCAACAACTACTAAAATGAATGAAATAAAAGAAAGAAAGAAGCAAAAACTAATTTCAATCTGATAATATTTAATAAAAGCATCTCATATCACAAAAACATGTAAGAATAAATAAATGAATCTCAGACCAACAAATGAAGTAGTAACTTAAAAACTGTTGTGATCTCACTCATTGTAATGACAGCTGAATTTATCTAGAAAATCATTCTCTTTCTTTGGAACCAGAAAACCGCCTGGATAAAGACATATGGATATCCTTATATATCAATGCATTCAGCATTATCTCTTCATAGTGTCAATGAAAAGATAATTTTATTGTGATAGCAGTTTCTTCCCACTACTTCTGTGCTGTCGAGTTTAATTAAGCAAAGCTCTCCCTCGAAGCTTCGTATGTTTTGTCATAAGAAGCGATTCAAGAGAATTAAAGCATCGAGATTATACCTGATGGCATTATCTTCATTCAGTTCTACTGAAAAGTCGACTGGCAAACAAACCACAAATATTAATTAAGACTGAAAGAGACAGACATGAATGGATAGGTACACGCTAAATAGAGATGGGAAACAAAATAGCACTCAGAGGAATCATATTAACTTCTCAATTGCTAATCATGCAACCGTGCTGGTAGTTTATATGACAGATTTAATGAATTTAGCATATTAAATGGTGACATTCATTCTTCTTATAATATGAATAACTAAAATGCATCGTTACCTTGCAGCAAATTTCGTAAAAGCTATTTTGGCGCTCTTCAAAGATCACACGTATTTGCAGATGTCTTAATTACTAAAAGGATGACTGCGTTTATTGGCTTTCAGAAAAGTAAGTAACTTTTGGACATTTCGTTATCTGAACAATTCTGACAGCTATTTTCCAAGATGTTTATTCAGAAGACGCTGCATTGACACAAGACATGAACAGGTTCTAAATCTATTTAGCTTCTTAGACTGTAATAATTGGATTTTTAAAATTTTTGAATGAAGGAATTCCATAAATACCTCGGGGATATAAAATGAATGTTTGATGTAATTTCCTACAACGCTTCGATTCAAATGGATAAAGATGTCTGTTGTAAATTTCACGAAGTGAAAATCCTTTTAATGTGATTCATTTTAGCTTCTTAAAAATTAGCACACGCTTAATAGCATTACAATAATTAAGCCTCCCTTTCGTATGAGTATGGCTTGGATATAATTTCAGTGGCATAATGGTATTCCGTGTTACCCAAAGTTCCTCATAATAGGCGTTTTAGACTTAAGTATCAGACTTAGATATTTCTTTTAATTTGTCCAGAGCTATACTTTACCATTAGGAGCTTTCTTTCTTCTTAACCACCAGCGCGCGTGCAATTAGTGTGTGTAAGCGATACACACTTACACTGTCTGCACTTCTGTGATTGTGTAGGTGTGTAGAAATGAATTGTTTGTTGATCTTTCTCAGACATAGACAAGTTAGCCGGTCTTAGGCATAGACTGTAGGGTTTTTCTCCCCAATTTATGTGGGGTTTCCATTCCGCAAGCAGACAAACAGGACTTGAGAACTCAACGCTTCTATAGACATAGGATACACCGGGAGGCATAGAGCTAACTACCTTATCCTTGCGTATGGTTTCCTGTTAAATGAATAGAAAAACTCTCGACACCGCAAGATAAAATAGGGAAGAAGAATATATATATATATATATATATATATATATATATATATATCATCATCATCATCATGATGCATATCAAGGATTTAGGCCTAGTGGCCTGTTCTGGACTTAGAAGTCATCGTTGAATCTTTTAAGAGGACGTCCTGGTTTTCGTTTTCCTAGTGGTTTGTAATTTAATGCTTGTTTTGATAATCTTTCTGTTTTCATTCCTTGTGTTCCATCCATTTATGTTTATATTTTTAATTTTTTGTATTACTGGTTCTTGGTTTAATTCTCTCATAATTTCTTCGTTTCTTTCGTGATCAAATAGAGTATCCTTTGCAGTTTTATTCCTAAACTTAATTTCTGTTGTTATTAATCTTCGTTAGCCTTTTTATTTTATTGTCCAGATTTCGGTTCCATACATTAAGACTGGTAGGGCTAATGTATTGTATACTTTTAGTCTGGTTTGTTTTTGAACTAGGTTTGGTTTAAATATAGAGTTAATTACACCTGTTATTTTTAAATATTTTGCAATCTTTAGGTTTATATCTTTTTCATTTTCCTATGTGATCATACATCCTAGGTAGTAGTTAAATGAATTCACCTGTTCTAAGATCTTGTTATCTATTACTATTTTAGTTCTTACTAGATCCTGTCCTTTAAAGGCCAAAGTTTTTGATTTTTCTGTTGATATTATCATACCATAAACGTTGGCTATTTCATTTAGATCTAAAATAGCTTTCTGTATTATTATTTTTTTGTTGATGACCAAATTATTATTTGGTCATCAACAAAAAGGAGAGTGTTTAAGTTCACAGTAGGAGAAAGTTTTAAATCTTAATGGAAATTTTTATTCCATTTTATTGTTATTTCATTTAGGTAAATTAAAGAGAGTTTCTGAGAGGGGGATCCCTGTAGGACCCCTTGGTTTATCTCTCTCGTATATTTTATGATTTAATCTCAAGATTTAATATTATTTGTATTTGATTATTTTCATATATACTTTTAGGATTTTATTTGGTATTTGTCTTTCTTTTAATGTTAAATAAAATGGTTCTTTTAACTTTGTAAAATGCTTTTTCAAAGTCAATAAATGAAATATGTGTTTCTAAACTGTATTCTCTTCTTTTCTCTATTATTAATTTTAGGCAAAAGGCTGGGTCTATACATGATCGTTCCCTTTCAAAACCCATTCTGTACTTCTAAAATAAAGTTTTCGGAATATTTCATTAGTTTGCTATTTAAGATTCTGCTATATATTTTGAAACAGGAATTTAGTATACTGATACATCTATAGTTATAAGGGTCATCTCTATTACCTTTCTTAAAGATAGGAATCACAATTGCTTTTTTTCATTCTATTGGGGGGGGATACCAGTTGAATAAATTTTATTTAGAAATAATAAGAGTCTTTCTTTGAATCTTGTACCTGCGTATTTATATAGTTCTGAACCTACCTTATCTTCTTCAGGTGATTTTCCGTTTCTTGTTTCTTTCAGACTGATTTCTAATTCTTATTTAATTATCTCCTTTTCATTTTCATTAAATATTTGCCAGTTGTCTTTTCTAAAATATTTGTCTGTCCACAATTCTGTGTAGAAATTTAGAAATGCTTCTCATTTTAATTCGGTGTTTAATTTTATGTTTTCTTTAGAATCTGCTGCTTTTAGGTGTTTCAAAATCTTATATACATTGGGTCTTATTTTATATAAATCATGTTCTAAATTAGAAACAAATTTGTTCCAAGATTCTCTATGTGTTTTTCTGACTTCTCTTTTAGCTATGGCTCTTATTCTTTTATATTCTATTTCATCTTCTAATCTTTTACTGCTTAACCATTTATGATTGGCTTATGTTTTCATTTTGATTATTTCTTTGGTTGTATCATCCCATATCTTCAGTTTTTTTCCTTTTATTGAATTTTTTGGTCTTTCTTAAGCTTTCATTTGCTGATGAATTTAGTATAGTTTTTATATTAAGCCATTCTATCTCTATTTCTTCATTTTGTTTCATTTTATCTAAGTATTGGTTAATTCTTTGTTCATATAGCCATTCTGTATTTGTATCATTATAAACAAAGTTTTATAAACAAACGTTTTAAATTTTCTTCCTGTTCTTGTTACTTGTAGCCATTTAGGTGGTAATCTTAATTTTATTTTAATGAGGAAGTGGTCACTACTTATTTCGTATCCTCTGTGAGCTCTGACATCTAACGAAAACGTTGATGTCTTTTCATTTAAGATAAAATAGTCTAAAATTGATTTCCATCCTCTTGCTGCCCAAGTATATTTATGTATGTCTTTATAGAAAGAATTCATTATAATTAGGTTATTAATAAGTACAAAGTCAATCAATTTTTTACCATTCCTGTTTATAGTATTTTCTCCATATATTCCTATATTATTATTAATTTTCGTGTTTCCAATTCTTGCATTTAAGTCTCCAGCTAAAGTTACATAATCATTTCATTTTCATTTATTTTATTATTATTATTTTGTAGCTGATTATAAAATTCAATATAATCTTGTTCTCTTCCATATAAACTGGGGCATATAAACCAATCATTGTTAAATATCCTCTATCTATGTTTATTCTAGCTTCTAATATTCTTTCATTCCATAATTTATAAGGTTTTAACTGTTTTGAAAGGGAGTTATGAATCCAAATCATGAATCCTGCTTGTGCGCTTTGGTCTCTGTCAACTCCACTGTATAACACATTAAAATGTCGGTTTTCATGGTTCCTTTTAATTTCTTTTTTGTTTCAGTGATTACTGCTATTTTAAAATTTCTTCATTTAATAACTGGTCTAATTCTATTTCTTTATATGCTATTCCTCTTACATTCCAGTTTGTTATATGTATTATATATTGTCGTTTCCATTTTCGTTTTACCTTTTGTATTCCAGGGTCGTTTTCCATAGATTCAATCCGATTATCTTTTTCTGTCAGCTTAAAAGTAGAATTATTTCTCCATGTCAGGTGACTAGCGTGACGATGGAATAGTTCAATGGTAGGGCTGCAACCTTAAGGCTACTGAACTAGCCTTCTTCCAAATTTCAACCCATAGGAGGAATAGGGTATATTGAAGGGGTAGGAGTAGATTTTAGTCAATTGACTATATATATATATATATATATAACGCACTACTAATTTATATATTTGCAAGGATGAATTCGAAAGAAGAATCATCGAATCAAAAGAAATAGTTCTGGACCCTTCACATTTAAACAATAATCTTAGCTACAATTTACCCGATTCCCATAGCGCAGTAATCCAGTACTGGCGCTCAAAAATTAGCTGTCGCACACATTCTACTCATGCCAACGGTAGCACGCGGTCACCTATTCAAATATGACTGTTATTATTCTGCTTTTTATTAAGCTGTAAAGTTCATTTTTTACCGTGTTATTTTATGTCTTATGTTTTTATTTCTCACCTGAAGAAGTCGGATCACCGATGAAACTAGTTGTGATGTATTAAAGGTTTTTGTTATACTTTCTCGGGTTCTAGTCAGTTAAATTTATTTTTATAAATGTATACATCCCGAGTAAATCCTAATTTCAACAATATATATATATATATATATATATATATATATATATATATATATATATATATATATATATATATATATATATATATATATATATATATATATATATATATATATATATATATATAAAGGGCGTCCCAAAAGTCACGTAAGATTTAAATTTAGTGCCATTTGTGAGGTAAAGTGTTACCAACGAGAAAAAAAAAACAGCTTGACAGCTGACAGTTCAGGGTTATTAAAAATGGAGCGCTACACTAAAGAACAACGCATTTTCATTGTTGAGCAATATTTTAAAAATAATGAAGGTTTGGCAGCTACAGTTCGCAATTTTAGTACAAAATATGGTCGGAATCATCAACTGTGAAGAGATTAATTAAAAAATTCAAGGAAACTGGATCAATTAGTGATCTTATACACTCTGGCCGCCCTTCAACAAGTCATTCAACAGAAAACATCGAAACAGTTCGTGAGAGTGTTGCTGAGAATCCAGGAACGTCAATTCGGCACCCTGGTATTGAATTGGGCAATTCCAGAAGCTCTCTACAGCATATTCTCACGAAAGATTTGCATCTTTATGCTTGCAAAGTTCAATTGACTCAAGAACTGAAGACTACTGACCACGCACAGCGAAGAGAGTTCGCTGAATGGATTATGGAACAACAACAAGTGCTTATTTTTCGAACAAAATCATCTTCAGCTATGAGGCTCATTTTCATCTTGATGGCTTCGTTAATCGACAAAATTGTCGCATTTGGGGTTCAGCAAATCCACGAGTGATTGTTGAGAAACAAATGCATCCACAACGTGTCACTGTTTGATGCGGATTTTGGGCTGGAGGCATCATCGGTCCATTCTTCTTCGAAAATGCTGCTGGTAAGGCAATAACAGTTAATGGCGCTCGCTATCGTGACATGATAATCCAGTTTTTTGTGCCTAAATTGCAAGATATGGATGTGGACGACATGTGGTTTCAACAAGACGGTGCCACATGCCATACAGCCCGAGAAACAATTCAATTACTGCATGAGTCATTTCCTAGTCGTGTAATTTCCCGTTTGGGGGGATCAGAATTGGCCGCCCAGATCATGTGACTTAACGCCGTTGTACTTTTTTCTTTGGGGTTTTTTGAAGTCTAAGGTTTATGCCAACAAGCCCACCACCACCCACACCTTGAAGGAGGAAATTGAGCGCTGTATCAACGAAATTCAGCCACATTTATGCAAAACGGTCATGGAAAATTTCCACAAAAGCGTGCGCATGTGCCAGCAAAGCTGTGGCGGCCATTTACCCGATATGCTATTCCATGCATAACCCTATACTGTATACTTTATGAATCAATAAGAAATTAGAATTTTTAATTAAAAACCTGTGTTTTCTATCAAAATTACTTCTTGCGTGAATTTTGGGACACCCTGTTGTCACAACTGTTGTACAGAAAGCAAACTCTGAGTATGAAAAGAAATTGGCTCTGCGTGCTAAAGACAATCTACAAGATTTCTATCGATATGCTGCAAGTATAAGAATGAGTATGAAAGGATAACTCTTCTAAATGCAGATGGCATGAGAGTTACAGATGCAGAAGAGGTTGTTCAACTAATGAGTGCTTATTTTGTTAAAAGCTATCAACTTGGTGTACGCGACATTGGTCTGAAAGCTACCTCTTCATTGGAAAAAGAAATTCAAAAAAAAAAAACAGCACAAACTGAAAATCATTATTCAGTTTGTGCTGTTGCACAAACTGAATAAAGATTCAGCACAAGGGATTGAGGCGATATTAGTACGTGTGCTAAAAGAATGATCAGCTGAAATATGAGTCGCAGAACAGGGAAGATTCCGCAGGAATGGAAAGAATGTATGCTAATTCCATTGCACAATGGTGGTGCAAAGACCAACTATCGACCAATTAGAATCTCAGGAGTGGTGGTGGTGAAGATTTTGGAAAAATTGTTTAGGCCTAACATTCAGAAATAACTTGACAATGAATATCTACTTTGCAGTGAACAACAGGGGTTTACTAAGGGAAGGTCATGTTTCAGCAACTTGCTCAAATTCTACAACACTGTTACCATTCAACTCGGCAAGGGGAATGGTTGGATTTTGCTAAAGTGTTTGACAGACCACAGCAAGTTAGACTGTTCAATAAAGAGAACATGTAAAGTATTATAGAGTATTATAGAGTATTATTTTGGGAATCCGAAGCGTTGTTGTTTTGGCTTGCACATCCCCTGAGACACTTCGCAAGTGCGGCAGTAGGCGTCTCCTAGGGGCAATTCCTGGACACCTTCTGGTGACTGACTGGCCTGCTACGCTATTCCTCCCTTCCAGGGTTAGCAGCCCTCGTAGTGTTAAGTTTCCTCGCTTGCAGTTATTGCAAGCGACGAAATCAGATGAAGGCTTCGACTCTTATAGGCCGGAGAAAGAAACCTCGTTGAGTGTGAATCCAGATGTCTGTTTCTTGTTTGGAGGTGATCTTGCCGCCCGTCCCAGGGGAGTCCTCTGGAAAAAAGTTAAAAGAAAGCTCTACAAAGACTGTCATCAACCCATTTATTGAAGTTCTCATCATGCTTTCTCTGGCGGTCAAGGATTTCCCAATCTCAGACACTTCATATGTCAGGTCTGCGATCGTGCATTCGCTACCGCAGTTGGCCTTGGCGTGCATTGCACCTCGAAACATCCAGCCGAAGCCAACGTTGCAATATGAAGAGAGCGCATCAAAGCACGTTGGACTTCCGAAGAAGAAGAGATCCTCGCTACTCATGAGATCGAGTTGACGGCTCGAGGGATAAAGAAAATCAATGAGGCTTTATTTAAGGCCTTTCCATTAAGATCCTTGGATGCTATCAAGTGTCATAGACGGAAAGCCAGTTACAAAGCCTTACTTCAAGAATTGGCAGCCCATCCGCACAAAGGTAGGTATAGGTAATATCTCCATATCTCCTGTCCCTGCCTCTCCACCTTCCACTAACCATTCTGCTGTTGACGAAGAGGCTTTGATTCTCAGACTGACATCATCTCTTAATGATCCTCCTCTTCCAGAATGTAACCATTAAATTCTTAAATATCTCATCCAGCCTCACCTTCTCAGAATGGATATCACAGATCAGTTAAATTCTCTGAACACTTCATGCCTCGTCAACATCAGCCTACGTCTCATTCTGGAATGACTTTGTCAAATAGGAAGCAGAGGAAGAGGGCCTATGCAGCTATGCAGGCCTTCGATAAAAAGAATAGAGGGCAATGTGCCAAAACCATCCTTGACGGTGCTTCCCCTCCACCTCTAGCAGACTTACATGATATTTTTGTCAAATTCTGGAGTACAGTCTTTTCTGCTCCACCTCCCCACTTCCCTGATTATGATGACCAACCTACGATATTCAGGTCCATTCCTGCCCTTATCAGCCTGTCTCCATCCAGGAGATTAAAGCAGCTCTTCCATCCAATTTCTCTGCTTCTGAACCTGATGGCCTTCCTGCGTCTAGACTTCGGAAGGTGCCATTGAAGATTCTTCAAAACTTAGTGGACATTCTCCTTTCCAGTTAAGTAATACCACCATACTTACATGCTTCAAGAACTATCTCCATTCCGAAGAAAGAAACTTCAATCTGTGCATTAGATTTTAGACCTATTGCCATCTCCCCTGCGATACTTAGACTCTATCATAACATATTAGTTAAACGACTTCAGCAATATATACAGTATGATTATAGACAGCGAGCTTTTGTCTATAAGCTCTACAGTACATATAAGATATATATTCTCGGCACAGCCGTTCGAAGGGACGGCTGTGTCGAGAATATATATCTCTTCTTTCTTCTCTTCTCTCTGATTCCCGACGCCACCTTAAGCCTCTATATATGGCGTCGCTGGACCACCAAAAAACCTTTCATAGTGTCTCCCTTCCTGCTCTCCTTCGATCGCTCTTTATTGCTGGATGTCCAGAACCTTTTCTTTCCTATGTTATGGAGCTATATTTGGGTAGCTCCATCACTATCACTACAGGGTCCCATGCAACGTCTATTAACACAGTGCAGGGTGTTCGCCTGAGTGATCCACTATCTCCCCTTTTCTTTAACATCATAGATGAGTATCTTCATTCTCTTCCTAGCCATAAAGTAGGCGCTTCTTCCTTTAATGCTATGGCCTTTGCGGACGACCTTATTCTCGTAGCCTCTACTAAGATAGGCTTGAAGGAACTCCTTGACCGGTCAGTTAACTTCTTCTCTATTCGAGGCCTTTCTATTAATGTAGAGAGGTCCTTCTCTACATTAATATCTCTTTCGCTTATGTCCCCTTTGGTAGTGACAAGAAGTTTAAGGTCGAGACTATAGAGTTTTCCCTGCACAGGAGGCCCTTGCATGCTTTGACCATCCTGGAAGAGATACCTCGGTATGATGTTCATCCCAAAGGGAAGGTCTTCTGTCCCTTCTATCCTAGAAGCTGGGATCGCTTCTTTGAGGAAAGCTCCTCTTAAGCCCCACCAAAGACTGTTTCTCCTTTCCCACTATCTCCTACCTCGCTTTTACCACGTTGGTGTTTGCGAGGACATATATCTCGGTACTGTTCCGAATGGACAGGGCTATCCGTTCAGCAGTGAGATCATGGCTCTGACTGCCGCCTGACACTCCTACTGCATATTTCCATGCTAGGATGAAGGGTGGTGGGCTTGGGGTTCCATCACGTAGATGGCTGATCCCACGCCCGCGGCTGTCAATCTCGCAGTTAGAACATCTTCTTCCCTCATCTGCAGAGAGGCTTTCTATAGCCCATTAATACTTTAACCCGCCTAAGGTCTTCCATAAGAAGACCTTAGGCGGGCTAAAGCTGGTCCCATTATCAAGGTACCTTAATCGAGTCAGCACCCACAAAACACAAGAGATGGGCATCTCTGTTGCACTGTTCTGTAGTTGGTGCTCCTTTAAAAGAGACATATTCTGGTACCTCCCCAGCATGATTGGGTAAGGGATGGCACTAGACTCCTCTCTGGGTTCGACTGTATTGACCTTATCAGGACGAGGATCAATGCCCTGCCTACTCGAGCCCGCACAGCTCGATGGGGTAGTGACGATTCCAACTGTATGGCTGGCTGCCACTACAGTGAGACATTGTCTCATATAGCCCAGTGTTCCTTCCGCACCCATGGGGTCCGCGTGACGAGGCATGATGCCGTGGTCTCCATTTAGAACAAAGGTTGGGAGACCGGTGGAACCACATTATAGGACCTTCGCAGGTTTGCGTAAGCCAGACTTAGTGAATAAAAGAGATGGTGACGTTTGAGTAGTTGATGCCCAGGTGGTGGGAACAGAGCCCCACTAGCCAATAGCCATAATAATAAAGTAAATTATTATAAAAATAACCAGGATCTAGTTAATTAGATACGGGAGGAGCATGGGGCAACTCCAAGGTTTACCAGCGCCACCATCTCTTTACATGGCGTATGGAGTGCAGATAGTTATAAGGACTTAAAACAGCTTGGGCTTACGTAGAAAGATATAAAAGTTCTTTCCTTCAGGGTTCTACAGGGCACACTGGTGGCATGGTGTTGCCATCAGAGAATGACTATAGTGATAACCAGAACAGGCATAGGGTAAAATACTTGTAAAGGCTTAGACCTATATCAAGTCTGGATGAGATGTTTGGACGTGATGTAAGGGTAGTACTGCCCATAACCAGTACAAAAATTAATATAAAAAATAAAAATAAAAAAGTAACCAGTGGTGTACCACGAGGATCAGTGCTTGGTCCACTGATATTCAATTTATACATTAATGATGTTGTGAAAGATTTGATAAGCGACTTACAGGTATTTGCTGATGATGCAAAGATCGGTAGAGAAATTAGGAGTGTTGCTGATACGTAACATTTGCAGAATGATTTGAATAGGCTGGAATTGTGGGCATGGGAAAATGGATCTCAGTTCAATTTCACTAAATGTAAACTCATGCACATGCTAGAAGAAACTTATCGGACTAGGGATCTTGTGTTAGTAAACAAGAAGATGAAGTTCAGGGGCCATGTAGTAAAGATTGCAAATATAACCCTGAGGACAATTGCAATGCTAAAACAAATCTTCCCATTTGACGATAAGGAAGTCATTTTACTAGTTTACAAATCCTTCATAAGCTTTTACTTGAAATATTGCGCGCAGGATTGGTCTCTTGTTTCCGGAGTGATGCTAATACAGTAGAGAAGACGTAAAGTAGAGTATTATAGATCATATGGAATTATAGAATACAAATCATGAAAGCCGATTGAGAAATTATGGCCTGCAGACACTAACAAACAGGAGAAAGTGGAGTGTTATAATTAAGACTTATAAACTGGTGAATAGGAATTTATAAATCAACGTACTCTCCATAAAATGAAAATTTCTATCTTCCAGTAGATGGAATTTTTAATGTTATGGAGAGTAACTAGAGGGTATGGATGAAAGTTGAGAATAAATGAAGTGAAGAATGGGATGAGAACGAGTTTTTTTTCCGTCTTCTTCAGAATGATGTGTTATTGGAACGAATTGTCATCGAAGGTAGTGAGTGCATATAATGTGAATGAATTTAAGAAAAGCTATGAAGGCAGGTACGGATGATATGTGCTCTCTCTATATGAGTCAACAACTTCCTGGACGTCTATCTTAATAAAAAAATAAAAAAATAATAAAATAATAATAATAATAATAATAATAATAATAATAATAATAATAATAATAATAATAATAATGAACTATTTGGAGATATCAGCATTAAACGAGGAATTTTTCAAAGTGATTCCTTGTCACCATTGCTCTTCAACATTTCTTTCATACCTTTGTCTATGATTCTGAAGAGAACAAAACTTGGATATGAAATGCCTAAATGTAATATTAAAATTCCATATCTGTTGTATATGGATGACTTGAAGCTATATGGGAAATCGGCCCAGCAAATAGATTCTTTATTGAACACACTTCGTATTTTCAGTCAGGACATCAAAATGGAATTTGGTTTAGATAAATGGCTCAATTTTATCTATTAAACGAGGAAACATTAATGACGATAGCAATTTTAATTTTGATCAAGAGAAATATATAAAAGCAATTTCAGCTGACGAACACTATAAATACCTAGGAATATTAGAAGCCAATGATATTCTCCCCTCGAAAGTTAAACAACAGGCAGCATCAGAATACATTAAAAGAGTTAGAAATATTCTGAAAACAAAATTAAATGGATTAAACACAATTAGAACAATGAATTCTTGGGCTATACCAGTGATTCGGTACACAGCTGGTATAATAAATTGGAAAAAAGAAGACCTAGACAAACTAGACCGCAAAACTAGAAAACGAATGACTATGCATTATGCATTACATCCACGAAGTGATGTTCACCAGTTGTACCTACCGAGCAGAATAGGTGGACGGGTCTGCTGCAAGTAAGACAGGCTGTGGAAGAAGAAGAAATTGGTTTAACAAATTACATCGACAATAGCTCTGAGCCAATGCTTCAAGCAATTACCCAAGAGGGCCTTCTAAAAGCAACAGGAAACAAATCCGATTACAAAAGTGAACTACAAAATAACCGATATGTGCGCCGGAAAAATAAACCCTTGCGTGGCCAATTTCTTGGAGATACTGAGGAAAAAATTGACGTGAACAAGACATGGTCATGGCTTCAACACGGGTACATTAAAAAAGAAACAGAAGGATTTATTCTAGCAGCTCAAGAACAGGTATTACAAACTAATGCAATCAAAGCAAAAATTTTCAACATCAATAATAACGGCAAATGCAGATTATGCGATCAGAAAGATGAGACTGTAGAACATCTAATCAGTGACTGCAGCAAAATAGCTCAAACTGACTTTAAATACCGCCATGATCAAGTGGCCAAAATAGTTCATTGGCATGCATAAACAAATATGGCTTTCCTACTTCTGATAACTGGTGCCAGCATAAAATAGAGACTGTATTGGAAAACGAAACAGCAAACATTCTCTGGGACTTTAGAATATAAACTGATCGGCATTAACAACAAAGAACTGGAAAAAATTACTAAATATCGAGATCTGGCAATCGAAGTTGGCCGACTGTGGCTTAAACACACCAAAGTCATCCCAATAGTTATCGGTGCACTTGGTGCAACTTCAATGAAGCTGTCCAACTATTTACAGCAATTACAAATCATTTAAGCGATCCAATATGACCTACAAAAAACAACGTTACTTGGAACAGTCCATATTTTACGACGCTACCTGATGGACTATTTTTAATTTCTTGGGTAGAATCGGAATTGTTCTTAATCACCAGTCAAATTTTTATTTACATGATATCTTGTTTTGACTGTGTATCAATTATGTGAATAAAATAATAATAATAATTTTCTCTTTTCATGTTATAAAAGTTCTCCTCCATATAAGTACACATCAACATGTTAGTAATATGAATATTCATATAACGTGGCATTTCAACATCGACCACCACCACTTATTTCAAAATGGTTTTCTAATTGTGTAAGTCATAAATAAATGTTTCTTAGAAGTTACTTTTCTGCAGAGCAAATAAATACTCGTAGAGAAAGCATTAATAATAAAGAAGAGAAGAAAGTAAATATTGCTTAAGTCTAGGATAAAACAGAGAATCGAAATGGAAGACGAAAACACCAATGTTTCTGCTTAGTTATTACTTCAGCTGCACGTTTTTATCAACTCTCTCTCTCTCTCTCTCTCTCTCTCTCTCTCTCTCTCAGCTGGTCTGATTCTGCACTAACAGGGAGGAAACTGAGTTATCCTAAAGGGTGTAGCTCCTTCTTGTATCATCTGAAATGAGGTGCAAGTGTCTTCTCTATAGAATATTAATGTCGATTATTAGTTTTCTTCTGGAAACAGAAAGAAATTGTTACATTAGCAAATAATTTTCTTTTATCCATTATAGTACGTAATAATATGTGCAGAAACATGGTTTCGCAAATTAATATGACATCGAGGTGAAAAACAGGATCACGTACTTATATAATAATGAAACCATTTCTGTTTTCTTTTACCTTTGTTTGTTTGTTCCGAGGCTCATGACTTTCTTTAGTTTCTTCCTTTTTAGTTTTTTCCCTCTTTTTTGTTTGTCCTATTATTCGAAATTCAGTTTTGCCGTTTGTCTACCCATCTAATTCCATTTTTCGCGTTTTTTATATTTCGCTATTTTAGATTGTTTTCCGACTTTTAACATAGGGTTATATGCTTATTAACATATGCTATAAAAAAAAAGCAAAATTTAAAAGCAAAAAATGTTTTAAATTTATTCTTATTCATCATCATCATAATGCTATTTACGGGTATAGACCATATTGGTCTGTTCCGGTCTCATTATCCATCCAATATCCTTTTTAGAGGTCTACCCTGCCTTCCCCTTCCAATTGGCTTATATTTTAGTATTTATTTAGGATGTCGGGTGTTGACCATTCGGTTTACATGTTCTATCCATTTTTGTTTATAGTTGTTTAGTTGTTTTTTTTTCTATTGACTTTCTTTTCAGTTCTTTTAAAATATTTTTGTTCCGTTTTTGGTCTAATAATTTTATTTCTCAGTTCTTCTCATAAATCTAATTTCACTTGTTTTTATTCTTTGTTTATCTTGTTTTTATTGCCCAAATTTCACTGTCATATAATAATGTGGGCACTATTAAAGCATTTTATATTCTCAAACGTGTTTCATTTTGTACTAAATTTGGGTTGAGTGTTCCATTTATCAGGCCTATAATCTGTAAAAATTTGAAATTTTTAATTGTATATCTTTTTATCTTTCATATGATATTTCACATCCAAGATAACCGAAAGTATTTATCTGTTCTATTATTTTATTATTAATAACTATATTACTTATAATTGGAGTTTACCCACAAAATGCCATTGTTTTAGTTGTATCTATGGATATTTTCATTCCAAACTGTTCTACTATAACGTTTAAATTATATATTGCTCTTTGTAAATTGTCTTCTTTATCTGATATTATTACCTGATCATCTGCAAATAATAGCGTATTTATTTTGTTATTCCGGGAAATTTCTATGCTTGGATTATTTAAGGTGCTCCACTAATTAATATTTCATTAATAGAAATGTTCAAACGTTTTGGAGGCAGAAGGCAACCCTGTCTTACTCCTTAGTTTATAGATTGTTTTTGAGACATTTTTTCATCTATTTTTATTTTTATTTCATTATCTTTGTGTATATTCAATATTGCATGTAGTAAATTATTAGGTATATTTATTCTTTCTTTGTAATATATCAAACAGTATATATCTTTTTACTTTTCATATGCTTTTTCGTAATCTATAAACAAAAGATGAGTTTCTAAATTAAATTCTCTTCTTTTTTCTATAAATAGTTTTAAAAAGAAAGCTGCATCCATTGTAGAGCCTCCTTTTCTAAATCCATTTTGACATTCTAATAATATTTTTTCACTGAATATTTTCACTTTTTCACTTTTTCATTGGTATTTGTCCATTTGTATATATTTTATTTAAAATTTTTAATAATCTCTGATGAAATTTTCCACCAAATTTATACAGTTCCGATTTTATCCCATCTTCTCCTTTTGATGTGCCATTTTTTATTTTATTTAGGTTGACATTTAATTCTTTCGTTGTTATTATATCATTTAAAGCATTTTGTAAGTTATTGGTGTAATTTTTTGACATTATCTGTAAAGTAATCCAAGAATTATTTTACATCTATATCGCAATTTATATTTGCAGTTTCTTTTATATCTGCATTCACGTGTTTTAGTATTTTATACGCATTGCGTCTTATTTTGTATATGTCATTTTCTAGACATGATACAAATTTTTCCAAGCTTTCTTTGTCTCTTTCTGGTTTCTCTTTTGGCTATTGATCGTCTTTTTTTTTTTTTTTATATTGAATTTCATCTCCTTTTTTTAATTTATTTTTATATTATTCGCTTTTACTGTTATATCATCTGAATGTTCTTGTGATAGCAATCTTAAGTGCATAAAAAATAAATGCTCTAATGCTTCTCATTTCAAATGACAGTAGACAGATCTTTATTCTTAACTAATTCTTTGAATATCGTGGCCTGATCTCCAGCTTTCAATCATCATTACTGTTCAAGCTTGTAATAAATGTTTTTATAGAAGAATTAACAGCAGTCGAGTGCCGCCATCTCGTGGCTGAATCCCAAACAGATATTATAATATATTATATCTGAAAAAAATATTGTAATTCCTACGTCCACTTTTAAAGCTTAAAAATTAAAGAAATCGTGTCTTTAATTTTTAATATTTATATGTCCACATTTTTTTATATTTTTGTATTTTTGATTTTAATATTGCCTTTTTTTAAAAGATTTTCTCTAAGTTTTACATTTAATATTTTGTTTAATAATTTCAGTTTTTCATAGTTTGCAACTGTTAATCTTTCATTTCGCAATTCATTGCTTTGTTATCTAACTGTGCACGCTGATTTGTAACTACTTAGAAAAAAATAAATTTACTTATTAACAAAGTACAAACATTCACATCAGCTATCTAGTATTTCTTATTTCTATGTCTTCATCTCGAACAGTTGAATCAAACTGTATTAAAAAGTAAATCAAATGAGACAGACTTCTAAGAAATTGCATCTGATATTTCCTTTTGTACTTAATTGTCTATATTTTATTATTAAAGATAATGGTATTATCTTTGTATTATCTAAACACTCCAAATTTAATATAAAAACCATTTGGTTCGTATGCATTTCATTTCAATGACAGAACATTGCAAAATATTTCATCACACACGTTCCATTTTGCGTTGAACTACGAATAGGGAACGATCACAGTTTAACCTTTATAGTAATTGGAAACTTGAAGGTCAATCAGTTAGAGGTTCCGGTCGGAAAATTACATTGCAAAATAAAATCCTAAACGTCATTCGAAAAATACGAGGGTGGTCTGATAAGTTCTCGCCCTAACAATGAAAAAACGAATTTATATTTTCAGAAGTTTTTTTTATTATTTTTCAATATAATCTCCCTTAAGACTAATACATTTATTCCCGCGATGCTAGAGCGCCATTATCACGTCCCTCTAGTGGTTCTCAGTAACAATCTCCTCTTGATTCGAAGAAAAATGCTGATCAGCAAGGAAGGGTTTTAGTTTTGGGAAGAGATAAAAAATCAGAGGGTGTAACATCTGGGGAATAGGGTGCATGTTCCAACAATTCATAGGGCAGATCCCTTAATTTTCCCATTGCCAAAACACCTTTGTGGGCAGGTGCATTGTCCTGATGAAAGAGGATTTTCTTCTTCTGCAAACCGGGTCTTTTCTCACGAATTGTTTTGTCTAATCTGGTTAAAGATCGGAATAATATTCTCCGGTTATTGTTTTACCCTTTTCAAGATAATTAATAAATAAAACGTCTTCAGCATCCCAAAACACCGATGATATGACCTTTCCTGCAGATGGAACCGACTTTGTCTTCTTTGACGCTGAACAACTGGCTTCTGTCCACTGTTTAGACTGCTCTTTGGATTCTGGTGTGTTTAATGGTGAATCCAAGTCTTATCCATAGTAATAAATCGACGCAAAAAATCAGTTTTATTCTTGTTAAAATGCTCCAAGCACTGTTCAGAGACTTTCATGCGAGTGCGTTTTTGATTTGCTGTGAGCAAGCGCGGCACCCATCTTGCGCAAGGCTTTTTCATTTGCAATTCTTCATGCAAAATATATTATACACGTTCTTTTGAAATGCCTATAGTGTCAGCAGCTTCACGCACTTTGACTCGCTGGCCATCCAATTCCATATCGTGTACTTGATCAATGATTTCTGATGTTATTACACTTTTTGGAACGTCTTTCACGTGGATTCAAGGCTAGTATGGACGTTTAAACTCGGCAACCCATTTCTTAATTGTCGAACACGAAGGAGAAGAGTGTCCATAAACTTTTATGAACTTCGAATGAATTTATTTCGGCGTTAAACCTTCTTTTACAAAGAATTTTATAACCGCACGATACTCAATTTTATCCATTTCAAGGGATACAGACAATACTTTTGCTTCTGACAGCTGTATAAAACAAACTACTTGATAGAATGACTTGCCATTTCACATGGATGCTTATGACAGATGTATGAACTTAGAAAAAAAAATCTTGCCGATAGTGTTGCCATCTATGTTCGAGGCCGAGAACTGTTCAGATCATCCTCGTATATCTGTAGATTGCATACACCACAGTCTTTCTCAGAAACATATACCATTCCAAGGATTAACGAAAGCTATTCCGTCAACTAAAGATCGAAATTGGGAGTTAAAATATATCTATATCTCTCCTTACCAACAACAGAACCTTTGGAAAGAGTTTTGGTTGTGGGTAGCAGGGATGAGGATTACAAACAAAAAAAATATTTTTTGTTCATTGTAAATTAAAAATCTAATTGAATGAAATTCTGTGTATTTCCGAATATACACTGAATGGTCAGTTTTTTTGATAGCAGTCAGTGGTATTCAAGTTGATTCTCAGCATTTGTTCCTATTAGATTTTTAATTTACAATGAACAAAAAAATAAATATTTTGATCTCTTTGTAATCCCTCAACTGTCATGGACTTGGACTTCTGGAGATGTCAGACGCATTCAACAGGGATTCTGCCGATGGATATTAATCGCATTCCACATTTTCTTCAGTATGTATCTCGATAACATGATATATCGCCCTCATGCTCCTGGCACAATTTCAGAATCCTCCGTACCTTTTAACATGGGTCTTTATTCTGTTGAAACGAACAGCTACCAGTTGGTTTAAAGTTATGGTACCTCGTCATCAACGATGTTCAAATAAACCGTATTCAAAGAAGGGTCCAACGATATGACACTACTTAATGTGTGCATTACTCTGACAAACAAATGACCACTAAAGACACACTGTTATAGACAATAACATAAATATTAAGGTTAGGGCAGATGTTGTCAATCGTATACTCTCTCTCTCTCTCTCTCTCTCTCTCCAGAAAAACCTTGATTTATTAATAGGCGGGGTAACTATTGATGATAAATTAAAGGATGGTGACTGGCAATACCAACTATCTTCAAAAAGTTAGGTAGGGACAAATAAGCCCCACCCACTCGCCTTTGGGAATGAAACGTAGTCGATGATTTATTTATTTATTTATTTTTATTATTAAAGTACCCGTTAAACCACCGAGAAAGTTATGTGATAGGATTATAACCTATCGTGTGCACACAAAAAATAATAATGAGTTTGTTCATTTTTTTAATTTGCTAAGCCTATGCTTACTAAATCGAGTCATGTCACCTTGGTATTCGTTTATGCCTTTCCGTAGGGCCTCCGTAGCTCAGTCGGTATAGATGAAGCCCTTTGTTCGGAAAGATCTGAGTTCGATTCTCGTCCATGACGTGAGGAACCTTTATCTGGTCTCTTTCGACAAAAGGTGAGTTAGCCGGTCTCATACGGAGGTAGGGGAGGGGGATTTCACCAGGAAACTGTGTTTCGCCCCGCAGAACAGTCAAACGGCTTTATGAACACACCCAGATTACAGTCAGGAATACATAAGGTCTCAACCATAGGCTTGATTCGTTAGCTATATGCCGGTCCGAGCTCGGATAAAAGTAGGGGAAATTGAGATGGTGCCGTAAATACTCGTAAAAGGGGCTCACGCTTTGTATCATCGCACAAAATAAATAATATGGTTTTTCCTTTTCCTATATCCTTTATTTTAGTATTCTTCTTCTTCAATATATATCATTCCCTTAGGACTCTACCTCAGGTAGAGGTCTCTCAAATCGGGGGACTCTACCTCAGGGAGAGCCCTCTAATTAGTGGCAAATTGTTGGCCGCTAAACAGTGGACTTTGCCTGAATATGCTTGTGGTTCTGTGTGTTTACAGGGCCAATTTGTCTGTTTTTGAGGGACGAAAAAAACCCGTATACTTTCTTACGAGACCGACTAATTAACCGTTTAATTAAAAAGATCTGATAAAGATTCCTTACATCATAGATGGGCGAACTCGGGTATTTTCAACCAAAGGAATCGACTATACTAACTGAGCTACGGAGTCTTCTCTATTAGAATCAGATAGCTGTGTTCATGTTTCATGTTTCATGTTAATGCCTGCCCTAGCTCAGATTAAACCTGCATCTTTGACTGAATATCAATAATACTGAGTTCCTTGTAATGTTCTTCATTTTAAAAAGGTTCTTTAGACTCTCTTGATATCCCCAAAAATGCTTTCTTCTTAATAATTTCCATTTTTGATCACTAGTTTTATTTTAATCTGATTCTAGTCACAGTGTAAGATTTTGATTTCAAACAATCACAAAACTGTTGATCAATAAATGGAAACTCCATCATTTGAATGATATGATATAATCTTTGAATTTTTACTTTTCTCTTATGAAAAAGATTGAAACTGAAGAATATTTGATGAGGAGGTTTAGTTCGTCCACAAAGCTTCTTTAGTTTCAAGCAATCTCAATTCCTTAACGGTTTTTCCAACTACCATCTCGATTCTTCTACTGCTGAGTCAAAGCAGTTCACAGTCGAAATAAGACTTACAACAACTGACTCAAATCAAACTGCTTTGTTTATTTAGAAAGCAGTCTTCATCTTCCCAAAGGAAATATGAGATCTAATTTGAACTATGTGCTTTAGCTTACGCTACAATCCGTCGAAACTTTTATAGTTTGCTATATTCGGCATGAAACTCTTTGATTTCTATCTTTGAGTTTCTTATTCGGCTTTGAAATAATGTGGGATTTAATATCCCCTTAATTTAAATAATGAGATCTAAAATGCAATAGCAGCTATACAAACAACGAACACTGGAGAATTACAGTAGACGAATTTAAGTTGTCTGTCAACAAAGTGGAAAATGTTTTCGTTCTTTTCTCGGTGGAATATCTGATTTCGTAGTGATCATCTCAATTCCTTAACTATCAGGTAACACGTATCCGCACCACAGAAATAAATGTGGTGCATTTATTTCTGTGGTGCAGATACGTGCTGCAAGACAGAAATAAATGAAATTTCTATAACTTAACATTATTGGGCAAAAGACTAACAACTCTTCTGTAGCAATTCAACCATGGCTAATCAAGTTACACGAATCCCCCGCTGAACTCTCGAAGATGTCGAGTAATCAAACATTGGAGTATAATATAAAAATACGGCATAATTTCTCAAAGAAAGAAGGAAATAAAAAAAAAGAATATTTAAGTGAGTGCCATAGCATAACATTATTATGCACGTGATCGCGAGTAATAATCACTATCACTCGAGTATTTAAAAAAAAAAAAGAAACACTTATAGGTCGAACTAACATTTATAAGTGCTTTTCCAGTAAAGGTGATCACATACGAAGGTGGAAATAGTTCTTTTAGGAAAGTCTGATTTTTCATCTCAAACAAACACAGAAAAACACAAGCGATTAACTGAAATAGTAATACACTGGACTCAGCTTCGTTTTCGACCATAATTCGAAACCAGTGTATAAAACATCATCACACTCTCCTTTCAAGTTCTGTAAGCTAAAATGTCGTTGCTTAGTTCAAAGTGAATAGTTGCAGATTAGGTTTGATTTAAATTTAAATCCTATTAAAAGAGTCCTAATAAAATTTAAAACCTTGCCAATATCTAGTATTGAACGTAATGTGTTTTTAAACCTTTGTTTACCACCCACTCTCATTCGTTCAGTAGGAAAATATATGAAGAAAAATATAGTTGAGTTAGCCACTTACCATACACATATCTTCGGTGATTTTGTTTGGAGCGAGTTTCCTATTTTTATTATAGTCAACTACAAGAAGTGAAATATTAGCGTATAGCTCTAACAAAAGCAACTAAATCTAATAACCGGCGTATTAGGCTTGCCAGTTATGTGAGTCCTTCTGGTTTTCATGGTTTCGTGAGAGATAAAACCCTGTTCTCTCTGCATGAGATCTGATAACTCATCTTTAGTTGAAAAGCCCCATAAAGGTTTTTCTAGTCGGAATCCAACCCACGTATTTCCAATTTCCAATTAAAGAGCATTGTCAATACAGTCTTAGATAAGCCAACGTTCTTTTCCATATCAGCAGCGGCAGCTTCATTGCTTTCATAAGCAGAATAGCTAAACAGGGTCAATCAACTAAAGGATACTTTAAAGGCAAAACACAAATAGTAAATGTCAATCCCACTTTTATTTTCGTAAAAGATTCTAGCTTAAAAGACAGTGAGATTATAATGCCACAATATGCATAATATTCTTATCCTAATAGCATCCTTTTTTGGTCAAATAACGCCATCCTATCCTCACGTAATTCTTATCCTGTTGTATTTTATCTTACTCCATTTTCTCGGCGCACTTATAAATTCTGCATTAGATAACAAATTGACTTCCTATGTTATGTGCTGTAGAAAGCGTGCACGTTTGATAATAAAACCACTTTACCCTTTTATTATTAGACTGCCATTATTTTACGTCATGTAAAGTATAGCAAACCATTTAATTTTCCCAATTTCTCAGAATATAAGTAGGTGAAATTATAAGTATCCGTACATTTTGTTACCGATAGATGGAGGCACATGTTTGGATAACTGTTGATGTTTGACTTCGGGGATTGTGAATAAGTTTCATGATTTGTATTTTGAAATATCAAAAAAATTAATCATAGTTAAGGTACTTATATGAATAATGGCAAATATTTATTACTGTTTCCGTTTATAAATGTTATAACAATTCTATTAATGTCTAACATTCATCTCTGTCAACGTAAAGTAATTCCAAACCACCAGATGGCAGGAGAATAATCATTAAATTGCTTCGTATTACTTGGAAGGACATTTTTTTTTTTTTTTTTTTTAAGCAATGTTTTATCTTAAATGAAAAGTTTTTTTTAAAAAAAATCTATAGAAAATTAATCCTTATTTATTTAATTGAAAGAAAAGTTATAGCAAAAACAATCGAGATGACTATTAGGAGAGCGATCAAAGCAAATATTTAATATAGTGCTTGATGAGTACTAAACTGCTTGAAATGTCCATCCCTAGGCTTGTGCCATGGCAGGCATGTGTGCAAGAATCGTGAGCATTTGTGACCATCATATTAAGATTTAATTATTATTTTTTAATTATTATTATGGTTACAAATGCGTGTAGTGAAAGCTAATTCGCAATATAAGATCATTCTTCAAAATATTAAAATAAAATAAAATAAAACCAAGAAATCTTTATAAGGATTTCTCAGCTAATATATATTCCGAGGGAAGTGCTAGTAACAGGCAGGGTAATAGCCAGCTTGATTGATCAACACGATGTTCTGATAGACCACACCGATTTCAACAATCTACCGTATGTTTATATCTGCGCTGACGTTTCTTACATGTTATTAGTTTTCCAGTAATAATATTTTAACAACAGTCATTTTATATACAATTTCAAATATATCCGTGTATATAAAAATGTCTACAGTCGTGAAGGAAATATAAATAAAAATAAATTGTAAAATTAATAAAAAAAGGAGAGAAAATCGTTAGCTATGATTACAAAAAAAAAAAAAAAAAAAAAAAAAACGCTCTCGTGGGTAGAAGCCTACTTTAAAAAAAAAAAAAAAAAGAAAAAAACGGTGCTGTTCTTTTCAATTTTAACATCGTTTACACTTAGTCATTTATTATCTGTTGCAAGTAATACATTTCCAAATGTTAGTATAACACATGTAGTTTTATCGTTGTTTCAATGAATATTGAACTAGCATTCAATCTATAAAGATTAAGGGTTTTTAAACAGTTTTTGGTGGAATAGTTAACGTTAATAACCTGAGGCAATGGTGCTGAATCCTAGTTAATGTGTCAGACGCCATAGAAGCTACTTATATTACTCGACACTAGTGTTAGAAACTTACAAAGTATTTCGAACTGAATTTTCATCGACAGCGATTAAAATATTACTAGTCAACCATTAGAAGCTTTACTGTGTGATATTTTAATTGCTTTGCTTGATGCATTTCTGAAACTGACTGTAATGAACAATTGCCGATAAACCTTTCGAAACGAATATCTTTTAATTCGAATATTATTAAAAAACACTAAAATATATTTTCTTAATCAACTGAACCCATGTGAAAAGTTGCGCATTGATGCACAGAAAATAAATAAATTAATTAAAGTAATGTACGAAACAATATTTTGTAATTCCCAAAATAGTACAAAATTGCATTTTATTCTGTGCAATTTAGGATATCATTTAGCCAATAGATGGCGCTTGATTCTTTGTATCTGGAAGCATAAATTCTGTACTTTCGTTATTTATATATGAATCTATGTGGCTTCGAAAACAAAAGAGAAATGAAATTAGATTAAAAGTTTTTAAAATAACTAAAAAACAAATAAAAAATAATCACTACTTCAATCAATTCAGTTATTGGAAAATGGGATTACTTCTATGTTGCGATTTATTTGAATAACAGGGGAGATTTGATTACTTCGTGAACGAAATTAGAAAGAAGATGAGATTATTATAGAACACGCGCGCACACACATGCACAGTTTATTCCCGTTGCATTTGGTGCCTCTCATTCTGTAAAAAATACTTCGCTTATTTATTATTTTTTTTTTGAAATTTGATATTGAAATCCTCAAATTTAATTTTAGTCTCCAAATTAGAATACAATGTATGCTGTTTCGCATTAATTTAAGTTTAAGATAAAAAAACAACTTGTTTTTAGAAAGAAAAGCTCTGTAATTGTGTACAGAACTCTTGTACACATACCAATGCTAAGCTCTGATAAAGCTATGTCAAGCAGTCAAGGGAAAAAAATCGCTTGATCTGTTTCTTGAAAAGCTCGAGCTGTGATCTTTAGGGAAGATTGTTCCAAGCAAACAGAGGGAGATGTAAAAAACTATTGGGAACTTAGTTCAGTATATTTGAGGCTCAACTGTATATAAATGTTGACTAGTAGCTGCTAGTGTGTTTTGCATGTCTAAAGGAGAGCGAAGAAATGATGGTGTCCAACTCATGAAAATATTTATCGAAGAGGTTTCGTATGTCAGAAACAGATTTGCCAATGAGAAAGTGAATGAAGCGAGTCTGCAACATGATCGTTAATTAAAAAGACTTTCTATTTTCTAGAGAGAGAAAAAATCATGAATTTAAGGAGGATTTGATGCACTACATCAAATGTGAGAACAGTATTCTAAGGTTAGTTTTGAAAAAAAGGACATTATGTTTTTGGAAGTTAACTAACGGGAACATGGGGGAGATGTATTGATATCATGAGAGTAATCTGAGATTTATTGATAACTTGACTATAAATGTCACTAAAATTATCACTTTGGTATAATTTGTAATCCGTTACACTCCTAACCACAAAACATTCTTCAATACCAAGAATGCGTAATATTTTACAGCGGCTTAGTTATATTACAACAGTGATGAGAGAATTCGTTAGTTGCATCACTTGGAGTTGACTCCCTGCGTTTTCATCTCAGTATCGCTGATTGCTGACCTTGGATAGCCCAATTTGTCAACAATTTGCCGAAGAGATAGGACTACAACATGACATCCTATCACACCGCCGCTTTCAAACTCCATCAGTTCCCCTCTCGTAGCCATTTCACACAAATACATTTGCTGATTTGGGAGAATTATATTCCTCTAATTTATACTGGCTTCATACCCTTGATTCGTTACATGGCATGATGCACCTTGCTCATTAGGATGTCCGTTGAGTTCTTTCGAAGAATCGTATATATTGGGTGTCCCAAAAATTGTATATACACTTTTTCAGCACGTAACACTTTACCATCTTTTCTTTTCAGGTGAAAGTTCACTTTAGAAATGGATAATGATCGACTTCTTGAACAACAGACGTTTTACTGAAGTAATTCTTAAAAAATGAGAGCACAAATGAAGTCCAGAGACAATAGAGAAATTTATTTCAAGCAGAACGTCCAACGCGTATTACGATTTTGCGTATATCCGATAGATTTAAAACTAAAAAATGTTAAGCAGCATTCTCCAAGACCTCGAACATGTACGCGTCCCAGGAAATCAGAAGAGATCCGGTAACGATTCATACGTTCACCAAGGGAATCCGTCAGACACGTTGCTTGTGAAACAAGAATTGCAAAATCAAGCGCTTATCGCATTTTAATTAGTACAAAATTTTAGAGCAACATCCCAAGATTACTGCATGCCTGAATGAAGATAATCCTGATCGGACTGAGTTTTATGAGTGGTGTCTATCAAAACTAAAGAGAACCTGACGTTTGTCAATAAGATCGTTTAGAATATTGAAGTCATCATTCAAGTTGCATGGTACCATCGACCGCCATAGTAGTACATACTAATCAATAGGAAATGCACACGTTACTGTGAAAAGGCACGAAATTTTACTGGGTTTTACAGTGTGATAAAGAATATCATCCAAGTGTTTGATAAGGCCATTCTTTTCTTTTATCAGTTACTGGTGCCTTGTACCTTAACATGCTTCAACCTTCTTAAGCTGTTTGAGAATGAGGTGGACTTTTATTTCCAACAAGATCGGATACTTCCCAATATTCAACGTGATGTCACGACTTATACTGAAGAACGTTTCCAAACAGATGGACTGGACGAAATGCCAGTGTTGAGTGCCCTGTGCATTTAACTGATCTGACACCACTTCGTCATTACTTATTCCGTTACCTCAAAAAGAAAGTCAGCGCTACAAAAGCGAATTGTTGGTTGCACAATCACATGAGATACGTGAATTGATGTTTGCACATCAATTTCTCGCCGATGTCGCCAATGTCTTGATGGGCTTGGAGGACATTTTGAACCCTTGAGATAATCCATCATCTAAACAAAACATCTAATGATTTTATATATAACCTACATTGTAAGATTTACTTTTAATTATAAAATAGTTAAATTAAATTTAAGAAAATAAATATAGCAGATATTAAACCTAAAGAGAAAAACTGTACATTTTTTGGAAATCCTTTATATACATACCTGAACTCATGTATATAAAACAACTTTGTGAAAAGAAAAAGAAAAAAAAATATTTTTATGTATAAATGGGTATAGGCGACGAAGGTCTTGAACGTTTTGTTGGTTCAATCGTCAGGGTAGATTAGTTGCCTCTGATTAAACACGTGATTATTAATATGTTGTTGGAATGTTTGGTTAAATGGTTAACGTACCCACGCTTTTACCAAGAAGCTGCGGGTTCGAATCCCACTATGGACATGCATGACTGCGACTGTCTTTAGGTTGGACAGGAATTTCATGTTTTAGTGAGAAGATGATCATTGCCCGCTTATTGGAAGCCAGAAGTGGATTGAAAAAGTTCAATGTGCTGTGTGTAGAGCAGGGTTTCGGAATAAGTAAAAATACAAAAATAAAAATAAATAAAAATAAACGTAAAATTCTTAGTCCGCCCTCTGTACTGATGTACTATAGGTAGGTTTATAACTTTCAACGGGGCGCACACACACGCATAAAAATGTTACGGGATCATAATAATTTTCGTGAAAGGAGAGAGAGAGAGAGAGAGAAATATTTTCGACTGCACATCACGATAGTATTTACTGCACATAGAAGGCAATCCACTTGCAACCTTTTCACTTATTTTTAGCCGAGGAAACTTTCTTACATCTCCAAAAAGATCCCCAAATTCCCCGGAATCCAAGTAGATATAAACGCTGTGCTGGAGCTGATACCATTACTTAGCAATCGATAGACTTAATTTGATTTTCGGAAGACAATCCATGTAACAGGGTCGTTCTTACTTTCCGAGAGAATTTTCCGAAAGAAAGGTAAACATCACGAAACTTATTTCAGCAGCAGCTTGTTTACAATTAGTGCTATTAGAGTAAAGAATGCCTTTTCTTGAAACGTCTTTTATTTTTCTTTGACTCGGTTTCTCAGACTTCATAAACTTGTACGGACATAAATGGAAAGAAATTTATCGATGACAAATACGTCGAAACGCAAGGCAGTAAAACTTCTTATGATTTGTTGATGTTAGAGCGAATTAAAGTGAAGAGAAGAAGACCGACGCAAATTAAACATCAGAACTTCGAAATTTGTTATCAGAAAATCTTGAAATACTTCGAAGAAAAAAGAAAGAAAATCTGAGTAAGGGAAGACTGTCGATTGCTGTTTCTTTTATTTCTAACCGGAAGATAACAAACTCGAACTTAACAGCGAGAGATGATGATGACATGAAAGTGGGAAGATATACGAAGGTTGAACAATAATAAAAGACAGAAGGAATGGAAGATAGAAAAAGAGGAAATAGATAAATAAAAGAGCTGAAGAGTGAAAAAGAGGAAATGAAAAGAGAATATTATATTACATGATACACGAAATTAAGCAGCAAACAAAGAAAAAAGTGAAAAGAGTTAAAGAAATAATAATTAGATTAATTATTAGCTGTTACTTCATTTCTCTCCAATCCAGTTATATTTGCCTACTACTCATGTTATATGGATTGATGTTACAAGTGGTCACACCAGTTACGGGTGACTTCTTCCATATTATTCTGCTTTTCGTGTTAATTTTTTATGTAAATCCCATTCACAGGTTTTAAACTTATAGCACAGTAAAAATGTGAGTGTAGTAAGGATTAGGTAATCCGAAAACCGTACTCAATTGCACAATTAGCCAATTCAGACATCCGGTAAGAAAAGTGATGTATCACGCCGTGCGTTGAAAATCATCTACTACCTAAATACGGATGCGATTCACAAGCCTATTAAATCTTTTTATTTCCCTCTTCTCTTCCCTGTATTATCTAATCTTAACCAATAAATTTCTTTTTATTAAAAAAAATAAAGAAAAATAAATAGAACCACTCCTTGGACAGAACATGAATTTAGATCGATGGAGCCAGTGAGGAATTATTATATATTTTCTTATTTATATTTAAATAAAATCAAAAGCAGATAACAGATAATGCTGTCCCACAAGTTTAAATTCTGATAATAAATAATCGAGATCATCTTTCTTTCTATGCAGTTCATGTATTGAGTTGTCAGGATACGTTATTGCTTGTGTAACCAATTAATAACTTTTGATCTGTAATAAAACAGTAAGATACATATTTTATGGTCTAAAAGATCTTCGGCATACCAACACTCAGTTTGAGACAAACAAAGGGAAATAAATGAGTGACGAAAAGGCAAAATAATACCAGATGGTTCAACATGTTTTAAAGACTACACACAGTCTAACTATAAAACAATCATTTCAGCAATGTATTATTATTATTTATTTATTCACATAATTGATACAGTCAAATCAAGATATCACTTAAACAACAATATGACTGGTGATACAGGACAATTCATATTCTACCCAAGAATCTAAGAAGAGTGTCTCAGGTAGCGTCGTAAAATATGGACTGTTCCAAGTGGTGCTGTTTAAGTGATGTGTGTTTCGTTGATGTTTAATTGCTGTAATTATTATTATTATTATTAGTAGTAGTAGTATTTCAGTTGACCCTCGGGATACTTAATGAAATAATACAAGTGAATTAATTCTTCATTAATATTTTAGACGGAGTTCCAGATTTTGAGGGGGGAGCACCAAGAGGACACCAACATTTCAGCTTTGTTCTGGCTAATTCCACTCTGGCAGTAACTGAAACATGTAAGTTATCTTCCTGCATTGAATAGGATGGCCTACGCTTTCTTCTCTCTCTCTCTCTCTCTCTCTCTCTCTCTCTCTCTCTCTCTCTCTCTCTCTCTCTCTCTCTCTCTCTATTGAAAGTTCTAATTATATACAAGTATTAACACCAGATTTCGTGTTAATCAGTTTAATCAATATATTTCTTTAACGTCAACAGGACACATATCACTGTCATTTCAAAATGTTATGTATTTTATTAGTTACTTAATCATTAATTAAGTGATTACCTTACTAACGTTCTAAACCACAAAATAATTAACAACAATATTACCTGCTATTTAAACGTCAGGAGACAAATATACTGGAATAATCCTTTTTATTCCGATATTATTAAAATATAAAACTTAATTACATCAATGATTCTATATTGACTAATAAACAACACAGCGACACACATGTTTATTTATAAAATTTTACTGTTTTGGTATTTTCTACATTTTATTTTACTTTTTATTTTTTTAATCAATCCCCTGCTAATGACATTTATCTCTTTCTTTCTTACACCTATTCAGTTTGTCTATATCATTACAAAAATCAGGAGAACACAATAAATTCATTGCACAGATGGTGTCATTAAGATGAGATTAAGATTTTCTTCTGAATTGTGTGGAAGTGGGTAGATTACGGTTTTCCTGATTAGGGAATTATGAAGCTTTTTGCTTTTAAACTGTGATATTCCAGAATTTTTGACTACCTGGAAGAAGTATTAGCAGATTAGTAGATACGAAGATACACACGTTTGAATATGAATAGTCTCGATACGGACAATTTAATCCAAAGCCTGGGCAAAAAACTTGCTTTTGAGCTACTTAAAAAGATTTCATGAGAAATGGCCTGGTTTATAAAGCTATAATCCATGACAAGTAGTGAAGGAGAAGACATAAGACCAGAGAAGGAAAAGATTGATTTGGTGGTTTCCCCACCCACAACAGAGTTTAAGGAGGCACACGCGCGCAAGAAGCGCAGAACAGAAGAAACACACAAGGATGACAGAATGAATGAGAACATCCCTAGATGACCCTTCTAACTCTCCTAAAGAGAAGGTGCCTCCGATAGTCCTACAGGAGAAGAACAAGGGCACGACCGGGTAGCAATCACGAGAGAGAGGAAAAGATAACATACGCATGGGCGAAGAATGTCGATGAGGGCATTAAAATTCAACCCGCCACAGTGAGTGATTTTATTCACCTAACTAAAACTATTCATGCCCTGAGGGAGAATGTATGATATTGGAAATTCATTTGAAGAAATTTGAAGGTGGTGCTCCGAGAAGTGACAGAAGATATCAGCGCTGAGGAGATAGCAGGAGATCTCTGCTACCACGGACTACCACCAGTAAAGGTCAGCAGAATGTTACGTGCTGACAAGAGCCCGATGTTCCTAGTTCTCGTGGAGATTCAAAACTCCTATAAAAATATATATGATCACACTTATAATTTTGCTCGTAATTTTTTTCTTCCCTTGATTCCCACCTATCAGACAAAGGGGAATATAAAAAGCTGTTAGCTTCACCCCTTGAACCAGTACCGTTATCCGTTATTATTGCGCAGAGTTGACCATAAATGTTAATAATTTTTAAATGTTTCTAGCCATATACCATTGGGAGGTGTTCCTAATAAATTGACCACTCAATGTCGATTTCTACAAATGGAATTTTACTGTTCATTTCTCTGTTCCGTTCTAGCAGTCTTTTATGGTCATTTTTAAGGATGTATTGGACACGGTTTCTAATTAATTCTTCTATTAAGATATTAGTAATTCCTATGAGACTGCGCAAGTTGGTATATTAAATGATTAATCACGAAAGTAAATCCTAAGACTATTGTTATCTTCTTAATCGCAGAAATAATTTCATTTATCGCATAGTAGTCCATTTTCGGTGACAATTTCTCTATCATGAATCTCCGTAATGTTTAATTCATCGGTGTTTATATCTTTCAGGTCACCGTTTAATGATAAGGTATGGTAACTGAAGATAACAGGTTAATGGATACAGCAGAAAGTTGCTGTATCTCTACGTCTGGTGTTGCAATGTAATCGCTGTTGAGTGCGTATCTTCGGAACGAGGGCAAACGAGCAGTGGTAACGTTTTGCTGATACGGCAGTTGTTTCCCTTCGCTCCACACTTTCCCGTGTGAACTCTCCAAATGTGGCATTACAGTTCGATTTATGTCAGGTTATAGTTAATACTGGCAATTTTCAACTAAATTTTGGATACTTGACAGTATTATCTTCTTTCTTCCACTGCCATATAATGTTTGTGACAGTTGATGTCAGATGCCCCATCTAACTGCACTGTATTGTGCTTTATATACTAATTGAATCGGGTGATAATGAGGAAGGATAGTTATGAGAAGCTAATTAGTGGACCTTATAATCAACTCAAAACGTGGACATATAATAATAATAAATAAATACATAAAATCCGTTAACTCCTTTTGTTCCCGAAAGGGAGTAGTCCAGGCCATTTAGTTCAAAGCACCTGTTTAAAGACCCTTGGGTAGCCCACTAGTCTTTCTTCAAACAGTAATAACAATGAAAATAATAAAAGACAGTACTATAATGAAACTTGAACAGTTGAAGAACGTTGCCATGCGTTTAATGCATACATAAAGAAAAATAAAATAAAATAGAAATTAATATTAATTATTTTGATGGCGAACCTCTGAATCTAGTAATAGAGTATGTGTGCCACTGGAGGAAGAGATAAAATAGTAGTAAAGTTAAACAGAAATAAAATAACCTGAAAAACAGAGCCTCACAGAGTGGTGCTTGATTGGATAGTTTTAACAAAAACAAAACAAAACGGTGGGATAAGAAAAATATCGTGTTTGTTTCAATGGCGCCGCTCCTTACGACTGATTACTATCTTGGGATGGGAGAAACAACAAAGAAATCTTGCAAAAAAATAAACTCTTATTATCTTTTCTTTGAAACTCAGAATTTCCGTTGAGAAGGGTGTAGGAGTTGTAACTGAGGTGTGCTTATGTCTTTTAAAGCATAAACTCACCTCAGTTACGAAGTCCGCCATCCTTTGTGAACTGTGGAAGTGGTCTCGAGGGTTGAATGATTTTTGAGTTGCGAAAAATGTTTTATATTTTATATATATTTTGTATTTCATATTTTATATTTATATACAGTATTTATATTTATTATATATATTTATTTATTTTTTGTATTTATTACAAAGATTCTGGTTTGCAAACCAATCAAATTAAGTCCTTAAAAGGACTGGCTAGATGGGCGAAGCAAAAATACTTTTCATATTCCCAGTTATCTGAAGAGGACAGTGTAAGGATAGGGTGTTATTGAGCTATACAAAGCTCTGATCATGGCAGGAGGATAACAGCAATAGCGGAGCCTCAGTTAGAACTTCATAGGCTACAGCATTGCCATCCATTACCCTCCCTGGATACCCATTTTAGTCGCCTCCTACGACATGCATGAGTTACATTGGTGCAATTCTTATCCCGGCAACCACACGGGGACGAATCAAATTAATTTCATCTCTTGGGCATGCCACTGTTTTTAATTTAAATCAAAAATTGGTGCACCAAAAATGATAAATACTTGAAATTATTTAAAGGAGATTGCAAATCTTTTAATTTACTTTTAAAATAACATTTATTTGCACTAATTAAATTGCAGTTCGCTTATAGTAACTGTAAAATTAATGGTTTACAGATTAATTAAATAGTGTATGTGAACTACAGCCAGTTATGCAGTTTAGAAACGTCGATTTTTATTACATAATTCTAACCTAAAAATGAAATGCGTCTAAACATCGTAAATATACCAATCTTGTTGAGTAAAGAGGTATATTTTATAATTAATTTTCATATTTTATTCTTCTTGCAATATATTATAATCCTTTTATATTATTTTATAATTATTTGTGATTTTGTAATTAAATTATTTACAATTTGTAGTGATTTATAATCATTTATAGTAGATAATTTCATAATTATTTGTACATTGCTCCCCCCATTAGCTGGTAATTAACACAAGCAGTTTATAGATTTCGTCCAGCTTGCATTATAATTATTTGCAATATTTTATAATTATTTGTAATGAATTAATTATATAATTATATAAATATAATTATTTGTATTTTTCTCTCTTTACTGACCTAGAATCTTCCAATCAGTCTTAACTGTTAATTCACATTTAACTTAATGATTGCATAGTTAACTTTATCTGCTATTCAACTACGGAGATAACTGAGTGAAAGGGATGAACTCTGCAGTCTTTATCCCAACCTCAGTGGTATTGGGTTTCTCATTGGACTGTGGAACTCGCTGAGTAGACACATTTAATTATGAAAGACTCTGAATGAATATATAAAATGAAGATGGTGATATTTTGATTGAATAAGGAAATATATCAGTTCCTAGATAGGAATAAGGGGAATTTAGTGACTAGTTGTAAGTTTTTAAGCTAGGTTAAGGAAAGAAACTTGCAATTAATTGGGGAAAGAAGGATTTAACTCAAAGTTATTCAGAGAAAATCCTAGTAGCCTGGCCCAGGCTGGCGCTTGTCCTGACATTAGTGACAGCACGAATAACGCAGGTCTGTAGAATTAATAATAGTGGCAAGTATGGCTAGTAGTCATACTGTGGTAATTAGATGAACTGAACGACTTTAGGTTCATGTACCATACGTAATTAAGGACTGAACGCCTTTAGGTCCTTAATGCGAGTCAGGGACACATTGCCAAGAGAGTCTGAACTGATTTTATAATAGGTGAAGTCGGGGTGATGAACCTCAAGGTTGATGCAATTGTATACTATAAGAGAGTACTAATGTGAGTGATGAAACTCAATGTTGATGCAGGTGTATTTTATAGGAGACTAAGAGAGTCCGACCTGAAGATTATAGGTTAGTTTTACCCTAGTCGTTGCCATAGTAATCCTGCTCAGTACGAGAGGTACCGCAGGTTCGGACACTTGGTACATGTGCTTGGTCGAGTGACCAGTGGTGCGAAGCTACCATCCGTGGAATTAATGACTGAACGCCTCTAAGTCAGAATCCCGTCTAGCCACTGCAACGATACCGTTCGTGCCTCGCACGTTAAAAGGCAGCGCTAGCAGGAGTTGCATTCGTACCTTCACGGTGCGATCGCTCTGGCGATGAGGCCACTAGAATGGAATCATCAAGGCAGCCGTTGAGACTATGCCACAGCTGCTTCCTACGCCATATAGTCTCAACGGCTGCCTCATCGACAGAGCGATCGCACCGTGACGGTACGAAAGTAATTCCGGCTAGCGTTGCCTTTTGACGTGCGAGGCACGAACGGTATCGTTGCAGCGGCTAGACGGGATTATGACTTAGAGGCGTTCAGTCATAATCCCACGGATGGTTGCTTCGCACCGCTGGTCACTCGACCAAGCACATGTACCAAGTGTTCGAACCAGCGGTTCCTCTCGTACTGAGCAGGATTACTATCGCAACGACTAGTAGTCATCGGTAGGTTAAACACTCCTTATAGTCCTTATAAGGACTGGTTTAAAAGGGCGAAGCAAGAATGCTTTTCATCTTCACCGTTATCTGTAGAGGAAAGTGTAGGGATAAGGTGTTATTGAGCTATTAAAGCTCTGATCATGGCAGGAGGGTAACAGCAATAGCCGAGCCTCAGTTAGAACTTCATTGGCTACAGCATTACCATCCATTACCCTCCAAAAGTATTAATCACTGCATCTCACGATCGATTCATCCACCTGGTTAAACACTGGATAAGATCTAATAAGATAACCAGAAAATGTTATGTACATGACAACAACAACAACAACAACGTTACTGGCTTGCTGGGTGAAGCATAAAATGCTTTTTGTTTTCCCCTTTGCCTGTGTCGAGAAGCTTGATGGGGGGGGGGGGGGGGTTGTGAGCCTTATGCTCGCATTTTGTGATCTGTGGAGTTATCTCTGTTCTGCTGAGAGCAGGATTGCCTTGGGTCTTTTATGTTTGTGATAGTCATCTTCACTATAACTGGAAGCTTGTCTGATTAGTGGTTTGTGATGAGCGTGTGCCTTGCTGAAGAACTTTTCCGCATGGTCATGAAGGAGAGAATGGATGTCTGGGGTTCCGGTTTCTCTGTGGATCTGCGTGTTTCTGACGAACCATGGGGCGTCTAAGATCATCCGCTGGCATTTGTTTTGTATCCTCTGTAGTTTCAGGACGTTAGATTTGGATGTGTGACTCCATGCTGGGGATTATGCTCACAAAATGCGAGCATAAGGCTCACAAAATGTGAGCCTTATGCTCGCATTTTGTGATCTGTGGAGCTGAGAGCAGGATTGCCTTGGGTCTTTTATGTTTGTGATAGTCATCTTCACTATAACTGGAAGCTTGTCTGATTAGTGGTTTGTGATGAGCGTGTGCCTTCCTGAAGAACTTTTCCGCATGGTCATGAAGGAGAGAATGGATGTCTGGGGTTCCGGTTTCTCTGTGGATCTGCGTGTTTCTGACGAACCATGGGGCGTCTAAGATCATCCGCTGGCATTTGTTTTGTATCCTCTGTAGTTTCAGGACGTTAGATTTGGATGTGTGACTCCATGCTGGGGATGCATATGTGATTACTGGTTGTATTACCATCTGATATAGTAACAGCTTGTTGCGTGTATCCAATTTGCTGTTGCGGTTGATCAGGTAATAATGTTGGGCTATGATTCTGGATAACGTAGTGCCTATGAGCTTGATGTGGCTATTGAAATTTAGCTTTTTGTCTAGCTGTACTCCAAGGTATTTGGTTTCTGTCTGCCATGGTATCTTTTTTCCGAGGAGTTGAATGTCATCTTGGATGAAGGCTTTGCGCCTGGTGAATAGTATAGCTGAGCTTTTGACGGGGTTTACTTGTATCCTCCAGTCCGAAAACCATTTCTCTAGTTTTGTGATGGTGTCCTGGAGACGACTGATCGCCAGGTGTGGGCGAAGAGATCTTGTCATTATTGCTGTGTCATCAGCATATAAGGCTGTGATGGTAGTCCTCAGGTTCTGTAGAATGTCAGCCACGTAGATTGTGAAAAGTAAAGGAACCAACAGGGATCCTTGTGGTACTCCTGCCAGGATTTGGCACCTAGTTGAGATAGTGCCATTTATTTTTATCTGCATGGATCTGTCAGTGAGGTATGATTTTATTAGACGGTTAAGGTTTGTTGGAATGTTGGTCTAAATGAGTCTGTAGAGTAATCCTTGTCAAAGGCCTTGGCAATATCCAGAAAGACTGCAGCTGTGTGAAGGTTTTAGTTGTATCCTTGAATGATATGCTTCACTAGTCAGTGTATTTGTTGCACTGTGTACACGGCGGAAGCCAAATTGTTCGTTTGAAATTATTCCTAATTGGTCTAATTTTTCTTGTAGTCTTGAGAGGATGATTTTTTCAGCAATCTTTCCTAGGTTGGAAAGCAGGCTTATTGGACGGTAGCTTTGCTGGAGTTGTGGATTGTTTCCTGGCTCTTTTATTGATATGATGTCGGCTGTTTTCCATGTAGTGGGGAAGTGTTGTATCCTCAGTATTGCATTATTTATGTTAACCAGGTGCACATTCGAGGAAGTAGTTTGATGATTCTGTTTGTAATCCCATCTGGACCTGGAGCTTTTTTGTTGTTTAGATGTTTTATGATGTTGGTTATTTTCATTGGAGTAGTGCTGTCTGAGGTCTGTCTTAAGGTACGCTTGACTTGATGGTGGACTTTATATATGTGGGTGATGTTTATGTTGTCATATGATGGGCTGCATTGTTTTTCTAGGGTTTTCTGCTATTGCGTTTGGTTTTTTATTATCAGTGTGCGCCTTTCCATGAGCAGTTTGTATGGGGGGTAGAGGGTTGTGCTGAAGGTGATGCTGAACCATGCCGTGTGGTTGGCGTTCAAGTCTCCAGCTGTGATGGTGGGGTCTGTGGTGCTGAGGACGGCATCCAGGTCTGCTCTCAGTAGAGGGTTACTTGGTGAATTGTAGGCAGATATATCTTGAGGCTTCCAGCATTGTTTGTGTGGACTTGTATTCCTGTAGTCTCCAGGTTGGATATGGCATTGTGGTGGAGGTACGGGTTGATGTAGATGGCAGTGCCTCCCCTCTGGTGCTGAGTCTATCTGTTCGGTACGTTGTGTATCCTCTCACTTTTGGGTTGTTGGCAGGTCTTAGGTGGGTCTCGTTGATCAGCATTATGTCCGGATTGTGTCTTTGTGCGAATTCCTGTAGTTCTAGTGTCTTGTTGGTGAGGCCTTTGGCATTCCAGGCTGCAATTAGAAGCGAGTTCGGTTTTACTTTTGTTTTAATCATTGTTAAGTGCTGTTAGTATGGAATGGGTTCCTTGCAGGAATCTCTTTGTGGAAGATGGAGTTGGGTTTGTTCTGCTGAATTCCTGCAGCATGGTGACTAGCGAGGCAGTCAGTATTGCTGTGAAGTTGGAGCCAATTTGACTGCTCTGCATTGTGCCCTTGGGGGGGGGGGGTTCTTCTGAATAGGTCTTGGTTGGAGGTTGAGTCCCTTCCTGACTTTTGTGGATAGGGTTTTGTTGGTTTGATGACTGTGCAGCTGAGATGCTTTGAGTGGTACAGATTGGGGGAGGTTGGACGGGTCTTGTAGTTCCGTGATTCTGGGGTGGTGGTTGCATCCTTTGTGGTTTTCTGGGTGGGGACCTCCACAGTTGGCTGGTGTGGTTCTTGGTTTTGTGGATGTAATGGTTTGATGTTTCTCACCACACTTCAGGCATCTGAACTCGGCTTTACATAGTCTTTGGGCATGGCCAAACTTTTGGCAACGATGGCATTGCCCTGCTGATGCCCTTTTCCTAAGTGGTTCTGTTGTTATCTTAATATCTAAAGACGAATTTACGACATAAACGCAGTTATGTCGTAAATTCGTCTTCGCATGTTCTGGATCTCAACTAATACTAATGGCATCGGTCGTTTATCACCATGATCTCTTCGGTGGTAATGCCTGCAGTGACACCTCGCAGTACAACCTTGAGATTTCTTTCGCTGCTTAGTGCGAAGGTGTGGTACTGTAGTCTGTTGTTATCCATCATTTTTGTTATCCCTGTGCAGTCTGTGACTGTTGTTGGTTGAATTTTTACTCCGTACAGGAGTAGTCAATGTTATGTTCTCTCAGGTTTCGTGCAACTGTGGTCCAATTTTCTTTTTCACGGAGAATTACCGGGGGGACCTTTTTTTTTTCCGGCACTGTTTGTGAGGGGGTTTCGTTTTCCATATGATCATCCTCGGTTCTGCGTCTTTTATTCGCGTGTTCTTCTATGAAGTCTGTCTGACTGTGGTTCTCAGGTAGGGAGATGGTCGTGTTGTTTATTTCTTCAACTTCGTCCTCGATATCTTCGGGTTCATCTGTTGAGTGTACATGTTTAGGAAACCTGCCTATTCCGTATCGAATTTTTTAAGTAATAATGTAAATAGTTTTAGTGCTTGATCTTTGTTTAGATGCTGTAGATGATCATTAAATCTAGTAGGTGGTGATTAGGGAAATGCGTATGAGCGCAAGTAGAAATCCCGCAGGTCTTGAGACCTGCCAGCAGAAATTCTGTAGAGGATATCGCAGATGCACAGGACTGCCAGCAATATCGAACGATTAGCTAAGTGCGCGAAGCAATAGCAAATTAAATTTCACAAATCGAATGATATTTTTAGATTTTCGAATATATATATATAGAGAGAGGTAAGCGTTCTTCGTTTTGTGAAACTTATGTACATGAAAGAAAAATAAAGGGGCGAAGCAAGAATGCTTTTCATCTTCCCCGTTCTCTGTAGAGGACAGTGTAGGGATAAGATGTCTTTGAGCTATTTAAGCTCTGATCATGGCAGGAGGGTAACAGCAATAGTCGAGCCTCAGTTAGAACTTCATTAGCTACAGCATTGTTGCCATCCATTACCCTCCAAGGGTATTAATCACCGCATCTCATGGTCGATTAGTTATTCCATCATCCACCCGTCTCTCATTATTTATATTTATGTACATGAAGTTCTTAAAAGAACTGGGCGATGGACTGAGTCCTTGACTCTTTATCCCGTCATCTGAATGAGAATAATCTGCGTGGATGGGGTGTTATTGAGATATAAAGCTCTAGTCATGGCTGGGTAACGGCAATAGCCGATCCTCAGTTAAAACTTCATTGGCTACAGCATTGCCATTTGTTACCCTGGAAGTCCTAGAAAGGACTTTTCCACTTCTATGTATATGTATATATATATATATATATATATATATATATATATATATATATATATATATGTACATGATAAAAAATTTTTTCTCACTCCAATATCCTATATGTACGGTGTTTTTATTAAATAATTTAAGATTATCGAATTATTTATTTATTTTTTTAAATATATACATTTTATAAATAATTATTATAATTACAATGAAATTATATAGCCTGTATATATAAATATTGGAATTCAAATATTTAATATTCATGTCATTATTGTTGTCATTTGTTGTTATGTCAAATTTATTATTTTCTGAAAAGATGTGGAAATTATTATGTCATAATTGCTCTAAAATATTAAATAAAATTGAACATTTCGCATTATCAGTCTTAAACATCGCAAACATGAGGAACAACTTGTGGAACGAAATTTCAATCCGATAATTATCTTTCGTTCCCTACAAGGGAATTGTTACATTATAACCCAGACGAAGGTTTCCTTGAGAAATCCTATTGCTAAACCACCTTCCAGATGTTGTTCATAAGCGAGTTCAAAATTTATCCTTCACCTTTGAAAACGTACGTCCCTTAGACGCTTTGAATCCATCGCTTCATCCGTCGCTGAATTTAAAATACGTTTTTGAACATGAGTAAGAATTTAGTATGTCTGATTTGTCCATTTTTTTCACTGGTATGCACACCAAACTGATATTTAAGATCTTTACTAACTTACCCACAAATGCGTTTCCATTTTGGAGACAGCATGGCTATCCATTTCTGTGACAAAACTAGACAAAATCAATTAAAGAAAAACCAAAAAAGTATATATTATAAATGCGATTACCGTAAGTGAATAATATAAGCCGAAAACATTTTTTTTATTATTAATGTTGATCCCATTGACACGAGAGGTTGGTTGATCAACTTATAGTACATTAGTACCGTATATGGGTTGTGGGTTGGGAAAGGAGAAACTTGTTTACATTTGACTTAAATGCCTGTATTTTGTATTCCTTGGGAAACACATCGGGGAGAAGGCTGTTCCACAATACAGCCGTAACAGAACGAAGGAGGAGAAAAGAAACTTGTTCTGTGGGTTTCAAGGTGCACTACGATCTTATTACTACGTATCGTTGGTTTTAGGTTCAAACTATGATTATAATAAATGAAGTCATTATATAAGAATGCTAATTACAATTCCATGCAGTTTCATATTTGGTTCAATAGAAGGCCCATATGATATCTTTCGACAATACAAGTTACAATGAAATTATCCCTCATATATGATGATGATTAAAACTCCTCCTATGGAAAACTCCTCGACACAGGGTTACTTACTCCTCAAATCTCTGACTCTATTTACAACTGTTAAAGTAGAAAATCACTCCTTGCTTTTTTGTATATCAAAATCTTGAAATAAAATTAAAAAAAAAATAGCCCTAAAATAAAAATTAAATCAAATCCTAAGATACTTTCAACCGATCTTTGTGTCTTTAGATGCAGTTTTCTCATTGTACAATTATTATTCAACATAGTCAATTTGGTGAGTGTGCACAATTAATTGGTTTACATTAGTTTATCAGCAATCCAACGACTTGGCGAGAATCACAAATAATACAGATGCAAATTTGTTTCGGATGCTAAAGTACAACGCAAATAATGATTTTTCAGAATGTTGCGTGTTATCAGAAAGCCTTAAATGTTTCATAATAATGTATGTGATAATCAGCTTTATCAGGTAATCTCAATATTACTTCATGCACGGAAATTACAACAAGAATTCAGCACAGATTTCGGTAAATATTTACAAATACTACATTTACATGAGTGATAAATTATTTAAAATAATCAGTGTTTGTTACGTTACTTGATTTATCGCAGCAGAAGATTTAATCTTCCAACCTACGTTTGTCTAAAAAGTACGAGTCTACCATGCCATTGATCACAGTATATTTTACACATTCTTAAATAAATTAAAAAAAAATTTTGGAAAATTAGATTTGTGGTACGCTTCAGTACAAATAATAATAAGGAAGACTTTTAAAAATATTTTCGCAGATGACGTTTTCCTCCAAACCCAATGATTCATTAACATGGGGTTTTAAAGAATTGAGTTGGATAATCAGTGCCCTGAGATTTCAGAACGTCTAATCAGCTATTGGAATAGGGCTTGTCATTTCATCCTTACTGGACAGAGTAAAAAATAAACAAAAAATGTGATGCACTGGATTATTTGACAACGTACATTGAGTACAAAGCAGAAGAAATGGTATTTTGAATGGTTCATTGGTAATCGAAAGGGAAGGCCCAATAGTTTTACTTTTCGACAGTACAACTTTAAAGAAGTTATTTCGTGGATCTCTGATGGAAAGTATATTAGATTGAATATGATGGTAACGACATAGCGGAATAATTCCAAGATCGCGATTTGCAAACGATTTGAGTGAAATTTTCCACTTTTGTATCGTAGCAAAAATTCATTACTGCACATTCATTCCATGGCCTCCCAATTCAAATTCCCTTTAATGCGTCCAAATAGCAATCACAATTTTTGGGTCTCTTTCGAAACCAGTAACTTTCGTCAAATTCTGTTTCTACTATCTCGGACTCTCGGATGGTTCTACTCTCTCTTTATCCACTAAAAATGGCCAGTAGTCAGATTCTTGCTTTTCTTCCAATTGTTGTATTTAAGTAATCTTGATAAATGTCCTCATGTCATTCTCCATTCCAAAACACGACACTCAGTGGCTCCATTTTGTGTCTTAAAGAGGTAAGAAAAATCTTGTCCAAATTGAATACAAAAAGATTCCCTGATTATATTTCTTTAATTGTACTGGAAGTGTGACTGTAAAGTTGACATGCATTTTGTATCAGCTCTTTTTACTCCCTTGATATTTAACTGCAGCTTGAAAGTTAAAGTAAATCATATTTAACCTGTTCTTAAGAAGAAGAGTGGAGAAATGGAGAAATCGGTGAAGCGACAGCTTCTATCCACTCCAACCCCCCACCTCGAAGAATGCATTATCTTCAATAAGAAGTTAGTTACTGCCTATCAACTGGGAATTTGCGCTTATGTTACTGATTTGTGGACAAATAGACGGAAACGTTTTGGAGAATCCCAAGAAGCTTCTATTAAAATCTCTAAGACATTTAGTATCGTACAAATAATTATTAATTATGTAAACTCCTATCATAATTGTGTTGTCATCCTTCTTTTTCTTTCTAGTGGCATATTACATGTGAAGATCTTTGATATATCAAGCTTTGTAACTCTTTCTGGCATTCGAGGTTCTGTTCTTTCACTTACTCTCTTTTCCTCTACATATCAACCATTTTCTTCAATTGAATGAATATCCAATCCACTCTTTGACTGATGCAATACACCGCATGCTTCTTTCCATGATGTTAGAAAGCATCCATGAAAGTAGATTATCTCCACGAACAACCATCAACTCTTTCTTCAAATTACTCATCAGTCCAAACATTACATATTTCTTATACAATTTATATGGTGCCTAAAATCGCCCTAAAAATAACTGACTCTTGCCATTTGTATTGATTTGTATTTACTCTCACTACTGTGTTTCTTTCTAAGCGTCTCCCTCTTGTATATCTCTGTCAACTAACGCTTATCCTCAGCACTGATGTACTTTAGAGTGAATAATCCCTTGTGTGTGTGTGGGTTATGATTAAAAAGGATTAAACACTCATATGTAAACATACATTCTGATGTACAGATTTAGGTTTTAATATTCTCTGTGAATACCCTATAGTATCGATTAAGATTATGAATATTATCGTGAATCAACGCTGTGATAATAAGAAAATAAAAGATAGTATGGGGAAACGTGTAACCTGCACAGAAAGGTGTTTTTGGAACCAAGTTGTAGACATGGTTTGTTTGCAGTTATTGTCATCGAACTCAAACCAAATTCAGGACACAAGAAACAATCTGATTCCTGATAAGATTTAGCACTTGCAGATAAGTGGGATTTACTGCTCTGTAAAAATATAATTTAATGTCAGAAGAACGTTTTCAGTCGGCACAACTCACTACTTATTAGGAACTTCTAACAAGGTTAAAAAAATGCCACACGAAACCAATAATACCCCACATGGGATGTTGAATCAAGAAAGAAATTGTAATAGATCGGTGGATGTTTGAAAATTAAGAGTTGTTGCAAGGAAACTGTCAAGGGGTCTTACGGGTTTTCTGGAAGTCGTAGCGGAAAATGAAGTATTTCCTTAAAAGTAAAGGAATACTGCGTGATCGGCGCCTTTGGATCCATTTGTCAGATGAAGAAAAAAAAAACAACGGAAGCACAACTGATATTAAATAGCTGCAGTTTAAGTTCCAATGTAGCCAACATTTGGCCTTCATCAGGTGACCGATGCACTGACTGATCTAGCTTAATGACAATGTATGACTGTCTTCCATAGAGAGAAAGACAGACAGAGAGAGAGAGAGAGAGAAGGAGAGAGACAGAGAGAGAAAAAGAGAGAGGGAAAGAGAGAGACAGAGAGAGGGAAAGAGAGAGACAGAGAGAGACAGAGAGAGAGAAAGAGAGAGAAAGAGAGAGACAGAGAGAAAGAGAGAGACAGAGAGAGAGAGACAGAAAGAGAAAGAGAGAAGGAGAGAGACAGAGAGAGAGAAAGAGAGAGAGAGAGAGAAGGAGAGAGACAGAGAGAAGGAGAAAGACAGAGAGAAGGAGAGACACAGAGAGAGAGACAGAAAGAGAAAGAGAGAAGGAGAGAGACAGAGAGAGAGAGAGAGAGAGAGAGAGAAGGAGAGAGACAGAGAGAAGGAGAGAGACAGAGAGAGAAGGAGAGAGACAGAGAGAAGGAGAGAGACAGAGAGAGAGAGAGAGAGACAGAGAGAAGGAGAGAGACAGAGAGAGAAGGAGAGAGACAGAGAGAAGGAGAGAGACAGAGAGAGAGAGACAGAGAGAAGGAGAGAGAGAGTGAGAGAGAGGATTTTCTTATTTATATTCAATCTTATTAATATTTATTAAACTTTTATATTTATTTTTAATTTGTCGGACAGATATCGAGAAACATATCGAAAACAATGAATCGAAAGACAGTTTATCAGATGACGATTCATCGAACAAAATTATCCTGAAAAAGCAATTCACCGAAACCCGCAGGTTAAATGATACAGCAACTGATCAGAACTCATTTCATCGAAATTCCATAATTCATCGAAAAATCACAAAATAAACAAACCGCAAATCATGGAAGAAAGCAATTCATCGAAAAATGGACTTGAACTCTTTACGTTTCTAGTTGCAAAGACTTTGTTATCTTTACCAACTGCATTCTCAATGTATGCGTATGGTTTGTGCACACCGAAGCAAAAGAAAGAAAGAAATGATAAATGAATGATCAACATTTACAATTAGTATCTTTCGTTGCTAGCAACTGAAAATAATTTATTAACTTCACGATTTATCTCGTGATACAATTCTCTGCTTTTTTTAAAAAACTTTTTTATGTATGCAAATAAACGCTCTTGAAGAAGTGTACTTGCAGCACAGAAAAGTAGCCCAACAGTACATAATTAATGAAATGGTTTTTGTTTTAGGAGATTTCTCCATGTGGTCTTTATACAGGGATAATTTAGCAGTTTCTCTCTTTCTCATTATCTCTCTTTCTCTCTTTACAACAGAATCAAGAAAAAAGCTTAGAATTAATTTTTAGCTGTTTTTTTTTTTTTTTTTGCTAAAAGTGCTTTAAACGTTTTAAGCTGATTATGAAGTAGTTGAGATATCCTTAACTTCACTGTACCAAAAAGGACCACAAATCGCTTTCTTAAATAAAAGAGTAAATGAAAATTTCATCAATAAATGAAACTAAAATGATTAATATTAGTATGCTTTATGATCAGCAGTTATTCGCAGAGTGGGATTTTCGCAAGAAAATCAAATAAGTGAAGAATATTTTTCGTTCAAGGTGATTAAATTTGGATATTACAGGACACTTCTCATCATCTGACCAATAACAACGGTTAGTATCAAATACGTTAATATATAATGTCGCTCAATAAGTTTATATATCGTGTCAATTATCAGAGGCGTCATCTTCTGTTTCCATGACAACAGTAGCTATCATAAAAGTTTAAATATTACTGGTATTGAAGCGTGAATCCCCAGGCTCACTGCAAGGTGTTACGCATTACAGAATAACATTCTAAAAGAGAACACAATACTTGTAAAAAAATCCTCAATGACCGCTTAATTGTGTTGTCTGCATATCGTGCAATGGTAGATAATTTTAAAGAAAACGTTAAAATAATGATTCGTAACAAAATAAGTGTTTCGATGACTTTTGAAAAGAAATTTCAAAATTGTCTTTGAATTGCTTTATTATAAATGGTATTTTTTCCCCGGCAAATTGAAGTTCAATGAATTTTTATTCGGTTAATTGCCTTTGTGTGTGTGTGTGAATTTACCTTCTGTTCGCTGACCATTCAGCGAACTGTCTACTGTCTTTCAATGAGGCTGCTGTTTTGATAAATATCACGTATGCTTCAAATTTGCATTATAATTTTGATCCAATGTAGTATTATAAACTAATTTTTATAATTCAGTGAAATTAGAGTGCGTTAGTTGTGTTGAAAATTAAAAACAGAAAGGATATGTAAGTGAAACGGTAATTTTGACCAGACTGGTACTAAGTGGAGTACATCGAGACACTCTCACCATCAGGATACGGATTCGACCCAAATGTTTGCGAAGGTTTTTAGGTGGTACATGAATATCATCTCCCGGTTGTGAGACCCATATATATATGGCCAATGTATGTCATGTAATTAGTATGTAATGTAACAGATTTCTTCTTTTCACTGCTAGAAGGAACATTACTCTTACTTTGGATATTATCTTCCATTATTAACAAGGATAATAATAAAATCAAACAATTTATAATTCACAGCGAAATACCAAAATACAAAGACAGTTTTACGACATGGAGCTGTCGAAACAACCGATGCACAGGTTTGTAGACTCAGCTTAAATCATGATATCGCTGCCGGCTATATTTCATCGCGTTCTGGTGTTTCGATGTGAATTATAAACTGTTTATAACTATCATTTTAATTATTATTGTTAATAATGGCAAATAAAATTCAAAGTAGGAAGTTGTTGCTTCTCACGAAAAGAAGAAAACGCGTAAACCTGTTACATTAGATATTAAGATTAACATTATTAAAATTTGTGACGATGTTTTAGCAATCGATAAGGTTGGCCGCAGGCTAGACCTAACTTGCACTACTTTTGTTACTGTGTTTAAAACAAAGATAAAGTTCTTAGTGAAGCCAAAAGTGTCACATTAAAATTGTTACCTTTACGGATAACTGTAGTTAATACTACAGCTATTCATAAATGTGACAATCTTAATGCCGAAATAGAAAAACTTTAATGGTGTACATTGATGACCAAACTGGTTTCCGTGTTCCTTTAAGCCAAGCTAATTCAAAATAATGGTTTCATTTGCAAAAAGTTTTTAATTATTTTCATTTGGGTACTTGACGTTAAAAATACTTTATGTACGTCATTTACACGATGACTAAAACATTATTAGACCATTACATGCATTAAAAAAATCAGCTAATGCCATTTTATTCCTGTGTAGGGAGTAGGCGAGGCCGTTTTGACCTTATCTACGCATTTATTAAAAAAAAAGAAAGAAAGAAAGAGAAAGGTTCATTCACGACAGTAGTCTGGAACCTAACGTGTCTTATGACAGGTTGTGCCTGTTATTTAAATACCACATTTTATTGTATGGAAAACTATGGAAACTGCCAATTTGACTTAAATGCATGTTTAACATTCTAACCTAAGCCTCTTATGTCACGTTTTTTGAAACTCAGGGGCTACCCTGAGTGTCGAGTCTTCAAAATTCGAGTCATCAGAATTCAAGGAGAACCGGGCTACCAGTCCGGAACACGGGTTGGGCGCCGTAGCCCCCCCCCCTAGTATATATATATATATATATATATATATATATATATATATATATATATATATATATACATACAATATGGCACTTGTTACTATGGTTAATAAAAGGGGAAAAACTGATATCGCAATGTTTACATACTTTATTTTAAAATTATACGCTGATTTTGCCTTAATCTTTATGTTCGTTTTGAAAAGCTGCTCAGAACATGAAATTTACAAATACTGTTAAACCAAACGATAATTATATGCATATAAAAATCTCTTACCAATTCTAAAGCTAGCTTTCCATGTTGCGAGAAAACCAATCTCGTTTTTTTCATCTGCTCCAATGTTTCTAAAACAGAAGGAGACGTTTGATCTAAATTCAATACGTCACCAAGAGTTGGGACAGTGAAATGTTGTCTTTTTCACAGTTCTCCTTTTCTTGCTCCAAACGAAATACAAAACGACGGCTAAGCGATATTATTGAGTTTTATTTGCTTATTCCTTTTTTGCACACGTGTTCCATGTTTTCGCTGTGCGCTTCCTTGAAAGTTTGATTAGAATCTCTTACACTACACAATACGCTATTGTTAACACGTGAGGTTTCTTTTCTTCATTCAGGAAGGAAAGCAACTTGCCATGTCTTTTATGTTAAGACATCTGTTATGTCTTTAGAGGCTTCTGTTTACTTACCGCTAAAATGAGTTTTTTTATTTTTATGGGAGTCAAGCATTTTTTATTTATTTTCGTTGTGACCCTAATTTTTAATTTCAAAATTGCGGGTTTCTTATTTTATATTTGAATGCTATTTCAAACAGAATTGTGTAAGTTTTATGTTATTTCGGAAGATGGCGCCACTAGGCATTCGGATGTAATTGGTAATTTAAGTATTTTGAGAAATAAAAAAAAATACACTTTCAATAGTTTCATAGTTTTGTAAATGATAACATATATTCTCTCTTTTTCTTATATTTCTGAATGGAACTGGCTGTCGAATAATTATCGGATTTTAGAATGATAAAACTTATCAATTATGTACATCTGACCCCGTTAATGGACCATAGAGCACAACGCATCTGCCAACTCTGCTGTATATAATTCAGCCTTTTATTACAATGCCATCTAAAATGCAATGCTGGCGAATATCGCCTTCATTAGCGGTAATGCGACCACAATACTATTATTATTTAGATGATACTGTGGCTATTATCAAAGATATTGGTGATCGCATGCACGAACTCCTATTTCTGAAAATAATAAAGCAGAACAATATTATATTAACACTCCATCCGATGTTGTTGAAATTATACTTTGTGATTGCTTAAAAAACTATTTTGCAGATTTTTCTGAACTTTATAATTTAATTTGCACTGACTAGCTCATAGTATCATTATCCAACGCTTTGTCACCTTCTTTCATTCCTGGGTGTTTATTTATTTACTTTTTTTGTCGAATAGTTATATTGCTGCTATTTATTTTAAGAAATAAACAAAAACGTAATAAAAATGAAACAAAGAGCAGAAATACTGCAAATTTATTTCGTGTGGGGTTTCCCCTTTCCCCGTTTAGGAGTGGTTGAGCCCTTCAATTGAGGGATAAAGTATGTATTTTATGAATATAGATCCGTGTGTGTGTGTGTGTGTGTGTGTGTGTGTGTGTGTCCTCTTCTGGGGATACAAAAAAACCCGAATTTCCAGGGTGGCCGGGAATTTAGTCGAACGAGACCAAAGAAAGGTTCCTCACTTCACGGACAGGAATCGAACCCAGTTCATTCCGACCAAAGGGTCGAACGAAGGATCTGCAAATAAAACCGGCGACATGAAATAATTTAGTAGCCAGTTCTTAGCCAATGAAATTAGTCACAGAGCTCCTATGACAGGATATCGTTACTGCCTTATATACAGGTTAACTTTAGACCAGAGCCGATGGCAATTCATTATTATGCAAAATGATAAGTACAGCTCGTTAGAAAACTAAAGGCTTATTATTATTACAGTAGAAAACATATCTGGAAACAGATTTTAGGACATGAGTCCCAGATCATGTGCTAAAATCACATGTGTTTAGTTTTCTTTAGGTTTTCATTTGTTTTATTTTATTTTTACGATGACTGTACGGTTAGCGTTTAAATTTTGTTCTAAAATTGTTACAATGACTAGCGGTAATAGAATAATGACTTTCAGGGAAAATAAAAGGCTTGTTTTAGAAACTATTATTATAAATGAATTTTATAGAAAAATACGTTTCCTTTTTTTTTAATTATTATCCTTCATAATGTGTATGAAATATTGATTAAATGCATAAATTGCTAGTCGTTTCTCTTTTCACAAATGATTCTAATTAATTTCATAACTGAAGCTGCTACTGCCGCTTCAGCTATCAAATTAATTAGAGTCGATTAGTTAACCTCGATTCCTATTCTGTGTAGAAAAATATCAATTTTCTTCGACGTATTCTCACAATCTTAACTTTTTCATAATGAACCGTATGGCCTTCTTGCGAAGGCACTCTGTAATTTAACACACACACACACACACACACACACACACACACACACACACACACACACACACACACACACACACACACACAATCATCATCATCATGCGTATCAAGGATTTAGGCCTAGCTGTTCCGGCCTTAGAAGTCATCGTTGAATCTCTTAAGAGGACGTCCTGGTTTTATTTTTCTTAACGGCTTGTACTTTAAAGCTTGTTTTGGTAATCTTTCTGTTTTCATTCTTTGTGTTCCATCCATTTGTGCTTATATTTTTTTAATATTTTGTATTAGTTTATCCTGCTTTAATTCTTTCATAATTTCTTCGTTTCTTTTGTGATGAAATAGGGTATACTTTGCAGTTTTTCTCATGAACTTCATTTCTGCTGTTATTAATTTTTGTTTCTGTATTGTATACTTTTCGTCTGGTTTGTTTTTTGAACTAGGTTTCATTTAAATATAGAGTTAATTACTCCTGTTATTTTTAAATATTTTGCAATTTTTATGTTTATATCTTTTTCATTTTCATAAGTGATCATACATCCTAGGTAGTTAAATGAATTCACCTCTTCTAAGATCTTGTTATCTATTACTCTTTTAGTTTTTGCTGGATCTTGTCTTTTAAAGGCCATAATTTTTGATTTTTCTGTTGATATTATCATCCATAATCCTTGGCTATCTCATTTAAATTTAAAATACCTTTCTGTAAGTTATCTTCAAAATTTGTAATTATTATTTGGTAATCAGCAAAATGGAGAGTGTTCCAGTTCACAGTAGGAGAACGTTTAATACCTTGTATTAAACTTTTTGATGGAAATTTTTATTCTATTTTATTGTTATTTCATTTAGATAAATATTCAAAGTTTTGCTGAAAGGGGACTTCCTTGTCGGACTCCTTGGGTTATCTCTCGTATATGATAGCTCATGATTTAATCTTATTTGTGTTTGATTATTTTCATATATACGTATGATAGCTTTTAGGATATTATTTGGTATTTGTCTTCTTTTAATATGTTAAATAATATGTTTCTTTTAACTTTGTCAAATGCTTTTTCAAAGTCAATAAATGCAATATGTGTTTCTAAATTATATTCTCTTCTTTTCTCTATTATTAATTTTAGTCAAAAGGCCGGGTCTATACACGATCGTCCTCTTCTAAATCCCTTCTGTACTTCTAGAATAAAGTTTTCGGAATATTTCATTAGTTTGCTATTTAAGATTCTGCTATATATTTTGTAACGGGAATTTAGTATACTGATACCTCAATAGTTTTTAGGATCATCTCTACTACCTTTTTTAAAGATAGGGATCACAATTTTTTTTTCATTCTATTTGGGGGTTACTAATTGAATAGATTTTATTTAAAAATAATAGGAGTCTTTCTTTGGAGCTTGTTCCTGCATATTTATATAATTCTGAACTTAATTTATCTTCTCCAGGCGATTTTCCGTTTCTTATTTCTTTCAGGCTGATTTCTAATTCTTCTTTAGTTATATCCTTTTCATTTTCATTAAATGTTTGCCAGTTATCTTTTTTTTAATTATTTATCTGTCCAGAATTTTCTGTATTTAAAATTAGAAATTCTTCTAATTTCAATTCGGTGTTTAATTTTATGTTTTTTTTAGTATCTGTACTTAAGTGTTTCAAAATTTTATATGCATTAGGTCTTAAGCTATAAGATTTTGTATATTAAATATTAAAACATATTTTATATAAATCATGTTCTAAATTAGAAACAAATTTGTTCCATGATTCTCTGTCTTTTTCTGACATCTCTTTTAGCGATGGCTCTTATACTTTTATATTCTATTTCATCTTCTAATCTTTTACTGCTTAACCATTTATAATAGGCTTCTTTTTTCATTTTGGTTATTTCTTTGATTGTTTCATCCCATAACTTCAGTTGTTTTCTTTTTACTGAATATTTTGGTTTTTCTCAGCTTTCATCTGCTGCTGCTGCTGTATTTAGTATCGTTTTTATATTAAGCCATTCTATTTCTGTTTCTTCATATTGTTTTATTTTATCTAGATATTGGTTAATTATTTTTTCATATAGCCATTGTATATTAGTGTCATTCGATAGTCTAGTTTTATAAACAAATATTTTAAATTTTCTTTTTGTTCTTTTTACTTGTTGCCATTTAGGTGGTAATCTTAATTTTATTTTAACGAGGAAGTGGTCACTTCTTATTTCATATCCTCTGTGAACTCTAACATCTAGTGAAAATTTTGATGTCTTTTCGTTTAAGATAAAATAATCTAATATTGATTTCCATCCTCTTGCTGCCCAAGTATATTTATGTATGTCTTTATGTTTATAGAAGGAATTCATTATTTTTAGGTTATTATAATAACTATTAATTTTTATATTTTTATATAATAATTATTAACTACAAAGTTAAGCAATTTTTTACCATTCCCGTTTAGTGTATGTTCTCCATGTATTCCTATGTTATTATTAATTTTCGTGTTTCCAATTCTTACATTTAAGTCTCTGCTAATATTACAAATTCTGCTCAAATCTTTTTTATTTATTTTATTATATATATTTTGTAACTGATTATAAAATTCAATATTATCTTATGGATATTATTTCTGGGAAAAATCCTATGTTACTCCTCTTAACAACCTATTATATTTAGTAGATGCCATTGGCCCTTTTCTCACGGATTCTTAGGGCATTGTAGATGTATATTTATGAATAAATATATGTAGCATAGAGACAAGAAATTTGCACATATCTTTTTCTGGGTGTTGTGGCTCTTCTTCTTTTGCGTTCTCCAAACTACTCTGGTGTACGAAAATATACCACAAACCCTCACATATCGAAAACTGCCTCTATTTCCACTCATACCATCCATATTCCGTTAAAAAATCGGTCATCTTATCACAATTCATAAATGCATACAAATTTTCAACCAATCAGAATAATTTAAAAGCAGAAATAAAAAAACTAACACAGATCTTCGAAAATCGCAACTATCCTACACAACTAATAAATTATGCAAACAAGACTGCCAAAAACCACCAAAACAACCCAAGTACCAAAATAAACTTCCCTATACAAAAAATTATCAAACTACCATACACCCAAAACACACACAAAGCCTACAAATACATCTTCAAACATACTGACTACAAACTGGTATTCACCACAAACCAAAAATTGGAAAATCTCCTAAAACCCACTAATTCTCAGACACAAAAAGAAATATTTGAACACCACAACGTATTCTATAAATTTCCCTGCCAAAAAGACTGTGATATCACCTACACAGGTTCCACCATGAGATCTTTATGGGCAAGACTACAAGAACACTTCCGCGATTGTAACATCCCTATTCCAGAACATTTAAATACTAAAAAACGCAACATCAAAAAAAAAAAAAATCGAATACAAAGAACAGGAAAAACGGAAATAGCTGTTCACGCCCTTGAACAAAAACATACCCAGCAGATCGACAAGGCCATCATAGTAGACAGACAAGACAATGAAACAATGCTTAGAATATCGGAAACAATAGCCATAAAGTGTAACGCGAACTCTATCAACGTCCACAGGCCCTACATAATCTCCGAGGTTTGGCAGCTACACAACATAAAATTGAGGTCACGACCCCGACCAATAGGCGATAACACAAACACTTCAAAAGCAGAAGCACCTACCCGACCTGACATAGCATCCACTTCCTCCATGTGTTCAGACGACGACCACGAATAGGCGAAACGGACTGCACCCTGTCAATCCCCCCTCCAAAAAATCAGTTGCTGTTTTCAACCCCTTTCACTCTTTCCCACCTCATATAAATATATAAAAAATGCTCCGCCCATCCCTTATAATATATATGTATATATATGTTATCTTCTGGGGCATATAAACTAATTCTTGTTAAATAAAACACACACACACACACACACACACACACACACACACACACACACACACACACACACACACACACACACACACTGTATTATAATAGTTTACCTGTTTGACCTGACTGTCCCACTGATTACTTTCTTTCATCTTCCTTCTGGATTCTGGACAATGAAGTCTTGTGCAGCTGAAGAGACATAAAAAATCTATTTTCTATGCTAATAGACTTTGTTGTGGAATCCAGAGACTTTGCATACATGAGCACCTGCCTTTAATATTTTAGGTTATAGGAGATTTTAGTGTTTTGTAACACGTGTGCTTGTTTAGTGACAAATCCGTAATTTGAAATATTCTGCTTAAATGTTGTTGGAAATCTCTGGAGGCGCTCATTAGCCACATTGTTCTGGTGTTGACATCGAGCTGGCACTAAATGACGTCAATGCAATGCTCTTAGTGTTAGTTCATATATACCCAAGAGATGTGAATTAATTGGATTCAAATTTTCGCATTAAAACCTTTTCCTACGAATCTATTGAATAGTTTTATACATACCTGTGATCAGATGATGGGATTTCATTCATTGTTGAAGGTTTCAAATATGTAATGAACTTTTATTTTATTTTATTTTTATTTTATTATTTTTTTTTGCACGCTGCTTGCTCGCTTGAAATGATTGTAACGTCTTTGTTCATTGTTATTGTTAATTGGATATTATATTGGACATTACTACATTGTTGATTTCCAAGAATGAATAAACAAATACAACAGCTAAACAATTCATATTCAATTTATTTAAACTTTTATTTTTTTTTCTTACAAAGTGCTTGGTATATAGACTACATGACAACCTCAATCAAGTATACTTCATAGAATCTTGCATAACTGAAAGGAGATAAAAATAATATAACGATCTTTCGAATATATTTTATACAAAGAAGGAAGGAAATTGGAAGTAGTCTTTAAGTCTGTCGAGTTTGCTTTTCCTGAGATTCAGTACTCGAATTCCCATAAGGCCAACAGGATTGACTTTGGAAGACTTCTTCCTTTAACAGTTTAATAAACACCAATGCCGACTTCTACAAAGTGCTTTTCCTTTTTCAGTAAGTTGAAGAAATACGGTGGCCCATTGAAAAAGTGTTGATTGCAGTAGATTAATCTATGATGTATTTATCTCATCACCAATTCAAAGGTCTGAAATGTAATTTATCGATGTTTATTCTTTATCCATGAGTGTGTTTGAGTAAATAACATAGAAATAGTCATCCGAAAGCTGTTTAGTGCTCAAACACCTTCAAATATTATGGACCAAAAGGAACAAATATTCTTACGTATTGAACAGCCAAGGTCGAAGTGATTTAAGCAGCTAAAGAAGGTTAGGAAATCGTTGACCTATCGTCCATTCAATATATGTTATATGAATGTACCTCAGGCCATTTTAACCAATGGTTTAGTAGTATTTTGTGCCTGTCTTTTGCCTTACTCAGTCAACACAAAAGAGAAAGAATCATCTACAGGAAATCAAAAGGTTCCGCTTCAAATATGAATGGATAATGCACTTAAAAAAAGGTTTAATATTCAGATAAGTTTATTATTACTTTATTAAATATATTACTGTATATTTTCCCGTAACTTCTATTTATTTATATATTTACTTTTTTTCCCTTTTGTTTTTTTACAATTATCTTGCGATATATCGTTTTTGTGTCAATAATTTCTTCCATTATCTGTCGTTCTTGTGGAGATTTAAGTTGAGGAAATAAGAACCAATCGCACGTTGAAAAGTCTGTCAGAAAATAGGATGATCGATCGTTGCAATGATATATTTCTCAAATAATTCGTGAAAGAATTCCCATAATGCAGGACGAAATCATTTATTTGAAAATAAACAAAATATGACGGTCGATTTGGTTCCTATAAAATCTCGAAGCTTCAAAAAATATTTTCCTGGAACTCATGACCTATATTTCATGAACCTGAGCCGTATACGTGTTTTTTTTTTTTTTTTTTTTCGTGGAAGAAGATTGCACATCAATGAAAATGCAATGCAATATATATATATACTTCATATGTAACAATATATTTTTTTCGATGTGGAAGACGCGTGTACGTTAACGAAAAATATAAAAATCACGCGCTCAAATTATATTTCAAAATACTTAAAATAATACACATTTACGCAATAAACTCCCATGTATACTAAAGCATTCACTTATTCTTGAATAAAACCATAGATTTACGCTGTAGTTTAATCTGATGAAAAAGAATGTGATTTATTACAAAAATTCAGCTGTGTATTTGATTGCAATATTTTAAAATCTAAGGTGTTCTCTAAAATAAAATTAAATATTTCACGTTATAGAATACTACCTGATCTTAAGATCAGAATAATTCATGCTATGAGAATAATAGCTTACCATGATCCTTGTCTAATTATTGCTTACAGTTTTATGCGGGGAATTGAAATTAAAGCCAAAAAAAAAAGCATTTAATGCGAAGCTCAATCAATTGTTTAATCCTTCTATTTATTCTGAATTAAAACAAAATAAAATTCTTATTGGTTTTACTATATTAACACTGGATGTTTTTTTCTTGCTGAGAATACTTATGTTTAAGTATGGTTGGCGCTTCAACCTTTCCGAGGATGATGAGAGCAGCTATATTTGGTCCAGCTACATAAATTCATGAGTATCGAAAACTTAATTCTGTTTATTTTCTAAACGGCGAACATCTTGAGGCAATTCCTTTAACTGCTGGTTATACTAACGGCGCACTACCTGTGCTCCATTGTACGACTAGAAATCTACTTCTTTGAATTTTGTTTCATCAGATGTGCAATAGGATGCTGTGCATTGTTACAGAGACAAAAGAAAAATAGAATAAGAATACTTTCTCTAGTGATTTTTCTTTGAACATTTATTATTGAAATGAACACAGAAGTTTCCTTGAATTGCTATTGTATTGACAGAAAGTGCGCATTCCTTAAAATCCAATAGTGTGATCCCTGAGTGATAAAAAGAGAGAAGCGAATTATCTTATTCATGGATGTTCTTGAATTTAAATCTCAATTCTGAATTGGGTACATAACAATACTGCTGCTCACTTCTTTTGAGTCGAATTTACAGCGGGTAAATGCATTATCAATTTCTGTAAATCACCTTGAATAATACAGGAATAATCCCATTTAGATGGATGGATGAATTTCAATGCCCTGTGTGAGACCGTCACTGTGCTTATGGAGGTCTGAAGTGGCATTAAAAAAATTTCAAGTTTTAGTTCTACAGGTTTCCATAATAATATTAATCTTATTAGATTAATATTATTAATTTATACATCAGCAATCATTTGTGACAAAATAAAGTTTTATGTTGCACAAACAGCATGTATTGTACTCGTAAGTTGAAAGTTGTCTGTCCTTTACAAAAAAGCGAAACATGTGAAATTAAGTTATAGCATTTTCAGTCCTATTGTATTGCACTTTGACATTTGACTTTTGACATTTGACTTTTGACATTACAAATATTTAGATATTGGACGAAATTTTGACCCAAGAAATGAGATCTAGTGTATTGTGCTAATTGAGCATGTTCTCTGTAAGATCAACTTTAGAGCTTATCGAAAACATATGCAACATAATAAAGACAGTTATATCTCGCCAGCATAGTTTTGCTCTAGGGGAAAAAAAAAAGTAATTATATACATTATAAATATTTTAAGATTTTTATTTATTTTTTTAAATTATTAAAAAAATCGTTTTATATCCAAACAAACTACATTAATAAACATCATTACGTAAAATAACAAAAATATAACTAGCTTTCATAGTTTGCTGCGTTCCTAATTTGACCGCTTCCGTTCAGTCGAAGTACTGCTTTAACGTAATGTAGACATTCTACCGGAAGCGTGTGTTCAACATTATTGCTTGAAGACTCATAAAGGTATATTAGGAAACTTGCATAATTCTTGCTTCTATAGGAACTAAATGTTTAATAATATACAGACCGCAAATTTCCGCATTATATATAATTTCTGAGCGGTGTTCTATTAAATTGCGTATATTATGCTAATGCAATGTTTATGACGATCGTTAGTGCCTACGGATAAGTAGGAGTGATTGTTTTTCGATTATATTTGGTTGAGATTTATGCTGCATTGAGTTTATATAGTATGCATAAATTATCCAGTATATATATTGGTGTAGCTAAGATATTTAGTTTTCTTTTAAGTTATATAAGGTGTAATTTAAGAATATAAATACATTGTATATTTCAGTATACAGTCTTGTAGATTATTTAAAAATAACCTTTTTTTTTTTAATATTGATTTATTACTATTAGAAAAATATATAACTCACTTGGTGAATGGTACGTGGTGACTGGGAACAGTGAGAGTCTTGTTATGCATAAAATCACATAATGTACCGTGAAAATGTACTTTAATTTGGCATTACTTTCATAAAGCTTTCGTGTTTCGTATACTAGTATGGGAATGATTTTGCATGATAATATTGATGAGGAAAAAAATAGAAGAGGCTATTGTTAGGAATTCTATATTAAATTATAAATTCCAGTAAACTTTTTTAATCGAAAAATTATGGTGAAAATCATAATTTGTATTTAAAATATCATCACTAACGAATGCTTCCAAGTAAGGACAACCTGGTACAGCTTCCGACCTTCGTGGAGAGGTTAGACTATGCTGAAATGCAGCGGCGGCCGGTGAAAATTTTAGGTGGGGGAGCGGAATATAAAAAAAAAAAAAATTAAAAAAAAAAAGACTTTTTTTTCCTAATCAGTAACGAATTTATTAATAAATAAATTTACATATTAAAAATTGCTTTATTAAAAATATTTCATCCTCACCACGAACAAACACCAATAATAAAAGTTTCGTATCCATAGCAATGACAAGCGCAAACGAATATAGGCGTTAGATCGAAGTGCATTTGTTTCGTGTAACGATAATTAAAAAAATATAATTCTTTTCATATTTTCAACAGTGACGCTCGTCATAATTCAACCTTGTATCTATAATAAATAAAAAAATATATGTTATTTTAACAAAATAAAATAAGATTTGCAAAAAATAGTTCCCCAGGCACATGCACCAATAATAAACGTTTCATATCTCACAGAAATAACGCGTGGAAGCATACTAAAAATCTGCCGCTTGAGCAGTTACAGTTGAAAATGACGTAATGTGCAATGACAAGAGCAAACGAATATCGGCGTTAGATCGCAGTGCATTTGTTTCGTAATGTAAGGCGTTAATCGAACAATTCCAATTATTAACTATTTAATCAATGTCGAAACATAAGCTGTAACCTTTACCATGTTGTATTGCATTTATATAATGTTGTAAACATTGTTATTATTTATAAACCAAAATTTAATTTTTTCATTTTTTCCTTGGGGGTGCTGGAGTGTCGCAGTGCTTATGCAAGGGCCGCCACTGCTGAAATGAAGCCTGATCGAATACTAAAAAGATGGACTAAGGAGTTCTTCCTCTAAGATCATTCAACGTTTTAGTAAATCAGTTAAATACATATACTGCAACTTATGATAACGATTGACACATTCACTGCTCTTCTGTTGTTCCTTAATGATATCCTTAAGCCACCTTTCGGAAATATCTTATATATTTATTTAAAAGCATTTTCTTTTGAGGATTATAAGAGAATTTTTCTTGCTTCTTTATATAAGAGGACCAAGTCAACCCCCGTGTGTGTTGATTTTACAATAACAAATCGAATATTTCAAAAGATTATATATAAACTATAATTAAAATGCACTTTATTGATTCAATCTCTTTACTAAACAATTTCGAGCTGCAAAATATCATAAAGCAGAAGAATAATACGAAAAAGTATTTATTCTAAAAGGTAACATGGCTAGTTGGAGCAAATTTAATCAGATTATATGTAATGGCTTATTCCAGTCTTTATTTTAATTCGTTATTTCAAGTGTTTGCTTCTTTATCCCCCGCTATTATATCTATTGAACTAGAGAGACTTCAATTGGTTCAATTAGTCCATTATATAATTAATCCTTTTCTCTTTTTATATTTTCTATTTTTTTATGAACTGTTCATATTGTTTGCATTTCACTATTTGGTGGTCCATTTAGTTTAACCCTCACAACATACAGCTTATGAAGCAGACATTATTATTCTTATTATTTAATTTAATACCTTTCTGGATAATAATTACCATCAATATATCTCAAGGGGAAAGGATATCAAACTTCAGGGCTGCTATTGTTTATATTTGTACGGAAAGCTGGAGATTTCAGTTTAATAGGATTAACTAAGAAATTCATTTTCATTTGCAATAGGATATGTATTTATTTTGGGTGTAGGCTTATCCTCGCAAGGTGAAATTGCATTCACAGCCCTTTTCAATTTAGCAACAAAACAATTTCTTATAATAATATCAGGAGAACTTGAAAGTAGCGAAAGTCTTCGAATGGCAAGGCAGCTTGCAGTTTGATTGGTCGTTTTTATTTTGAATCAATGGGAGTAAATATGACACCGTATTTTTCCGTGTATAAGACGATACGTTTTTCTAAAATTTTTTAGAACAAAAATTGGGGGTCGGCTTATACACAGGGGGCGGGAGGTACCGGATAAGAAACCCGAGGTTGCCGTTGCGAAACTGGGGGTTACCTTGTCTCCGCGAACACCTTCCGCCAGTCACTAGCCTTTGTTAACGCTGTCGATGATATCATTAACGGCTCATTCTGAATAAACCAATCAAAACTCTGAATGCATTCATACGTCTGCAACTCGTTGGCGTAGTAAGTTAATGCATTAACAATATTTTGAGCACTGTATATTAATTATATATTAAATATATTAAAGAAGGCGAGGATCAATCCTTATAGGAAGCCTTTTTTGCAGGGTTTCGTACTCACTAAAATTTAACCGACATTAATTTAATGCTTCTTCCGAAAAGCTTATATTCCAGCAATCCGAGCATCCTCCTGATTTTTTATGATTTTGGTAGTCTTCAATAAGAGGTTTGGATTTCCAATCACTGTCATGCGCAAATGAGATTATAAAAGTAGAGATTATAAAAGTGTTGAAAATCAAGTGAAGAAGTTTTCACACCATCTTTCTCTTGTATCTTACTTATCTCGTTCAGGTTTCATCCTTCTCTCTCTCTCTCTCTCTCTCTCTCTCTCTCTCTCTCTCTGTGTGGGGGGGTGTTCTTTCTTTTATGTTATTCTCTAGAGAGAAAGAGAGCGAATGAATGGAGAAGCTTTTCCATTCATTCGCTCTTGATTTCCAGGTGATCCATAATTTGCTCACATTTACTATACAGTTATCGGTTGTTTAAAGTTTAGAACTGCTTTCTGAGCATAGATCCGATAACAGATTCAACGCAAAAACTCACTTAAAATCTTGAAAGAACGATCATGTGAAAATATAATATAAAATTGTAATTGCTCGTTACAATCAGACCTTTATAGATCAGGAAATATTTGTGTGCTACAAGGTGGTAAAAAGTACCACAGTTGCTATTGTAATAGGTTAACAGAAGTAAAAAAATAACCTGCAAATTCCACTGTCCTTTTTTCCTTCCATGTAGACGAAATTTTCTAAGCAAACCGTAAATGGCAATTAGGACGTTAATTCTAGTAATTAGAAGAGTGGTGTTTCGCTGATTCAGAGAGAATTTGGCAGTTTAAGAAAAGCAAAATAAATATTCAGGAGAGAACAACTACTGAAATTTTGTGTGTAAGGCTAACTCACTGTTTTGTATAAATGTTCTTTGAAAATTCCTTGCGTCCTCGACAGGGTTGTCTAGCAGAACCGTTAACGAGTACATTTGTGTCTTTCTAATATCGCAAAAGGTAAGGAAATAAAGTAGTTTGATTAAATTATAGAACACAATACCTCCGCATTACTTTCACAGACGAGCTCAGGTAGAAGTCTAACGAAATTCGTATTTCTTCTTTCTTTCTTTCCCGTGGTAATTCTCTAGTTGTCAGTGTTTCGTGTCTTTAGTGGTACTCATTCCTTCCTTATCCTATCTTGCCAGAAATGCTAATAAATTCAAGGATTTACAAAATTCTCCGTAATCTTTTTCCGATACTTAATCAAAGGGGAAAAAATCTAATCATATAACAAGCATGGAGATTTTATTTTTTCTTTCTTTCTTTATTTTTTCATGGTTGGGGGATTTGTTTCCACTCTTCAGGTAATCAAAAATAAGCAACTTGCAAATAGTATTAACAACATGCTTCGCACTTTCCCTGTGCCAAATGACTGGAACACTGTCTTTGCATAATCTGAAATGAAAGCTTCTACTCTTATTCTTTGGCTGCTGATTTCATGCCAACGCTTACCTAAACCATGTACCAAATGATTGCAATTTGCAATAAAATTCCTACAATATAGAATTTACAATAAAATTTACCCATTATAAAAGAAACAATTATTGTGTTTCTTTTATAATGGATAAACCCTTAAATCCCTTGGATCATTTCATTCTTCCTTTGGGCTGTATATAAATTCAATAATGATACAAAACAGAAGTGATGTCACAAATGGCAATTAAATAAGAACTACTGCAATAACGAATTACTTTGTTATGCCATAATGAAATAGCATTGTTTATCGATTGACCTGAAAACACTCAATTGATTAATTAAATCACAACAATGCTCTTGCTTTTTGTAATAATTAAAGCGTATCATATGATGACATCAGTGGAAGCCATAATGGTTTACCCGGTTGTGCTATTCATTATTACCAGTAGTTATAAAACAAAAATTAATCTTATTGTTTAAGCAATTACTGGCTTTTAATAGAAACCTTTTCTTCCTAAATTTGCATTCAGATTAAGTGGAGACAGAATCTTTTACGAAACTTCGCAATCTTCTCATAACAAACAACAGGGTTAAAGAACTTCAGGGAAATTAGTTATTTGTGTTGTTTATATGGAACCGAAATTTTACGGTCGAACTGTTCCACAGCTTTGGAAAAATCAATATTTATTCCAGTCACGGACGAAATATAACAAGGTTAAGATTCCATTTCACGGACAGCTTCACAAGTGCGAATTCCCTTGGGGATGAGACGGAACGTAAAAATGACGCTAATTTCGAAGAAGATATGAAGGTTACGACAAAAATGAAAATAAAAAAAAAAAGGGAAGGGGGGATGTTGAAAGACTGGTAATGATTCTTCGTTGTGTGCTTCTTGTCCGATAATACCGTCACACGGGCTTAGTTCAAAAGTTTAATAGTCGACTGGATCGAGTCTGATAATTGAGTTCACTTACTCGAAATAATTAGTTTTTTTTATGAGTGACAGACGTTGTCGCCTTGGGATGCCTTGTCAACTATTCTAAGCGGTTCGCTTTCATTTTTAGAGGCATTGTTCATTAGTTTCAAGGAAATATTCTTCTAAATCAAATATTTAATAATAGTATTTCAGTATTAGATTTTTCAATATTGTGTAGACATCCACTTCTACATATATATTGATTTACAATGAATAATTAAACTTAGGAAATCTATACATTAATTCATATAAATTTGGGATTATATGTAATTAAATATTAGAATTCATCATCTATATTAATTAAATAGAAATATAAATTAGATGATAAATAGAGATAATGATAAAGATTGGATTAGATTATTAGGCTTTATAGATTTTTTTTCCCTTTAAATCTAAAAAAATGGATGATTGCTCCGTATGTCTCCAAGTAAATCCTCAGTGAATTGTAGAGTTTGGTTTCACCTCATCGATACTTATATTTTTTTATTTATTTTCGCCATACCGTGTTAAATATTCTGTAACTCTTACAGGATTTGAACCGATAAAAATCGGAATATAGCTTGTCTTCAGTAGCAATGCAATTACCAAGTGGAACTGACAGGTTTTACCTTAACAATAGAAGGCCCATTTAAGGTTGAAGACCAACAATGCGCCTACCAGCATGTTGTATTCTTCTTAAATGCAAACTAGCTTTATTTTTTTCCCCAATGTATATTCTAAATAGGATATGCGAATTGCCGGCCTGGCTGGCCTAGTGGTTGGTGTATCCCCTCTTCAGCCAAAAGGCTGCGGGTTCAAATCCCCATGTGGGCATGGATGATTGTGAACACAACAGTAGAGGTGATGGGCGGTAGATAGCATTAGTGTAGTTGCGGTTCGTTGGAGGATTTGAGTGGTAGAGATAGCGTTATAGAGTAGGTATCCCGCTCGATGAGTTTTTGGACTCCCTGGAGGTGTCATGTAATAATAATAACTATGAGATAGAGAATAGTTATATTTTTGCAGCTATCTTATCAAATACATTTTCTTAAAACAAATATTAATCACATTGCAGAGCACTTTTTTTTCTTTTTTTTTTTTCTTTTTAAGTGAATAAAAATATGCTAAGAGAATCTTTGTCATAATACATTCTAAGCTTCTAAATGTTCTTTTGGATTATTTTTTAATATTTCATTAATACGAGATTAGCGTAAGCCCATTTTTGACAGATTCCTCCATTAAATCATATCTAATTCATCAGCACTAATTATTTCAGTAATTCCTACCGTTAATTAACTGGGTTTTTAACGGAATTGTTCGTTATGTGCCAGATGGTCATTACATAATTACGGTTCTTTTAAAAGTAGTTTTATCATATGACTATAATATAGATATGTAACATTTAAAATAGTATAAAAAGTAACGTTTAATTCCAAAATTGTTCGTTATTCTTCCAATATCAATTAGATATTTTGCATACCTTTTTATTAATAAGTTAAAAATTAATATATATATATATATAAAGAGATTATTTCCCCATTGCATATTTTGGGGAAAATATTCCATCAAATCATTAAAAAAGCTTAACTCTCAGTTAATATAATAATGTTTTTGTATATTTTTTATAGGAAACATTCATTTTCACAATAATTAAACCTAAAGCCGATTTTGAGTAATGTACACTTTTCTTATCAAATTTCCTAATCTTATCATTTGTCACATCTAATTTTGCACCTTCTTTTTATTAAACTTGTTAAATTAAACTAAAGTGAATCGATAAACTATGGCAAGAGATCTTATATGAAGCATTCCACTACAATTCGTTGATTACAGCAAAATTTAAGTATGCACTAAGAAACGAATGTCAGATATGCTTACCGATTTTGTGAAATGTACCGACAGGAATCCTCCCCCCCCCCCCCCGCCTCATGGTGTGAGGTTCACAAATTCCGATAGATGAAAATTCTTACACGATAATGGCCTTTTTTTATGACTGTAATATACGCTAGCCACTCCACATTTATAACAAACTCATTTAGAATACTTGAATCTTGCTCAAGTGACATTGTGCTTAGAGATCCCAGATGATACCAATAAATAGGTAATCACACCACACGAGAGATTTATCTTATCGCATCTCTACTTCGGCTATAATGTCTTCTTATTTATCTGAAGAATTCTCCAGATACCCACGTTAACGAAGTTTGCACACGTCCCAAATGCACTTGGCAGTAATCCAATACAAGTAACAAAACAAATCCTACCAGTAGATCGTAATCAGACACAAGAAATTGGCCTTTAGGTTGATGTAACCTTTTATTTCCTTTCTACAGGTACCAATTACTTATATTCCTAATCCACTTGGATTTAGGTGATAGAGTATGGATTGAATTATCTTCATATACAGAGAGAGAAAGAGAGAGAGAGAGAGAGAGAGAGAGAGAGAGAGAGAGAGAGAGAGAGTGAGAGGAGGGAGGGAGGGAGGGAGAGAGAGAGAGAGAGAGAGAGGCCAAAATTCCCTAAATTCGCTTAACAGTTACCACAAGTCTAATAATGTTTCACTCTTATCTTGAAGTAATCACTTCTACTATCGATAACTGCCAAGTAATTCTGAATGTCCATGCAATTCATGATCTCTGATTTAAAGAGAATCTCAAGACTAGTAAATTATATGAGCTTAATTATTCTCATCGGAAAATTTTATTTAATTTATTTAACATCGGAAATTATTCTTGCATTGACAGTATAATTATATACTTTACTGGATAGAGTGAAGCTGCAATTTAAAAAATATTAAATATTTGATTGAATTTTGAAAATATTTTAAACAGTGTTTCCTTATTCTTCGCTTGATCGTTGCAAATAGAAGAGAACGGTTCATAAATATCCAAAAACTATTGTTATCCTCATCATTAAATTCTTCCATCACTCAGTTAGTAATGACAGTGGGCTAGATTCGAATGTCTATGACACGAACTGCCGGCCTAGTCGGCCGAGTGCTTAGCGTATCCGCTTTCCAGCCAAAAGGCTGCGGGTTCGAATCCCAACGTAGGCATAGAATTTTGTGATATTTCTGTGAAAATACTAGTGGTGATGGGCGGTAGATGGCGTTGGTTTAGATGATGATGATGGTGGTAGTTGTGGTTCGTTGCAGTTGATGAATTGAGTGGCAGAGACTGATAGTTGTGGAGTACTGTAGGGGCCCTTCCTTGATGAGTCTTTGTACACACCCTGGAGGTGTCACGTAATAATAATAATAATTACATTTATCATATAGATAATTAATATATATATATATATAACTACTCGTATATATATATACACGAGTAGTTATATATATATTACAATAAAAATTCAAAAGTTTCATGTAATTTCTTCCTGGTACCTCGCGTAACCTTTATGAGAATCTTTTAAGGCTGAATAGTGTCACCAAATTGTCCTTTAATGAATATCATTTATGTTTTAAAACGTGGCTTTCATTTAGTTTAGATTATATTTTATGTAAATCTCATTATAAGTTTATCACTTCAAATAAAACATCATTAAATAAAAGAAATATATCTTTACGTATTTTGACTTGTAGATATAATGCTAGCCGCTATTCTTCAGCAATTAAGAATAAATGAACAATGATATAATTCTTCATCAGTAAAAGTATGTCCGTTTATAACAATTGTCAAATATGAACTAACAAAACAGTGTCTTTTAACAATGGTTCCAAAGAGCATTGTTAGCAACAATAAACATTGAGGCTTAAACAATTACAAGTGACATTTAAGAACAAATTTAAACAGATAAGCTAATTAATGGTTCTTTAAATGTCAAAAAGAAATTTTAATGATAAAAACACAATTTTCTTTGCCATGCAACACTCACTACTTAATGATTATTTAACAACTATCTTCCTGTAATTTAGTAGTTCATTAAGCAATTAACGTTCGCTTTAGTTACAGAAATAAGGCACTCTTAATTAAGACCGGAATTCAATGCTATCCGCCTTATCAGAAGAGTACCTCATTTAAATTATTAATTTATTCAATTCGAGGCTTAAATTGATTTCTGATCATTAGCTCGTGAAATAGAAATGAGTAATAATAGAACTCATGATGATTATATAACTTCGCATTCATATCTTGCTTTCTGCTATTCATTAGTGCTTACTGATACTATAACATCCTTTCAAATTAAAGGAATTCTTTGATCTTCAGACCTTTGCTTCATTCATCTAATTGCTTAAAGTATCTACATTTAAAACCATTCCACAAAGGTTGAAGTTTTCGTGCACTGTAATTGAACATATTTTATTATACAAGTACTCGGACCTTCAATTATTCTGCAAATAAAATGCGTATTATAATTAAATATTAATAAATAAATTAATGATAATTTCAGTTTTTAAATTAATACTAGGTTTATACAAAGGACCATTACCTTTGTGATGATCATGTTTCCGATCCCATGCCTTTCCAACCCCATGAAAAATTCTGGAGGATGATTTCGCGTATTTTACACATTTTGATTCATGTTCAGTTCATAACCCCAAACTACCAATTTGCATGTACAGTCCTTGTAAACTCAATATACTGATTTGTGATTACCAGTTTGTCCTTTAAACTGTACTTTATAAACAACAAAAATAAACCAGTCCGTCTTCAATAAAAAACAGCGGATAATAAATTGCTTTTGGTGCGACAGAAAATTCTAAGAATAAAAATTAGTTTCATATTATATTAGATAATGTAATACGGTTTTATCATTTATAATATAATTATTAATATATTTTAAAATATTTCCTTTAATTTATGAAAAAAAAAGGTCAGAAAATTGGCTTTATGTTTCATGCATGGATTGGTGGAATTTTGCTGCTTTTTGTAACATTGCGCATGCGCGAACTCATTTGGACAACTTCGTTTCGTATTTAGGTTTGTAATATTGATATTAAATAATTAGTAACGTTGAATATTTAATGGCATATTTATCAAACTATTTGACATCGTTATCGTAAAATGCGAACAAGCATGGAATTCTTGATAACCAAAAGAAAAGAAAAGAAAGAAAAACAAAAGAAAACAATATTTCAACAAAATCTAGGGAGAGTTATCTTGTTGGCGAATGAAATTGAAAAATCAGTTTTTGAAGTTTCTCAACAAGAGGAAATTGTTCTTCTATTCACTAAAGTTTCGAAAATATCTTTTATAGTGTATACTGAAACTTGTGGGCATTGTTTTCTTACTAAGAAGTCTTCTTTCGTTTGTTTATTGTGATAAAGAAACGAGTAAATGTTTATTTATGCTATTATACTGTCGCAAAAAATCAACCTGATGAAGCTTATCAGATGAAACGTCATGAAACGTCTAAAAAATTCGTTTGTTTTGCACAGAGACACACATATATTTACAACATTACTCAATATTTTATTTTAATTCGGACTTAAAACAGATTTTGCAATCTCAGTAAAACTACTTCTCATGACATTTCTTCTCAAAGGGAAAACTAAAGATGTCCAAATATCTAATGCAAATATTGGATACATAAAAAAAAAAGAAAAAAAAATAATAGACAGTGTATCGGATATGAATGAAAATAAACCAGAAGGATTATTTTCGCTATTGAATCGAAAGATTATCAAAACAGTTCGGTTGTGGTTAAAATTCCTTACCACCTATGAATGTTTTTCCAAATGCAAATAAATAAATAAGTAAAAATAAAATAAAACAAATGATAAAAATAAATAATAAAAAAATAGAACAATAAACATTGTAATAAATAAATAAATAAATAAACAATAATAACAATAAACATTATAATAAATAAATAAATAAACAATAACAACAATAAACATTGTAATAAATAAATAAATAAATAATAATAACAATAAACATTGTAATAAATAAATAAACAATAATAACAAATAAATAATGAAATAAATAAATGTAAAACAAAGTACAGCGTATGCTATGATTCCTTCGTAGTTAATGAGATTATAGCCAGTGAGGGTCGTTTGAATCTGTAAGACATATAACATAGGTTATGACAGTAGTGCTCATCTGATTAGTGGTGCTAGGCTGTATTTTTCTTAACAGACCAAAAAAAAAAAAATGTTATTTCTTTCTTTTTTTTTTATCACGTTAACAAATATGTCATCATTTTTGTCTGGCAGTGACCGTAATCAACGTTAAAACTCCTCAAATACTCCAACATACTTCTTTTTAGTGTCTTAATTTCTAAGTATTGCTAGTGCATAAAGTTTATACTAACCGTACCTTGGCTAACTTGAGATTTCACCAATGGTGTAGTGGCACTAAGGAGCACCATGTGGACACTCCTCCCCTATGGTGCACGCTCAGGATGAAGAGTGGAGAGAAAAGCATAAACGGATCACGGAAATGTATAAAACAGCATAATACCCAGGCATGCTTTTATTCATTTAACACTACAATGCTGAATATCATTTATTATTATTTTTTAAATGAAATAAGAATCACTAAGGAATAAACTGTCGAAATGGTTGAGAGAATGCGCTCTGTAGCGGTGCCTACTGCAATTTCTTTTCATCTCCCTCTTTTATGACTGTGCTACTATTCTGGTCGAATTGTGTAAATACTGTCAAATAGTACATAATATCAAATAGAACAATAATCTCTGTGGAGTATCCACAGAGATTATTGTTCAGCAATTATCTGAAGTAAATATCTAGTAAATATATTATTATTACATAAGAAGTAACAAATTCGCTTGTTAATGTATGGAAAAGTTATACAAAAATTAAATAGCTTTGTAATGAACTCTGCATATTTTAATAATTAATATTGAAATTTAATAATATTTTAACAAAATTATTTAATCATTTTATTAATACTTAAAATAATTATTAGTAACATTTAGATATTTTAATCTTTAAATTTATCTCAAGAAACAAACTAAATATAATAAATAAACTATTCTTATAGCAATTGTTTATTAAAAATTTAAAAGCAGTGATTACTAACTTCTTTCATCTATCTCTTGAACTACAAAAAAAGTAAAATAGATTATCCAAAGTGTTAAAATGCTTTTAATAATATTCTCGAATGAAGTAAAGACTTAATTATTTCTCGCAGAACGAATATTTCCCTTTCTGTAATATAATAGCAGTACTACTAATAATAACAGCTACACAATTGAGCCAGCTGAACTTTGTTTCAATACTATCGCTTAAATTGCTACAGTCGAACACTTTTAACGTTGCAGCATCCGTCGACGGAAGTCCGTGCTACAAATAAACCCAACGTTGATTATGTTAGGCTAGAGTTTTCGCGAGCTAGCTAAACTCCTTTCAGCAGTTGAAGAACTTCCGTCGGCCAGGAAACATTTCGACGGAAAAAAATGCGACAGAGAAAGCTTTAAGAAGGAAATGAGATCATTGGAACAGTTAAGCTCTCTCTCTCTCTCTCTCTCTCTCTCTCTCACCGCTTTCAAGACAGTCGACTTGCCTTTCAATACGAAAACGTTAAATGTGACAGGCAGCAAAGTGATCATGAAACTCACGCTGCCAATGCAGTGGAAACGCAAGATTGTCACATTCAAGCATGTCAGCGGAACGCTTTAGTTGGAATTATGATGGTGACTTAATGCACAGGAAACATATTTTCCTATTCTTATAGCTTTTCTACCCTTTTTTTCCTCACTTTTTTTTTTTTGTTATTTTCTCTCTTCTTTTTTTGATTTATTCGTTCTAACGTATTTATGTGGCAAATGTGCCGGTACACTTACCAAGTGAGAAAGGCTGTAAATAACAATGATAATACGGGTTTATTAGGAGCAACGTATTGCCTCATTGTTGTGACAGTGCTTGATAAACAACACGAAAATGATCTAGTAAAGAAACAGCGACACAGATTGCCTACGCAAAGGCATGAGAGAGCGTTTACCTCACTTTGAATACAAACTAATTAGGAAGGTATACAGAAATAATATCTACTCTTTCTTTATTAAGTTTAGACAAAATATAAGTGAAGAAAAATCCAGTAATCAGAAATACTAGTGGTCCATAAGAAAAGAAACAATTCCCATTAAGAAATATGGGGAGAGTGGCATGGGAAGAAACGTAACAGATACTTTTACTTTTTAATTATTTTTGTTAATATGGTACCGAATAAGAAAATGATTGGGTTCCGCTGTGAGTAGAAAAGTATTTAGTGCGTGTGGGAGTGATTATATTTGTTTGTTTGTTTTGAGTATTGGTCAGAACAGGAAAAATAAAATCTCCAATACCTGCTTACTGTATATATATTTGAATAGATAGTTATAAAGAATAATGAATAATGGTTTGTAAAAATCTTAACAATAATGAATACTTACTCTTAACAATCTTAGCAATAATGAATAACGGTTCGTAACAATCTTATCAATAATATAATTTACTCTGAACAATCTTTATAATAATGAACAATGGTTCTTAATAACCTTAACAATATAGAATACTGACTCATAACAATCCTTACAATAATGAATGATGGTTCTGAACAATCTTAACAATAATGAACACTGATTTTTTTTAATCTTAAGAATAATGAATAAAGGTTCTTAACAATCTTAACAGTTTTCATTCTGCTTCCCTTTCTAAATTTTTAAAACGTCTTATCTTATATCTGTACTACATTGTTTCTGTACTGAATAATATTAATGTAAATATAAATAAATATACATCCATATTTTTATACGACTAAGGAAATCAATGTATTTTCTTAGTGTGTTTTATTTTTAAGAAACAGATTTAGAAAATGATATTATTATATATATTGTCTTAGGCGCTAACATCACTTTACTCAAGATGTCTAAGGAGATTTTACCATCATCATCATCTTACGGCTGTGGTAAATATCAAATCTATGAAGCGTCAGTAACTAACCGGCGTTATCCTCAGCTAAGCTTAACAAAGGCTTCGAGAAGTAAAGCTGAGATATTACACCTCAACAGCGATCAACACAAAGAAAAAAAAATCCATTTATTACCAAAACATCATTTAAATGCATAAATAATAAATGCGTTATTCCAAAATTTGTAAAAACAAATGAATACAATTAATGTGTATTTTAAAGAAATTGTAATTATAATTATTGTATAAATATTGCAAAATGTAATTTTATTCAACTTCTCTGTAAATTACTAATTACAGTTTATGTTATTAATTAGTATTACAATATTATATGTTGTAATTACATGATATATAAGCAAAATTTAATCATGTTTAGCACGGAAGTTGTAAACGGTAGAACTTTACTAAGCATTATTCTTCATATTCTCAAGGTTACAACATAGATTCGTATAAATTATGCTTTATATGTTCTCGTATGCAGATACCATATGTACATATGCATATAATGTGAACAGTAGTTATGATTAATAAAGTTTGTGTGATTAAATATTATTATCATTATTACTATTATTATTATTTTATATCAATTCAGCATATTGCAAAATATTTATAATTTCAGTGTAGTGTTGGTAGGTGTACTATAATTACAATATTCAACCTTCAAACAGGAGAAGATACATACTGCACTATCATATTGTTGAAAATCTGTTCGCATTCTCATCAGCAGAACCCATTATCGACCTAATTCTGGCGAAAGTACAGCTTCTTGTGTCGAATAACGAATTCGTTATTCGCTGAGTTTATTCGTGGTTTCACAAATTAAAAACAATTAAGATTGACATTCATTTGCTAATCAATAATTTTATGCTTTCTGTGGTATTCTAAACGTTTTGAAGTTTTGCCGTCAAATATTAAAATGCCTTGATTTCAACAAAATTCAAATGGATTAAGGTTTTAGTTGAGATGCCTTATATTAAATTTTTTCAGAAATCCTTCCAGCTAAGAAGGGTATTGTTGAACACACACACACATACCCACACATGCACAGACACTGATTGATCAATCAGACAAGACTGAAACGGACTATTTCAGTCCGTTTTTGCATCAATATCTTATGAAGCAACAGTCTTATGAAACCAGGAAAAGAAGTACTTTCGAGTTTAGAAGTTAGAATGTTTGAAGGAAACTTGAAAAGAATATTTGGTTTTACGCAGGTTTCCAAAGGAAACTAAATTTCTAGTCCGTTTTCCATGTTAGTTCCTACCAACCACTGCTCTAATTTCACTTCACTTGATGTTATCTGCAAATCAATTATCGTGGCAGCTGTAAATAGTAGCGAATCCTTTATTATAATTAATGATAATTATAATAAAATATTTTTATGTTTATTTAAATGATAAATTAATACAGTGAGATATATACATTTACTTAAATCACAAAAGAAGCAGATTTTTATAAAATTGAAAGTGAGAATGCGATAAATGAAGTTGAAACCTTTGATCAATTGGATAAGAGTGGAAAAAAGATAAATAGGAGAAAATTATTTTGAGTAGGACATTGAAATTCATCGGATGATTTAAAATTAAAATTCGTCGAATACATCGTATATTTTCGCCTTCCTTTAACTTGGTCCATTAGTGCCATCTATCATCATGAACACTAATTCTATCCATCATTTGCTCTTTGTTCTAGGCTGATTATTTTTATTTCATTAACCTTATGGGTTAATTTTGTACACTCCCAACATTCTAGACAATAAAGTTGTGATATTGTTAGACATCTAATGACACGACTGACTTACAGTATCTTATTACCACTATACTTTCTCGATTCATCTATCCTAATTACTCCTGACGATTCAAATGTTTCTCCAAAGTAAAATGAATCAACCAATTTTATTAGCAAACTGATCCTCCGAAGCTCAGTCGGAATAGACGAAGCCTTTTGATCAGAAAGGCCTGGGTTCGATTCTCGTCAGTGACGTGAGGAACCTTGATCTGGTCTCTATCGACGAAAGGTGAGTTAGCCGGTCTCATACGGTGGCAGAGGGGTTTATTCACCCGGAAACTCGGGTTTTTCGTCCCTCAGTACAGACAAACCAGTCCCGTGAACATACACATCTATAGTCATAATATATATATATATATATATATATATATATATATATATATATATATATATATATATATATATATATATATATATATATATATATATATATATATATATATATATACTTAATCTCTCATTAGGATGACTTAACCCCCCCCTCCTTTTCTCACCTCCAAAGTGACGCTGTAGAAATGGGGGAACCCATACGAATATTATTACCAAACCAAATTCCATAGCTTTGGCAATAATGAACTGTCACCAGCTATGAAGAATTTTCACTCATATCCTGTTTTACTCAACTGCATCGTGCCACGTTCTTAATTATAAGTATGCAGAGCGTAACTACATTGTTCTAAATCACTGTCAATACTCCCTCTACGTCTGTTCGCGTATCCTCGCTATTCCAATACTGCTGTCTAACTTTTAAAATGCTTCAGCCGCTGACTACCATATATGGATATTCGATAATGGTTAATTACACATTTTAGATACACTTGGATGTAAATAATAAACCAAACTTATCCAGTCGTTCAGATGACATGCATTGTCATTAGATAAGACAGTTTCACACTTACAGCCATTAGTGTTATTGTCAGAAACGTCAATGTTCTGTTATATATTAAGCTTTGATGATAAAAGCTTTTGTGATGGTTTAAGTGGCTCTAAGTAAGATGTTTAATGGCGTCAAACGAAACGATGTATTTCTTTATTGCTGTTGTTGTCTCCTTTATAATTTTTTGTTGGTTTAACATAAGGTCTGCTCTATATTTTGACAACCTAACGTGTGTGTTTTTTATATTAAATAAATATTTATGGCCGGCCTCGTAAAGGTAATCTAACTTCAGATTCATTACTTCAACAGCAAAACGCTATAATTAAAGATTTTAACGGCTATTTTCATTTTTTTCTGATCATGCTAAAATATTCTCCAGTTTTAATATACCTTGGTAATCAACACAAGTCGTTTGTTATATCCAAACATCTTTTCATATGTAGAGGTAGTTGACTGAACTGAATAAAAAAATCCTATAATTGTCTGCTTTGCTCTGACACTTTTTGCTTTTCGGAGCAAATTATCAGATTGCGTGACTCATGTCAATTTTTCCATAGAACTTTAAAGGACCTGAAGCTACAGCATGTTCGCATTTATGTGATTTTCTCCTATGATTTTTGTCGGGAATGTCCAATGATCGATGGACAGAAAAGGTACTTTAAAGATTAAAGCAAGATAGAATTTAGCTGAAGAGAGAAAAACAACTCATGGTGGAATAGATGAAAGTACTACCAAAATAACTTGTAAAAATGTTGGAAATGCAATCAGAAAACTAAACTCTTCAACCGAACCTTATTGTTCATAAATATAATTTTCTTAAAATATTGTAACATTTGATAAAGGAAAGTTCAATACTGGTTTAAACCAACGTTTTCAGAACTAAATTGTCCACAATATTTCAAGAAGAAAAACAAAAACAGAACCAAAATATTGTTTTATAGATTTCATATAAAACATAACATATGAAAGAAAAAATAATAAATTTAAAAAAATCAAAAATATCAAAAATATTTATAATATCTCTCTCTTAATTTTAAATTTTGTACATATTATATTAAAACACCATTTTATTTATATTAAATAAATACCATAAAATAATGCAGCAAAATTTCTACGATCAAAGGGACCCCCTGTGGTGGGCGGGATAAGAATAGTCCCACTGTAGCCGATGCATGTCGTACGAGGCGACTAAAATGGGTAACCAAGGAGGGTAATGGATGGCAATGCTGTAGCCAATGAAGTTTTAACTGAGACTCGACTATTGCTGTTACCCTCCTTCCATGAGCAGAACGTATAGCTATATATTACCCCATCCATACATTTTCTTCTACAGATAACCGGGAATATGAAAAGCACTCTTGCTTCACCCATCTAACTAAAAAAAAATATTTTCTCCGATGGAAGAAGTAATGGATGGCAATGCTGTATCCAATGAAGTTTTAACTAAGGCTCGGGTATTGTGTAACGCCGCCAAGACCAGTGCTTATAGCTCAATAATATCCCACCCATACATTTTTTCTACAGATAATGGGGATATGAAAAGCATTCTAGCTTCACCCATCTAGCCAAAAAAAAAAAAAAAATTCTCCAATGGAAATCGAAAATAATGTTTTCATTATAATGTCATGTTAAATACTTATTTAATAGTTTTATATCATCTCTATATATGTTCATATGATAATATGAACATATGTAGAGTTTAATACCCAAATATGTATCCCTTTTGATTATGGGAATACATATTTGGAAGTGAAAATCCTGAAGCAGTCAAGTAGTCTCTAAAATTGGAACTTTGTATTTACTTCCAAGAAGGAACAAGTTAACAAATAGGTATAGCTCAAAAATTGAAGAAAAAATAAAACCAATTCTACACCTTTTTTATTTGGAAAGAGAGCTTTTTTTTGACAAAGAAACGTAATAAAACAGGTTTCTTTGCCAAAGGTCCCCCGTTTCTTTCTTTCTTTCTTTCTTTCTTTTTTTTTGAGTCCAATCATTGTGTTATTTGATCCATGCACGAATGGTCGCAAGATCTATAGTAACATTTATAGCACTGCCTTTGTGTGTGTGTGTGTGTGTGTGTGTGTGTGTGTGTGTGTGTGTGTGTGTGTGTGTGTGTGTGTGTATGTGTGGCGCACTCATGCGAAAACAATCACAAAAACATATATCTCCTCAGTTTTGCATTTTGAAAGGACCCTGTTCTTATTTCCATTTTATCTAATAAAATGCCTTATCCGTACAGAGTGTACATTTTTGATTCTAAGTGTTATCTAAAAATCATTTCGTGCTATTTAGGTGGATCATGTTTGGAATACCCTTTCATATTGTACTTTTGAAAGTCACATTCAACTATAGAAATGTAAAAATTCTTTGTCAAAACTTCCACATACATACAAGGAAGTGTATGTATATTCCTTACAGATTTTTCGGGATGAAAAACTGCATCTATTTTTTGTAGATTTTTTTATTCGGTATGAAAACAACTTAAAAAAAAGTACCGGAAATGCAATACCAAATAAAAAGGCTCAATGAAATTGTATCAAGCATGTCAGGTTTCGCTTAGCCGTACTGCTTTTATTCTTTCAAAAAGATTCGAATTCAATGAAAATTTTTGAAAGCAGTTGTTATGGTAACCGATAAGGGTCAGAAAGTAAAATCGATCTTTCACTGCACGCGCCAATATGTACGTTGCTTTGTGTTTTGCTTAACTCAAAAGAATGCATTTTGAATTTTAAACCGCGTTTCCTAAAGGTAATTCAAATGTTATCGAAATATTTGCATTCAGCTATTTTAATATTTAAAAGGAAACGAAATGGAAGTGACTCAACTGGAGACCTAACTGAGATTAGTCGACGAAGTTTTTATGTAATCATTAAAAAACACTTTCGCGTATAAAATGTTTTCCATTTCTCTTTCCTTTCGTGAGCAACTTCCATTATAAGAAATATTATTAAAAGTACTTTTTGCTCGTGTGTTGTTTATCCTGACAAGATTGTAATGACCAAGTTAATAGCCATGGGGATAAAAATGCTAGAAAAACATCAGCTTAGGCAAGCTATATAAAGTAGCGAAATGTTCGACATAGAACCATAGAGGGAGTCATAAAACCATTTATGACAGAAAAAGAAGATCTATGAAGATTAGCTCGAAATTGCAGTAATATCAAATGCATTCCAGATATTTGGTTGCTTAGGTAACCAAGGTCCGTTCTTCAACATTTATCAGTTAGTAATAACATACATTAGAGGTCTAAAAGAAGAAATGAAAATGTCACAGCGCAAATGACTTTGGTTCTGAATGGAATAAATTATATAGGACTTGTGGAAGATTATGGAGTATAACATCAATAGTTATGGGTTGTTCTTGTATTGAATATACATGGGGAGAAAAAAGTTAGGGAAAACTGTGATAAATCAGTGCATTGACTCTGATTCATTGTAAATTAAATTATTGTTTCTTTATTTGTTTAACTATATTTAGTGTAAATATTTCAAATGAAAAATTTGACATCAAAATTCTAAATTTATAATTCTCAAATTTGACCTTGATGACCTCATCCGTGAATGGTTATAAACTATGGCATTAGTGCTGTTGGGAGACTTAGGGATAAAGAATTGAAAAATCCTATAGGGAATAAATGGGTAAAGTCCTTTTTCACAACATTCCGATCTCCAAATGAATACTTTTAAATGACAATTCAAAATTTTTGGATGCAATTGTTTTTTCTTTCTTTCTTTCTTTTTTTTCTTTTTCTTTTTTTTTTTTTTTTGAAAGGGTATGGACAGTAAATTGTTATGTAAATAACACAAAAGGTCAAAATTATTATGCGTACGTATTGATGTTCAGAAGTATTGAGATACATATAATGAGCTCAGGTTTATAAAGCCTTGAGACTATTATTATTCAGCAGCTTAGATAAGGTGATAGGAGTCTTGCGTGCTGACAGATAGTTTGATATATTTCGACTCATAGCAGAAATAGTTGTTTTATTGAAATATTATGTTGTTCGTGCTATACTCCTGAAAAGGGTTTTGTGTGTGTGTGTGGGTGGGTGGGTGGGTGGGTGGGTGATTGTTTTTGTTATTCACAACATATAATTAATATTCTTTTATTACGAATAACGAACGATATACACGAATCGATATGCAACGTGATCATCAAGATAAGATGCAGATTCGAATCCTACTATGAATTTGTGATTGTGTTAAGACGGTAGATGCATTTCTACAATGATTTTTCTGAAACCTTAAGGTGGCTTGAAAATTCCATCTTTAGATTCTAGAGCAGTGTTTCTCAAACTTCAGATATCCACATACCCCTTCTTAAATTTTCATTATTACTACGTACCCCTTTATCAAAATAATAAATAAATAAATAAAGTATATTTCATTGTAAATATCTATTTTATTTCAATTTATATGTTCATGTAAACAAAAAATATGATTTATTTTTAATTGAACAAAATTTGGAATAGGTTCCTCTTCATTCTCCGTTCCATGGAAATCCACATTTCAAGTAATTTATGTCATACTTACGAAGATTTTTCATCTTCTTTCTAGTTGGTTCTCTAGAGATGTCAAGCGACTCACCCTTATCAATTTCATTATCAGCGTTTTTTTGTTGCTCACAGCTACTTGCATCTGCTATATTGCTCTATTTTGTGCATTTTATAAATCCAGTATTTAACCAATGATCCATACTTAAGAATTTCAAAGCTAAAAAATCATCGTATTTACTCGAATATAACTCGAATTTTTTCCCCAAAATTAAAGCTAAAAAATCGTGGTGCGAGATATATGCTGGGATTTTCGGAAACTAAAAACTGAAAATGGTGTCACTTACCAAGAAGCTCGTATTCGCTATCGCTTCTTTTGACAACGAGAACAGTTTCCTTGTGTTCATCGTCAAAGTCATTTACCCAAATAACCTCATCTTCTTTCCCATTATTTCAAGCAAATATTACCAGTAATTTACAAGACTTGAGATACGTAATGAACAATTCTTCACAAATGACTGATGAGAAGTAAAAGCAGAGGGCGAAACAGACAGCAATGGTAGGGCAGTAGAAATAGAGCAGCTATGAAGAAGTTCATATGATTGGTGCGGTATTTACAAAAAATCTTGCCTTTTTGGCAATTTACAAAAAAAATTGCCAAAAAGGCACGCCAACAGTTGAGTTGAAATGCTAACTCTCTTGAACTGAATTCCATAATATCTGAAACATATTCTATATTTCTTGGTTTTAAAACGTTCACGATGGGGTGGTGCCAAGCAAAATCATATGCTGCACCGGCAGTATATAGGTTTGCTTGAGTCTGTACAGCAGTTTCTGTTGGAGGGAGATGTGATTCATTAGTTAGTGCCGTTTTTATCCCAGTTTTCTCTAATTGCACTATTTTAAAAATATATTACACAGACTTCAAATGTCTCTGTACCTTATTCAGTGATAGAATAAAACTACTTGCTTTTCTTGCGACTCCAGTATAGTGACGCTTTTGGGAAGAGCGTGTTGTTTACCACACGGAGCGAGTTACTATTGCCATGACGTTCATACTTTCTGGCGATAATAACTAACTAGCAATTTGAGCAGGAGAATTCACACATAATATATAATTTATTGAGAAATATATACGTTTAAATAATTCTTTTTTTCTTAATAATGATTACATGCATTAATGATGCATAGCCGAAAATTGCCACGTACTCCGTGAAGATCTTTCGCGTACCTCCGGGACATGCTTAGCATATTCCCTTAGTCCATCTGGGTTACTAATACATGCGCAATCATTTTTTTTTTCATACAAAACAGATCCTTACAGCATTAAAAATGCAGCAGTTATAATTCAGTATTAAAGCTTTTAGATATTCTACAATAGCGAAGCGTCTTAATGAATAATAAATTTATCAAGAAAAATTCTGCAAAGACAAACACACTATTAATTATGCTATCTTAGAATGCAAACTCGCTGTTTAGCAAAAAATAATCCGGGAAAAAAACATGTGTGTATACTGTATATCTTAATTATTCATAAAACCATTAAATGTAATTTAAGAAATACGCGTCATCACAAAAAGTATGCAAAATTATTTAATTAAAAAAGAAGTAATTAACATATCATTATGAGCGCAATGGAGAGATAGTCATCTTTAACAGCAGTATTTTGAGAATGAGAATTACACGTGTTATAGAGCATTTTAGTGATTTTCCCCTTTTTGGTTTGTTCCCTACATAAGCGAAACGGACATTGAAACGTCCTTCTAGGAAAGACATACATAAACAAATTGTTTTTAAAAATGATATTTCTCTTTTAAAAATAAGGCTCCTCTTTTCTATTCCTTATTTCAAATAGTGAAGACAAAATACTTCGTTCGTAATATTATACTTCTATCCTGAAAGTTAGATTTTATTATAACGTTTACTTGATCCCCTGTGTGTGTGTGTGTGTGTGTGTGTGTGTGTGTGTGTGTGTGTGGCAGCCTAATATAATCTATAGCATAAACGGATGTTATTATGGCCTAGGCAATTAAGGCCAGTACATGAAGTAGGAGTCTTCTGTATGTGTTCGTCTGACTGATTTCTCTGTTCCTCTTACTGTGTGTCAGACCGGTACTTACCTTTAGTTATAACTTTTTATAGAAGTTCTTCTCGTTCCAGACAGGATTCGAATTCATTTAGGCCATTCCAACTAAAAGTTACTATCGATTCCAAGTTAGCTAACGGAGCTCCTGAAGGAATACCTAAAAAAGCACTATTTTCAATTAAGGAATAAGATGCCAAGTATATCCAAGATTGGAATTATAACTTTAAATATTTTTGTTATCACCTTAATTGTCAATGCAGTGAAGCAGTATTAAGTTATTATATTGCAAAAATCCAGATTGGCAAGCAATGATTATTCGGAAGGTCATATCTCAGCTAATTAGTTCGTGAATCTTTGAAAATTTTAGTGAAAAAAAATTAATAACCATTAAGATGCATACTTATACAAATATTATTAAATCCTATAAGAATTTCTGAACAAATGTGAGCAAAAGAAAAATATAAATGCACTTTAAATTTCTTTTGCTATCGTAGGATTTAAATCTGCTGAGATTTAAATTCTACAAAAAAAAAACTTTTCTCAATAGCTTGTAAAATTGGTATTAAGATTAATCTGGCATTATTTAAAGCGTAATGCCGCAGTTAAATCACTTTCATTAAACTAGGATTGAAACAATCCTTACAAATATTGTCCAGCATGTTTCCCAACAATGAGAGATGACGAAAACTTGGACCTGACTGTTTGCTAAAGTAATAATACCTGCAGACACTCTTTTAGACAAATAACCAGAGACGAGACAAGATAAACAAACCATGCAGGTGATAAACTAAAGCAAAATGTACTCATAATTCAAAACCCTCCACAGAAGTTAAGAAAAATAAGATCGCGTTTATCTGAAATAGTTCTAGTAGGAGTGTCAGATTAAGAATATTCCTGAAAGATTTTTTTTTATAAAAGTATTGAAATGATCCAAGACAATCATAAAAAGGTTATGTTTAGTAATACAATTTTATAATGGCATCATTCATTTCAACAACAAATGAATGGATAGTCTTTTTATTATTATTATTATTATTATTATTATTATTATTATTATTATTATTATTATTATTATTATTATTATTATTATTAGTCTCTTTATCAGTAGCCGCCTATATTTAGTGATGGACACGGGCCAGCTATCTCTGATTGGCTACCAATAGAGATTGAACTGCCCACCCAAAAGCTAGATAGGGTATAAAGGCCTCGCCTACTCCCTATTAGGGAATAAAAGGCGTTAGCTGATTTATTTATTTATTTATTATTCACCATAGATAATTCATTTTCTATCATTTCTTGCAAATTTATTGGATATTCCCAGGATCAAATTTCAGAAAAATTCGTCCATCCATGGAAAGAGAGAGAGACGGTGTGATTTTAATATGTTACCAAATGGACTGACGGATGAACACAGCAAATCGAATAGACAGCATGTTTGCACATTTTAGAAAAGCATCCAAAACGGAAAGACCATGTTAACAGTTGAACTAGTAGTTTTTGAGCTTTTTTGTGGCTTTACTTCATGTGCGCTGTCAGTTAACCTGATTATTTTGCATAGACAAGTAACTATACTTTACGTTTACGAAGTTGAACTTTTGTCTGATCAAACCCTCCCTGAAGAAACACCAGCGGTAATGGAACATCTTTCTATTTAACTTTTATTTTTATTTATTGTTTTTATCCTTTTACTAGTATCGTAATGACAAGAAATGATCAGCATTTGCCCTTTGGAAAGAGATGGGTTCAAATTCATTTAAAGACTTTTTTTTTTTCAACTGAAGATACGGTAATCGGTGACATACGAAAATGATGACAGAATTTTTCTCTTAGCAACACAGGCGAGCAGGCTAGAAGAATATACGCAATTCACATACAAAATTTTCGCCTACTAATCGTTATGTGCATCAATTTGAGTTCCCCATAATGCCGTATAAATTATTTTTTTTTAATAGCCAAAATCGAAGTAGACTAATTCAAGAAGTTTCTCATGAGCATCCCCATCATTTAATATGTATTCTCCACAGAAGTAGAGGATTAAGTTTGAATAATTAAGAACATTCTATCGATATCTTTATCCACATTAATCTGTTATTTTTCAGATCGCCATCATTTCAGTTTTCTAAGAAACACTCGACTGCATTAATACACCAAGTTGTTGATCTTCTTGTGGATCTTTTTCACGCCATCCTGACCACACCTGTTTAATTAACTTTTCCTCTCCAATTCTGTTACGAGACAATATCGCTCTGCTCACATACTTTTGAATGCAGATAATCTCGATTTCTTTTTTATTATTTTTCATATGATATGTCATTGGCTCACTCCTTTATTATATTTTTTAATAACTTTTGGAATTCTAATTTTTCTGGAAACTTTATTTTATTACAACATGTGAGAATTGAATATTATTTTCGTACAACGTCTTAGGATTTAAATTTTTCCCAAACTGTCACCTCTATGGTCTCTATGATCTCTAATCTTTGACCACTTGTTTTATTTTTAGCTAAAGAATAAAAAAAACAAATTAAACTTTATCTTGTGCACTTAACGGTTAGTAGATTGTGCATGCTGTAATTATATAAATAGTTTTGAAAATTCTAATAGGAGATTATTATTATTTTTTTTAATGCGGTCTCTTACCTACCAAGTATAATAAGCCCTAGGAGAATTTCAATATTTCTTCTTTATAAGAAGTATCTGAGTAAAAGTATTTAAGTATTTCATTTTCCAGAAAACAAATTTACCTTTTATATAACATGAAATTTTTGCAACTGACTTGAGTGTAGTCGCACTGATTAAAAATTGGCAATTTTAATGCTGTCTGACATTTTTCAGATAACCATGCGGAACGTTGCATGCTTTGAAAGAAATTAAGTTTCTTTGTACAGCGCTGATATATATGGAAGATAAAATGAAAACAAGGAAAAGCAATTACATCATTTTTACAGAAAAGCAATTAGTCTAATGCACTTTTAACTCATAATGATTGAAATGAAACAACAAAACTAAAGAAAACTTACTTCATCCAGCAGAATATCTTTAATCCGTATAATCACACGACGTGTAAAACCAGATAACAAACATATTGTAAATTAGCAAAACAAATAGGCTTAGTGTCTTTAATTATGGTACTTATCACCTTATCTTGACGAAATGACATTTCATTATACAATATCGCTTTCAAAGATTTATTTCTTTACCGTTAACATTTCTGATGGCCAGTTTGGAGTATTGTTGTTAAAGAGATGGAATTTTTATTATGTAATTGTTGGCTTTTGTTTATTATTTATTAACATTTAAAGTTTTGTTTATTGTTCAAGTTTTTTATAAAAACAGTTAACAATTGTATTTCGTTGTTAACTGTTATGATTGATTTTGTTTTTCAATTATTATTATGATATTTAGTGACTTAACGTTCGAGGCTTTTAGAAAAATAGCTAGGTCACCTTTCAGAACTTATTGAAGTGCAGGTAAATGCGTGCTGATGTCGTTTGTTCTCTTCGCTGACAACTGAAAGACAAAAAAAAAAAAGGGGGAGGGAATGCACGTACGGGTGCTCAAGAAATAATTGAAGCCTATTCACATTCGGATAAAATTACGCTTCATTAAATTTTTCAAGTGTTTTTCACCGTTCATTTCCTTCTCCATCCGACTTCACTTTAATCTGCAGAGAATTTCTAGGAACCCATTTCTTATTTTATGCCAGCGGATGCTTTATATCCATAAATTGACTGCACAGATAAGAGGCAATAGAGAAGGTAACTGCCCGTGATGAGATATGAATTGCAGACTTTCTCTGCCGTGATATTTTTGTGACATCATTAGTCTCTTACCTGTCGTGCAGAAAAACAGCCAATGGGGAAAACAAAGTAGAAATGCGTGCTATTCGGTGCACTATTTTTTCGTACGTAAATGCCACTTTATTATGAAGAGAAGTTTTGATGATTAGAGTTATTCTCCAGATGAAGAATTCAACCAGAAGTGTTCGCAATTAGAATACTTAAGAGATCAAAGAAAATATCCGTATATGAATCAATCTTTCGTCATTCAGATAATAACTTGAGCGTAAGATTAAAAGAAAACACATTGGTGATAATGTTATGTATAAATCAATATAACGTACTTTGAGTTTTTGAATTTAATACAGTTTGCTAGTACCAATGCAAGCTGCTGCCTTCTTGGATCTTCTGTATCTGAATTGTGTTAATCAGAGAAATCGAACACTTTTAAGGCAAACTTGTCAGGGATCATTCTATTCACTATTGGGATAAAGATCATTGTCAGATTAGGATCGGCAGAAATGGCTACTCGGAAGTGATGCTTTTGAGAAAGTGCATCCTCCGAGAACATTACTTTAAACCATACATTTGAAATATATTAATTGATCGTCGGTTATATGTTTTTATCATATTATACATGTAGTTTTGCGTTAGGTTTTAAGATTTTATACTAAGGAATTTTTAAAATATTCTCTCTCTCTCTCCCATGACCTCACTTTTTTTCTCCCCTCAAAGAAATTCACATAATTTCTTTGCTGAATGTTATTTTTCCTCTTATGATGTTTTACCTCATATAACTTTCCCATTAGTATCACGTTTCTCTATCGTACAGGTCTGAACTTTTCTTCAGATTGTTTTATTATTAATATGTAATTTTCGAATTTTTAAAGCTGCGTTCCTGTTTTTATATTGTGAAATAAAAATAGGAATGTAGTCTTAAAATCTCCAAGCTTAAGGAAAGCCTTATTTTCAATAAAGAAATGCAGCTGTTTCCTATGCAATAAAAACACAATTCCATTTATGCAGTATTCAGAACCCTCACGCTATCATAGGAAATCATAGAGGCGTGATTTGCTTCTAATGTGATCACTCCTGAGGATCACATTAGGGTTGTGAATGCTGCATTGATCGTAATGTATTTTCAGTGCAGATTAAAGATCTGCATATCTTTATTGAAAATAAACGTGAAAGGTAGAGTGAATGAAATAGGAGGGTTAAACTTCGTTCTGTAAGTTTGAAGTTGAAAAGCGTATGATGTTAACCAGAATTGCTCGGGTTTTTACATCTTTAATAGAATGTGCCAACCTGGTTGTCCGAGTGAACAGCGAATCCGCTCTCCAACCAACGAATTGTGAATTTGAGTTCCACTTTGGGCATTGGTGAATGTAAATTTATGCCTTTAGGTGGTAGATGAATTTCATCATCGAGTGCGGAACCAATACTATGTTTTGGTTCCTCTCCCGAGGAGGCTTGAAATGGCTCTAACAAGTTCCATGTTTGGTCTCCTAATAAAGATTTCGATTATCTAACAAATAACCCAACCACAGTACTATCATTAATGCTTATAAGTTTACAACTTTTGGGAGGGATTCACATAAAAACTGAAGGGATTGTGGAGCTAGTTTGCTGCAGCATCACTGTGAAAATATGGTATGAAAGAGAGTTAATCACGTAGACATATGAGAAAGTGATTGAATGCAGTGGTGTGTGTGTGTGTGTGTTACACCCACACAGAAATATCCTATTCATTGAAGCATTTATAGTGCCGTATCCTTGGAGGATTATTATTATTATTATTATTATTATTATTATTATTATTATTATTATTATTATCTCTCTTTGGTAAGTAATGCTAATGCTTAGTACAATAACAATTCTTGGTCAGCCATAGTTATTGAAAAAAATGTTAGTTAAAAATGTCCTATTATGATTTCAGACATTATTACCAACTTAACAACTCAATAAGTGTATTCAGAAAGATTACAATTGAAACGAACCCGATTCGGATCTCGTTAAATCAAAGATATGAAAAACATTCGAAAACAAAAGGAGATCGTCTTTTATTGCAGTAATACGGTTTCCCACCTCTCTTAGCTAGAAAATATTCCCGTATATTCATTCAATGATAGACCACAGAAAAAAAAACAGTCCGTAGGAGAAGCTTCCACGTTGCGCTACCTGGTGGCTGATTAAATTTATCCAATTAAATAGCTGATAAAGACTAAAATCACACATAAAGTCACATAAATAAATGACCATCTGAATGAATTTCGGCTCTTATAAAATCGTATATTAAAATAAAAATCAAAAATGGTATACAATATCTATTTAATTACAATGTTCTATCATTTAGTAAAAGAATTTTTAAAACTTGGAGAAATTTTTTTTTAATATTTTAATGAATTCTACATAAGTCCAATTTTAGAAATTGGATTTAACCATTACTCAGTTATTCGATGTAATTATGGTACTTCTGCAAAGTCACAACAACACCACAACCAACGCGTAGGACAACGCGTAGTTTTATGGACTATATTATTTTCTGAAAAGTCCAAGTAAGAGTTGCAATTCAAAAATTGCAACACTGTTAGCAAACAGAAATTTACTGGACGCAGTCATTATTACTTGTATGCCCATTTTTATTCTATTAACGTATGCATTTACAATGAATGCAAGGTGCTCAAGTGACGTAACATTTTAATGAAGAAATTAATAGTGCTACTATTAATTTCTTCATTAAAATGTTACTATTAATTTCCAGTAAGAAATTAATAGTGCTCGTTCATATTCACATAGCTGTATATAATAATAATAATAAAAAGTTCTGACATGACATAACTGACAGAAGATAATCTAGAAGATGGATATTTCAATGCTTTAGTCGTGAAAACAACGCCCTCTGTGTGAAATTAAACTAATATTTATGCTAATTCTAAAGCTTCTCCTTCATAATATAAGCGATGAACTTGCTTAATGCATACTAAAAGTAGGCTTGCCAGACTGCAAGCAAAGGCGAACGTCTGTTATTAGAGAACATCATTGTCGTACTTCTAAGATGACAGTTTTTCTCAAGAATATTTAAGAACTTCATTATATTACATTAATTTTTCTTCTAGTTAATATGGCATGATCAATTCTTTTTCTTAAAATAGTTTTCATGTAATTAACTCTTCATAACATGTTTACAAATATTTACTTTTTTTTATTTTAGTATCTCTAGGGTATTTATTGTATAAATTTCGTTTAGAAAATATGCAGAATTATTCAGTTCTACCATCAATCGAAATAGATTCACAATTCCTTCAAAGGCAGGAATCTTTTAACTTTCCTCTCTTCAACACACTCTTTAATATTAATGTGGTTTGAGCTAATTTTGGAATAGTTTTCACGCTAAGAGCTGTTCGTCTCTTGGTTCGTGGAGCGTGTTGTTGAACGGCAAAGCAATATACCGCGTGTAAAATATGAGCTATCGATTTTCCTGAGCATAGGTGGAAGTAGAGAGTAAGTGGTGATTGCTGAGAAGACGAAAATGGGAGAAAGATGAGAAACTCCGCCTAAAATTCTTCACACTTTTGTTCTAGATAATGCACTGAAATGCATACCATGTGAATGTGTTCCATTACAGTATCATATATCGCAACGAATAGTCAAGAATAAATAGCTTTTGCAAACTATTATGATAATCAATTGGATAATGAATGCTATATATATACAGTAAACTGAGACTGTTGATTTAAAGAAAAACAAAAAAACGATAAAGCTCGTAATGAATCATCATCAGTTTTATATTAAGCATAGCTTAAACATTGCTATAATTTTTGACTATTATATTAGAAGATCTTTCTGGTATTTGAGTGACATTAATTGCCTCAGCTACAGATGATCATGGATTGTCGACTTCAAATCTGTCGATAATTCCAGCAATTTCTTTTGTTACTTGCCTTTTTTGGCAACTAAGTTACTTAGTTGGCTTCTAGTGAAGTAGTTGGTTCCCCTTGAGGAAACCCTCCTTTTTTATCCAGCGAAATAGATAAATCGACCATTAAGAATATAAGCCTCAGTCATACGCAAGAACAATTGTCGTCGGCTACATTTTCCTCCTAGTTAAACAATCGATCCTGTTCTGTAGATCAATGGAAGACAAACTTTCTTAGGTAGTATCTACCTGAAGAAATGAAAAGAAATTTGATGTTTTTAGTGGTATATTGTATTACTTTAGTTTCTGAAAACCGAATTTATTCATTTATATTTTACATTTAATAGAATAAAAAAGTGGCGCCAATTCAATCGGAGGCATTGAGGTCTCCGAAATGGATATACTTGGGTTCGAAGCTAGTAGGCCAAAATCTTTTCAATAGGAATCGTACGGAAGGCGATAGAGTTCTTATTCCCATAAACTCAACCTCATTCAAAGACAGAATATAAACAACGGATTAACAGCCTAATATTTCCGTTTAGGTCATACAACGACATTTTACTTGTCTAATATGTAAACAAAGAAACAAATAAAATAAAAAAAAAAAAAAAACAGGAGTGGAGTGGAGTGACATATAAGAATAATAATCAGTATATGAAAATAAAACGGGCTCTGGAAGCTAAAGACAACCCAAAAGAATTCTATTGATATGCTGCAAATAAAAGAAAGAATCAATTTGAAAGAATAACAATACTGAAAGCAAATGATATGCGAGTGACTGATGCAGAAGAGATTTGTTCAGCTAATGAGTGCTCATTTTGCTAAAAGTTGTCAACCTGGTGAATTCATCCTTGAGCTCACTGTTCGCTGGATGAAGAAACTCAGGTGTATGAAGAGGAAGTATTAGAGCTGTTGCACAAACTGAATAAGAATGAAGCAATAAGGACTGATGGGTTATCACCACAAGTGCTAAAGGAGCGTTCAATTGACTTGGCTATTCGTTTAACCAGGTTGTATAACTTGAGTCTCAATACATGGAAGATTCCGCAGAAATGGAAAGAATGTATGGTAATCCCATTGCACAAGTGTGGTTCAATGATCGATTATCGAACGATCGACCTGTTAGTATCTGCTGAATGGTGGTGAAGATTTTTAAAAAATTGGTTGGCGCTCGCTTTCAAAAATGGATTGACACTACTTTGTAATGAACAACACGGGTTTATTAAAGGAAAGTCATGTTTTGACAACTTGCTCCTATTCTATAATATAAATATTGAGCTTGATAAGGGGAAATGGATACACCACGATACTTTTGGAATTTGCTAAGACTTTGACAGAAGATAGCATCAGATTGTTACATAAATTGAAGAATATGGGATTGAATTATAAAATATTAGCGCGGATAACAGGATGGTTGAACGACAGATATGAAAAAAGTAGTATACAGGGAGATGTGAGTATGCAAGATTTAAGTTAACCAGTGGTGTTCAACAAGAATCAATCAGTCCTTAGTTCACTGTTAATCGATCTGTACATTAATGACACACACACACACACACACACACACACACACACACACACACACACACACACACACACACACACACACACACACACACACACACACACACACACACACACACACACACACACACACACACACAGGATAATTTTGAATATTATGACGCGTCACTGAACTGGAAAGCCTGAATATATTGTTTCTTTAAGATTGTTACCTTTCTTTTAGTGTTACACGGTGATCAGCATTCATTTTAGAAATTATGGACTTTACCACTGTGTTATAAATAACTATTTTAATTTCCAGACGTTTCGACCTTCATAATAAGGTCATCATCTGGAGTATATACAAATATACAAGGACAAGCAAAGTTGCATTTCGCACAATAAGCCACAGAAGCAATGATTTCATTACAGATTATTCTACTGGCATGACCTGTAGTAAAAAAAATAATAATAAAAATAAATAAATAAATAAATAAATACATAAAATACAGATAAAATACAGATATACTAAATAAACTGACTTTAGAATATAGGAATATTACAAGCTACAATAGCCTGAAAAAAGCCCTAAGGATATAATATGAACTAGAATTACGCACCCTACTCATCTCCTTAAAATCTTAATTCATTTTAGAAATTATGGACTTACAACCGTGTTATATACTTTCCTTGTTAAATGTTTCTCTCATGTTATCTTAAACAGAATTTAGCTTTAATGTAGTTTCTAAATAATTAATTAATTTGTAATTTTATCTGAATTTTATTTAATTATTTATTTATTTTTATTTTTTTAATTTTTTTCACTAGAGATCATGACAGCAGAATAACCTGTGATGAAATCATTGCTTCTATAGTTTATTGTGTGAAATATAACTCAGCTTGTCCTTGTATATTTGTATGTACTCCACATGATGACCTTAATATGAAGGTCGGAAAATTAAAATATTTATTTATAACACGGTTGTAAAGTCGATAATTTCTAAAATGAATTAAAATTTTAAGGAGATGTGTAGGGTGCGTAATTCTCGTTCATATTATATCCTTAGGGCTTTTTTCAGGCTATTGTAGCTTGTAAGGTTCCTGTATTCTAAAGTCAGTTTATTTAGTATATCTGGGATGTACGAATAGATGCTTTGAGTGGTGATTATTATATTTATATGTGATAAAATTAGTTTTCTGAGGTCTTGTTATACGGTATGTAGTTTTGGCTGTCCTGCAGTTGGCTTCGAAATAATATTTTAGCAAAGCTGCATAGTGGCATAAATGTTTTGCTGTTAGTATTTTGTGTTCCGACATTGCAGTGTATATGAAATCGATATTGTCTCTTTGTTCCTAAAAGATCAGTTTTATCATTTTGTACTGTAGCGACATTAATCTATTTAGTTTGTAGTGTGCACAGAACGCATTCCTTGTTATAGCGAACCTTAGTATATTTTGCCATAGCACTTTGTATATTAGTGTTTTTAGGCGTGTTGGAACTATGTCTTTTAACCTGTAGAGTCTGCCAATTAAGGAGTTTTTGATGAACCAGTCAATGAGCAGATTTATGTCATGTTGCATATTTGTTTGGGCTATGCTTGCATTATTATGGATAGATAGTATAGCTGTATCGCCTGCATATTGGAAGATCGTGCCTTTGAGAGGCAGCTGGTTAATATCGTGCATTTAAATGTCGAATAGAGTTGGGGAGAGAACAGCTCCCTGCGGCACTCCACAAGTTACTGATAGCTCTCTACTGAGGATTGACCCGATGCGTGTGATATGTTTTCCATGTTGAAGGTAGTTTCTAAACCACGTATGTAGAAACCCATCTAGTCCAACATGTTTTGGTTTTTCTAATAAGGTTTAATGTGTGAGTATGTCAAATGCTTTAGTCAAATCGATAAACGCTACCATGACAATTTTGTTGGAATCTAAGGTGGTATTAATTGTGTCCGTAAAATCTTCCAAGACAGATGTTGTTCCCTTATTTTTGTGAAAACCGTATTGTGCTCTGGGGATATTATGAAAATTCCCTGTATATGTTGCGAGTTTCTTTAGTACGATCCGCTCCATAATTTGTTTGATAATTGGTAATGTTGCTATGGTCTGGAATTATTGATTAAATTTATTTTTCCATGTTGCGTGTGATTATGACAGTCTTTAACATACTTCGTATTTGTCCGGTTTTAAGCATTTTATTTATTAAATTTTGTAGGATAGGGCGTAAGCTAGTTGCGTTTTGCTTGATATCCTTAGGTCTTATATCATCGATTCCCTGGCCTTTCTTTAGTTTGATTTGATGCATTATAGAAAGAAGTTCTGCTTCTTTTATGGCTGGTAACCATAATGTCAGTTTTTGCTTGTAGTCTAAGTAGAGAATAGCGTTTTGTGATTGAAGGGATATTTCTCTGTAGTTCTTGGATGTTCGATGGAGTCTACAAAATATTGATTCAGGTCATTTGCTAGTTTCTGGACAGGTTTGCGTCTTTCATGAAGCTGTTTTATGGTTTCAGACGCGGTGGTATTGGGAGCACAATCCAACATCTCGTTAATCAGACGACAGGTTTGTTTCATGTTATTTTGTGCGGAGATTATGGTAATTTGTCTCTGTAGTAGTTTCTTTTTGCATTTTTTATTTGCATTGCAAGGCGATTCCTTGTTATCCTATATTCAGTTTTTAAATCTGCATTATTTGGATGTCGCTTTAATTGTTTACATAGGATGTCCTTTCTGTGTATGTTTTACGTTTTCCAAGGATTTTGGCTCGTTTTTGAACGAATTCCGATTTTGTTTGAAGCTTTAGTATATATTTCCTCCAATGTGAATTTAATATTGTTGTATAAGGTATCAATTTGAATCTGGTGACGCCATGTGTTTCTAGTCGATTTTTCTTATTTCGTGGTTGAATACTTCTTCGTCTATTATTGTTTTGTGTTGTTTTTCTTATATGGAGCATTGCATGGATATTGCCTTAGTGTGCAGGTTTAGAGAATTGAAGTAAGGGTCTGCTACTTTGCCCTTTATGACCGATGCAGTGTAACTGTTTGGTGATGCTCGGATGTTTATATGATCTAGGCAGGAAGCAGTGATAGTATTTCCGACTGTTTCATCTCTGGTACATGATGTTATGATTGGTAATAGGTTATATATAGATTGCGTATCTAGGTTTGTACAGTGTTGTTATGGTTTTTCCGTTTGCAATATTGATGTTTATATCACCGATTATCAGTAGGTATTCGGTTGATCATAATTCTTGGCGTGAAAGCCAGCAATTGAGTTGGTGTAAGAATTTTTTTTCACGTTTAAGTTTGGTGGCCTGTAAATTGCATTTCGTATTAAGGGGTGCTGTCGATTGGCTGTATTAATGATTTCGATGCAAAGCATTTCAGCATGCTCAAACTGATACACAGTTTCTTTTACTATTAATTGGTGTTCGATAAATATTTATATACGACCCTCTCTTCGAAAGCCTAGAATTTGGACGGCAGTTGCTTCATTATTACTAACGAATACTTCTGTTAGTACCAATATATCAATAACACCGGTGTAATTCTTCAGATAAGCCTGTAACATTAACCAGTGTTTTCGGATGCTTCTGATGTTAATTGTTTCCATGCATTGAGTGAGTCAAAAGTATAATTGCTACTATATTCTGCTATTGTTACATCTGTCTGAGAGATAATAATAATAATAAATATATGAAACCCAGCCAGTCTGGATAGCCAAGGGGACAGAAATCTACTGACCAATTTCAAAACTCTTCAAACAAACAAGATGTGAGATTGAATCCCACAATGATTGTGAATGTTTTTCCGAATATCATTAGGCAATATACAGTATGACTTTCGTTGCCGGAGACCACTTAACCACACTACACTGCACGACACTGGCGATCCGAAGAGCCTTGAATACCATATCGACTCGTAGTGTAGGGATAATATAGAAATGATGAAAAGTATCAATTAGCAATTTATTCCATGTCACAAGAGGTCCATTTGCTATACTGTTTTCGCCACAGGCTGAGAATGGAAAATAAACGAATTCTGTGCGTGTGCGTGTGTGTGTGTGTGTGTGTGTGTGTGTGTGTGTGTGTGTGTGTGTGTGTGTGTGTGTGTGTGTGTGTGTGTGTGTGTGTGTGTGTGTGTGTGTGTGTGTGTGTGTGTGTGTGTTTGAAACTGTATACTGGTTGAAATTCCATATTTGAAATCTGCTAAACAGGTCAATGTCTTAAATTTGTTATTCAAATTAAGTGAATATTGAATCCCACATTATTTCTTAGCGGAATAAGAAACTCTAAGATAGGAAATCTAATAGTTCGGAGCTTACACCACCTTTACTACGAGTTGTCTCAGCATGTACTACCAGCTGTTGGCTTATGCTTGGACTCGCCGCAACTTTGTATAGTTTCTATATTGGGCATGAACTCTTAGATTTCCTGTCTTAGAGTTCCTTATTCGACTAAGAAATAATGTGGGATTCAATATCCACTTAATTTGAATAATTTTGCATCGCCGAAGTGAAGCCTGTTCGCTCTTTATCTCAGTTATTTAATTGGTTAGTTTGAGAGATGACCTTGAAGTACACTTCGTTACTATTCGCCTGAGGCGGACATTAGAAGCTGCAAAGCTTTACAGTTTGACTGCAAAGACAAACTAAAGCCAAATGAAAATAACTCATCTCGCAACCATATATTGCAAAAAATCTTCTACATAATAACCTTGAGCTGGATCTCGAAAATAAATGCAGTATTTGAAAGAAATAATACAGAATTCAAGTATACCTGCGAAATAGACAAACTGGTTTTTAGCAAAATTTCTGACTAATATTGTAAAGCGAAACACAAGTGGATGACTTAAAATCAGTAGAAGTATTAAAAAATAATGATAAATAATCATAAAATTTAAAATGTATTAAATCTCTTTAATAGAACAAAGAAAAGAGAAAACAAAATATATTCTAAAATGTTAACAGCTTAAAACTGAATATTTATTAAAATACCGTTAATATTTTAAAAGAAATTAGGTTGAAATAACGAATCGCTTAATAACAAATCAAACCAAATGGAATTAAAATATTTGGCTGATAAGCTGAAAGTTTTATTACGTGTTATTATCACACTCTTCTTTTTAGGAAACAACTCTTCAAAAGGTACAAGATATACTACTGTGAAAACTGTTGTTAAAGACAAAATCATTTGTTATAGCAGATTCTGTTCTGGGCTAACTCGAGGCATTTCTGCGAGAACATGCAAGAATATTTTTATATGAAAGCAGGTAGCAAAGGCTCTAAGAGGATCTTCATCAACGTTCAGACTCTAAATACCCTAATAAGGCATAGTAACCCCACATTCCAATAACCTGTATAGAATCATCAGCATCATCATAAAATTAAGCGTTTACTAAGAGATCGAAATTGATTGAAAAATTTAGCTTCATGTTTAGAGTGGAATAGTGTCACACTATTATTAGTGTGTCTACCATTCCTGAGCACTCACACTTGCACCAACTACTACCTTCCGCTTCTCAAGAAGAAGGATAAATAGATACCCAGATATCCTCCTAATCTCAATTTTTAGAACGGCTATTATCCTTTGATTATTTTTAGATCTAGAGAAGCTCATTAGAACCACCCGTGTCTTGTTATTTAGTGCAAACACATACCAGATATAAGACTACCGGAAAAGGGGAAAATGTTATTACATAGACTTCGTGGGAGCTCTATGGAGTGTAAAGGGTCCTTTGTCGGAAATACCCTGATTCGAATACCGTCTTAGTGGAGGTTTCTCTCCCAGAAACTCGGGTTTTTTCGTCCCTCTAAACAAGCAAACTGTAACACTGATCTACAGATATAAATTAATATTAGCCGTGACCAGATGGAACAGATAGATTGAGGAAGAAAAACAAGTGAAGAATAGATTGGTATGGTTTTCTCAGGACTATTACGTGACCTGGGGACTGTCTCAGTCATATTTCTATTACTACTTAATTCTCATTTTGAAATTCCGTAGTCCGCATTCAAACTTTGTCATATTCTTAGTTTGAAGAAATAGAAATAGTGTCACCAACATGTGTATTGTTATGATAAAAAAACATCCTTTTTTTCTCAAGGTATAAGCTACAGTATCATGATCCAGTATTATGGAGTAACTAAAATGTGTATGTGTGTGTGTGTTCAAGTGCGACAAAACCGTTTCTCTCTATATGTGTTTTGAATATGGAAACACACAAGACTGTTCTCATCATGATGCAGGATATATTCGTGATGAGATATGCAAACTGAGGTTTAGAACGGATCGTTCCAGTTATATTAGCCTGAAATGCTCATATAGGACAAGAATAAAGTTAGTAAAAAACATTTCTCCGCTGATTTGATATGACCCAGTTAACAGGTGAAATTATACATTTACCTATATCCAAGGGCTACAAACAACTGAGTGAATATTTAATTTTCCTGAAGCAATTATTTCTATGTTGCAGTACTAAATCTAGGTATGAGGATATTAGTTCAGTTTCTGCAGAGGGAAGCAGCATTCCCCAGAGTTTATCTGGGGAATGCTGACAAATTTCTAAACATACCAGAACATGCAGTTATGCTTTTCAACTGCTCAGATTTTGGAAAACACTTTAAAATAACAATCAAAGGAGTGACATTATGGCCTGTAGCTTTAGTGGATGACTCTGCTTCTATACGAGAAGGATATCTCCTTCCATAAAATTACTAGGAAGGAACCAAGGATCAATTAATTTCTTTCCATCTCCAAAGTAAAGATTGTTCATAAATAATTTAACATGTTGAGCGTAGCATTAAAATAAACTGTCACATCATCTGTCTAAAGTAACAATAAATTATCCACTGATTTTCTAAGCAAATCGACTTGGAAAACTAAAAGGAAAGAACCAAACTTAAAGCAGAGTTCACAACTCTTGAATAATGAATATCTCAAAGCCAAGTATTCAAATAAAAAAATATTTCAAGTATAATCCGCTGTAAATTTAATAAATTACAGGGTGACTAAAGTTATGTCGACCAAGCTAGTGCAAAGCATGCCATCTTCTTTACCTTATAAAGGCAGAGATGGATACTGTAGTATTCCTGTCCTAGACTTCAAGGCTTTTCTAATCTGTTCCTAGATTAACCCCTTAACGTACCAATTAAAAATCAGAAAGCGGTCGTTTTTCTGCTAATTTTTTTGGGGGAAGTTTTGGGCGAGGGTGATTTGCTGGATCAAATTCATCATTATTTGAAAAATAATGATGAATTTGTGGCCGTTGGCAATTTTTCTCGGCTGAAAGGAAATAGGCACAAGCTTGTTTAGCGTCTATATTCGGTTGTATTTATATGTGAACCAAAATGCAAAATCAATTTTGGTGCAATAAACAAAAGACGTGTCACAGACGTCTTTCTATGTTAAGGGGTTAATGAGTTGAGATTACCCATCGAAGAGCCAACCCATTTTCTGTTAGTACTATGTAAAAATTTTTAGGTCACAGTCCCCTGTGATCTAAACAGCTATGTAGCAAAGCCATTTTATTTAATGATAGATAACTATTTCTATGGCATTAAATCGGCTTTGACATAGGGCTACCATCTCAACAAGCTGGTGTGAGCTCTGATCGGCTTTCTGTGAAATCGAATGTTCACTTCCCCCCCCTTGTCTATCTCAGATCAAATTACTACTGTTTGAAATTTCACCGTTGATATTACACTGAACTGAAATAAATTATAGGATTATTAAGCAGGATTTTATCCATTGTTTAGTTTCTAACTCATGCATTTCTGATGTTTTGTTAATTTAAATTTAAATGTTGAACTTATCACTATGCAGATCATATTTTTCTCTTTTGTTCCTTGAACTATGTGCATCAATCAGCATCAGACAGAAAACGTCTTAAGTTAGTTAATTTACTTGAAATCGAATACCGCACAGTCCGAAATTTTTCAATTATTTTAAAAGAAAAAAAAAACGCTATAAAAAGTGTAGTATTAAGTATAACAGTGGGTAACTGTTATTACAAGAAAAGAAAACTCTCGTCAAATAAGAAAATAAAACACATAAAATATTGTAAACGATAGTGACCTTTACTTTTTTCACTTCTCATATTTCGCACTACCTACCGAGGCTGTTTTGAATAACACGCCCTAAAGGCATTCAAGTAAAACGACCGAGATTACAAAAACCACCTGCGATCTTTAATGCCAGCAGGATAGCTATGAAAATATCTGGTTGAGAGCTGTAAGATGATACTCGGTTAAGGAAAACGCACGGTCTGTCTGCCAAAGTATTTTGCAATAATCTGGGTATTGTATTCCAACATGAGAGTCTGTTTTCCTCTTCCTGGGAATTAGACTACAAGCACAAGAAGACATTTTTTCTCTTCTTGGTTTGGAGCCTCATCAAGTTGTCAATCTATAAAAACATAGTGCTAGAAATGAGAAGCACAACAGGAATTTCCATATATTAGAGAAAGTAAAGTAAATTCTAACAGAAGAAGTAAATAGAGATTATCTTTGTTACTAGTAGGAACATAACATCATTACGACTCTAATATTATGAAATATTCTGTTTTGGTCTTCTAAGACATTTCTAACTGGATTAATCCACATATATCTTGATTAGCAAAGCACCTGTTTTGCTAGCCTTTTCCTTCTCGTTCTGTTCCAGTGACCACACCAAAATCAATATTACGCCATGAGATTTGCTTTGCTCAAACATTTTCGAATGCTAGCAATGTTAGCATTAAAGAATCTAAATTTCTTTCTAATATTATAATTTTAATATGATTTTGCTATTCGTGCCATCTGTTCACTAAACTAATCTTTCTCAAAAGTGTTATGTCTCTGCTCTCTAGTCGTTGATCAACTGTTTTATTTCAAATCCAGTTCTCAGATCCATAAGTTAATAATGGTTTAAGTACAATCCTGAATGTGGCTAGTTTAGTAATTAGGCTGATTTCTCTTTCATTGCATAAGAATTTATTCTGTTGATTCACCACAATACCAGCTTTGTTTAATTTATTTTAATATTTAGTTTATCATGTCTACTGAAAAAGTGTGTCTAAATATAGAAAATAATAGGATTTTTAGAGTTTAAGGAGAGAGAAGTTGCCTTACGTTTTTTTTTTCTCTCTATTTTCATTCAATGATAGTTTCTCTCTCTCAGCGAGTGTAGAAGGATGAAGACTAACTTCCCACCTGTAAATAACACTGCGATGACATTAGAATAATCACAGAGATACAATTAACGTCACCTACTGGGTGGAACATTTTTAAGGATGAAACAGGATTTTAACCCTACAAAAGAGTGGTTTAGGAACCCAAGGTAGGTGCAGTATCCTTTTGTCGGTTTGTTTATGTGCAACAACTAAAGATCTCGCTAACTGTCTTGCGTTCAGAAAGATGATGACTGATTTCCAAACGCTTTCCAAAAAAATGTAATATTTGTTTTTTTTATTCCCTTTGAGGAATAAAACACACGGTGGAGCATTTCCAACAAAATATGAGTAAAATGTTGATTGTATTTTATCAAAAAGATTTAATTTAATTAAAGTATACACTTCAATAGAATTAAGGTGTTTGAGCTGCATGAAATAAATATATTATATTATTGTTCCAATTCAGATATTTCGGGTATGCGCTTATATAAAGCATAGAATGAAAAAAGGTAATGGAAACCCTGGATATTATACATTTATACTCATACATTTAATAGTATACTTTTATAATTTACTTATTTAAAAGATATGAAAAGCCTAAAATATGAGAAAAGCAGTTGCAGTAGATAATTTAAGAAGATGTGAGGAAATGTTGGTTATAATAGGGTTACAGTTTCATCAGTTCATAATTTAAATAGCCTGATTGGAAGTCAACTTCTGGATAATTGGAGAAGAGCCTTCATAGTATTTATCTTAAAAACAGAAATGAAATGAAATGTGTGAATTGCAGAGGAATTTCTCTCCCACGTTTTTCAGGGAAGATTTGTATAATCATACTGGAGAGGAGACTAAGAAAATTGTAAGTGAAACTTGAGAACAAACTGTTTTATGGCACAATAGAAGTTGTAAAAATTGCATTTTTACTTTACGACGAATAGTTGAGGAATAGAATGAATATAACAAGGCCTGCATTTGCGATTTTATACATCTGGAAAATGCATATGACAGGGTGCCCAGCAAAATTCTTTTCAAGATACATGGGATACGTGTAACATTACATAGAGCAATACATTGATCACATTTAGGTTTTAAGCCAGAAATTGGAATTGATGGAAGTACATGAAGTTCGATGCAAAATTAGGTGTGAGACAAGGATTTATGAAAGAAAATGGCATTAACCCTGGTATTCGATCGAAGAAACCAGCTGCTTGCTTATGCAGATGATGTTTACTTCTAAACACATCCAATGGAAAAGTTCAGGATTTTTTTAATTTATTTAATTACGGCCGTAACAATTTTGACATGAAAATTAGCAACAAGAATACGAAAACTATGAAAATATGCCAGACCTTCGACTGAAAAACTTCAATAGAGAACTTTATAAGAAGCAAAATATTTCAGCCATTTAAGCACAGTTTTAGTGATGTCAGCAAAGTAAATAGAACGTGAATAAGCATGGCATGTACCGTTGGTAGCCAGTTGAATAAAGTATATGGGATAAAGAGAGAAATTATTCGAAACACTAAACTAGCATTGTACAAGACATTGTTCGAACTGATTTTAACTTATGGATCTGAGAGTTGGAATAGAAATAAAGCAGTTGATGAAGACTAGCGGCAACAGATATGAGAGTAATGGGAAAAATTAGGGGAGCGAACACATGACATCAGTGGCAGAATCACAGTTGTTTGATACCAGAATTGCAGGTAAAAGATTCGGAGAAAGACCAAGATTAAGGTGAACTGATACAGTCAGAAGTGCCCCAATTCAGTGATAGACTAAATTGGAGGAAAGTTAGTGATGGGACATTATTAACAATGTAAACTTAATCATGTACTACTGCCATAGTATTCTGTTCACCTCTTAATTTCATAACTAATCATCATAATAAACTTTTTCCTGAATAAATTCAGGAAAACGTTTATTATGATGATTAATTTAAATCATTATACGGTATTATAAGAGAACGCATTGTATGATAACTGCTAAGTTAATGAAAACAAATATTCTCAACAGCTTCATTGGGTGAACAGAACAAAATATGTTTATGAATGTGTTTCAAGTCATCATAAAAAAAAATATATAACGTTACTTTAGTCATTTCGTAAATTTCTTGTTGTTCACTTCGTTTAATTTTATTAATTAAATAATTGAATTGAAGTTGCCTTGTGGGAAAACCCAACGATCTGCTTAATGAATTGCCCTTTGGAAAATATCTTTCCCTTCCTGGTAACTTTTATTCTAAACCTTTAGCACAATGATAGAAATATTTCCATTCAAATACGGAAATGCCTCCGGTGACAGTCCTTAATATAACAATCAGTATGATAGATGCTCAAGATCAGACACAGGTGTTGCTGCAATTATTGTAATGTGTGCAAGGTGCAAGTGCCAGCTGTCAAGTCAAGCTGTTTCACCCTATAGTTAGTCTCCAAAAGTGCCATTTGTCACGAAACGGAATACTTTTACATATTAGGGAGAATATAGAGTTGCACTTCTACATAAAAAAGTATCCCCCCCCAAAAAAAGAGTTTTTCTTATGTATTTTACTTCGCCTGAAATAAGATCTTCTAAAATTCAATAATATATTCATATATATATATATTTATTTATTCACTGCATGTAAAACCCTTTCTTTATACGCTCTATTAAAAAGGTAACAGGACACGGAAAACAAAAATAATGTCCTTATCCTTATAAGGACTGGCTTAAAGGGGCGAAGCAAGAATGCCTTTCATCTTCCCGGTTATCTGTAGAGGACAGTGCAGGGATAAGGTTTTATTGAGCTATTAAAGCTCTGATCATGGCAAGAGGGTAACAGCAATAGCCGAGCCTCAGTTAAACTTCATTGGTACAGCATTGCCATCCATTATCCTCCAAAGGTATTAATCCTGCCAAATGATAATTTGCATTAATGATAGATTTTATATGAAAATTTATGTATGTTAATAAATGGTGCGTAATTTATAATTTCTAAATATAAAAATAGTTTCAAGATAAATATTTTAAATCTAAACGAGAGCATTTATTTTATAAAGTATCATAAAATTCATTATAACTACTCACGAAAATTTAGTTATTGTTATGGAAACCAGTACATTTATAATATATAAATGATCATTCATGTCTTATATAAATAATGTGTCAAAAATCTAAAAAAGTAATCTAAAATCAGTAATATTACAGAATATTATCCATATTTCAGAAATTTATAAATTTGACAGAGAATTTTGTTGTAATATGAGTAGGTATTACAGTCGATATCCCTGTCGAGATGTGTGAGCAATATTCGACAACCATCTGCTCTGTTCGTATATTACACGAAATACATGTTCACATTTGAGTTTTTTTTGCGAAGTGACAGCAAACTAAAGTGTGTAGCTCAGCAGCAATAAGAGGCAATCAAGATTACGACGTCATATATTAGGACTTCCTCAGAAAACTTGATTAAATGGGAACGGAACGCATTTTTCGTCCTTTGATTATATCACAAAGTTCCCCATGAGCAGGCAAAGTCGATAAAAGCACAGGACAGCGTTTCCCGTGCGCGAGTCTGTCAGTGATATACCTCGTCTTGAAGCGCTGTATCTCCCTCCATCAACGAACATTCCGATTTGAAATGTTTTTTTTTTTTTCATTTTTTATTACAGAGCAACTTTGATTTCTTTATAAATCCCCGAAGCAATTACTTGCGAAACTAGTAAACTTTGTCGGCTATTTGATTCCTTTTCAAAGGTGCTGTTGTATTTGATAACGTAAAGATATCCTAAAAAATTTAGGATTCTACTTTTGATTAGTTTTTATTCTATCGTAATAAAATCATTGATGAAACAATCACATTTATCACTTGCAATATGTAACTTAATTATTTTAAATAAACAAATAAGAATTATTTACACTTTTATAAAAATAAATCAGATATATTCATCATCATTTTGTTTATCTTATTTTTAAAATGCAAATAAAACCATTTTAAGTCGCAACAGAGAAATAAACATTACTTCATAACGGAATGCTTTTATTTTTAAATAAACCCAACCGTTTATTAATAAATCTAAAAAATTATGAGGAAGACTAAAAGCCTAAATTCCAGTAGCGAAAGAAAAAGATGCTGATTAACGTTGGCAGCTATCACTATGGCATTGTCAGAATTGATACCCAAAGAAACCGACTATATTTTTGATCTCTTTATAAATATCACTGTTTATTAAAAACCACATCTCATAAATATATTTACGCCTTTCAGAAAAAAAAAATTATATAAACTGATAGTACCAATATATTATGACATTATTATTTATAAAAATATTAAAACTATGATTTTTTTTTTTTTAAATAAAAATAATATTTATACGCCTTTAGTAAATTATAATAATGTTTTATAAAACTTAAAAGTAAAAGTGTATATATATTTTGTTGGGTAAAAGATGGGGAAAGAAAACGAATATCCTTGGAGGGTAATGGATGGCAATGCTGTAGCCAGTGAAGTTCTAACTGAGGCTCGGCTATTGCTGTTACTCTCCTGCCATGATCAGAGCTTTAATAGCTCAATAACACCTTATCCCTACACTGTCCTCTACAGATAACGGGGATGGTGAAAAGCATTCTTGCTTCGCCCCTTTAAGTCAGTCTTTATAAGAATAAGGAAAGTATATTTTGTTTGCATTGGATTAATACAAACTTGCCATTTTTATTTTTATTTTAACTAGAACTCCTCTATACATATTCAACTGTGCATGATGTCGACCAATAGAAACGATCCTATTTTTTACTCTCAGAATCAGAAAGAGTACAGCAGCCTTTATAAATTCCACATCACATCGATTGACAAGAGTCGTAAACAGAATTGCAGCGAATTTGTATCCGATGAGTTGTATATGAAAATACATTTCATTTTCTGCACTGATTGCGGAGTGCCTGTGAATATCTACTATAAACCTCTTCAAGCATGTGCAGAGTCTGTGACGCAGTCGACCGATGCGTGCAGGGAACGATTTGAACGAATATTCCGTTTTTGATATGAGTGTTTATTAAACGCTATTCGGAATGTCGACTAATATTCATCGAACAAGGATGGCTGATATTCTGCATCTTTCTCCCCGTTTCGCCTTGACTTACTATAGTGATCTCTAATCGAATAAGATGAAAACGCCTGTTTGAGAAAACACCATATGTTCCCCGACTATAAAAACATTTTTATTTCGTTTCTTTTAAAATTTAAACACTGCTCTTAATTGAGAGAATTAGATGGCTTTGTCTCCATTTTCAAACGTTTGTTTACTGAATTTAGTAATTCGATTAAAGACTATGGTCAATTGGAAGACAATCTTGTATTATGTCAGATCAGCAGTGCATCCAGATGTACACCAAGAATGGACTGATTAAAAATATGTAAAACCATAAAGGGGGAGTTTTTTTACCTTTGAGTGTGATTGTCATTGGATACAAAGACTAAATATTGATCCATCTATCCATCTTCAAGACCAACCTTTTCTAATTGGGTTGTGGGGACAGCAGCTGCAAGAGGAACTTCCAATGGTCACAATCCACCGCCACCAAGCTCAGGTGTTCTGGTGGGACTCCCAGACGTGTTCACCCAAGGTTTTAGATATAATCTGTCCAGCGGATCCTTCGCCTTCCACGTGGCCTCACACCCTCTTGCTTGACAAAAACGGCCTGCTGGGGGAGCCTCTCTTGTGACATTTTGACCCCAGGTGCTCGTACCATCGTAAATGTGATATTTCAACAAGGAGAAGCAACGGTTGAGTATTGAGAGTTTCCAGAATTGCAGAGCTTCTGAATCTGTCGAGTCTTGTCCTCCCCGCAACCCCTCGAAGGAACCACATTTCAGCCGCTTGGATTCGTGTAGGCATTCTTTCGGTCATGGGGACACAGATTATCTTCAATACAGTCTGTGTCCCCATCCTTACCTATGGTCATGAGAGCAGGGTACAGCCAGCTTTGCCTTCTGACTTAACTCCCGCTTCAATACTACCGAACAGCCAAGCTCCTGCAATATTGCGTTTACTGAGCCAATTCGAGTATCTAACTCTTCTTCCCAGTTTCCATCATTCGTGAATATGCACCCAAGGTATTTAAACTTCTCCACCTGCCTCAGTGGGATTCCACTCATATGTAGAGTGCACTGGGATGGTTTTCTTGAGACCACAGATATTTCTGTTTTGGCCACACTGATCTTCATCTCGGCTTCTGCACAAACAACTACCAACCTGTCCAGGGTCTTCTGGACAGGTTTGTATCTGTGGAAGAGCTAAGCAGAACTAGGTCATCTGCAAAAAGCAGACATCCAATGCTACATCTTCCAATTCTACAATATCAATCTCAATTAATATCAATCCAGCCCATAAATATTATGAAAAGAAGGGGTGACAGAACATACCCTTCGTGGAGACTATGAAAGGTTCAGATTTGTGTGGATAACCCGACACAAAACTCTAGACATTCATACAGGAACTTGATGGCAGCTAATAGTTGGCCATCCACTCCATATTCCTGTAATACTTGCCAAAGCTTATCCTGAGAAACCTGGTCATATGCCTTCTCCAAATCCACAAAACATGTGTAGATATTCTTGGCATATTTTCAAGATTTCTCAAAAACTTGCCTTAAAGTGAAGATTTGGTCAGTTGTGCTTCTACCAGGACGAAAGCCACATTGTTTTTCCTGGAACTTTGACTCAACTATGCTCATCCACCTTCTTTCCAAGCACCTAGCATATACTTTCCCAGGCAGGCTGAGCAGAGAGATGTCACGATAGTTGCTGCAATCTCTCTCTCCCTTCTTGAAGACTGGTATTATTATGCCTGTTTGTCAGTGCTTTGGTGCTCTCCCAGATATCCAAGCAGCCTGACACACTCGATCCAGCCAGAGAAACACCGTCTCGATTTAAGGTTTTCAACATTTTAGGCCGAATTTCATCATCACCAGCATCCCTGCCCGATTTTAGTGATTTTATTGTTGAATGGACCTCTGCTGCTGTGAGATTAGTCATCGTCCCGATCTACACCTCTTGGGTGTTCACAGCTGCTGTGTCACCTGTGTTGAGAAGGCTCTCAAAGTATTCCCTCTATCTGTTGAGGATATCCTTCTCGGTTGTTAAAAGTATACCATTAGAGGCCTTAATTGCCTTTGCTGTGCACGATTTCCGTCCTCGAAGGCAGCGAATGGTCTGCCGGAATACTTTGTTTGCATTTGCGTAGGATGAGTCTAATCTTTTTCCAATGGACTCCCAAGCCTTCTGCTTTACTGCCTCAGCCGCAGCGTTTCGCGCCTCAGTTTATCGGAGATGCATCTCGGGTGACCTGGCCCTAATCCTCCTCCACATCTGCATTATGCTTGGGAATCTCTTTGAACTTGAAGGAAATGCTATCTGCAAAATTCTTCCTCACAGCCTTCGAATTCCTCCCATTTCACGCAGTATAGCTGCTTAGGTCTACCAGCATGATGGTAGCATTTGGTTTCTGTAACCGTAGAGTGCAGACAACAAGGTGGAGGTCTTTGACAGTTCTTCCCCTCTCCCCACACGAACGTCCAGCACTGAGGAAAATAGGTCTGATGAGACTATAAAGATGTCAATCAGAGAACTTTGTCCCAGTGTATCCCACTACTAGGTAGACTTATGGACTTTTCGGTGCTGGAAGAAGGTATTCATTATGGACAAGCTGTTTAGTGCAGCAGAAGTCCAATAATTTCAACCTATTCGCGTTAAGATCAGGGTCTCCGTTCTTACCAACCACACCCATCCATGTCTGGTCATCTGTTCCAAATTTCAATTAATGTGCATTAAATATTGGATGAATTTAATGTGCATTAAAGTCACTCATTAGCAGGACTGATTTCATATCTGTCATCCTTAAAATAATATTATAAAATAAAATATCTTGCTGTCCTTTGGCGGTCTATCTAGGTACTGTATACACCGTAGTTAAGTGACTTTGAATGCTATAATTATAGACAAAAATTCAGTAATAAAATCCTTTTCTACCAATGACGGTTTCGATTGTTTTATTTTTTATTTTTTTTTACTATCAATGGACAACCATTGAGTTCAACTAATGACAAAACCGCGGATTTGCCTTGATGGGATTTCCTACTCCGAAGCTTATATATTTATTTATTTTTGATCAAACATACATTTTATTAGTTCAAAGACATTAAAGAAAAATCTGTGAAAATAACTTGAACATTCTGAATATGATGAATGTTTTTAGCAATGGAAGAAATAATGTAAACAGTATGTCTCTACTGAAATAAGCTTACTTTGCAAGAGACTTTAAAAAAAATCTAGCTTTTGGAGACAGTGCACAGTTCAATCTCCACAGGTAGCCAATAAGAGATAGCTGGCCGAAATAAATAGAATAAAACCTTACAATTGACAACCGTCGATGTCGTATGGTCACACCTGTACCTCCCCGGATTTTGGCAGTGAAGCCTTCTGCTAGAAGAAGTGACTGGGTCGCAGATGCCCTTCCACACAGACTGAGCTGGACAATCGCAAACATCCATGCCCCTGGCGGTATTCTACCTCGAAGCCTCTTGGCTCGAGAGTGGATACGGTAACCAGGCCAGAAGCTGAACCGAAGACTATCACTAATTATGCGCAGAAACCGATGAAGAGACTGGAAAAGAAGTGCTGCCATCTCTAGATACCTAACCTTAACATTATATGTTCGCGTCTGAAATAGTGTGGCTTTTACAGTAGATTTTCTTGAGTTTACAGGACGAAAAACCAGAGTTTCCGGGAGAAAAAGACTCACTTGCCTATGCCAGAGATCTGCTAACTCGGGAACAGGTCGAAGAAATTCCTTCAGTTGGCGACTAGACTTGAACTTAAGTCTATCTTCGGACAGTCTAGCGAAGAGAATTCAAGGGTCACTTCCACTGAGCTACACAGGCAACTACAAGAGACTATAATCATCATATTTTGTAAAACTCACCTTAAAAAAGCAAATTTCTCTGCAGTTCATTTGGGACTCTTGTAGTGTAGATTTTTCTACTCAAATTTGGTATTTGGAATCCATGCAAAAGTTTATATAAAAGTTCCATTTTTTTTTAAAAAGGACCGTTTGTAGAAGGACAAAAATGTCGAAATTGTATATTTCAATAACAGTGCTCTCTCTCTGAAGAGAAGTGAGCAAAATGATGAATTCAGAATGTACACGAACAGATGCTCAATTGTTTGAACCTTTTTTATTCAAAAACATTCAAACTGATATTAATAATTTTGTTTTGATACGGATGATTCTAAATATTAAATTAATTGAACAAAATTTAATATTTAGAATCATCCGTATCAAAGATTGCTGAATCGTTTCAATTTTGTTATAAATCGAACCGCTTGTTGTAACAAAATTATGGAAAATTAAACTATCTCAGGCTACATCGATAGCCATAAACGAATCAAGAAAGTGTTATAACTTTTGAAACATTTGAAAGATTATTACAAAAGTTCCTTCATTAAATAAGAATTCTTTGAATAAAGTAACTTCGTCATCAAACAAACTGACAGTTCCTCCAAAAGAAGAGAAATATCAGCAATCGAAACTCGGTCAGCATAATATTTCATTTTAAATAAACAGTATAAAGGTAATAACCTCCCTCTAATTTCGCTGTAATATAGGATACTCTACTAACCGTTAATTTTATTTATTAAATTTTATTTAATTTTAATAGAAATTTAAAAAAAAAATAGATTATTCCGGATACACTTTTGAACTAACCTTGTACATAAAAAATTTGCATATTGTTTTCTAACTCTGCGAGAAGTAGTACTGTAGTTTCTACATGCTTCATGTGCGTTAGTTGGATGTTGCACCTTTTAGAATTAATTCTTGGAAGTATCGTTATACAGTCACACTTCAGCCTTGAATGATCACACTGTGTGTATTGTGCGTACACTTATAATACTTTTAATTATTTTATCATGATCCGCGCATGTGCACTCATCAATATATTATAAAGTTGAACAATGGAGGCAAAATAGGAGTCATTAAAAGTTTTAGTGGAATATATGAACAAGAAGATCGTACAATATCAATACTTGTAGCGCAATTGATCAACATCGCAACAAGAACAAGGGAGTTAAAAAGATGATCACTCAGCTTTCTCACAGGACAGACAGACAAAGTAACCCATAAATAAGAAATTATGAAAAAGGAGAAACCAATTTATCTATTGTGAAATGATCCAGAAAAGTGGATTGCAAAATGCAACCATAAAGATTAAATTTTTTACTAAGATTATCCAACGAAGAGACATAAGAACGCTTCTAACAAATTAACAAATCTAACAAAAAAAAAAAAGATTCTGAATCGTATCGCTAAAGTACTTTAAGTAAGGAAAGAAGGCAGACACATCTTCCGTAGGGCTCTTGTGTTCAGCGTCATTAAGTTCTGTAATTGCGGCACATGCAAAATATTTGATGACACTGCAAATGGCATAAAGTCACCGGTACATGAAGAGTGATTTTGAAATATCGGTCTTGTTATACTTAAAATTGCCTGACTATGCACATTATTTTAATGCGATTTTGAGCTGCACAAATTATATTAAAGAGAGGAAAGGACTAAAATTTCTAGCTGTCCTTAAAAGATGAAACAATTAATGCAGTAAATGGCGTGCGAATGTGATATTGAAAAAATAAATAAATAAAATAATGATCAAAGAAAAAGCCGTACGGCTTTATTCTGCAATACAAATTATATAGAAATCATGGATATTTAATATCCAGCATTATTTCAAAGCCGAACGTATGTAGAACGAGGGCTACCCAAGGATTCGCCTTTTATTAGTACATTTTTATAAAGGTTTCACTGGCCTGACAGCTGTTTCGAACTAGTTGGTTCTCTTCAGAGAACAGCAGGAACTTTCGATGGAATAACATAAAATAAAAAATAACAAAAAGATAATTGTACAAATACAGTACATAAAACAAACGGACATCTTAAAATAAGGTTCGCAATAGGATTTTAATTTTCGCTATAATGAGAACTTTTTTTTTTTTTGTTTCTGTTCGATTGATTTTTAGAGACCTGTTGATTAGTTTATTTATTATTTATTTTTATTTTGTAGTACTGAAAGTAGAAAGAAAGGCGGTATTGCGCCCAAGTTTCGTGAGATGATAATGAACTAAACGTAGACTACCTTTTCAGGGAAGTACATTTAACACTGGATGAACGTATTTTTGGGACTTAAAAGTCATAGTCCTCTGTGACATTTTGTGCTACCCAAGATGAAACTACATAAACAAAGAGACGTCCAGAAATCTCCAAATACAGAAATCTGAGGAAGTGCCATATTCAAGCAGAGAAGAACACGAATTCGGAGCAAGACTACCAGCAGAGACAAAAATTTTAGCAGAGACAGAAATATATATATACTGTATATAAAGGCGGCCCCTTAATTAAAATAACGGTTTGTAAAAGCATAAAAGTCATTTGTAAATCTACATCGAAAAACAAAACATTACTCTGGTATGTTATACTAATTTATGTGTTACCCGCAGTGGACGACCCACCACTTCACCGAACTTGACCGTACGGTGCTACGAAGGATAATATGTAAAAACAGCTATTCGTCGGCCGACAAGTTGAATACAGAGTTCCGGGCGTCGACTGGAATACGTATTTGCACAAACTCATTCAAAACCGAAGCTAAGAACATAGGATACCCTAGTACGACCACAATATGTAACCCTACATTACCTGAACCAACATGCAGTGTCTTCAGCAGTGCAAAGATCGTGCACAGTATGACGTGGAAACTTGCAAAGCTGTGTTATGAAGCAACAAATCACTCTACACTCTGTACGGAGCAAATGGACGGGTGTGGCTGATGCCCGGTGAACCTCTCTTACCAAATTATGGGTAAGAAACAATCCCGACTATGAAATTCCGACGTGGGGTGATATGATGGTATGGTCCTGTTTTTTTTTTTTTTTTTATTTAGTCTCTGACCTCTATTTACGGTGTCACGAACATTGAAATCCGAGAGGTATCTCAATATCCTGGATAATGCTATGCTTCCTACTTTGTGGCGTTTCTATGAGACTGACCATTGTCTCTTTCTGCAAGATAATCCACCATCTCATAAGGCTGCTACTGCATGGACATGAACGTATCCAAACATGACTGGCCTCTACAGAGCCCTAATCTCAACCCTATTGAAACATCTGTAAGATGAACTGGAGCGTCGGGTGAGGTCAAAGGAAATCCTCCCTACAATAGTCCAGGATCTAATTACATGCCTACAATAAGAAAGGTTCAGAATTCCCGTTGATCCCTATCGTACTCTAGTGGAAAGTATGCCTCCTTAGTATTGTTCAGTTATGGCAGCGAACGGAGGTCTTACATCTTAATAACGTGGGGCCCATATGTGTTTGTTCCCCACATTATGGTATCTGTTGACTTCTTTCGAAGCATTGTAAGTATCCTCTATAGTGGATGCTTCCACCATCTATCTTTTGGTTGTAAACACCTTAGATTTCAATTCTAATTAGAACAAAGAACTTATATATGCCATTTCAAGTGAAAATGGATTATTTTGACTTGGCTGAATAACGTAGTATTTCAGAAGAATAAGCAAAACAGCTTAGACTGAGGAGCCCAAATTTTGTCGGGACCCACCTTCGGAGACGAGAGTGGTATTCATTCTATGGTAGGTACATATTGTTGATATGAAACACTTTTCTTCAAAAAAATATTATTATTAATCTTTTACTTGGGGTAGGCGTCTTAGTTGCCACACAGTACAGTACTGTGAATTCAATCACTCTGCTGATTTATTCAAGTATAACATCTTGGGAACCTCTGGCCTAGAGAGATGCAATTAACAGGCGGGGAACATTGATTATTTTGCTGATTATCAACACGGACAGAAAATATTCGGCAAATAGGAAACGTATTTATTTCACTACAATAATACGACAGTCCATATTAATGAAAGTTTAAAAGTAAAGCAAATTACCCCAAACCCATCTGTCAGTAAATATTTCAGAATGTTACCAATTTGAAAGTAGCTTCTCCAGTGAGAGTTCGCAAACCATTTTCTGCTAAACCTTTCGCCCATTACAGAGTTCATTTATTTCACGGCATGATAGGATAACCTTGAAACCGGCTCCCATCCTCATTTTATTAGATTATTCTTCATTTCGCTAATGGAAGTTGAGCGAAAAAAAATATCTTTCGAAGGATATGAATATCCTTGAATGCAAAATAAACCTTCCTGGTCAGTTTTAATGACAGCACGCGAAGTTTATGAATATAAAAAAAGCCTGCAAACCAGATTAGTTCATCAATCATTTTCAATGCATTGTGAAGTTGTCATCTGCGCCCATTGGAAGCAACCGATAGGATTCACCTATATTTAAATTGCTAAAAATATTTTAATTACTGTTGCTAGTTTTCTTTTTCATTAATTTTGAATTGAATTTACATATCAAGTAAAATAAATAAATGAAACAAATAAAAATATAAAATTTAGGTTGTCATTCAGTACAGATATTAAAGGATAAAAATAGATAATTTTTTAAGGGAATGTTTCTTTTTTCGATGTTATGCCGAAAAACAAAATATTCCAGTATTATTTCTAGCATTTCCTGACTCCACAGAAGCCTATACAACGAAAATATTTTAATTTCCTTATTGCAAAATTGATTTTTTTTAAATATTTCAACAATAAGTATATTTTATATCAAAATTAATGCAAATGTTTTATTTAAACAGGTTCTATCATACACATCTACAATTCTAAAGCAAAACAGGAAACATCGACAATTATCTGCGTATATCTACACTGTGATACCATAGTGTAACAGAAAACCCAAGAAATAAAATAAAATTTTAAAAAAAATCAGAAATTATCTTTTAATTAAATCTAATCCTATCCTTTTCTAGTATCACATGATTTACTATCCGTAGAAAAATTTTCACGCACTTTTGAAACTCTTCAAAATGGGTTCCTCGCTATATACACGGCGATGCAAGGGAAGTGAACAACTCGGGTGATTTGTACAGATCATATATTCATCAAAATAGAGTGGCCTTAGATATATCTTCAGCAATCTATTTCACAACATTTGGGCCCATATTCTATTATTACTAAGCCTCTGATTGCTACATGTCGCATTGAGCTGATCTAATCATTAAACTGAGCTGATCATTATGAAGATTGGATTGGATTTTTATGGCGCAATGACATTAAGGGTCATACTGTGCCAGGACACAGGTCATAGCAGTACATAAGGTAATTGGTTAGTAGGACAATCAGAAATATCCATGTCCTTGGCGGGATTCGAACTCGGAGCCTCTTGGCTAGAGAGTGGATATGCTAACTACTCGGCCAACCGGGCCGGTTCATCATGAAGAGACACAATACTGAGCTCAATTACAGCAAGGTTGATAAATGTATAAAAATCAATACCTATTCTAGATGTAGATTAATTATATAATGGATTAATTAAAATGATACGCTAATGACAAATCTAAAGTTTTAGGTGGGAGGTGAATTTCATTCTCTGGTGTGAGACAACCACCAAGTTTAGTGGAGGCTTGAAGTGGCTTGAAATAATTCCATGTTTGGTCTCTCTAGAGCAAGGTTTCTGAACTAGGAAAAGAATTAATAAAAACAGAAAAATCTTTACCCCACCGACTGTACTAAAATGCTAAGGGTTTACAACCTTTTGTAAGTCGGAGCGACATAAAAAAAATACTACCGAACAAAGAAATGTAAAACAAAAATATATTATACAATTTTTTAATCAATACCAAATTAAAAACATGATAAAGATAAAAGAAAAATTTTACTGAAAGCACAGGAAAATATATGCAATCCAAAATGGCAAAATTATTCAACATTTTAACGGCTACTTCAATAATGATATTCTTACTATGCCTATGAAGTTGTAATATGCCTATCATCTTGTATGGCAAATTACTGTCTTTTTCTGATGGCACAGTTCAGATCAACCAAGTTCATAACGAAGCATTAGAAGACAACATAAATCAGAATAAAACAAAGTTAAACAAATAGTTTTCAAATCCTAACAGTGACCTCGAAATAAATTTAGATGCGACAAAGTATAGGTACTTCAACTTAAAAAGTAAGCTAGATTGCCATCTATCAATTTAAAATAAAAAACTAGATGATTTACTTTTCGTGGGAAATTCCACACTTCAGTATATAGGAAGAACAATGCTTTCTATTCAGCTTCGTACTCCACAAAAGAACTGTATATAATATTTGCTATCTTACAAAGACACTTTGCCTAGACTTCTGTTTATAATATATAAAAGACAAGATTAAAATATTCCCAATATATAAATTAACGATTATAAACAGGTAGAATCTTGGTAGTAGCGAAAGATAACAGATAGATATTCTACAAATCTCTGCAACATATCGCACTAATACTCGACGATATAAAGTTAATCTTCTCAGTATATATTTTAAAAAAAATTGAGGAACTACATCATGAAATTAAATGATGGCGAATAATAGTTTGAACACACAAAATAAAGTGTTAGCATATGAAACAATAATTACCTACCTAAAATAAAAATATATATATACATAATCTAATAATCACATATAAAATAATTTTGCATAAGATAATTATGTATCTAATCATCATCATACGTATCAAGGATTTAGGCCTAGCATGGCCTGTTCCGGCCTTAGAAGTCATCGTTGAATCGTTTAAGAGGACGTCCTGGTTTTCTTTTTCCTAATGGTTTGTACTTTAAGGCTTGTTTTGGTAATCTTTCTGTTTTCATTCTTTGAACGTGTTCCATCCATTTAGATTTATATTTTTTTATTTTTTCTATTACTGGTTCTTGGTTTAATTATTTCATAATATCTTCGTTTCTTTTGTGATCAAATAGGGTATACTTTGCAGTTTTTCTCATAAACTTCATTTCTGCTGTTGTTTCTATCTATCCATCTATATATTATGTATCTAATAATTACGTAATTTAACGATCGTATATATGAAAAGTAAATATCTGTTACACTGTGTGTCTGCTGTAAATCTATATGTATTTCTTATTGACCAGTACGGCAGTCGTTGTTGGTTACACATACGCATTTATGTTTATGATTCTCTAAATCTTGCCTTGTAACTTGTATCAATCTATATTGTAAATTTTTCATGTTGTTTATCTCATTCTGCTCCAGATTTACCGCATTCGTACTATGCATTAATGTTATAAGACACACTGTAATTACATCTGTACTTCCACTTCATATATGTACTTCTACTTCATTCTATAAGCTTTTAATCATATTTAGATCAGAGATCTGAGCCTGGCTATCTGGGCATCTTGATGCGGTATAACGAAAAAAAGTGGACCAATTTTAAGTTCAGGGAAAAAAAAAACACACACCATCAGGCTTCATAGTTGGAACAATTCAGTCCTGTCTATAGCATTTATTTATTAATGGTTAGCCTTCCCTAGATCGAGGCTGTCTCGTCCAAAGAAAACTAGCTATATCTAAATCATTCATTTCTAGTTAATCGGTATTTTAATGTTTGTGGTTTAGGCACCACTGCTACTTCCGCTGAGCACGATTTTTTGTTATCCCTCGAAGTCGATAGCTCTGCACATGCTACTTTAGCTCAAATTGAAATTGATGTTTACACAGACCCTGAAATGGAAACTAGATCAGCTACGATATCAACGAAGGCAGCTGTTGACCCAACATATATTTTTCTACTCAGGTAAACATGGAAGTTAGGCAAACAGATAAGTGAAAATAAATAAATAAATCATATATACAAACACGAACGCAATTGGAAGCCATTGAAAGTATAAGAGTGCCACTGCTTATGAGAGGGATGAAGTAGCTTGGGGAAAAAATACTATAATTGGTCTTTAAATCTAAGTAATTGTTTCCAGATTATCCAACTCTTATGCCAAATGCAATTAGCATATAATTTATTTATACTCCTTCATGGGAAAGATTCACATAAAAAAAAGCCAGTTGTTACGTGTTTGTGTTTTTCTTGCCTCTGTGCATATAACTTGATTCTGGGGATTTTTGTTTCATTAAAAGGCATTCGCTTGTGAAACCCGAGTTGGTTGCTAAATTGTATCACCAATCCTGAATATATTTCATTAATTTAATTTTCTCTAGTTTGCGACAATGATATTTTTGCAACAAAAATGGCCATACCGAAACCAAATCTGATATACTTGGAAACGTTTAGTGGATATTGCAAAAAAAAACAAATTTGAATAAATGCTGAGTATTTTGCAAACCTTCCTACAACTTTCTAACATCCCAATATATTCTGACAAAGGTATACTAGTAATTAAATAATGCGCAGTTGAGAGGAAATGAGATTCTCTTGGACCTAAAATCAATATTTAATGTTGTTAGTCCATTATATGAGATTATAGTTGACTACTGCGTACGAACAAAAGTGAAATTAGTAAAGAATTCTGGTTTTATCGTAGAATGATTCATTGCTGTTTTTCCTCAAAAATATCGCTAAGAATCTTTACTTAGAAACACATATTTGGAGGAATTAAGATTAGCGCACTTTGAATAATGTTTCTAATTTAAGTTCTTTCTAATTATGCTAACAATTAGATTACCTCGAGTATAATTAAAGTTACAAAATATTCAGATTTCTACACAGCGAACAAAAAAGAAAGAAAAAGAAATTTTAAAGAAAGGCAAGTTATTTCTCCAGAGAGAGAGAGAGAGATTATCTGCTAGAAGACAGGAGACATTCATACAAACGTCGCACAATCAATATTTTTGTTTCTTGATTGCTGACAACTGCTTTTAAGAACGAAACAAAAAAAAAGGAAACTGCTTTCCATTGTGTATTAAGAATTTCAATTTACTTTATATGCGGAACACAACATGCTAAAGGAACCTATAGATAGTATTTATTTAAGGAAGGAAAGTCACTTGTCATAATCTCCATAAATAAATCATTATTTTAACCTGTCCGTTTGTATCCTTGTATTTCATTCATTTTTGAAACGCAGATTCCTAATTTGCGTGTTTTATTTCAGTGAGACACTTTCACGGATTCAGTTTATATATTGCGGAGGTAATATGCGAACTTATACAACACATAACGTGCGCGCGCGTACGTATATTCATCACCAACACATTTTCATGACATTTCATTTCAGCTTCTAAGTAATTCCATCCTGATAACGTGGATGACCTCACGCTGTTATCAATGGATTCTACATATGCCTTTGTGATGAAGTTCTCAATAGCTAGAAACAGTGAGCGAGGAAGAGATAGAGAGAGAGAGAGAGAGATTAACTCTTTCTCTCTGAATATAGTAAGTAATCTTCATCCTCTCCTCTGTTGTACAGTCTCTTATTTTAATTCCTTTCTTTCTCTACTTTTCGTTTTATTTGTTTCTAACTTGCAATGTGTTTCTTTTCAACGTTTTAATGCGTTTGTCTTTCTTTCGTTTTTTTAAAAACAGAGAAAACAAAAAGAAAGAGGGTCAGAAAGAGTGACAGAATGAGGCAACTTCATCCCGGACTAATGAGGGCGTATTCTGGTGCACAGACTGAAATGAAAAGAAATGAATGAAAAGAAAAAAATGAATTATGTCTACGTGTTAATAAATCAAATAAAGATAATTTTATTTGCTATGGTTATACTTTCTAATTAATGATATTTTTAGTTTTATAACCTCTCTCTCTCTCTCTCTCTATTTTCATTTTATGTTCTTTCTCGCTTTTCCACCTACAGTCTATCTTTTCTTGCACATTTTCTCTTCCGTATTTTTTTTATCTTTCTGTTTTCCTCACGTTTAGCTCTCTCTCTCTCTCTCTCTCTTTTTCTCTTCTATATTTTGCCTATGTACTTTACTTGTTTCTCTCTCTCTCTCTCTCTCTCTCTCTTGTTATTTTCTTTCTCCTGTTTTGTTTTCTCTTTCCGCTTATTTTCAATCTTTGTTTTATCTTTTAGTCTTTCCTTCTTTCTGTCTTTCTTTCTTTCTTTCTAGAGAGCTAAACCATAGCAAATAAAGATAATTTTATTTGCTATGGTTATACTTTCTAATTAATGATATTTTTAGTTTTATAACCTCTCTCTCTCTCTCTCTCTCTCTCTCTCTCTCTCTCTCTCTCTCTCTCTCTCTCTCTATTTTCATTTTATGTTCTTTCTCGCTTTTCCACCTACAGTCTATCTTTTCTTGCACATTTTCTCTTCCGTATTTTTTTTATCTTTCTGTTTTCCTCACGTTTAGCTCTCTCTCTCTCTCTCTCTCTCTCTTTCTCTTCTATATTTTGCCTATGTACTTTACTTGTTTCTCTCTCTCTCTCTCTCTCTCTCTCTCTCTCTCTCTTGTTATTTTCTTTCTCCTGTTTTGTTTTCTCTTTCCGCTTATTTTCAATCTTTGTTTTATCTTTTAGTCTTTCCTTCTTTCTGTCTTTCTTTCTTTTGTGTCTTTCAGGTGTCTTCGCTTTTTCGTCTATTTTTTTCATGCATTTGCTTTTCTGCCTGCTTTATTTTCTCTCTCTCTCTCTCTCTCTCTCTCTGTGTGTGTCTCTTGTTATTTTCTTACCGTCCGATTACCTTTTTTCTTTCTAGTTATTTTCATCTTTGTTATATCTTTCAGTCTTGTTTCTTTCTTTCTTTCCTCTCTTTTAGGCGTCTTTTTATTCTTTTTTTTACCGTTTCCTATGAGATCCATCGCACGCTTTCTGTGAGTGTTTATCTCTCTCTCATTATTTCTCCCGTTTGATGTTCGCATACTTGATAAGCGAAATGGGTTAATTAGCTGTTCACACTAGTACAGACAGCTCGCTGTTCAATAAAATGTCTGTCACACAAAGTCCATCATTAGAATGAGTCCCTGCACGAAACTTGCTCGTAAAGTGTGCCGTGAAATGTGAAAGTTCAATGGCGTTCACTTTGCAGATGTTCACCCTCTTATCCCGTAGGACACACACACACACACACACACACACACACACACACACACACACACACACACACACGGATATCATTCCTACTTGTCACGAAGGGTGTTTTCATATCGACGTATGGACTTTCTTCAGATTAAAGTCTTAAGAGTGTCTCGCCTGATAATTAGTTGATTGCCATAGAAAAGGAATCTGGAATTAATCACCACTGCTTGGATGAACACCTGAAGGGATGTGAATTCTATTTGAAAAGCTTTGCGACTTTAATTACTTAATATTTTAAGAGGTAAACAATAACAGGATTAATAAATAATAATGGCGAGGGAAAGATAATAAGTGATAAGTATCACGAAAAGTTAATGAAAGAACAGCTGTCACCTCGAGCAGATCATGTCTAGGAGAAAAAAAAAACTTGTTTAAAAATTCAAATAAAACGAACATAAACTAGAGGCCGAAAATACTGACTGATAGTTTCTCATACATTTGGATTTTGATTCCTTTGAAGAGTTCATGCTGTTTGCAGATATACTTGAATTAATACTAAATAATATTTTCTGTCAGTTTTGAAAAGAGGAAATTTTTTGATACCATTATCGTGCAAGGCTGAATTAACTGGGTTTAGACGATCTCTGCGATTTTAATGCTTCTTTTCACCACATTTCCACCACTCTTAGCCAGGGTTGGCCACCCTTTTACGTTCCATGCGCCAATTTTTTTACATACGATTTCAAATGCGTCATAAAATTCTTGTACCCTTAAAGACTATAAAATATGTTAATATAGACATATTTAATATTAATATGTATGATTATTTTGCCTATTTTCTTAATGAGTACCCCTTGTATAATGTCACTGGCTTTTTTACTCAATTTATTTAAGGCATTAATGATATTTTAAGGACTTAGATAAATGAACAACATGAACGAAATAGTTTTGGATAGAACTTTGTAGGATGCTCGGGATTTGTCTTCTTTTGGAGCTTGTCTTCTTTTATCTACGTCCTTAAAATATCATTAATGCCTTAAATAAATTGAATAAAAAAGCCAATTAAATTATACAAAGGGTACTCCTTAAGAAAATAGGCAAAATAGCCATAAATATTAATATCAATTTAGAAGAGTAACATGGAAACGTTTTCAGAAATAATATTTATAATATTTAATATTCATTTATTTGGAAGTGTGACGGGTAACTGAATGTAAAACCAAAGCTTAATTTTCGAATAAGCACAACATTGCGAATGTTCACAAAGGACGAACAAAGAAATACCGACAACTGCGTAGCTCACGAGCATCAATTGTAAATTTACTGACAAAAACCTGCGACGTACCGCTGTTGCTAATACTTTGCGCCTCAGGAGCAAACAAGTGAATGTCCAAATGATGTCCACGAAACAATAATATAATTACTAAAAATAATACTGTTTTAGCTTCTTTTCTACAAACCGGTTTTTGGTGAAAATACTTTTTGTATGAATAGGCTTACTCTTTTATCATTTTCATTGGGGTCTAATTCACCACTTCTAATCATCCAATGCGCCAATTTTGACGAATGACCCATAGGATAGCCATCCCTGCTCTAAACCCATCGTCTTGATTAATCTCATCAGTTCAATTAACGCAATCTTTGTTCTTTTTAATTGTGTACTTTTATATGTACCATTATTTATGAATAAGGTGGGAAAATATTCTCAGATGTATTTAATGGAGGTCATTCTATCATACATTGAAGGTTCTCTGCAGCCAGAGAACCTTCAATTTATGGAGGAACATAATTCCAATTAATTGCTCGTAATTGATCGTATTGTTAAACTTTTACAGTTTTTATTTCATTTTTTTTCAGTATTTCTTTTTACTTTTGCAGTACTTTTTCCAGCATTCGTTTGTTTTATGTAAAATACATAACTTTATTTTACGACATTAGAGAAGGTGAATAAATTAATAATAACAATAAATACTGTAAGAATTCAAATATAAATAAATACCATAAGATTTTCAGAAGTTATACTATAAGATTTTATAAATAAATACTATACGATTTTACGATGTTATTATGAAGAAAGAGTTGATTCTGCTACCATCAACAAATTATTATAGCATCATAAAAACTTCACAAAAATGGAATTTTTCTCGCTAAAATAGTTTTCCGTTCATTGGATTAAGCAAAATTTCATTCTCTCTCCTGAAGTTTGCGACATTTTTTGAGTTCGGTTGGAAGATGTGTTTAGTGTCACGCAAAACAAAAAAGGGAAAGAAACAGTGAACAATAAATGTCGATTTCCGTTGCGTGATGCTCGACAGGCATCTAGGTAGCAGCCTCCTGTCTGAGTTTTTTTTTTCTTTTAAAATGGAACCAATTGAAGCAAAACGCGAACTCACATTCGATATCATCCATTTCACACATAGTTGGAGACTGTTTCCTTTAGTTTTGAATAGTTTCGGAAATGACCACTAGAGGGAGTATGAAAATTTGCACCTAACTTTGAAAGAGTAGCACAAGAAAGCTATTTTTAGTCTAGAGTCGAATTGATCACCAGAGGGAGCATCCAAATCGTGCAAAACCTTTAAACAACAGCACAAAGAGAAAAAGGAGGAAAAAATCTCCCAGAGGTTTCTATACGTATTTTGCTTTCCGCAGATTGAATATGAATTCAAAAATCTTCATCCTTCACTCACGTAATCTGTATCCCCAAGATATATTTTCCATCTGAAATTTCGAAATTTCTCATATGGAGATGCAGTTTCCAGTAACATGACGACAGCGCTTGGAGCTGTCGCATATGCGATGTGCAGTGTAAACATTGCGTCTACCGCTGCTGCCTACATAGACGAAATTAAGCTGAGTAGGGATCGCTGTATCCAATGTTTGTTTTAAACGCAAGACATTCCAGTAGTTCTGCACAAGTTGGCCTACATTGCTTTCCTGAAATTAGAATTTGCATTGTACCGAACACGAAATTTATTATTAATCTAATGCCTATTTCCAAGAATACAAAGACAAACTTTAATTCAGTTATAGACTGGTTAATAATAATAAAAATGTATATATAATATAACTCAAGATACTTTTTAAAGTTTGACTTATTGGATACTAGAATCTAATAGGATCTGATGGAAGTAATAGAAACATTATGAGATTTCCAGGATATCTATGATATTCTCAACATTAGTCGTTTTGTGCAAGGCCAACTGGCTGGAAAGGCCTGGATTCAAATCTTTTTAAGGATGGAAGGAACCTTCATACGGACTTTTATGCTGAAGATGAATTAACCGGCGTCATACGAAGGCATTTTTAACTACTTAAGTAGGTAAGTCGATTTCTTTCATTTCTTATAACAGGTAGATATAACACACTCGCTCTTAAGGGAGGCATCAGAGAATGGCAAGCCAGTTGTTGTAATATTGTTCATAACTAGGGTATCTAACTCGTGCATAGATGAGAAAGAGAGAGAGAGTATTCAAGGAATGCCAGCGTTAAAAAATATCGAAAATAGGTAACTTAAAAAATAAAAATTATAGACATTCATCAGCATTGCTATAAAACTGATTTCGTTTTTTCCCTTGAATTATATCTACAAAATGTTTTATGTTGAAATAAAATCAACTTCAGAATAAATTCTATCCACTATAATTAAGTGCAATCTGACATTGAAAATTGACAGTACATTAAATAGTATTGAAATATTCATAAATGCCTTTATTTCTCTTTCGAAGTTTAAAATTGTGATAATATCAGGACTTTTTCTTCTCCATATAGCAATTTATCATAACTATTTCTTACATGAACTCGGTTCTCAAATTCATATCATTGTAGACCAATGGCTTTTCACCACTTCTGTTAAGAGTTGCCGGCATAGATCACAATTAAAAAGTAATTATTTTTAATTATTTCAGTTTAGTGTTTTATATATTCTTTTTTTATTTTACATAGTCCGGAAAGTCTATTCTAGAGGCCAAACCCTCAGACCGAGATTCGAATTCCCAGGGAGTTTGAATCCCGGGTTGAAGTCTAACGTATTCCAACTGCCGGTCCGGCAGAACTGCATTATTCCAACTGTCAAGTTTGGTAGAGGCTTGGTAATGGTGTGGGAGTGGTTCATTTGGATCGACTTAGTCCATTGCTGTACCTCCCCAAAACCATGATCTGATGGCTACCTGAACATCCTGAACAACTTCATGCTTCCGATGCTGTGGAAGTACTTTGGCGGTGACTCTTGCATATATCAGCATGACAATGCTCCATGCCATACTGCACTGCGTATCTGAGACTGGACTGGTTTCCACAAAACAACGTTGAAGTGTTGGACTAGCCGGCTCAGAGTCCAGACCTCAGGGACTACAGAGACCACCAGCATGAGCAATAGGGATAGCATTTGGGTGAAAGCATGTCACGAAGAGTAGTTGCTGTTATTTAGGCCAAAGGTGGTCCCACTCGGTACTAGAAAAGTAATTAAAACTCCTTTTTTTTTACCACAACTTGGTGACCAAATACTTTTGTCAACATAGTGTGTAAGCGAAGGTCGAAATGTTACTTTTTTTTCTGACTTATGTTTTGGCTTGCTAATTATTTTCGTTTACACTACAGATTTCTGAAATAAAATATAAGTGCATAATTAAACTTTACCGTTCACTGAACTCTAGAGTATTTTTTAATTAATTATTCTTAACATTTATTGTGATGAGCTTCAAACGTAATTTTGTCGAAATATAAAGACTGATTAACTTCACGAAAACTAAACAATTTTTTGTATTTCTTTAATAAAATAAAATATATAAATAGTATTGAAATAGCACAAGAGATTTGGAACAATATTTAGGCATAGCGACGGACACACAAATAGAAATTAAATGTGACTGGTATTCAACCCATATGTATATGGCGGTAAACATGTCAGCTGCAACCTCTTTCTTCCCCACAAAAAAGTCTTCACCGTATACTAGGCAGAGTGACGGATTTATGTCTACTCCCACAAGCACCATCATGCGGTGGGCCTTTTCACGGCTTAGAAATAACTGAAACTATTTCATTTATCATGTGAATTTTTTTAATATACTATTGAAAATAAAACAGATATTTTGATATTTTCGTAATTTTACGCTACATGCATTTGTATTTGCGTAAATACGGCACTCTTAAGATGGCTGATGGAATCTAAACAGAAATTTTGATCAATAAATCATTTACCTATTTCGTATTAGGCATTCTATGTATAAACACACGCGCGCGAGCGAGCGCTTGTTCCTTCAGCGTGGGAATACTTGTATCGATGTAGCACGCGGTTCTTTCATTTCTTTGCCAGTCACTGGAGACCCTGCAGTGCTGGGTTGCCGTAAAAGTTTCGTCCTCCTAAAAATTCCTTTAAAGGTCCGAAGACTCTGTCAGAATTATAATGGGAAAGGATCGTCCAAAATCTTCCACCCCAGAGTGCTATTGGCAGTATGAGAAGGACGGAACAGTTTTGTTGGGAAGAAAAATCATCCCCTTCTTGACCATTTCTTATTTAGTATCATAGTGACTTACATCATTTACACAACTGTTATCGATGCTGCAGAACTCGCGAACTGTTGCTTTATAACCGTGCTATAACTGGTGCTGTCTTAAAAAAGTAATGTATTTTAGTTTCCGTAGGGAAATCGATATAACGACGTGAAATTTTGAAAACACTTCGATTCGAACTCTTTCTAGGACACAAGGAACCTTTATAAAGGCTTTATATTTGAAGTGAAGTTAATAATTCTTGCGTGGAAATGGAAGGCGATTTGTTCTCCAAGACGTTTTTGTTTCCATCTCGCAAAAAATGTTGTCAGCTGGAAAAGACACAGTTAACAAGCAAAATATACTGGTTTCATATCTTTCTGACCAATGCTATCTAGGGCTGACTTTGCGAATTATAACCCTTGCCTAAACCACGCCCTCCCCCCGAGGTTTATTATGATTCATGGAAAGGATTCGGTGATGGTGATCATACCGAATTAGCTCCTTATCCAAGTTATATTATTTGGCTATTTCCCTCTCCAAAGAATACATCTGAGTTCTTCAGAGTACGCAATCATCCCCCCCCCAGTAATCACCTGGTCTTTGATAAGTTCAGTATACTCTCTGTCCATGCTTGTCGCAACGTGTGGTCTCAGGTTGATTTCTTTGTGAAGGAAACCTACCACCACTCCATGCGACTGATTTACTCACCTAAGAAAACTCACAGGCTTTTACCTGAAAAGTAAAAATTTGGATTTTGTTATATAAACTGCATGAATTAGTTGTTGTCTTTTGATTGGTAAAATTCTGAGTAATCAAAAAAACTAAAATGTTTTCATAAAATCTTCAAAGCAGTCCTGACGGAGAAAAAAACAAAACATAACATAAAACATAATCTCAAAATATGCAAGACCTATTTAAATTAGAGAATTATTACGAACTCCATCTGTTCAATGGATTCAATAAGATAAAATCTAAATGTCCGAGCGGTTAGCCTAGTGGCTGTGCGCTTCGCAACCATATGCCTGGGGAAGGAGTGTCCTGGGTTCGATTCCCGTTGCCGACGTGAGGAGCTTAAGATCTTTCTCAGACATAGCCAAGTTAGCCGGTCTTGGGCGTGGACAGCAGTGAACACACGCATCTACAAACGTAGGACACTCCGGCAGGCATAGGGCTAGCCACCTTATCCTAGGGACGAGTACGACTTAGAAGGGCTAAGCATAGCCCCGTGACAGGCTACTAGGCCTAATACGTAAAGGGAAGAAGAAGAACATCTAAATTTGATATTATTAGACGAAGCGTACGCACACTGATTCTTTCTTTTAGTGAAATATTTGTACATTAAAACTCATTCCATTCACTTATTACAAATTCGAAGAGATTTTTTTTCATAATTACCGTACTTTTTTTATAGTGCCATGAATGGTTTATGTAAGTGTGTCACAAAGACACACACACACACACACACACACACACACACAGAGAGAGAGAGAGAGAGAGAGAGAGAGAGATTGAAACTAACTCCTTAATCAATTAGGACACTGTTGATTATGTTATTAACTACCATCGTTAAATCATGGCAGCTTAAATGACGGTATGATGATTAATACGGTAGCAAATGATTAACTAGAGCATTAATTATTAGTTAAGTATTACACATGCTGCTCTTATAGTTACTGTTATTTTCAAATCTAACGATTTTTATTTCTAAAAGATAATAAGTTATAAACTTTTAATTAGCACTGTTGAACAAGGAGGCGTTATTTAATTCATATATAAAAGTAAAAAGATGACAAAAGGAAATTTTAAAAAAAATAATAATAATAAATGGAAGAACGAGAGCAATTTAAGTGTTCACAAACACAAGTCAATCTTCATAAATATCGGAAGTGGAGAGAATATTACGGATGTATTTCGTCGTAACATTTTCGGGACAATCAGTGCATAGTTAATGCATTCTAAATCAAAGTTTTTTTCCCCTTCTTTTAGAAGTATTTGATATAGTTTCATAATTTACATCCTTTCTTAATGATATCCGTTATGAAGATAGAACATCAGAGACAGAGAGAAAGAATCAGAAAATATTTCATTAATTTACAACATAACATTTTTTTTAACAAGCAACGGTTTATTAGTACATATTTTTTTCAAAAAAAAAACTTATTTTAATTTGAAGTCTGCTGGCTGACTTTAATCAGATAGTTTAAAATGAGAACTATTGTTCGTTATTAAGAGTATTATGGTTTTTATTAATACTTTAATAATGTTTACGATATTAATATTAAAGACTACGTATGATTCTCAGTATATGTAGGCAGAGCACCTGCTCTCCCCAAGGATAATTAATCCACCTATATACGGTTATAGAAAGAAGCTCTCACAAATAGTAACAAAAAAAAAATAATAATAGTGCAATATATTAAGGAGGTATTTGAATTTTTGTACTCATGCAACAACCCCCATTCGCATGAATTTTGAAGCTAGCAGTGTGCACCACTGTTTTTATTATTATGTTTTATCTTTTATTTTTTTAAGGAACACCATTTGCTCGAATGCTAAGCTTATCAGTCTTTTATAGTCTGTTAGCTTTATTAATAAGGCAAAAAAGGAGAGAAAAAAATTAAACCAATTCTTTACGTACCTCATTTATGTAATAGTTTCTTATTAAGTGCTTGTCTTTCCGAAAATAACGAGGATGGCAAGGGAAGGGACAGTTAATGAATATCTCATTCCATTAAAGAATATAATTATCCACTACTTCAAATAATAAAGAAAACAAAAACTGCCTAATGAATCTAGTTGTTAAGTACAACGACAACTGTCTGTTAATGGCGGAGAATGAATATCTTAAAAACCTGATAAAAAAAATAAGTTGGTTTATGTAATTATAATAAGTATCGACTAAAGTATAAAAAAACATTAATTGAAGAAAATGGTGATATTAAAAACAAAAAAAAAGTTTATGATCATAAATGAAGACACTCAAAGACAATAAACGAGGTCATCATGCAAATTTATTTTTTATAACAAGCATGAAAATGATCCTTAGAGACTCGTAAAAAATCGTATACCTCAGTTTAATTCTGTTTTTTGATCGTTACACAAAGATATTTCGTGAAGTATCGACCCAGTCTACTTTATGAGGAATTAAAACATATTATTACTTTGTATGATAAGCCATATGTGTGTTTTAGAGTTCTCTGAATGTCGTATTTGAGATCAACTGCGGAAATTACCTCTGCGCACCAAGTCTGAGCACTACGTCACACCATTATTAAATCAGTATTAAGCGAATTGTTTAATCACTGCTTTATTAAAATGGAAATAATTTCACTTTTTTTCTCTTTGTCACTCTTTTTTTTTCTCCGATCAATCAAAATTAAATTTTATTTAAATTATGTTGATTTTTAAAGTTAAGAAACAATAAATATTCGAATTAATGAAATAATGAAGGTGATTCAAATATTATCTTTTGTTAAAAAAAAAAAAAAAAAATTTTCTTCTTTCATTCTGATTCGATCATTTTTGCAATTTTTTTCAGAAATTTCGAAAGAGAAGTGCTTTGTTTATTGTTATTGCAGAAGCAAATTATGTTGAGAACTATAAACTCTTGAATTCAATTGATACCAACGTAGTCGCATGAGAGTGAATCCTAATGCAAAAATGGATAAAATGGTGTATATCGAATTTGGCTATGATAATAAGAAGAAATATCTCGTTATAGAAAATGTTATAACGTGTATAATATCATTCTAGTTTACAGATGCCGTTATTAGGAAGAATCTTGATCGAACAGCACGCTCTAAAGGTACGCTCATAAAATATAACAACGGTTACCGTTGTTATATTTTATGTTCCCTGTGTGTGTGTGTGTGTGTGTGTGTGTGTGTGTGTGTGTGTGTGTGTCAGAATATATAAATCATGAAGAACAAAGTGGAGTTTCTACCGGAAACTTTATAATCGGAATATTTTTTGAGTCACTGTCTTTATTAATGTCATTATTTTTTTATTCTTTATAATCACTCTTCCAATCAGTATACATATATACTGTATATACTGTATATATTTTAGTTAAATTTGACATGTTTACTAAGAAAAACTAAATAGTTTATCCAAGTGAATTCTAAAAAATAAATAAAAAAGTAATTCAATATTTTTAATTTTATTTAGTGCATAAGATTATCTAAACAATTGTCTGAATATTTATCTGAAAAATTCTTCATATTCAATATTTCTCATAATTATATTATTATCTCAGTTCTGACCAAGTCCTGTATCATGTCATCCTTTACTTCAGAAAATGTACATGATATGCCGAATTATTAAATTTTCTTTAGTATAATCAACTTAATTTAATTAATATCGTATAAGCCCAGTTGATTTTAAAGCCGCTACTCAAGTACAAAAATAGCTTTGCTGTTCCAGATAGATTATTTTATTTTATACATTTTTTACGACTCTACTGCTCTCATTTCACTTTTGTTCTGCACTGTTTCAATGCATATTCTCGAATCTAATGAACACTTATTTCGAATTAGCTATGGCTTAGGTTTTGATTCTCTATTCACAATATGTTGGGTGTCCGTTTAATTGCATCTATGCGTCTGGATAACGTACATAATAAATGATTAATAATGGTAATACATCTGAAAATCAAAACCAGTACATTAGCAAAAACAACTGTTATACTGAAGAGAGTGATGATTGCAATTATGCAATCATCACTCTGACAGAATCTTGTGATGCCTTTCTTCTGATTTTTATGAACAAGAAAGAGAATCTCAAAAAGAAACGCCAACCTAGGCAGAATTCAAAATATTTTGTCTTAGTCCAACATATGGTTAGTACTAAATTATAAAAAAAGCAACATCACATGAGCAAACTTTCATTAGATAGAAACCTGATTGGAAAATAAAACGTGAAAAAAAAAAAAACGTCACAATAGCTATATATGGAACTATAGGCTCTCTCTCTCTCTCTCTTTCTGTATATATATATACTTCAGAAAATGCACATGATATGCCGAATTGTTAAAGTTCGATTAGTATAAAGAAAATTTTATCATTCCTTATAAGTGACTTCTAAAGGACTGAAGTGGAAGAATTTTGTAAGGAGTAGTTGATGGGCTTATTATAGATGACTTATAAAGTTCGTGACTGTCTAACACTTCGAATTTTACGTACTTGGCAACAAATGTTTATTAAAGTGATGACTTTGTGTGTGTGTGTGTGTGTGTGTGTGTGTGTGTGTGTGTGTGTGTGTGTTAACGCGGCTATTGTGTAACAAATATTTCAGATCCATGCACTGTTTTGATTCACCTTCGCCAAGTACACTTCCTTTAAAAGCGAATGAAGTCGGTTTATACCTTTTGTATTTTCATGACAATTACTTTGTAGTGAGAATATATTGTATTTTTGTTTTTTATTAATCTTAATATGGTGGTAATTATTTCTCGGCTGTGGGTTCGAATCCGGCCTTGGATATGGATATTTGTGTCGTTTTTTCATCTTCACACATTCATTCATACAAATATATATACACTCTCTGAAGATGGAGTGGTTCGCCATGGAAGAAGTAGACTCAATTCTCTCGCAATCAGATAGGCCTTCACCCTACAATGGGAAGATGTAGGGTGAATATCATTAGCTGCTAGCCAATTGGAAATAATTTTATACTTGCTAACTTGAGTGCAGGCAACTGTTTTGATATTGCATTTGAAAAAAAAAACTATTTTTAGTTGTTGAAAATTACCTTCTCTATAATATTTTAAGTTTGAAAATTAGTTGATTTTTCATTTAAACATTGAACACTAAAACCAAAACACATAGATGCACACATCCATTTATCGCATATACTTTCCGAAAATATATTTTCACATTTTAAACTGCCTTATTTTGCAGTTAATAGTTGATCTAATAAATTTGTAAATTTATTGTTTTTTTTCAATGAGTGTTTCTATAAAAGAGGTTCTATCTTCCTACGACAAGTAGGTCATTAGGATACATAGATCATCGATGTTTCTTACAAGATCTATTCTTTACTGAGCGAGCTTCAGCCAAATGTGATGGATAACATCTGCGTCACTCTGTGGATTACCAAGTTTCATGTTTAACCATAAGAAAAGTTATCGATCTCATCATTTCCATAATGATTTTTGTGGGAAAAAAGTATCACTCAAGCGAACTATTTAACCGAATTAAGAAATCGAGTAAAAATAATGCGACAGGTAATTCATCAATCATGAACTCCTGATGTTGTAGGTCACCTAGAGAGTTCGATTGAAATTCTGTTGTTCATAATTTAGTAGGGAGTGTCATATTTTAATGTTCAAAAAAGGAGGTAATCTGCTGAGGAGATGAGGAGTTATCATAGAAGTATCTAGCCAATGATGTAAAGATGTTACTGGTTGGATGGTCACCAAAATTCACAGTTTTTTATCCATATTCCCGTCTTTTAAATAATGTAAGTAATTTATTTATTCATAGCATGATGACTAGAACTCTAAACGTTGTTCAAATAAAGAGCTACAAAGTTATTTTCCCGATCAGGCTTATAGTTTCCCATGAAGATACGACTAAATCCCCTCTGTTGAAATCCACCTCAAAACAATTAAAAATAAACAAACACGTACAAAATCTAGCCCTACATACACCCTTACATTACATGGAATGGGTCGTCATTATATACGAAGATTAATGGTCAGAAGGCGAGATTAGCCAAAGCTTGCTCATTAATTGAATTAAATTCCATCCAATATTATGCTCTTGAAATTCTCAGAGCTGCCGAGTTGTGTTCAGAATTTCGGTTATAACAGTTAAATGAAATTCAACCAACTACGCAAGCCATGTGTTTACCTTCAATTTGGAACTTGACAGGTATTTTCATATAACTTCATCTTTCAAATTGAATCAACGCATCGAAACACTTCCCTGTAGCTTCAATCAACACTAGAATTTTTTTATTACTATACTTATTACAAATACATTTTTTTAAACGAAATATTCTTCCAAGGTCTCCATGTTCATTTTTTTCTTACTACATGCTAACGACTTAAAGCACCGAACTTTCAAATATTTTGAACTGTATAAAGTCTTCATTTTTTCTATTTTTTATGATTTCCCGATATTAAATTTCCTATTTCTAGATATTTTGTTTTTTGTACGATTGGCATGTTTAGTGATCACTTTAATACCACATCTTGCATAAGCAGCAATAGGGAAAAGGGAAAAAATGCACTTAAGTATAATTAATATATCTTCTAAACAACGAAACCACACACTTTTAACTCTATCTATTTTTGAAAACAGAATATAAATTCTCCATATCCTCCAGAACTACCGTTAAGCAATTAAGAAAAAAAAATAATCTATCTGTATTCTATGTAATCTTTTTAAAGATACGTTTAATTAAATTTCTAACGATGAATCTTTTGAAGCAAAAGAGCATTCAAAATCCATGTAAATTACATAAACAAGGAAACTGAATGCTGCAACAGCAATAGAATTCGAATACACATTACAAAGTTATTATTAGTTGTCATGTAAACATATAAAATAAAATCTATTGAAGAATGTTATTTTTTAATATGTTTTCATAAATACGTGCTTACAATATATTCTTTTTTCCCCTGAACAAGACAGATATATTTACACTCTCAATGAAACTCTTTACAAAAACAACAGATGAATGTGCAAGAACTAATACCACGTGTTGGAACTTTCCAAATATTCTCCTGCCCTTTTGAAGGATGGGCGTAGTGCATAGTACTTTGTTTATTATTTAGCTGCAAACTGAAACAGTACTGATAATTCAAAAGGATAATCTGTTAATATCCATATATGTAATGCAGAGATCGCGTTATGTGAAGCTACGAGATCCCCAGAAAGTCTAATCAATCCATACGTTTCTTTACATCATTATAAGAGGAAACTGTATACAATATTTTGTGATTCCTTGTTCTTATTCTTTACATTTGAGTGTTTGGTTTACATCGAATTAGAGAGTAAACAACTAAAGCATTGAAACCATACTGTTATGTATGTAACTGTCTGTTTTTCGGGCTGAAAAACCTGAGTTTCCGTGTAGGAAACGATTTTAGTATGTGATCGGTTAATTCATCTTCAGTTGAAAAGCGCTTACAAATGTTCCTCGCATCTTACATGGAATTCGAACCCAGGTGTTTGCAGCTTATCATCATGGATACCCTCTCAGCTATGATGTCATTTAAACATACATCTACTTCTAAACATTTTTTTTTTCTAAGAATAAAGATATATCACTTGTAATTTTTTTATCTTTCTTAAAATGCCAATAAATAAACCAAATGATAGTAAACAACTAAATATAAATAATTCAGCGAACAGTATGTATTATTCTTGACTGTAAGATGTTACTATAAAACATGGGAGGATGCAATAAATGAAAAAATAAAATTGCTAGAGTCATCAGTAACACATAAATAACAAAACCAGCAATTAAATTCAATTGAAATTGTTAGATAACTTTATGTCAGAAATAGTATGTTAGATAATGTTAGAAAATGTTACATACATTTAAATATTACTTCCTTCCTATCATTGGTTTCTGTAAATAAAACTATTTACTTACTAAAACAAGAAGAATTTGTTTGCAATTAGATTAACGGATGATTCTCAAGTGCGTCTTCCCATCTTTAGAGTAAAATTTGCTTAAACAAATTGAATCTATAGAGCCTCGGGAGATTTCGTGCATTTGTACACGTAGAATTTCTAAGGAACCAAAATATAATAATAACAATCAAGAGGGCTTCCATTACGTCTGATTCTTTCCTTATCATTGTTTCCACGTGGAGGGGAGGATATGGAGTGCTTTCCTCAATCAATTTAAAAGATTGCACAGTCTTCAGTTTTAACCAAGATCCGACACTTTTAATGCATATAAAAGGAATCAGTTGGCTTTGAAATTTGCAAAGAAGCAGTCATTCATAAGCTTGAGAAAACACAGTCTTGAATGTGAGATGTTGTTTACTTACTTGCTAACAAAAGGTGGTGCGTTTGAATGCCTGGATAACTCCACTTGTTTAATAAGGTTCACCAAAAAATTATTCCTTTCAGAAATAAAATCATTTATTTTGCATATGTTTGACATCACATCATATATTTATTGCTGCTCAAGTATGGCTTCAAATTTCTTTTCAAAAATGAAATAAAGCATCAGACTGTGGCCTTGAATGTGCATTGTGTTTCCTGAGCATCAATATTTGGTTGCTAAGAACCTTAACGAATAATTATTCTGAACAATAATATGTTTTCCACGTGCACACGAACAATAAAGAGAAACTTAAGTATTCTCTTTTAAAATTCCAACGGTATTGTTTTGAAAGGTTTTAAAGAATTCTATTACACGTTATTGATATTTTCGAAGGACAAATTAGGCGCCGAAGACGAGATGTTGTAAATCGATGTGGCAGCACAATAAGCGAATCTTTTTGAACACGTCAAATTAATGTAATTCTTCCCAAAAGGTTTTAAGAGATCTCAAATGCAGAGATTTTTATCAGTTTCACTCTTGCAGTACCCCAGCTGAAAGTTTCTCTAGGGATGATGGAGATTCACTGTAATAAAAACAGATGAATTTATTAGATAAACTGTAGTTGTCCGGAGTGATGAAGCGTGTGCTTTTCAGCCTTCTCTTCAGGATGACTACTGTAATACAAGTCTACTATGATACTCAAGTGAATTTGAACACGCACTTGAACAAAAACAAGTGTCCATTGGGCATTAACTGTATTGTTCTTATAAGAGGAGCTCACTGAATTCGAAATGAAACTATGGACTGTTATCCCCAGATCAATGTTGAAGTAAAGCGATTTCTAAAATTCTGGAACGAGGTATCACTCATAAACTGATTACCAAAGTGTTATTTGACAAGAAAATGTTTCAACTGTGCTGTGAAACTAATAAACAAAAAATACCCCGTTGAAAAGAAGTCTTCACAGTTGAGTTAAGACCAATTTTCCAAATTTAGAAGACGATATTCTCATAGGAATCATGAAGTTTCACTAATTGTTTGAAATGTATTGCATTTTTGAACAAAAAATAATAATATATTAATTTTATATTAATTTTTATCGCAAAATTTATATAAAATAAATGTTGATTATAAAAGATGGATGATAAATTAGATATTTTATTTAGAAAATAATTGTATTTTAAGTTTTTATAATTTAATTGTTTTACCATATTATTTATATAATAATGAAAATATAAATTGAAAAAAATGTTGGAAATTATAGCGTAAATGTGATATACTCTTCTCCTCTCACTTACATATGCTTAAATTGTCAGAAGAAATATTCTTGATTAGGAAGGACTAATGCTGTGCGCCATTGTTGTAATAGGGTTTAATAGGGTGACATATCACAGCTTGATGCGAAGGTTTATCATATCCTAAAATACTTTGCTTGTCACGGTCAAGTAACTGGGATTCTTTGAAATCTAATTAATACCTTCGATAGAATGGTTAATCCTATTGCACGATGCATTATGGCTGTTAATTACGCGCTTCTTCTGGTGGATTTGCTTGCTTGATATGAAAAACCCCAATTTTCAGGAATAAAAACCCTTTCACCTCAGTATGAGACCGGTTATCACGACTTCAGTTGAAATTCTCTGATAAAGGTTCTTGGCATGACAGAGGGGAATTTGACCCTAAGTCTCTCCAACGAAAATCCATCATTGGAACTGACTCATCAATAGTACCCATCATATTTATCATTGAAGTCCATTTTTAATGTGATTCCATCCTGAAAGATTGTAAACTTATAGATCACTAGTATTGAGAATAAGCTATCTCTCCCGTAGTCCTTAAAGGACGTTTGGGTCACTCATGGCTAAGCCATGAATGTCTAATGGGCGGTGTATTAAGATAGATGGAGCCCATCTCCTCTTTTGTCTTCATCTATATGTCCTATGGCTGTATCCTGTATGTTCACGGGACCGGTTTGCCTGTTTGCGGGATGAAAAACCAACGATAAACTGGGGGAAAAAACCCTACTGTCCACGTCCCAGAACGGCTAACTTGTCTATGGCTGAGAAAAATCCTTCAGCTCCTCACATTTCCGCTGAGAATCGAACCTAGGACACTGATTCCCCAGGCATATGGTTGCGAAGCGCACAGCCACTAGGCTAACCACGCGGGAGAATAAGCTAATTTTTTTTATTTTTTAATATTTCTATATATTCGGAAAATCGCATTTTGGTTATCATATATTAAAGTTTTTATATCCATTTTAAGGCTTTAGTAAGTGGATAATGATCTCATATTAAATATCGAAATTCATCTTCTACCTAAAAAAGAAGAGTTCGCTATGATTATGTTTGTTTTGGATACCAGATATTTTCGAAGACTGAACATCCCAGTCTTTTTTAGGACTTCCAGGGTAGCGGATAGCAATGCTGTATCCAATGAAGCTTTAACTGAGGCTCGGCTATTGCCGTTACTCAGCCATGACTAGAGCTTATAGCTCAATAATATGAGCTAAAATAGGCACACAGAATTTCTTCATTCAGATGACGGGATAAAGAGTCAAGGGCTCAGTCCATCGCCCAGTTCTTTTTAGAACTTTTAGAAATTTATGTTTGTTTTGTTGCAACCACGCAGCAATCTAGGTCCGCGATGATAGCCTATTAACTCCGAACGAATTCAAAATATTCAAATTATAAAATATAAAATAACAAAAATATAATAAATGAACCCTAAACTTTCACATTCATAATATAGGTGCTGAAATCCATACAGTCATGTTTATTCTTTATGGTCTCCTGTAGATCATTCTTTAAATGAATGATCAACTGGAGAAAAGAATACGTAAGAGGGAAAAAAAGAGGGACAAGATAAATATTATAGAAAAAGAATACGTTTATAAATTAAATATAATTCTACATTCTGAATTATCATGCTATGAAAATATATAATGTAACTCTTAGGCCTGGTAGAAATTAGGATGGAAAGTACGAGTATTTAAATACCATTAGGACTATTAATAGCTCGATCATCTTAAAAATGTAATTTCAACTCATTTTGTAGTAATAAATTCTGCCGCTTTATGGAGAAAAATCTCTGATATTAAATAGAAAAAAAAGAAGAAGAAAAAGAGAATTGATGGCAAGCATTATCGAAGTGCGATTTAGAAAAGAAGCAGTAAAAATATGCTCTGAAACGATAAAATTCTGGTATAAAATTACATTGAATGAAAAAAAAAAAAGAAAGAACTCGTTGAACGCCAACAGAAACAGTGAATAAAAAAAAGTAGTAAAAAGATATGGATGACTAAGTAGTTCCTCAAAAATGGGACAAGGAAGTCATGTGTGTGTGTGGGGGGGGGGGGCACATGGCTCCAAGAATCAAATATAAGAATCAAATCACCTTAGAAGGTTACGATTTATTTTTCTTAAGCTAAATATGATACAACATCAAAAATCTTATCTTTATCATCCGAAATCTCTTCATATCGTAATAATGATTTTTCTTCCCCCACCGCCCATCTAAAAGAATGGACATTACAATTAAAGGATTTAATTGTAATGTCTAAAAATTGTAAATCCATTCCTATAATTGTAATTAAAGGAATGGATTTTATTTTAAAGTAATTTTGAATTATACCAAACTGTATACTTTTATCGATAATAAACAATATTTTTTCAATATTGTTTATTAAAAAATATTGAAAAAATTTTTCAATATTTTTTTTTAATATTTACCATAATTTTGATATTTTATCCAAACACGTATTCACTGTACGCAGTATTCATTATTTACGTATTCAGTGTGTATGTATATTTCGAAAGTTGCAGCACCCCCACGAATTCAAGCCACGAGCTGCTAATTCTTAAAACAAAGTTTCAATTCATTCTTATTTCTAAAATTTCTTAAAAGTTTCAGTTGTAGTTTTGTTATATTGCGACTATTAAACTATTTTACAAAATAACAAATTTTTACAATGACAGAAGCCCATCTTTATCTTTAAAGTTAATAAAGAAATCCTCTTGTTTAGGCAGGCAAAACTCGTTTATTATTCACCGAAAGTATAGGCTTAATTTTTTGAGAGAAAATGAAATATGTGTTAATGTCACGACATGCACTCTTATCAAGATATTACAGCACTTTTCTTATCCTAAACTTTGTTGCAAGAGTATCAGAAATGAAAACAGCATCTGGTGTTTCAGAAAGATGGACGAACTCCATCTAACACGGGAAGTCATGGCAAGCAAAGTTTGCATTTAGAATGAAAAAGATAAATTTTGCCATTAACGAAGAATAAAGATCAGGTTAAATGTTTTCATAATACAAAGATGAATGCTTAAGGATAAGGAAGAAAAGATCAGGGTTCACAAGAACAAAAATAAAGGCTTTTAAAAAAGAATAAAAAAAGATTAAAGACTGTTATCTGACTTTCTTTTATTCTTCCTGTCCCATCCTTTTTTTAGATTATTAAATGTGTTGCTGCTATTGTTTTTCGAATGTAAGGAAAAGCTTAAATTCGGTGACATTGTAAACAGTTGTATTTCTTTTGTACTGATGGTGTCGCGTTCTTGAAATTTATAATGATTAATTAAGCATATAACTAGGCTCAGGTGAATAACATGCTGCAAGTGTAATAATGATCCAAACCAAGTTTTTTTTTTTCTTTTTTATAATTCTCCTGCTTAAACAAAACTGAAACTTGGGGGAATAAATCCCGAATCTGCGTGAGCAATAGTACTAATCAAGTATTAAAAAAGTGTAGTACTTAACTGTGAAATAATCAGTTATTGTGACCAGAGCTGCCAAAATTATTAATCATTGGTTTGATCAATCCAACCAGAATGTTTATCTTTTATCATGGCTTGACCCCTTACCTGGTTTTAGTCCAATATAAAATCTGTGGTTATGTGCCAGAAAGTAGTATTTATCATCGCATACTCCTAGGTCAATATCCTTATTTTATTTTGAATTTAATTAAGGATTGAGAGCATACTTTCCTTAGGTTTTTCATCTGAAATTTCTAAGATAACTCAAGGAAGTTCCGTCACACGAGTCTTTAATGCATTATTAGCTCTTTCTGGGACATATTATTTTCAAGGTTCAAATGCAATAGTTAAATGGGGAATGACAATCTAAAATGTCTTTTTCAAATATAGTGGGATGCCGCCTGGCAAGTTGAATGGATAGCGTACTGGATATGCAATACGCACTTGTTCAGCTGAGCCAAAATGACGTGATTTTGATTCCTACCGTAGATAGTGATGTTTCTGAATGTCTTATATTGGGAGATAAATTTCATTGCCTGGTGTGAAACTAACGTCCGGCTTAACAGAGGATTGAAGTGGTGTGAAAAGATCCATGTTTGTCTCTAGAACAGGACCCGCCAATGTTTAACCCTTTACTTACCCACAGTACTAAATATTAGAGAGATTCGCGACCTTTTTTTTTGTCGGTGTGATTCACTTATAATTTTTCATTATTATTCTGTTTAATTACAATAACGTGTACGAGAAATAAAGTGATTCATTTTTGGATTATCTAAGATGAGATAGTTAACAATTATAGATTAATTTTGTGATCTAATTTTAGAACCTAATATCAAGTTGTTAAGGAACTCATTGACTTGTTAAGACGTGATAAAGTGTTGTGTCATATATCCTCGGGAAGCGAGATACTTATCATAGAGAGGAACACAACGTGTTCTTACTGTATTTTATAGTATGAAAACAACAGTTAAAACGAATATTTACATTTTTTTGCATTTTTTATTATTATTATTCATAGGTCTGGTTTTATATATGTACGAGTACACAGATAATATCTAAGCAAATTAAGCAGAGTAGATTTCATGATTTACAGCAAAACGGTCATAAAAACGTTGAGTAATTGCAAAATAAATATTTCCCAACGTAATAACATAATTAATCTTTCATGCAGACATTTCTCATTCAAAACACTTGCATAATGCATGAACTATGAAGTAATTGATTGCAAAACACGCAAGCTCATTAAAATAGTATTTTTGCAGATTTCCTGAGATGCAACTCCAAGAAGAACAAATAATCCCATTGTGTTTAGTAGGGAGTATAAGTTTTAATTCCAAGTATTGCAAATTAGAAGGATTCCATGTGTTAACCTCAATAACATGGCAAATAGTGAATGCATTTGTATTTAGTGCCATAAATGCACCATGCGTTTAGTAACGTAAGATCGAAAGACTAAGAAAGTTGGTTCTTATTTTTAGGATCTCACCATATTTTGAGTAATAAATATTTTGCTTATCGTGCCAATCCAATGCCAGTTTGCAGCTAGATGGAGAATGTAAACGTGATGCACCCTTGTATAATACTCTGTGACATTTGATTGATTACTGCTTCTAGTTATAAAGTCAAATTATAAAATATTAAGAAATTAACTCTTTATATCAGGCAATAAGTAATCGTATCCGCTGATGAATATTATAACTACAAATAATGATGATGAAGAAGAATCCCACAGCAGAATATATTCGATCAGTCTGCTTTATTAAACTGATTGACATACTGCAAATGAGCGAGGGGATCCGAATAATTTCAAAAATCCTCAGACAGCTTATCTAGAGTAAATAACTTGAGGCATATTCTTTTTTCTTAAATGTGAAGAACCACATCACTGTACAGATTAGTGTCATTTTGTGTATTTTTTAATGCGTGTGAATTCGTGCATTGTTGAAATTTTACATTATTTATTATCACTAAAATGAAAAACCAAACGGCCATAATATATGGGCACACCTTTCTGCATTCGTATAGTGAAGGTATGTAAGTTGTTTTCACTTAAACTTTGATATCATCCAGGTCTAGCTACTCACTGATTAGACCTCAAAAAAGGTTGAAACCGGTCTGGGTAGTGACCTCTCCTCATAATGCAAAGCAGTATTACATCTCCTAGGAGCTGTTTGATTTCACATTATGAGAAAATATCAAGGAAAGTGAGAGAACTTGATCCACCTTTGCTTCGAGTTGCCTTGGTGTTGTATTACCAGGTGGTCACTTACGCTTGGATTCGCCGATAGTTCTTGGGCATGAAACTCTTAGATCGTAGTTTTCGATCTTAGAGTTTCGGATAATGGCTCTAAAATAATAAGGGATTTTTATCCCCTTAATTTAATAATTTATTATTGTTGTTTTTTAATAACTGATCTTTCAATATTGCATTTATACATAAGTTAATGAAATTATTTTAGGCAACAGTAACCGAAAAAAAAAGTAATTCATAAATTAGAGCAAAATTCTAACAATGTTGGCGAAACTAAATGACAACAGTTGAATTACTAATGAATATTTGAAATACAGCCTTACTCAACAATACAAAAGCGAATTCTCAACAATGAACCTCTCGCTACGTCATAACATCTAACTGTAATGACGTCTTCTGCAAATGTTTTCCTTGGAAATAAATAGAATCTAGTAAATAATAATCAATTATAAATGGAATTGATAGTTGTTTCATAGAAAAACAAACTCTAGAAATAAATTAAATAACACAGAACAAACGTTATTATTTTTGAACAAAATGTAGCGAGCGTTCACTAATTCCATTATATATAAATATCAAAATTATTAATAATTATCATATACATTTTCATTCTGTGCCTTAAGTTATTTAAGTTAATCTAGAATTACATACGTTGTTTACGAAAACTGGCAAACTCAGTAAGATAAATATTTAATCAGACCGTCGTTAGATATTTTTCCAGATGGTCATAGAAGATACATCAAAAACGTGTTATTTGGCTGCATTATCCGCGAATGGGTAGACAACAAGACCTCTAAAGACAACTCTTCTCCTTTCCCCTCAAATGAACTTTTAGGAAAAGAACAAGATTCGTGAAGTTGGAGATACGCTATTACAACATCAAAGGAATCGTGACTTGCAACGAAATGATTGCATTCCCAGGAGAGTAGAGCATCCATTTCGATACTATTATCCTCTTAGGATCACATTTCTGTTAAGAGAATCTTGCTTTTTGGTTTAAGTGTTAATGGAAGACGAAAAAAAAAAAAAAAAGACTCCTTATTTCTGTTCGTTCAACATTTCATATTTATTATTGTGGAAAATACTAAAATAATCCAGTTTATTAATAATAAATCATTTCCCCTATGCGGTATGTGTACTTACTGTCTAAGTAATGATGTTAAAGCATTTCAAAATGCTACAGTATTATTCAATGCTAAGCTGCAGGCATTAGGCTTTTTCATTCCCCCAAGGGAGTAGATGGTATTAAAATAAGTCTTAACTCTTTGGAAGTCGGTAAACAGTTGCAAATTTGCCATGCGGTTTTTCATTGGTAAATTCGAAGTCTAATGCAAAATATTCAAGACGTGAATAAAGATATTTGCCTCGATGACAATAACACCCGACATAGAATGTTGATGATCCTAAAACTTTTTAATTCAAAAAAAATTATAAATATTACAATAAGTTGACTAAAAATAAATATAACACTAATTCTTTTTCATATTATTTCCTCCAACATATTAATTCGTGAGATTTTTTCTCTCCTTAGTCGATATAATTATTGTTATACGGCTGGTTTTTTCCTCACAATGCCATTTGATGTGTCTCTTATCCTTCCTTAAAGGATATATTACATATTTATATGTAACATAAATATTTATTGATATTTATGCAACAATTAATACATATCGATGCATAACAGTTGATTTTATGTAAGGATACTTATTGATATGTAAACTGCTACATGTTGATATATTTCATATCAATTGCTTCTTCCTCATTCTCTAACGTATTAAGTCTGTAACATTTTCCCACCACCGGCAGGCTAATTATTGTACCTTATTTGCTTTCAAACCGTTGATTTTTGTCATCGCTCTTCCTTCTTGAGTATCAATACTTGAGTATTGATTGTTCTGCCTCCTTTACAGACTATAATTCAGAGAAATATTATCTACGCATCTGGGGAGAGAGATCATTATTATTTCATCGGGATAAATATTATACTAGACTCGTATTATTTATATATGGTTAGATACCCTAAGTCAACATTATCATTAATACGTAGAAGACTCATTTCTTTAGCTCTCAGCACGGAGTGATTAATTTGCAGTGCTCTTTAGAAAATTAAGATACATAACCTTAATAAGTCATGGTGCATCGCAAATAACTTCGGGTATTCCACATGGAAACATCTTTACGTGAAGCAGGAGTTTAAAGCGATCCATCAGAAAGTAAGCTATCCATCGCAATCTTGGTTTTGCTAGTTTATTACTTTGATTCTCGTCTTTCTGGCTGCAAAGTGGTTTGCCTAGCAGGCAACCAACGTGCAGCAAGAGACGCGACATGAAGTTGATTTCTGTATTGATTTCTGAGAGCACGCAGGTCTCCTACTGAGGTTAGTATTTCACCGGACTGTACAGTGGTAGGGGAGGGATTTCAAATCATAAGAGATGGGGGAAAAATAATCTCGAGAACCGGAGACCATCAATAGGTACTCCAAATCGACGGATTAAACTTGAAGAAAATTTGGAAGATAAATGAAGATACACATTGTTATGCTCTGTAGTTTTTCACACACCAATGAAGCGAATAAGTGGATCGACACTCACTTGTTCACTCACCTAGTAAAATGTATTAAAGAAAAGACTTCGTGATAATCTTTCGTTTTCTAATTATTCTATTATCGTAGCATGTTGTCCTCTTAGTGAGACGCCAGAATCGATAAAAATTATTGTCGTGCAAATTTGTTTATGGTGATCGTTAGCCTCGACACCACATTACTATTGATATTATGACGACAGAAAGAAAAAAGAATCAGTTCTAAAATAACATTTTTGTAAACGCAGTTTACAAATAGAGTACATCTGTATTGATAGTAGTATATATTTTGTAATAGGACTTTTCTGGAGATGGCCCATTTAATTAGTCGCAGCTCTCCTCTGGCAATATATCCTAAAGGGACTCATTTAATTAATTTAGTTGCGGTGGTTCTTTCAATCTCAAATTCACTAAAATTATCTGTTTGAAACCTACGTTTCACTTATAAAATTGCAACAATTCTTAGGATAAATGAAAATGAATACAACATACGTATTTGAATTTCAGGATCTAAATTATTGAGTTATAATCCATAGGTTACCTCCCGATGGTATAGCATACAGCATTGCGTGTTATTAGTATTGTTCCTTTATCAATTAGGCTTTATTTCATTAATAATTTAATTAGAGTTATCTCAGTTTCGGGTACATATACTGTAATATATTGTTGATGTCATCAGGAGAGCAATATAAAGCAGTCGAAAAACATAGAGTTAAATAAAAGAAGCCGAAAAGAAGAAGAGGAAATGACCTCACTGAATTTTAATATGATATAAATAACATTGATACTTAAATTGGCCAGATAATAGGAGCCACGAAATATCTGTTATTGGTCTTCATCCAACATTTTTTCAAACCTGCAACTGTTAAATTTTGCAAAATGATTTAAGTCTGTCGAGCATAGTCTGGTGAAGGAAAATGGAATAATAAAGGGAAAGAGGGAATAATAATTTCTGTCATCCTTTATGACAGTTCGTATAAATTCATGGTTATTGGGTTCATCAACACAACGGAAAACTCGAATAATACGTTTGTCTTATTTGCAGGACCAGTATTCAAATGAACGGTATACTGTCCCTTATCTTCTCCGTGAAGACAGAGAAAACGGAGATCAGAGACCAAAACTTGTGCCTAATAAAGTCATCAGTTAGTAAAATGTTTTCCTTCCCTCTAAAATATTATATTCTAACTGCCGATTCATATTCCACAATAGCATCTCTGACATAAAGACTTTCACCGCCTGCAATAATCTTTCTAATCCAATGAGAATATGTCTGATCGCCGTCCTGATTACTCGAAGTTTCATGCGGTTTGAGAGAATTTCATATTTATCCTATGGTTGCGACGTATGAAATTAGTAATTCGGACATCAGAAGTTGTGTTAACGTCTTTTGCGCCTAAAACAACCAGTGAATGACCATAGCATATATTTGTTCTCATCTACTCTCTCAATTAAACTGTAAGATTTGGCGAGGACTACAGTAATGGTTTCGGGATACGTTTAAAGCAAAGCTTTTAAAATTACAGTTCAATAACAATATAGTTGAACAGTAATTTGATACTTCCTATAAGAAATATTATTTCTAATATCGAAAGGGGTGCCTGTCTAGCTTTCCGATATTAGATCCCAATAACAGCTAAAACGAGTCTTGGATGCAACTGTCAGTTGCATACAAGACTCAGTTGCATATATCAATAGTGCAGTTGGAATAACGACGGGACATCGCGCCCGTTCATTGGCAAAAGACTTCGATTCCGGTCATGACGGAATCGAAGTCTTTTGTACTTTGTAGTAGGAACTGTTCTTGAACAAATTCGCATGTTAGCGGAGTAAAAATTCCAAGAAGGAAAACCGTAAGAGACGAAATTATTCACCTCTGGATGAAAACGTTTGAACGAGTAATCCTTTCTTACTACAAATGAAATTTGAACCCAAATCTTTCCAGTCCAACAGACATCGTTAATGTCCACTGAGTTAGTGAAAGTCATTAATTCCAAATTGAAATCAAATAAAAGAAGTCGCAGAGAAACCGGGGGAAAAAATCAACTAATTTAACTGGGAATAGATGGCTTATACGCATAAATGTCCACCGCAGCTACAATCAACCTAAGGAAGGCGAATGCTGACTGCACGTGGAAAGTTCATTGTTACAACAATGCTTCAGTTATTTTTAATGATTTATACAATTACGATGAACAATGGACGGCGGCCATCACTCCACTGGAACGGTGGTGGGGCATAATTATCTGAATGGTTGGACTACTGATTTGTACCTCAACCCAAAAGGATTATCTTCGTTCTGAAGACAAAAGTGTAAAGTGAATATTTCCTTCATGTCTTATTATTTTAACATAACTGTAAGAGGTTTTTTTTTTTAATTATTATTAAGTTATCGTCTATAACAGGGGAGGCAAGTTCTTCGGTAATAAGAGCTTACCGAACATATAATACTTTTCATGCATTTTTGAATGTTCAGGAGACGCAGAAAATATTATTTTCTGCAATGGAGGCGGTGAGTAATGCAGCGATCATAGTAGTCACTTTTGGAACTAATGTTTGTAGAAACGAAACAGGCCATTAAATGTCGAAACACGTTTTACCAACCAAATACGATAATAAAATCCACGTTCACAGCCCTTTTGACCGGTACAATTTAAAAGCTAAAATTTTAAAGTTTCAAAATATCTGTTTTTTTGCTTATCTTTAAAGCATTTACGAAATAAAATATTATAATATTAGTAGTTACTACACTACTCGTCGTCGTTGTCCGGTAGCATCCTCTAGCAAGAGGATTGCAGCAGATGAGCGGCTCTTCTCCATTTATCTCTGTCTGTCTCTTCCATCATTCTTAAACCAGTCCATTCCACGATGTCATTAAACCACCCTCTAGTTGGTCTTCCACGTCTTCTCTTGCCCTTAACTTTCCCTTGTAATATAGTTCTTGTGAGGTGTCCCGAAGAACCTCTCAGAAGATGTCCTGCAAATCTGGTCTTTCTTGGCATAATATTCTTTAACAGCGTTCTTTCCATTCCAACTCGTCTTAAAACTTCTGGATTTGATATTCTTTCTGTATAGCTAATCTTTTCCATCTTTCTATAACACCACATTTCCAATGCATTAATTCTTTCCATATCTCTCTTTCTGAGTGTCCATGACTCACTTCCATAACTTGCAATACTCCAAACTGTTGCTTTAACTATTCCAATTCTTACGCCTATTTTAGTGTTCTTGTTTATTAAAATTCTCTTCATTTCCATAAATGTCAATTTAGCTTTGCCTATTCTATTTCTAATGTAACTATACTACTATAGATTTTTAATATAAAAGTTTAGGAAAAATGGCAGAGAAAACCAATATTGTCTCGGGATCTGCACGCGGCAGTCGAGCCGCAGTTTGCCCATAATCGGTCTTTAGTATCCGAAAAGTTAGAACCGGAAATGTTTTTGCATGGGTATACGACAACCTTTATTGGATCATCACACTAAAAATATGCATTTCCTTCTCCAAAAATTCCGTTCCCACAAATCATGAAAACATTGGAACCCCGAAGAAGTATGTGAATTCAACCAACGAAAGTTTAGAACTCGAGTACATTGTGTAACCTTTTGCATATTCAGTACATTGGAGGAAGGGTTAAATAATCGGAAAAACCCGCTTTCAGAGAACGAACGGACGTATAGCGTTCTTCAAGCTGCTTCAAATCTTCCATAAATACGGCCATGGTCTTGCACCAAGAGATGAAAATCATCTACCACTTAAAACGCATTCATAAACATTCATACATATAGTGGAATTCGATTCCACGTTGGTTGGAGAACACAAAGAAATATGTTTGGTTAGGGAGATTGCAATTTCCTTTAAGGTATTAACAGTCTATTTCTGTATGATTTTTCTGTATAAAAATATAAAACAAAAGTTCAGAAACTATCACCTTAATGCGAACAGCGTGTATGAATTTGATTATGAAACAGAAGTCATGTTTAACCAAAACGTGCTGAATTATTTGATCCATGGATGACAGAAAGAAATTCCCAAATATTTATAATTATTTTCAGTTTACTCTTAGTAGAATCGATTACTGATGTTCTTTGGTAGTATAAATTAAGGCGCGAGCAGTTAAGATCATGACAGAATATACTGTTTGCGAAATGAGTATATTCACCAGCGCGAGTTTGTGATAGGAAAGAAAAATATATCATCCGAATCTGAGATATTTTTAACAAATACTCATCAGCTTTCATAACTTCTCTAAAACTCATCTACACTACATGTTCTCACAACTTCAACAGGCAACTTGTTCCCCTCAATCACAACTCTGAAAAAAAAAATCAACCTCTCGTCCATCTTTTAAAAAGCAAAAACAATATTATTTCCATTGATGCTTTCCCAAGATGAAAATTTATATCTTGGGAAAACTAATAGCCCGTAACATCTTTCAGCAATTTATAGAGATCTGTCGTATCATCCTCTTTCTACTGTTTATCAATGTCTGCAGTCCACGTACTCTTAATCTAATCTCATAATCTACAGATCAAAATCCCAATTTTTTTGCAACTCATATTTACAGACTTTCCACAGGTTATTTATCCCTTCCCAATCCAGGAGGCCAAATCTGCTCACATTAATAGCCATTAAAATGTATCCATAGTTCGAGCCTATTCCAGTTAGCCATTCCACAAGTATATAAAACGCATATGCCGATTTTTCTATACCATTAATTCAGTTTCCTGTAAATAACTTAGACTATTTCCATTTTCATCATCTTTTAGCATTTATTTATTTAAGCGCCTCCGTAGCGCAATTGGAAGAACGACGGTACGTTGCGCCCTTCGATTGGAATAGGCCTAAGTTCGATTCTCGTCGTGACGGGAGGATTCTTTATGTGGACTTTTTCCATCGAAGGTGAGTTAGCCGATCTCATACGGCGGTAGCAGGGTTTTTCTCCCGGAAACTCGGTTTTTTTATCCCTTATACAGACAAATCGGCCCTTCAGAACACACGCAATTTACAGACAAAAAATACTAGTTGTGGCGGTGGGCGGTAAATGGCGTTGATGGAGATGATTGGTAGTGTTGGAGACAGTTGTATAGGGGGTGTCCTCCCGCGATCAGCCTTCGGACTCCTTGGAGGTGTCACGAATAAGAATATAACAAAGCGATAGGAATAATATGTTTTATACGCTGATAGTATTTCATTTCTATTCTACTTTACAATATATACAACGAAAATTAAAAGAACTTTATAACGAAAGTTCTTTTAATTGTTAAGAACAGTATTGTTGAATATTGTTATTATTATAATAATTGCGTGTTAAGTGCACTGGTATCCGTTAATAGTATTCATTTAAAATGCATAGGTTATTGTAAAGAAAACGTAAGTAAAATATCCATTGGAATAAAATGATTTTCCTGAATATTATCAAATGCGTTTAAAACTGGAAAAATAGTTCCTAAGTATATTTTTACGTAAATATTAATGAATAAGTAAAAGTAATTTTAATTTTCCAATCCCATATAATCTTCAAGAAACTGATTTAAAAACTAAAATGCAGGGAAATCAAGAATCAAAATTATATTTTTACGAAAATTAATTTTATTTCTTTATCAGTTAGTTTGTTGTCCAATTTTAATATTCATAGATTTTAATATTTTAATATGATTTTAATATTTTTTTAATGCAGTTGAACTTGAGTGCATTTGTGCACTCAAGTTCAACTGAATTAAAAAAATCATCGCGAACAGCAGTTGTGGCATTTTATATATTGTTTTTGACTAGTAAAACAAACGGACTGTCCAAGCGTTCAACTACATCGAACTTGCTGCCGTTAAATACAGTCTGGGAGTGTATCAGTGATATATTTTATGATTATTTTTATTTGTTTATGTTGGTTCCAAACTTTATTTACCTTTTGTGTCCGACTTCAATATAATTTACTTGAACTCCTTTATTTCAACACGTTGATGGAAAATTATGATGTTAATTTCTTCTAACGTAATTGATCCCGCTTGTTATAAAATCAATAAAATGACGTCAAGATTTATATTTGAAAGAAAACAAGAGCGGGGTGAGGGAATACACTTCTTGTGGAATTGAATGGCCACAGCCATTTATTCGTCAAATGAAAAACACATTTCTCTCAAAAAGGGCAAATCACTTGCCACAAGTATAAAAACTCATTCCATTTGGCACAACCTAACACGGGTTTCAAAATATAAATATTGTCTTTAGTTGCATTATGTGGCCTGTTTCTCCATTGATCGTGGAGAATGGTTTCACCCCTATGTTGCTATAACGCATTTGTGACTATAGAATCCAGCAACAGCTAACTTGTTAACAACCAGCACATGTTTGCCGTATTACTTCAGAATCATCAGTGCATGACAGTTAATGACGTTGGACGCATATAGTTAAAACTTGGTATAACACCCAAAGAGAATCATTGCAACTTCGTCATTCTTAAGTACAACCATAAAAAATTCTATGGCATGCATTTTCAATAGATATACCAGTATGAATATCACTAATCCTAATGGCGTTTAGGATTAATAAATCCTTAATTATAATTATAATTTCGCTGTGTATATTAATGAAAATGGCATTTAATCATATTGTTGGCAATTATTAAAAATATGTATGTTAAAAAACACAGTCGAATGGTATTTTCTAGTGAAAAATTGATCGTAAATTTTGACAAGCAACAATAAGTGAAACTTCGATAATATTGTGCAATTGTTACCTACAACAATAATAAATACCAAAATAATTTTTGATTGTTGCTGACATAATGCCGATAATAATATATTCTAAGTGGAGGTTTCTGTGGTTTAGAAGTTCATACTGCATATTCCGGTAATTGGACCACATTTTTTTATTAAACTAAAAGCACAATAAAGAAATAAAACCCGACAATATAAACAAGATGGCTAAATTACTAAACAAACATGATATCAAAGTACCCTTTCTGCCGCTGGAAAAAATTTGAAGATTTCTATATCCCCCGAAACCTCCACATCATCCTTTTAAAAAAAACCAGGTGTTTATAAAATTTATTGTTCTTGTGGCATCTGCTACGTAGGACAGATAGGAAGATCTGGGGAAATACGCATGAACGAACACCAAAAGGATGTAGAAAACAGAAGAGAACACAAATCAGGTCTAGCTTTCCATACCACTTCCACCGGCCACAATGTTCTCTGGCAGAAAACAAACATGTCTTATATATAAAAAAAAAAAAAACTGTTTCATAAGGAAATTTAAAGAAGCTGCAAACATGCTTAAAATTCCAACACAATGCAATAAAAACCAAAGCTTAATTCTACACCAAGTTTGGTCCGCTTTGATAAAAAAATATACCTGAGTCAGAGCTCGGACATCATGATCGTGAACAACAGAACGTGGCGTCATCCAGCATTGTTTAAACTTAGCACTGCTTTGAATCTGCATTCTGATTTTTTAATTTTATGAATAGTCAGACAGCTAAAATTGTATAGTATGAACTATTAATTTCTCTTTTTTTGTTGTTTTAACTTTCAGTTACCTTTTCCCCTTGAAGATGTAAGTCAAACGACTTACGAAACTTGTCGGGTTTTATTTCTTTATTGTGCCTTTAGCTTAATAAAAAAAAAATGTGGTCCAATTACCGGAATATGCCTTATGAATAATATATTCATGCCTACAGCAACAACAGTGAACATGAATCTGACAATAATTGTTTAAAATCACTTATTTAAACATAAACCATTTTGAAAGAAAATAAATCAACACTCTATTGATGTCATAACTGTGATAACTTTATTTCATACTTTTATTATCTGATTAAGGAGGAACAAGCTGAATATTATTCATACGATATATATTGAAACAATATTTGAGTTCGTAAATTTATGAAGTCTTTGATATATACTTGTGTATATATATATATATATATATATATATATATATATATATATATATATATATATATATAGCAGGGGAAGGGGAAATGCGCGCATACACACACACATACGTGGTGTCTACACAGCATCTGGTGAAGGTTGCCAAGAGAGAAGAGCCAAACTTGCCGAATGGGACAACTCAAAAGAGCTATAACCAGGTAGTTTAACTTTCCCACATTTTTTCTTCAACGAATTGCGATATAAACGAAACACGTGAGAATTACAAGCGTAGCCAATGGCAACGAAAAAACCTTGTAGAGAAGTTAGCAGGGCAAACATATACCAGATTACAAGATCGTGCGTGAACAAAGCAGCAACACAACAAGCCCAGTTGCTTAGAAACAGCAGGAGAAGCTTGGCGTACAACAACAACTGAAGAATGCGGTGTCGACGCATTTTGTCTCGGGTGCGTCGATTCATCTGTAGACTGGCCGTCACCTGGATGACCACAGCCGAGCGGACGAACAGACTCACGTCCGAAATGGCCAGTACGATGACGGGAAAGACGAAGGTGATCAGCAAAATGTGTTGATCGACGATCCAGCAAGTCGGGTTGATGGGCGGCTTGAAGTCGCTGTCCAGCTGCACGTGCAGGATCGCGCCAAAAGCCGTCAGCAGGGCCGGGACGCCCCACGCGAAGATCACGCAGCGGAGAAACGGTTTGCGCTCTTCCGTGGCAGGAGACGCCTGGAGGTTGATGTTTTCGCGGAAGGTCCAGTACATGTCAAATGTCATGGCTGCCAGCCAGAAATGAACGGCCGACCACAGATACTGAAGAAGCATCGCCAAAGTAAAACATATCTCATCGTCATCGATTCCTTCTACGCCAACTACGGAGAGGAGATGGGCGAGAAACAGTGCAGTTAAAAGGTTCAACAGTGATGTTCCACTGACACTACGTAAGTTAGAATAGAGGCTGTAAGTAATGAAGGCCAATACGACACTAACTATTGATAAGCTGGTCATAATCACGATGAACAGGCTTAGGAGTTCCACCGGTTTTTCGTTTATGAGTCCTCCCTCGGTTGTTGTCGTTTGGTTAACGTGGTGAAGACTTCCGACATTTTTCGGAGCTTCGTAGTTCATAAACCCGATGTCAAAAACGTCATTCATGGCCTTCATAAATTTAAGAAAATAATCTTTTACACAGATTAACTGTCACGCTTGAAGACGATCAGCACCCCCACTTTTGTGGGCTTTCAATTCCAACACAGTACTCTAACGAAATTTAAGTCGCAAAAAAAAAAAAAGATAAATAAATAAAATAATCCAATGTTCAAAACTTTGTTCAGGTTTGGACCACAAGTCTAACGAAAGACATAGCAAAATGGTGGCATCTTCTTCGTAAAAATAATGTTTCCTAGCAACCACAATTGTACAAATAAGAGAATAGTAGATGTGTTACTCACCGTTCAACATATGGCGCACGCGGCCACTACTAGCGTTCGAGGGAAACTATCAGACTCATTGAGCTAGTCACGTTTTATGTCTGACTGGAGTTGGAGGCGCTCAACATCGAATGTGAAATTGCCAACTCTCGCGCACACACAAGAGCATGCGTAGTGTCTGAGCAATAAGCAAGATAAAGCGCTTGCTTCTAGATTTCGGCGGTTTTAAATATTTATAATGCTGGGTGTGCGCATGTAAATGTTTAATATAATAAATGTTTTAGGAGTTTGCAAATTCACCATGGCAACGGAATAATGTGAGAAAGAGCAAAATGATAAATAAAAAAAATTGACCGCCACCACAGCAGCACCTACCGTGTTGTACTGATATTTAATATTTTATTAAAGCGTTGGCGGTTTCGGAGTATGAAATTAGAGTTGTTAATTACAGGAGAATCAATGTTAATAAACAACAATCTTATAATCGTCCTGTCAACTTCATTTAGTCTTATTATTAACTCGGCGGCTTCCTTGCTTACCTCCTAATGTTTCCTAACATCTAATATTTAAGATAACATATAACCTTCACCAAAATTACTTCCCCCCCCCTTCACAGACCCGTATTATACAACACTCGAAAATTCTTAACCTACGTCTTCCAGAATGTTTATCTTATAATCCCATCCACTGAATTTAATAAAGCAACGTCTGAAAGTTCTCTCGGAACTCCGGTGCTTCCCTCTAGATATTCATTTCGAAGAATGTCAATGTAAAAGTGGAGGCGGAATGATAATTAAGTTAATCTACGGACTTAGGTTCCGACCGATTCCCAAGTCACAATCATTTTTCATGAGAAAGCTTGGTAAGGAGATTAAATGATTAGAACAGAATATGCAGGTTTCTCTCTCTCTCTCTCTCTCTCTCATCAGGACCTATTCATTGTGAGATTACATATACGCAGTGATTGAATGAATGCAGCTCATTGTAATTCGAATTCAATGCAAAATATGCTATATTTCCGTTACAATTTATTACTTCCTATCTTTCTTACTCTCTATGATTATCAGACACGCACGCACGCACACACACACACACACACACACACACACACACACACACACACACACACACACACACACACACACACACACACACACACACACACACACACACACACAATAAATTGGAATGTACTGATGCGTCGCTGAACTGGAAGCCTGAGCGAATATATTGTGTTTCATTAAGTTTGTATGGTATTTTGGGTGCGTGTTTCTTGTTCGTAGTATGTCCTTGGAGCTCTTTTCAGGCTATTGTAGTTTGTAAGGTTTCTGTATTCAAAAGGTAATTTGTTTATCATGTCTGGGATGTAAAAGTTTCGAATTCAATAATAATAATAATAATAATAATAATATAGTATATATTGTTACATCCATAGGGCTAGATTTTTTTTCTCTCTGGGAAACTCGGATTTTTCCTTTCATAAACTCAAAAGTCGCCTGTGGAACCTACATTATTTCAGACAAAAATATATTGTGCTAGGGACCACGAGATGACGGCACTTGTTAGTAGTCTCTTCACCGGATGGCTTTCAAATAGTGATAGTCGTGGGCCAGTTATATCTGATTGGGTACGGTGGAGATTGAATTGTCCCCTCAGTCTCCAAAGTTAGCTCTGACTAAAACGGCCTCGCCTACTCCCTGTACGGAAATAAAAGACATTAGTGGATTTTTTCTTTTCTTTATGTTCTTTCCCTTATTCCTTTACTCGCCCTCCACCCTTTACATTTCTTTCTCTATTTCCTAATGTTTTACTCTCTCTCTCTCTCTCTCTCTCTTAAAGAGAACTGGCAGCAATATTCACACCCACGTAACATCAAAGTTTCTGATGTCGATCGGGAGCCGTTAATTCAATAGACTTCCCGATTTAGTGAAACATGAGAACCGCCCCTGCATATGTGGTACACCCATTCTGAATAACGCGAGTTAACCGATCCACTGGCTAAACGTGTTTCATTCCGTATTAGCAAGCCAGCAGTGAGGTTGAACTCTTTGAAGTGTGAAACTCTGCACTTAATCAACATCACATAATTTTATTAACGCAAATGAAGGCAGGTTACCAATCAAACAATAAATATTTCAAATATCAAGTCGGATCTCAACTGAGTACCTTCGTTAACATTTAATATCATACTCGCATTAATTACCGAAATCGGTTTAATGAAGAATTTTGGTACGTTCGCTTAGTTAGCACCTTAAGGCCACTGAAAGGCATGGAAGCAGTATAGATCTATGTCGCGTGTTACGTAGCGTTCAATATATCGACTGGATGTGCTCACCATTTGTAACAATCAGCCGAAATCCACCGCAGATTTCCAGTTAAGCGATTCTCTCCACCATTTACAATTTAGTTAGTCGATGTACGTCCACCCCTTCTACGAAGAACAGGCGAGTCTGATTTTATTTCTTTTATTGGAACGCACGGGCCATTTCTCGCGAGTATCACGTGACCCACTAAATGTATTATTCCGTCTGCATTTTAAAAAGAATCACGTTTGTTACTATGGCGTGTGTTTAATTATTTACCATGAGGAACACTTTAGTTAATTTACTTATGAAACCAATGGAGCACGTCTAAGTGAATTAGCAGGTCAACTACTTCAAATTGCCTTATTAATTATGTAGTTATTTTTTCCCTCGCCTAAAAAGTTCATATAACTTCTTATATTAAAGGAACTTGTGCTATAATTTATTTTATTATAATTTCTTTCTGGGTATTCTTGCAGCAAATTATCTCTTTCGTTTTATATCTAATGGACATTTATATTAATTATATTATTGAGCTCTGATGATGCCATTTGTTTTCATTTTGGCAAGAAAGTAAATACCAAAAGATAACTATTTCAAATAATGATCATAAAAATTTGCATAATCATATTCTTTTCAAGCTAAAGTCAATAGCAAACGTATTCTAATAATATATATATATAATCGAGTGAACAGTTCCATGCGTTTGGATTTAGCAACAGTGTGTTGACCTTTCCGCCTACTTCTCCTCAGAGGTTTAATCCTTTTTCTTCAAGATGCCAGCTCAGAATGCGACTGCTGATGTTTGATTTTTTTTCGATAACCCTTGGATTTGTTTCGCAACGGCAAAAGATCTTGGTGTTATCTTTTTCTATACATATATATATATATAACTACGCCTCCGTGAACGAACGGATTTCGTTGAAATTTGTACTTTTTATTTTATTTTTTTACTAAAACGGTTTTCGATTTCAAGTTTTATATCCTTTGGTTCGACCTGCACAATATTTAATATATAAATTGTGGAAAATGACGTAAAATTAAATGAGACAGTAAACATATCACTACAATGACGTCATTCAACATAACTGTTAATGAAACCATGTGTTCTCGTAACCAGTAAATGGAAACAATTCATCTTTCATACGAATTACTTTGAGAAAGATTATGCAGGTCTGGGTAAGATTCGGATATGGAGCTATAATATTGAGGAAGCTTCCAAACTCGATATTAAAGATTACCGACAAGTAATTGCATCCTACTGATCAAACATGTGCTTCTGCTATGAAGATTAAATATCTGGACGAACGGAACATAAAAAAGTAAATGAAAAGAGAGAAAAAAAAAACACAAATTAATTCTTTAATTATTTCATTTGTTCGATGTTTCTTAACAACTGATTTCTTTTAACGATGAAAAGAAGATAGAAAAATAATATCGTACTGCTAAAGAATATAATTATTCGCTAATTCAATGAAGTTACTACTAAATAAATCTAATTGTTTAAAGCAGAGAATTATACTCATGTGTGTTGTTTTAAGATTAGATTTAAATGCACAACAAAATATATCTATCTTTGCACTTTTTAAGAACCAACACGTATCACGTCTTGGCTACAGGTGGTTAAGGAATATTTTTATTTATTTAAAACATCTCCATTTTGTAAAACGGCTTCCTTATCTGTTGAGAGAATTTTAAATGCACTAAGTGGGAAACCTGATATTCATAAATCAAAGCAGGCATTGATTTATGAAAACTGTGTTTTCTTACGTAAACTTTAAGAAATTGATCGTGTGCTTTATTCATGGCTACAGCAACGAGCGCTTCAACTAGAAATTTCCGAAGATATAAAACCAAAAAATATTGTTTACACTCACTCCAATTACGACGACATGTCGCAAAGCTTCAATTTTAAGGAGGTGCTCGTCAAATATGTTCTTTAAACAAGATCGGAAGAGACATTGTTAAATTTTGTTTTCAGCACGTCCTCCACACACGTTTTTCTTCACAAAAATATAGATCCTCCAGCTGCGTACACTGAATCAAATATACCAGGTTATTACAAGCGGTATAAGTATTATGCAAGCTATCACAAAATATTTCAACGCTTCTTATAATAATTTATTATTTTGAAGTAATGTTTCATTAAGTCTATTTTTTAAATTTATTGGCAATTATTGATAATATACTAATTTACAAATATTGTTCGAATTTTAATGTAAATTCCATACACGAAACTAGGGGTGAGTTATGAATACAAAATTGGGAAATCCTACTTGTGGAATAGGCGTGGAATTTCCATTTGCCACTTCAGGTCTCCAATAACTAGGACAATTGCTGCTCAATTGGCGAATGAAATTCTTCTTCCACCTAAAGCCATTCTTAAACATCTATGCAAACTACCGTAGCTCAGTAAGTATCGACAATGACCTTGGTTGGAAAGAGCTGAGGTCGAATCCGGACTAAGATGCGAAACACTTTTATCAGTGCTTTTTTAGTTTATATGAGTTATTAGGTCTCGTACAGTGGTTGGAGGCTTTTCTTCTCTCTGAGAGCTAGGGTTTTTCATTTCGTAAAACAGACAGCGGCCAGAAGGACACATGCAGCTTACCAGCATAGCACGCTGACTTCATAACTTTCGTTGGTTGGGCCATAAATTCAAAAAGAATCAAACTTCCACGCTTTTAATAGGATTCAAACCACTGCTTAGCAGATAAAGAGCAGAAACTCCATCTTCCCTGCCAACCTGGTCAAATTTATATAATTTTTTTTTCAAAAAAAAAAAATGCATCATTTAAAAAAGAAGTTATCTAACAGCTTTCAAGATATAGGTTATTTCTTGTTTACTAATTAGGACTAAGCATCTACGTCTGTGCATTGTCGCTATGAATTATGCCTGGCCTTCTGGACAACATCTAATTCAACATCGACAATGGCAATGTTATGTGATAGATAATACAGTTCTGCACGTCATCATCGCCGATGGCGTTGTCTCTGTCGTTGTTGTTGTGCAGTTAGTATGCAAAATGTCAGTTCTGCGACCTCCAAAAAAAAAAAAAGGAATGATTATGGTGCGGCTTGCAGGAGCTGCCGTAACGAAACCGGCAAAATATGGGACAAAATATGTCCCAAATTCTATTATCTTATGTACATAACTTGTATCAGTTTATTCCGTCGAACTCATGGTGTTCTAACAGCGCTTGTTGGCTTACAGCTTATTAATAAAAAAAGTCTCCAAAAATTTGTAGTTGTTTCCATTATTTTGATAACTCCCTGTACATCAAAATCTTTCACTGCTATTGGAATGTATTTTTTTCATTTCATCTGTTAAGTAGAAATGACTTATGACATTTGAAGCTATACGCTTTCATTAACTTCATTCTCGAAATAAGAGAAAACTAAGTTTTTGTCTCTTGCAAATTTTCAATTCAAAATCGTTTCATATTTTTGTTTTAATAATACGTTACAATCTCTAACCGACATAACGTAAAATAACTAAAGCTATCACTTTACAAAAACAATTCTGAGTTAGCGTTTGCATTTTTCATTATTTATCCATTCGATATGTTATTTTTGTTGTGAAGAAATTTAAACACAAATGTAAAATTTCTTCGTAGGCTGTTTGTATCGAAAGAGAAACGAAACATTTTCGTTTAAAATAAAAATGAGAAATATCATTTTATTTCTCCATCAGCGACTGTTTCACTCTTTAGCAGACTGAAATAAATTGTAATTTAATTAAAAGTGAACATGATTATAAATTGAATCTTAAGTAACATGAAACTCTCGACACGCATTCAATGTCATACATAATTTAAAATATTTAGGGTAATCAGAAAAAAGAAGCAATTCTATGATTATCAGAAAAAAATTATAAAATTATCGGACACATGCATGCAAAAACTAATCTATTAATTTATTTTTATGAGACCATAAATACGGGCAATCAAGGAATGTAGACGATTATAGGAGTAATGGTGAGAATCTGAATAGGATTCGTACGATTCGGACTTCTTAAGTATATGTACAAATGCCAGCATAAGTGACTTAAATATTAACTGGAATCTAAAAGTTTTCCGATTGCTTTATGAAGACTGTAGAGGATAGTAAAGAAAATCCATGGAGTTAACTTATTATGTCGGGAAACAAATACCAGCCATACGAGAAAGAGGGAATAGAAGTTACTGCCTTGAAGATTTCGTTCTGACTGCAGATTATTGGCATTAATAAGACCTGGATTTCAGAAACAGATGTAATAACTGTATTTAGTGTAAAGGATAGGAAGAGGAAGCGGTGTATGGCTATACTGTCGAATGATTTGTCTCAAGTTAGTAAGAGTGTTTTGATATAATTATTAGTATGACAATATTAGTAATAATTTTCCATGTGGAAGTGAGTTGGAAGAACTATAATATGATGAGTATTCTACTAAGATCAAACACATAATGGGATGTTGCTTAAGATCTGGTTAATCAGCTGCTAATGACGATGAAATAAAACGCCAAATAAACCCACGATGATTAATCATTTGCCACCCAATGGGTGGAAAATGATTAATCATCGTGGAGACTTTAATTATCCGACCATTGTTTGGATAGCAGTGATATCTCAAAAAATGAATGAAGCTAAATGGATTGAGCTATTGCCTGACAACGTAGGAAGCGTGTGACAGAATGATCTCGAGATCAGAGAGTACTAAAGCTGGTTATAGCGTCATAGAGAGATTTTTAGTAAAAGATATAGCAATTCTGCTTCCTTTTAGTGACAGTGATTATGTCATACTAACTTGGGAAGTTTTTTTTTTAAGTTAAGGGACCTTCCATTCAGATTCCATTCCAAACAACAAAGCAGAAAATTATGTCCAACTTAGAAAAGTGCACAACCCAATGACGAACAGAAATTTTGAAATTTTATTTTTTAAAATATCAGTACATTTTTGCCGAGCGAATAATTTCGCAGATCTTCATTAATTAGTCATCACATTATCTAGATCTGAAGCTCTCGACTTCTTCTTATGGGATTACCCGAAGCAAAAGATGTATTTGAACAAGTACCAGACAATCGAACAGCTGAACAGAACAGAACAGAACATTCGTGCAGAAATCAGGGCGCTGCAGCGAAAATCATTAACATATGCCATGCAGTTGAAAGGGCCCTTTTTGTGAAGTCGATAATGAAATGCATTTACACGACGTAGTTTTCATAAATAATAACAAAAATCTCCAGGTTCTTTCATTATCATAAAAAAAGAAAAATTATAATTAAAAAATAAATAAGTTTTAAAATATTTAAAAATTCAAACCATTTACTAAATTAATGATGCATATTGTGATGAATACTCTTACTAATGATTAATGATAGCCAGCCGTTGTTTTTTCAATTCTAATATTTGGGTTTGCAAAGAGGATTCATATGGCATTTGCCTTTTACGCGCAGGGTCACTTGTTGCGTTTTCTAGAGGTGGTTTTATTTTCTACAACGCACAACTAACTAGAATGCCACCTACTATAATTAACTGATACCTTATCGCAACCAAACTGTTCGATCTCGAATTGCTGATAATGCGAACTAAAGCCAATTGTCACATGATCTGGAATAACCATTATTAGCACAATCCATCAGCAAATTCCCTTACGAAAGTCTTGCCACTACTTTCGAAGTATCATGTAACTATTTGATGCACACTTAGAGCCGTTAAATGAATACCAAATTTGTTAATTACTGTCTTTCTGCAAACTCTTGGTTCATCCTTTACGCTAAATGTTGTTAAGAATTTCTGATTGTCACGTGTGAGAATCCGTCTATCGAATGCCTATGCATCTCTGCAACTTGTTTATAACAATGCATTTCCCTGAAGCCATCAAACAGTATTCTGCTCGACAAACATCGGTGTTTGCCTTCAATGACTGATCCAGGAACTTGTTTCGACATTCTGTAGCGAGACAGCGATTGGGTTTAGGCGACATAAATAACGAAAATTTCACTATTGGATGAACAGCCATCACTAATCACTGAAATTGCCGTTATTTACATAGATCCCTGCAATCTACTTGTACTCATATGAGATTTAATTTGAAACGTATTAACGTATTTACTAGGATAAAGTTATAAATCTCTCTCTCTCTCTCCATTTTTCATTCTATTATGCTTTGCAATGCTCTTTATTTACCTTTAATTATTAGTTTTTAAATTTTGTTTTACTCTATTTCTCTTGTTATTTTCTTTACCTTTCTTTTCTCCGTCTTTCGTTAATCTCTTTTTTTTTTTGCTGCTTGTCTTTTTTTCTTCTCCCTTTTCTAAGACGTTTTACACCCTGTTTTTTTACACAGTATTTTTTCCTTATCTTTCTCTTTGTTCTATTTTTAAGGTGTTTTTTTATTTTATTTTGCTTCTCATTTTCCTCTCCCTTCTTTCCGCTTCTTACCTTTTATCTTTGTTTAATCTAATATTTCTGATCTCTTCTTTCTCTTTACAGTTTTTTTTTTCGGATGAAAAAAATACTGTTTCAAGCTGTAGTTCAACACTACGATTAAAAGTGCATACACGTGTCACATCCTCTAAACAAGTGATGTCCATCGATCCGCTATGATGCAAAGTCAGGATAGTATTTATCTTTGGAGAATTGGCGGATGCCTAGCCGGACGTAGCAAAACTTCGTTACAACATTAAGAGTTACTGATTGATTCGAAGATACGAGGTCTTCAGTGTGCCGGTTCGTCGTTCAATTCAAATTCATTTTTGCTATTACAATAGCCCTTTTTGACTGAAAAAGAAAACAAGTCACATAATTGTGTTTTCTTCATGTCGGTACATAAAATGCTCAGGGAAAAAAAATCAGCAGATTCTCTAGAGTACATCGTCCTAATCTAGATGTCGCTCTAATACAATTCCTTGAAATCAGTTTTCATTTAACTCGGCAAACGAGTAACAATAGCTCCACTCGAAACAAATCCGAGATTTTCTTTTATGTGATGATGCACTTATGCAGGGTTGCCTATACGTCACGAAGGAGTTTAAACAGTTAATAACTTTTTCATTTATTAATTATTTTTATTCTTTTTTTTTGTTATAATGAAATACCCAGCCTGGAAATTTTTATTAGTTACATTTATTAGTTTCTATTAGTTACGTGATGTGAAAATCACGCAAATACCGTCCGTTTTCGACTTTACAAAGATAGGTCCTGTCTACGCATGTTCTATGACAGTTGTGTTGTGAAGATTTCCATGATTAATTTCCCAAATACTCCTTAGAATACCTAAACAATGAAATGAAAAAATATAATAATAATCAAAAACTTATTCACATTTTAAATCAATTTGACTTATGGGCCACCGGTCCTTTTTCTTACCTAGAACCGAAAGACATCCGTGGGTTTTATACAGCCCAATGTACAAAACCTTTTTAGATTTTTTATAAATAAAAAATAAGTAACAAGTAAGTCCGGTTAGTCCGTGTTCATTCCACTTATAATGCTCAATAATGAACCGTGCTTCCACGTGTCTCACCTACTTCGAGTTTCTCATTGTTAAGCCGTGCAAGCTAGAAACTTGGCTATAATTGTTATTGTTGCAATGCCCACTCTTTTAAATTGGAATATCACGTTGCACACAGTGTCGATTTCGTCGTTTCCATAGCAACCTTATATTAATGACAAAAATAACTAATCCAAATACTGTGGCGTGGTGTGGAACGAGAGGTGAATTTATATTTTAATAAGCTTACAAATGCTTCACTCTTTAACGTTAAAATTTCCGGTAGAATGAATTATTGTGAATCTCGTTGCTCCGTCAGGTCATATATAATTGGGAAGAAATTAAATTTCTCCCAAACGAAGTATAAACGCTTTGTATCATGCTTCCTTTATTTAATAGCAAAGCGAGTTTGATGTTTCCCTGAGCAGTTTCTTAAATTAATTTAGAAGACGTTGTATGCTAAGCCTCTTGAATTCACAACATTTCGTTTCCTTGACATGAATGTTTGCGTTATTGAGTACACAAATCAAGGATAAATCTGTTCTCTTTAATTATAAAATTATATTTTATAATCTCACACGCTTTGTCTGAGTTCATTGTTACAATTAACAAGGAAATTTACAAGGAGAAATTTTAATATATACTAGCTTTTCTCTCACTTAAATATATATATATCACAGATTATAGAAATCCGTATGAAAGTGAAGTCTACAAGCATCGCTTTTCGATGTAAAAATTCTAAGGTAAGTTAATTTTGCTTGACGGATATGACATTAGAAAATGAAGTTTATAAGCATTCATTTCTAAGCTCTCAACACTATATATATATATATGAGTATTTCAAATATACCAACCAAATATAGCATTCACCTTCATTGTTGTTTTCTAATAAATCCTAAAACAAACAGATTGTTCCGGATTCTATGCAGAAGTGTTCAAAGTTATCCTGCAATTAATTGCATTCGACCAATTAAGATGAGCCCTGATGCGCTATGCACTCTCAAAACTTTCATACATCGATAAAAAAATTTTTATTAAATCAAATATTATATTTTTGATTTAATAAATAATTACATCAATAAACGTCTTTTAGCATTTTTTTATGTAATTATTTGTCGATGTAAACTATAAATACATTATTTTCATTTTATTAATACATCGATTTTAATAATCTTTAATTCTTGGAAAAAAACGTATTCAGAATTAATACAGTTTTTAGCACAATTTCATATATAAAAGAAAATTGATCGGCATATTTTATTAAAACTCAACTAATTAATTAATGCCAAAATCCTAAATTAAATTATTACAGTTTAAAAGCAAAAAAAAAAAAAATCATAAAACTAACAAGTAAAATAATATTGAATTACATACAGTTACCTTTTAAATATGTGTTTTCTGTTTAAATTTGTTTCACTATAAATTTACAATTCACACTTCACTCAGTGACTCACTAGACACAGAGGGAAAACGAGCTGTCGCAGTACACAACAGTAATGAACAATTTTTTCACAAAGCAGAGACAGATAAACCAAAAACAGGAACACGTGTTTTATTGCTGCAGTAAAACACGTTCTATGGCTACCCTGCTTTGGGCCGAAACAGGCCAACCCATAATAAACGTTTAAGACATACAAAGCGTCCCAGGGTCGAGGGTGTAATATTACATATCTGAATCACTTTTACGATTATAATTTGTGTAATTTTTTACTCGATCCTGGGGGGAAGTTCCCCCTCCCCCTTTGCAATGCCATCGATGTATGAAAGTTTTGAGAGTGCATAGCGCCCTCTTTACATCTTTTCAAAGGAAGCAAAGGTGTATGCATTTTGAAAGTACACCCTGGCTATTGACGCGATGCAACGCAATGTTTACGCGTCGAAAAATGCCCTCTTCATAAAGCACTAATGCTTTAGTACCCTCCTGAAGAGGAAAATGAATATCTGTGATACTGATATTTTGTAAATGAGCACCGCACACCTAGCCACCCGGAATATTTGCCCCTGATATATATATATATATATATATATATAACAAAGTTTGAAATCTTTTTATGATTTCAGAATTTTTTTAAATATTTTAACAAATCGTTTCCATTAATATCTTGATTATTTTTCAAAATAGATATAATAAACAAGAAAACATATTAAAATAATAATAAATCCACCTTTATCCAAGCACAGATAGTTGGCCCAAGACTATCACTGATTTTAGACGGCATTCAATGAAGAGACGAGAGAAAAGTGCCGTCATCTCGTGGTCATTAATCCTAGCATAATAAATGGTTGTCTAAAATAGTGTGGGTTCTACAGTGATTTACTCGCCTATAAGAGATAAAGTAGCCGAGTTTTCTTGGAAAAAATGTTGCTTGCTCTTATTAGTGATTCACTAATTTGGGAACTTGTCAGGAATAAAAAAATTGAAAATTCCTTTAGTTGGCAGCTAGAATTCAAACTTAGGTTTGAATTATTAGGTTAGAAACCTTTTATTAGGTTTCTAGTCACGCTACCTACCACACAGTTTTGACAGGCTTTTTATATTTTCCACTTAATAGTTTTCCTTTCTATTAGGTCTTCGAAGTGTTGCAATAAAGTGCATTGCAATCAATCAATCAATCCCTCAACTGTTTCCTAATTAATGTTTTTTTTGTTTGTTTTGTTTTGATGTGGGTGCGTTTCAGGCTTATCAAATTTTGTTTTCCCACGTTGGTCTTAAAGGTTTTCATTTCCGAAGTAGTTTAACTGATTAAGACGGTTATGTTAAAAGAAAATTTATTTTAATATTTTTCGTTTTATTTTTTTTTAAACTTATATCTTACTGATTGCCTATTGTTAATGAGCTTTTTAATTTTTTTTTATTTCCCTATTATATTGTCTGCTGCTATTCTACGTCATATGCACATCATATGGGATTTACTATATTATGATCATATTTTATTCCATTTAACGTCGTATCTTTTAGTTCTATTATTATTTCTTCCATTAAAATACACGATGGCCCATAAGTCACTAAGAGGCTTACACATTTAATAACGCTTTTAAAAATAATGATTTTAAGAATAAAAATAATTAATAATTAAAATAAGCTACTCGGTGTTTCGTGATTTATGGCCCACCCCGTATTAACAACAGTGGATTTATTGAATCACCTTTTTTAATCTTCCTGTGCAATTTGTTTCTTTAATTTCTTTTATTCATGATACTAATAGATAAAACATATTTATACACGATGAATGAGTAATATCATATTTGTGATGCATTTTTCGTAAACTTTCTTAATCTTATCGTAATCTTTCGTAAACTTTCTTAATCTTATCGTAATCTTTCGTAAACTTTCTATTCGTGATTTTATTTAATTTTATTTTTCAATAGTATTATTATTACTGATGAATGTCATTATACAATTCTATTAATCAGAACCGGATGAATAATTATTAATAATTAATAATTATTATTATGAATGTTATAACTATTGATTTTTCATTTAGTTTTTGCAGTATAAATGGTATCTCTGTGCAAGAACGTACAATCCTATCGTTCATAATTTGATTTCATTTATTTATAATTTTAACTAAATAATTAAATCAAATTTATTTTATTTATTAAAACCGATGTTTTATATGAAAATTTCTTTTATCGAAATAACAGCCGTAACATATTATAACACACCACTTTCTTTTTTGTATAGTAAATAATAGAGTAAAATTTCCCCGTGTTATCAGTATCAGGGAAGATTCCAAGATGGCGGAAGATGATTACCGGCATGATGGTTGTTGTTGCGAAGAATGTTTTTGATTTCAGTGGTGATTAGTGATTTTTAGATATTGTGAATCTTCTTTGATAGCTGAATATAAGGTAAGACTTTGACTTTTGATACAATTTTCCGGCCTAGCACCTTCTCTTCGCCGTTATATAAATATTTCATCCCTAAAAAGGTTGGTTGATTGTAGAGCCTCTGCTACTAATGGCTCAGTTAAGTAAGTTTGAGCGCGGTTAGTAGTTGGAAGGGGACAATCGTTCGATGCTGTTGGCACATTGGCACACTCTCCCTCGATGAGTCTTTGGACTCCCTGGAGGTGTCAAATAATAATAATAATTGTACACAAGGATGGAGAATGTAAAATATATGAAGGACGCCATTTAACAGATAAACAAAGATATGTCACTTGACATTCTCAAATTAATCCTAAGAAATTTGAAACAGACTATCCTGGTTGCTTGAATCTCTTCAATCAAGTAAATGACACTGAAGATGATGATTTGGACATCGAAGAGGACATTATATCTGTTCCACCTACAAAGACTCCCCGACAGTTCGATTGTTCACATGAGGAACAAACTAATAAAAGACGCAGAACATCGGAAGGTGGAATGGAAGATGATGTAACAACTCAACAAAATTAGATCACCCAAGATAGAAAAGGTCCCACCAGTTATCCTTCTAGATAAAGATAAATGGACCTGAATCTCAAGATCCCTAGGAGAACAAAATATCAATTTCTGCTGGGCAAGAAATACTGAAGAGGGTGTAAAGATTCACCCTACCACTGTCACAGATTATCACATGATGATGAAAACGCTGGACAATTCTAAATTGCCCTTTCACACCTTTGCGCTAGCAAGCGAGAAGAACTTAAAAGTAGTTCTAAGAGGAGTGGCTGAGGGCATCACAACTGATGAGATCACAGCTGACCTTATCAATCAAGGATTGATCCCAATCAAAGTCATTAGAATGTTGAGGTCAGATAAAACACCAATGCCACTGGTGTTGGTCGAAATCTCCAACACACAAAAAAGAATCTATGAAGTTACCGACATTTGTAAGCTTAAAATTACAACCGAACCTCTAAGAAGGCATCGGCAGGGCGGTGCCACAGATGCCAGAGGTTTGGGCATGCCCAAAAACTGTGCAGAGCTGCCTACAGATGCCTAAAATGCGGGTCAACAAACTAACTCCTGCACCTAGCCCAGATCCACACCTGCCTGCTGTGCCAATCGTAGAGGATCACATCCCTCTAATTACAAGGAATGCCTTTTCCATCCAAAAAACCGTGGATCAACAAGAATTAACCACGCTCCGCAAAGCAATGACACAAACAACGAAACAGGTCGCCCTCTAGATCATAATACCTCACATTCGGCAACACAGGAAGGCACTCGACCTTCATTAATCTACAAATCATACGCGGAAGCGATAAGAACCCAGACACCTTCATCGCAAGAGCGAAAAAGCTTTATTCTCACATCAGCTTTAACCTCGTCACTTGCAACAATGCTGCATGAATTCAGCAAAGCAAGCACCTCACCATCCTGCAGAAAAAGATTCTACCTAGAAACCCAATACATATTAACAGCTCTCTATAATGTTTAAAAAATTGAAACCAAATCTCTCATGATAACAGCATGGAATGCCAATGGCTTACAAATAAAATTCTCGAGCTGCAAGAATTCGCAAAAAGATACAATCCAGACATAATCATGATCAGTGAATCCAACCTCAGGCCATCAAACAACCCAAAACTAGGAGGTTATATTTTATATAGGACAGACAGACTTAACTCTAGTGGAGGCGGCACAGCTATTTTTATCAAAAATTATTTAAGCCACAACTCGCTGATCATCCCCTAAATTCTAAACCTTGAGGTGATAGGTGTGAAAGTGCACAGTAATAACCCAGGCAAACTCAAAATCTATGCAGCGTACAATCCTCCCAGCATTCCACTATTGACAGCAGACTTAGACTCCATCCTCGGCTCCACGGATTCCATAATTATAGGAGGAGACCTAAACTTCAAACATACGGTCTGGTTCAGCTCGTCAATCAACTCCAAAGGTTGTACCTTATTCAACTACACATTACTCAACTCATCAATAGTAGCTGGACCCACTGAGCCCACACACTACAGCCCATCAGGAAGTTCTGATGTATTAGACATAGTTATCCTCAGAAACATCAAATATCAATACCAGCTGGAGACAGTAGAAGAGTTTAACTCAGCTCATACTCCCATCCTGCTTAGGTTAGGACTTCAAGATCAGCTCTCTCTCTCCATCATTCTTTCTTACCATGGGACAAGCTCTCTAAGGTTCTCCCAGTCCAAATCGGTCCACCCCCCCCAGTCATTCATAAAAAAGAAGAAATAGGCCAAGCTGTAAGCAATTTAACTAGGCAAATCAACACAGCAATAGCATCAGCCACTCAAACCACGGTCTTCCGCGCTCCTAACTGGATCCCAGAAGAGATAGTGGACCTGATTAGGGCCAAAAATAAAGCCAGAAAGCGATATCACCACACCAGAGCCCCACAGGACAAAAGAACCTTAAACACCTTGAACAGACCGGTTCGAGAAGCCCTCCAGATGCACAGGAATTCCAAATGGGAATCCAAACTCAGGGAAATCAACCCAGAAGATAACTCCTTGTAGAAGTTTGTAAAATATTTTTACCAAAAGACAACCACTTCCCCCTTTAAAGACCAATCTTGGAATTGCACATTCAGATGAAGAAAAAGTAGAAGCCCTAATTGACAATCTGGAAAAGCAATGCAGCCCATCTTACACAAACTTAAATATCAATCATAAAGTTCATCATAAAGTTAGAAATGCACTAAGACAACCTAAGGATTATTCAGAAACCATCATCTCCACATCTCCAACAGAAATAATAAATATTATTTCCCATATGAAGAATAAAAAGGCCCGCAGCCCTGACGGCATTACCAATAGAATAATAAAGCTACTCCCACGGAAATCCATAATTCATCTAGTTAATATTACCAATTCCATATTAAGATTAAAGTACTTTCCCACAGATTGGAAAATCGCGGACATTATACCTCTGAAAAAGTCTTGTAATAACCCACAACTTCCCCAAAGCTACAGGCCCATCAGTCTTCTTTCCTGTCTTGGCAAAGTAATAGAAAAGGTCATCCTGTTAAGACTACAATAGCAGTGGACAAATAGAAAATAATCCCAATGAGCAATTTGGGTTTCGCAAAGCTCACAACACAGTGCAACAAATCCACCGACTAACAGAACATATCACTCATGGTTTTAACTGGCACCTTCACACTGTTGCTGTATTTTTGGATTTTGCCAAGGCCTTTCATAAGGTCTGGCATCAAGGCCTTATCTTCAAACTAATTGAAAACAATATCCCAATTAAACTAGTGAAACTCATATATTCATATATCAATGAAAGATACATGCAAGTAAAACTCAACGGAATTGTGTCATCAAGGCGCAAAATCCTGTCGGGAGTACCTCAGGGTTCTCTTCTGGCCCAAATACTTTTCACAACTTCCATGACAGATATTCCTCTCAATTCAAGAACAACTACTACGGCCCTTTATGCCGACGACACCGCTATTCCAGCTACATCGCTCAGCCCTCGCCTAGCAATCACTAGACTCCAAGGAAGTATCAATAAGCTAACAAACTGGTTCACCAACTGGAAGGTTCAAGTGAACCCACTCAAAGCTCAGCCATGTTGTTTTCAAGTAGAAAGGTCTGCAACAAAGAAGACATCCAGCTCTCTGGTCATAAGATCCCATCGCAATCAGAGACCAAATATCTTGGGGTATTAATGGATAAGAAACTCCTTTTTAACAAGCACATCAATCTCATTGGCTCCAAATCTTCCAAAGTAATAGCACAACTCTACCCATTGATCAACCTCAAGAGCAATTGAACTTACATAATAAATTGCTTCTTTACCGGATGGTAATACGTCCAGTCATTACCTACGCCTCACCAGCATGGAGTCACACTTCAAGATAAAACATTTCGAAATTACAGAGAATCCAAAACAAATGCCGTAGGATGATCCTGGATGCACCATGGTTAATCAGAAATTTACAGATTCACCGAGAAACCGGCATTCCATACATCTATTCCCTTCTTCGTGATCTTGCAGAAAAATTCTTCGTGAAGTCAAGTTCACATTCAAATCCACTAATCGTACACGCTGTCAATTACAATGAGACTGATTACTACAAACACAAAAGACCGAAGGCTATTCTTCTCTCAACTGATCATAGCTAACACAACTGCCCTCAGAGAGTGAGCTTAACTGCTCACAAACCTCCCATTCCTAAACAACTCTCATTACAGATAAAGGGGAATATGAAGAGCACTAGTGCTTCACCCATCCTGTCAGTAATGTTAATGGTAAAATGTCAGTATCAGGAATGGTATCTGTTCAGGTTTCCATCCAGGGTAACGGATGGCATTGCTGCGGCCAATGAAGATTTAACTGAGGATCGGTTATTGCTGTTACCCAGCCATGACTAGAACTTTTAGCTCAATAACACCCAACCACCTAACCACAGAGATTTTCTTCAGTCAGATGATGGGATAAAGAGTCAAGGACTCGGTCTGTCTTCCCCCCCCCCAAATGTCAGTATCAACTATATAGGCATTCTTTTCAGGAAGAAATTATTCTATTTTCCTATGTGGGAATTAATTCTTGAAATAATTTTTTTAAATGTAACTGTTTGTATAAGAGAGCATTCGAAGGTTAGAATTAATTCTTGAAATAAAAGATAATGTAACTATCTGTAAAAGGGAGCATCCTGATATATTAAAAGCAGACAAGGAAAGGCTCCAAGAATCCGATGGGCTAAAACGTATGTTAATAACATAAGAATCAATTTCTATGCATGTTTAAATGATATGCATATGACGTAGCCCTTAATGTCTGAATTATCATTGACTACAATAGAGTTTTAAACCAATGTCACTTCTCTTCATTAAAACAGAGATGACAATAGCTGTAAAACGATTAAGGAATGGAAAAGCACCAGGAAATGACAACATAACAACCGAAGTTGTGAAATATGATATTCCGGCGTTACTAAAACAATTATTAAGCGTCCTAAACTCAGCTTTCATCCTACGAAGTACCTAATGAATGGAAAGACACGATAATCACTTCAATTACAAAGATCTTCAGACGATGAATAATATCCCAAAGATTTATTTATTTTTCTCTGTTTTCTCTAAGTGGCCACCATTAGTTTATGAATGCGTTTTATTTATTACTATTTTATACTGAATTCTCTACAAAATAATGTTTCGTTGGGGTTCTAGTTAAATATAGATTACGTACATCTAGCTACGTTAATGCAGGCATAAAAGGAAGCATACGGTCTTGAATTATTCATAGACAAACATTAACAGTAAAATGAGCCGAGCTGAAAAGATCAGTGACTTCCAACGCGCCATCCTATTATAGGATGTCACCTTTAGAGCATCGCATTTCAGGAAATTTCTGCACTGCTGCAGTTGCTCTGATGAAAGGTAAGTGATACTACTGTGAAGTAGAAACGCCTCGGAGAAACGGCAGTGTAATCTCGGCCCGGTAGACTGCATAAAATCACACGAGCGGAATAGCCGATTGCTACGCGTTGGTTGTGTGCTCATTGCTGCCGAGTTCAGAAATGCCTTTGCAAGCACTGCAACTATTCGCTGGGAGCTGAAGAAAATGGATTTTCATGGCCGCGCAGCCGCACACAAGCCTAACATCAGCAGGGATTAACCTCAAACATTGGACGAAGTAGAGTAAAGCTTGTTGCCATTCAACTCTGGGACGTGATTCATCACTTCGGAGAATGGTGTTGTCTGCAGTGATCAATCACGCTTCACCATTTGGCAATCCGACCGACGAATCTTGGTTGGCGGATGCTAGGGGAATATTAACTAACCAAATGTGGTGCGAACTTCGAAGTTTGGTATAGGAAATGTCATGGGCTGAGACTGTTTTTCATGGTTCTAGCTGAGTTTATAAGTACTTACGAGTGAATGCAGACTTTTTCTGCTGGGTGTTGGTAGTTTTCCTCCCCTTTTGTACATCCTGGAGATCGCTTTGTAGGCTGGTGGTGGATGACTCACTATCTGTTGCGTCACAAAAACCTTCAGTAAGAGATTTCTTAACACCAAAATTAAACAAAGTCCCATGCCTCTTATTCATATTAAAATTTAAATCTGTAGGCCTATTACTTTTAAAAAATCACGGTACTAAGGTTTCAAAACAAGCACTTTCACCCTACAATACGAACTTGTGAAGAAAGTATTCAGTATTACTAGATCTGAGAATCGGATACACTACCTTGATCTTCAATTTCAATGGAAAATTTTTCTTTATACTTCCTTGCTGATTGGTCACTAACTTTTGCAACAGAGATGATATTTTGTTCACTTTTGAGAATACGCCGCCCATTGCTGTAATCCGCTTGCAGGCAATTTTTATGACCGGTCATAAACAGCAGTATTCCCTTTCCCGAATGTTGAAAGGTTTCGATGTGTGAAAATTAACGATAATTCACGAATACTTCCACGTTTGAAAATACACGCCTTGGTCACTAACATTTGCTAGAACTAACAGATGTTATTAACTAACATCTAACAGGTGTTACTAGGTGTTCTGGGTCTGAGCTTTTCGACATATTCATGAATATTATTCTCCTGAGAATATTTCCACTATAAAATATTTATTCATGAAACATGCTTAGAAAACTAAAATGACAAATTCCAGGAGAACTTCTTGCGGAACACTGGTGTTCCGTGGAACACAGTTTGGGAAACCCTGCAATAGGGCATGATGACGCCTTCGAGCAATCCAGGGAGTTTGAGACGAATGGCCAGCTGTAGCTGATTCAACATGAGTAATATTTAGCATCATGCTGTCTTTCTAGTTAAGTAACTCAAAAAAAAAAAAGAACATTTATCTACACGATGTTTTGACGCAGATCATCTTCCATCTAAATGCTCATATTTTCTGTCATTTTATTGGACATACTGACCACTGAATTAGAGATCTTTATGCAGATGTATAAACGTCACTTAAGCAGCATATATGCAAAATTCTTGGTCATGTACATCATAACGTGTGTTCTACTCAACTAGTTAAGAATGCTGGTGGTCAGTAATCGTCAATAGTACTGATCAATGCGAAAAACAAAGGATATTTAGGAGTTTAGTAAAGTACTTGATGTGGGTGCTCGTCTGTCTGGAGTCATAATTTTCAAAACAGCAAAACTGACTTGTTTCTCAAATGGTTAGATATCCTGGGTGTTTAATCAGTGGAAAAATAATGTGCACTGTTTGCGAAACTATGTCATCTGCATAATCCAGATATTCTAGTTGTTATGCAGATTTCCATTTTATTTCTATCTTTATCCCTAAAGGCGTAACTGTGGTCTTAAGAGAGTTAGTCAGGAACGAGATCGCCCTGGTCCGAAAAGGCTTTTACGGACAAAGAAATTTCTGTGTGCAACACTTGACCGAAGCATTTAATGAAGGCTGTTCCCAATCCATATCTCACGAATTATTAGTAGGGAATTGAAGAGGATCGATATTGGAAGTTGAACGCCATGTGTAAAATAAAAGTTTCTATTTCACTGGCCTGCATGTGTATCTTAGTAATTGATTTTGGGGCCATACGATATCCATGCAACACCCTCTGCTGGTCGTAGGAGGAAAAACAAGATGCAAGGGCTCTGTTGAACCGTTAAAAATTCTCCCTTTGAGTGAAGTTTTCACGTGCAATGTACTGAAACACACTCGTATGTCCCAGTGATTCTAAGATTTTAAACCGCTATGTAAGAAATTCAGTAGCACTAATATTCTTCTGATAACCCGAAAACATCTTCCTGTTGATAGAGCATACACTTATAACACATACTTCATATTTTGAAGAATTACGAGATGAGTTCTTAGTGGAGCAATTAATAAATACAAGTGACGAAGGCGTTTTAATGTGCAATTAGTGCAATTCATCCTTCAATAATCTTTTTAAGGATTCGACTAACTGGGATTAGAATAATGAAAAGCGAAGTCACTGATAAGCTTCTTATAATCCTGTAAGTTTAGTTGTTGCTGTTGATGAATAATTGAACCATAATTTCTTATTTTTGTCATCTTAGGATGGAACTGGAGTTAACACGCAAGCAAATTTTTGCTTGTTTGTTTAAGGTACATTAAAAATTCGAAAGAAAAAAGAAACTTCATCCTGTACAATAGACGAGAACAGATTCTTTCTATAAAATGTGTTTAAGAGCACTAAGCTGTGCATATGTATATGCAAACACTAATCTCCTCGTAATCCTAGAAATCTCCTCATAATTACAAATTCTTGGTTAATATATCACTACAAAATAAATTTAACAAAAAGAGAAAATATCACTCGCTATACATTATTCGTTATAATTCTTTAGACTATTTATTAGAATGTGGTATGTTACTACACCTTTTTTTTAAAATATATTCAGAAAAATTAATATAATCCCTATATGCTATTAGGCAAGTAATTTCATCTTGAAAAGAAATCAAACAAAAACTGGTTTTCTGAAGACGGTCTCGTAGATAAACATAATGTTACGATGGTAATAGTACAGTAGGAAATAACTTTTGACGTCATCGAAACGTACACATTCTAATAGAACTCTTTGTGCATCGTCACTATGCAAAGTACACTGAGTTGGGGGGGGGGAGACTGAATATGTTTCATGATACTACAAAATCATGTCTGCCTATTCGTAAACCCAGTCTTGAGTATGATTCAATGGGTTGAATGTTTATCCCACATATTCCATTCCAAGTTGTTAGTTCCAAGTTCTCTGCATAAATTCCATGCTATAAAACATGAAAACCGTGTAATTCTGCAAGAGTGGTGACTTCTTCGAAACCCTTTGTTTACTGAAGCTTCCAGTTTCTTAAATATCTCAGAGATGAAAGGTATAGAAATGTAACTTTTATGTTGCTCTTCAAAAGATAAAGTTTGTTCCATCAGCAAAGGCTTATTATTGAATAATAAGCCTTTGCTGATGCGAATTCTATCAGACATCATCATGATGAACCAAACATATATGGAGGGCAGAGATTTTTAAATAGTAGATCTGAAGAAGCAAAGTTTCTAGAGATCAATGAGAGATGAGAACGAAAATCTTGACAAAGAAAATCATGATTTCTTGACGTATGAATGATCATCTGTTGACCGAAAAGTTCACGGATCGTTTAAATTCTTTCGAGGTAAAATGTGTAAGCAGGATAACCGTTCATTAAATTCATTAACGTGGAGTGGCAAAGTGGATTGCATCTCTTCCTTCCAAATTCCACATGGAGAGTGTTAATCTCATTATTGGATGGATGTTATTGAATGTATTTAAGGAAGAAGAGATGATTTTCATAATCACACTACAATCCTGCTTACTGGAAGCTTGACGTCATTGGGATTAGTACCATGTTTGATCTCTTCAATAGGGTTTTTCTGATTATTTAACTGTTATTTGACCTTCTGAGAGCTTTAAAAAAATTGAACTATGAATTTAAAATTAAAATGAATTAAAAGGGTGATATTAAATTTTGAATAAATTAATAAGTGAATTAAAAATGAATTTAAGATTAATCAGACGATGTGTGATATATCTTAAAGAGATGGATCATTTATGCCATCCATGAATCTATCGATTTCTTATCTAAGATGGATTAACTCTCGTGCTTGGGGTTTTTAGGCAATTCAGTGCATTCGATTAGCCATTCCCCTGCTGCATCCCTTTAGGGTGAGTATTTTATGTCTGTAGAACTGTGTTCATTGGACCGATTTTCCTGTTCCGAAGGACGACAAACCCGAGTTTCAAAAAAAAATAATAATAATAATTATCAAATCTTATCAAATCTACATTTTAGTGAAAAGATCCAATAAAGGATTTTCACATCGTAGACGAATTCGAACCCAGTCTTTCCGAATCAAAGGACAGGTCTATATACGAACCGAATCACCATCATTTATTAAGATTCATCTTAATAAGACGAATCTGAACATGGGCCCATTACTTCTTTCCATGGATCACATAGTAAAATTAATATCAATGTAATCGGACTGTAAACATCTTTAAAACAACGGAAAACATCAATTTCTTCTGACTTTTAAAGCGAATGACACAGATATCCCGAAATAGGTATTTCTCGCTTGTTATTGTTGAACAAAAAAATATTTAAAATGAATGACCCACGATTTTGATGGATTTGCTGACTAGTGATACTATGTTAAAAGAAAGAACGCAAAATTTTAAGTAAATCCATTGTGGTGAAGGGCGTGGTTGTCATTAATTCATCCATTAAACGTGCACTTTATCTATTAATTTTCTCAAATACAAACATGTTTAGATATTCGTTGTTTGTAATTGGTAAACTATGGATTATTGATGTAAGTGTTTAAATTTATTATATTCGTTGAGTTATTAGAGTTTTTAGAATTCTATTGATTTTTAACTTTTATATATTACGTACAAAATGAACTTTTATATATTACGTACAAAATGAACTTTTATATATTACGTACAAGATGATTTAAATAAATAATAAAAACAAAACAGTGTTAAAAATCAAAAACTGTTATAGAAATCTCTTTTATGTATAAAATTAGTTCCTTCTTCAGTAATATTACTAGGTATTCTCTTTACTATGTAACGAGATACATACATAAAAATATTATGTCCCACATTCGTAGAGTAATTCGGTTTTTTATATTAATTTCTAGTCTTAATAAATTCATAAAGCGATACCCGAAATCAACTGGGAAACTTTCCAAAAATCACATATAAAAAAAAATCGATTTTTTCTTTTATTTTCTTTCTTTCTTTTTTTTTTTTTTGAAGAAAGATTACGTAAATATTATATTACAATCAATAATCAAAGTATTAAAATAAAGAAAAAGCCAATTTTCTGCATTTTAGCAGCATGTAGATTTATTTTAAAAAAAAGAATAAAGAAGAATAATAAGATGACAAACTAGTTTGAAAAAAAATGAGGTGATTGGGTGATAGATAAAAATAGAAATACGGATTATTTTTGAGACTGAATGGGACGTTATGCAGTAAATAAAACTCTACTTCTGAGACACCATAAAGCCCATTCACTCTCTTGAGTATTGACAAAACAAAATGCGTTGTCATTATAATCGCTAGAAGCAGGAACGTCAAATCCTGAGATGACATAGAGGCACTAGGATTTTTCTTTTTTCTTTTTTTTCCCCTCGAAAAGATAAATTTATATTGATTCTTTAAGGAAAGTCATTGTATAGTACATAGCAATCAAGCAAACTTAGTGAAACAATTTTATGTATGGAAATAACTAGTTTAAAGAGACCAAAAACCACACTACTGCATTCTAAAATTTTATAAACAAACTGAATAAAAAATTGCATTAAATTAATTTATCTGTGTTAATTATTTCATTAAAAGGCCACGCTATTTAATGCAAGCCAAAGTAAATAAAGATACTTATCTCCTTACAAAAAAAAAAAAAAAAAAAAAAGATGGCGGATGAACCCAGTATGATACCACCTTCCCGCTTACTGCAGCCTTAAAGTGACTCGAAAAAGTTCCATTTTGGACCTCTAGGAGAGAGTTTCAGAATTATATTTTATTATATATAATACATATTTTTGATAATGAAATAAAATAATAAAAAAAACCTTAGCTCACCAACAATACTTATGTACTATAACTTAATAACCTTAGTTAATAACTTTTCATAGGCGTCAATTTAAAAAAGTAATAATAAAATGAAATAAAAAAAGTATTGCGTCAGCTCAATATCGCTTATCTCTTTTGGCACGCATGGCGCGCTGAAATGTAACTTTTTAGCACGTGTCATCTATTCTTAACGTCACAATGAAATTAAGAATGACATGATTAATTAGCGATATCTTCTGGACCACAAGCACAAAAATGCACTGATTACTATGAAAAACCAAAACCTATTGTTGCTATGGAAACAATACGTAATCTTATTTGGTTGACAAAAAAATTATTTTTGTCAACCAAAAAAGGTTGACAAAAATTTAAAATTAAATTTTTGTCAACCTTTTTAAAATTATTTTTAAAATTATTTATTAAAAAATATGTAATGAGCTCAAAATTTCAGGATAACAGTCTTGTTTACTAATCTTTGTTATTTGGGGCAAATAAACCAAGAACAGGACGCAGACATTCCGTCATATTTTTTGTAATGATACCTTGATAAAGAGCAGAAGATAGAATTGTGTTTCCAGTGCTTCAACAGTAAAAAAAAAATATTTAGTTATTATTATACCTCTGCTCAGATCATTAAAATTGTTTCCTTATTTTCCTCTCTTTACGAGACACATCTAACAAAGTGAGTTACGTTCGAGCACGTAGCAAAGGACGGTAACAAAAGTCTTTCCCCAATTCTAATGGCGTGATAGCATTCTTCTTACTCTGACTTTTCATCACGTACTGGTTGAAAACAAGATGTTTTTGTCCAATGTGTAAAATACAAAAAATAAGTCAAAAGGTTTATTCGTTATTCTATTCACAGAAAAGGGGAGAAAACATGTTTCGATATTTTTTCTTACAACTCAAATGACAGAAAGAAACAGACAAAGCAATATGGAGAAGAATTTCTTTTGTTTAAAATCATCGAGCCGAGCCCAACCAATATTTCGATGTTTATTTCTAAAAATAATATTCCATTACATTTTTGCACGATAAAAAATTATATTTATTTGTGTAATGTCTAAAAAGTATGCATTAAAACAACTAAAAATAACTATCAAAGAAGCATCTATACAGCATCATACAGACACTTGGTGTTGCGCTCGTGTCATTTAAATGGTGCAAGCAAAGAAAACTCCTACGCCAAAGACTGAATTCTTATAAGCTGTCTGGTCAAATTTGCAAGCCCTTCAATGTTTATTTAAAATGAATGGAATGTGAAATGAGGTTAGATCTCTAATATACTTTTTTCTATTTACTAAAACGACGTTATTCTTTGCACATAAATCCAACCACCTGTTTATGACAGTCGGGTATAGATCGACGTGTCTATAAACAATTGCATAGAACACTGCTGTCTGTACACAATTGTTGGTAACGCATTGCTTAGCCTATGGATTTATAATGAAGGACTTAGGTAAACGGATATGACAGTAATATCCAGTGTGGTGAGCTATAAGGGGCTTGCGGGGGCTCGCGCGAGCCCTTTGTTAATTTTTTCTCAAATTTGCGAGCCCCTTGTTCTTCTTGTTTAATAATCTTGTAGAACTAGAAAATACCATCGTGGAATGTATGCATGCTACTATAATTGCTACTTTAAATTTATGGATTTTCTGATAACTATAAAAAAACCATCTCATTGCATTTTGTTCTGATGGCGCTAGTGTAATGTTAGGAAACAAATCAAGTATTGCAATCAAACTTATACAAAAATTTCCCAACGTTGTGATTTGGCATTGCGCTCATCGTTTACACTTAGCATTAGACGATTCGATAGAAAAACATTAAAGAAATCAATCATTTTGAAATATTTATGGATAAATTATATGCTTTTTATCATCAATCACAAAAAAAATCAACGAAAATTAAATACGATTGCAAAAGACCTTGGTATCGAAATTTTAAAGTTCAGCCGTGTGTTTGGACCACGATGGGCAGCTTGCAATTTACGAACGGCTCTTGCTTTGTAGAGAAATTACCCAGCTCTATGCAAGCATTTTACATCTAACGATAAATATAAGGGCTTTTTAAAACCGACTTCTCAATTTGCAATATTTAAAAGATCTAGCATTAATGATTGATATCGTATAGGAAATATATGTGTCAGAAGCTCTACAAAGTCGCAATTTAAGTATTACAAGGGCTAAGTTAGGTCCCTTTTTTTTTTTTTTTTTTTGCTCGACGCGAGCCTTTTGTTAAAATTTTCATAGCTCACCACTGGAACTTATATCATACGAAAAAAGCGCGTATTGGAGTTTTAAGGGTAAAAAGAAAAATGACATTTTATTCAGATGAGAAAGATTTTTATCAAGACACATATTCTAGATTGAAACTTGAGCATACGCTTCACCAGTTTAGGACTTCGTAGGAATGGAAGAACATTTATTAGCACTTTTCAACTGAATATGATTAGCTAATCTTATACGAGTCCGCGCGGTTAGCCTTGTGGCTATGCACTTCGCAACCATATGCCTGGGGAAGGAGTGTCCTAGGTTCGATTCCCATCGAAGGAAGATCCCTCAACCATAGCCAAGTTAGCCGGTCTTGGGCGTGGACAGCAGGGTTTTCTCCCCAGTTTATCTAGGGATTTTCATCCCGCAAGCAGGCAAACCGGCCCCGCGAACACACACGGATTACAGTCATGAATATCGTCCTTAGGGGATGCATCAGAGGAGTGGTGAACCAGCTGCATTAATACGCCAGTAACTCCTCATTAGGAGGAGGCATTAATACTCCAGTAACCCCTAATTAGGAGTGGGCTTAACCCGTTCTAGGACGGACGGGAGGGATAGGATAGGAATCGCATACGAAGACGGAAGAATTCTTTCTCTCTCTCTCTCTCTCTCTCTCTATCTCGAAATGAAAGGTTTTTCGTCGGCAAACTGGCCAGAAAAACACAAAATAACAGACATAAAGGCACTGTTCTCATAACCTTTGTTGCTTTCGGCACATTCCCAAATAATAACAAAAAACTTTCCGAACAGATGTTGATTTTGGTAAATTTTATAAACTCGTATTAGAAAATAGTTAGTTTGCTGTTATAAAAATTTAGAAAACTTTAGTTTTATTTATAATTTTATAAGAATAAATTTCATTTAGTACCATCATATCCTGTACACTCCTAGAGGATATATGTCAGGAATTTGATGATGATGAATTTCTGATTAATATATCGTATTCTTCGTATAATTCATAATTAATTGTATATTAATATATTAATTAATTATAATATATTCAGAATTAGTAAACGTATAAATTATGAATATATTAAGAAAAATATAAATAAATATACAGATGATGGATATAATAAGGTGAACACCTGGAAATAGATTCATGTCTTGTCTTAATCTTTTTCACGGTTCTTGTTCTTGTTCACGTTTTTTGAGGTTGTTTAGCTGTAGACTTCGTAACCGCAACTCTAGGTAGTTAGCCCTATCCCTCCAGATGTGTCCTATGTCTGTAGATGCGTGTGTTCCTGGAGCAGGTTTGCCTGTTGTGGAAGGACAAAAGCCAGAATTTCCGGGTGAATAAAACTCCTAACTCCATATGAGACCGGCTAACTCACCTTTATTCAAAAGAGACAAGATAAAAGTTCCTCATATCTTAGACGGGAATCGAACCCAGGTCTTTCCGACCAAAGGGCTTCGTCTATACCGAATGAGCTAGGTAAGCTCATGAAATAGATTCATACAGCATTTTAATAGTGCCAATTGCTTTGAGAGATGTTGCGGGCGGAAATCCCTCCCCTTCTCACTTTGCTCTCCGAAGTGGCCACAATGGCTGAATGATATTCAAGTCAGGTGATTGAGCTGTCCAGGACAGATGTTGAAGTTCTTCTTGGTGCTTCTCAGAGACCAAGACCGAACTGTTTTGTTTTTGTGTATGGGCACATTATCTTCTTGAAATATGGCATCATTGCTGGGAAACATATTTAAAACCATATGATGCACCTGACCAGCCAGAATGTCCACTTACGTGCTGGCAGTAACTCGACCATTTAGGGTTATGATAGGACACGCCAACTACAAAGATGTCACCGATCCACCACATTGGTTGACAGTCGGAATCAGATAGTTCGAACTGTACGATTCCTTCTGGATTCTTCATACAAAAACCTGACCTTTTGTTGGAAATAAAGTAAATGTTGTCTCATCGGTGCATATCACTCGTTTTTAGTCATCAGCTGTCCAGGTTTTATGTTCTTGACATCATCCATCTTCCATTACATTCCTACCTCCATCCATCTTTCATTATGTTCCTACCTCCATCTTTTTACGCAATTTCGCGTTAGACTATTATGTGAATAAATGTTTAGCAATCATACATCGTCCATTGATGTTGGCTTTCTGAAGTTCTCTGCGACTGTGTTTATAGAAATTGGGTCTTCAACGTGAATATCGAGTTCAACTGTCAATTTCCAATTTTGTTGCAGTAGTTCTGTATTGTTTGGACACAATCCTTGTTAGCGTTCGACGGTTCCTGTCATTCATTTTCGATATTCGTCCAATATTATTCATCGCAGATTAAGTGTGGACATGCTTTGCATACTTGGTCATAATCATGGAGACTGTTGCTCTTGATACACCAACCAATTGGGTTGTCCTGGTTATATACGCTACTACTAAACGAGCTCACATGCTTTGCCCTCTTCGGGAGCCTGTAAGGTCAGCCATTACACCCACAATTCGGAATAACCGCTGCGGAAAACAACTTTCACTACACTATCATACAACGTAGAGCACACAAAGAAAAAACAACAAACGGTGTTCGTATTGTTTGTTTTTTTACAGTGCAACGTACACTAATAACATTAACCGCTATAACAATTGTGTTCACATTATATATACATGGTTAAACAAACGATTTCAAAACAGAGATTGGAATTATTCTCTTCCATTGCCATTGCCTACTTAGAATTTCCAGTGATATATTATATCGCTTTCACTCTCACCTTAGTAACCGCATGTTAAACAATGAAAATACTCTAACTGACATCTGAGCACTCGAGATGTCTGAAGGTTTGTTTTATTTTATTCATCTTTTTTTATTTTTTATTATTTTTATTTTTTTACACACATTCTCCATAAACGCACCCAAGAGGAAGGAATAACGATTGGAATCCATTCATAGTGAATTTCTACTCAGCTATAGTGAGAAAGAAAAGGTAGACATGCATTTGCTCTTCTGAAACTGAATATAGAAAGAAGTTCTTCACTAATATCATTCCGAACTTTCGTTCAAAACAAATTTCAAAGAAAACCAAATTAGATGATATTTTCTAGTCACTGATGCTTTTTCTTCGTTATTATTCTCTCTCTCTCTCTCTCTCTCTCTCTCCATCTCTTTCCCATACTTGTAGATGTTTACTCTTTGCATATATACATCTGCAAAGCTTGTTAGTAGTTTTTTTTTTCTTTCTTTTATAAACATTGCTGCCATACGTTTTCTACATCTGAGGAGCAGGAGTATCAGAAGATGAATTCTATTCATGAGATATGCGCGTATAGACTCTTAGAAACGTATCAAATGTACCCAGCCAGTGCAAAGAAGAATTCACGCATTTCTTTTTAAACTTATTCATTTTCAGAAACTTATGAAGTTGTTACGCGAGCTGGATAGAGAGAAATATGGAAGAAAAATGATAAAATGGAAACGAAAGAAGAAAGTATGAAATAATAATGAAACGAAGACAGTACATGATAGATTAGACGGATAGATAGATAGAGATAAAAGTTTTCTTCTCTTTTTTCCCACATTTTATAGAATGTAGAACTAAACATAAGAATTTTAGTTTATATTTTAGAAATTGAAGTTATTTTCACATTTGTAATTTTATTCTTTGCTTTCGTTATCTTAAATGGACATTTATTTTGTTTTTTGTTTACTTATTGTTATTGCTCTTTTTGTTGTGTTTCCACTAGGAGACTCAAGTACAACTCTGGGTGGCGATGGCATTAACTCCACGAAATATTTAAATTCATATTTATACCTAAACACTCAGTAACTGCTGCTAAATGTGTTAGAAATCGATTTAGTGTTTGGAGAAAACTGGGGAATTTGGGGAAACTGGACCAATTAATTCAATGCTAAAAAATAAAGAAAAGAAAACATATATATATTCCGGAGTGGTTCCAGGTAGATTTTTCCGCGTTTCTGAACTAAACGTAATAATTACCTGAACTAATCATCCAATACAAAGTCGAAAATCAGTTGCAAAAGTTGTAGCGGACTATTATTTAGTAGTCCCTAAAGGGTTAGAGGTAAGTAAGAGGGAAAATTGCTCCACATAGACTATAGGAAATGACTAAGGATTCATCCAATTCGCTGTGCATCTTGTGCATATCCACTTAGATGCTGGTTGCTGAGGCTTATTTGAAAACTGGTGGGTATATCTTCCGGTTGAACAATTCTCCGGACAAATTTCGAAGGAAGACAACAGCGAAACGTCAGCTACTGGAATAACCTCAAGTTCAATAGAATCGATAATAGACATCAACACGGGAAACATCATTAAAAAAAGGAGATGGACCTAGTTGTAGAATTAAACTGCAGTTCAACTCTTTAGCTGAGGTAACTATTGATGGCTATACTAAAGAAGTAGAAGAATTTTTTTGAGTCATTAGAGAAAGCTGCTTACCTAAAGGAATAGAAAAAGTCAATACATATCGAAGACATAATCAGTAGAAGGGAACAAATTATCCAGTCGTGTTGGGAAATTTAGGAGAAAAGAACCAATCTAATAATAATGGTAAGTGATTGCTAGATTTGTGTTCAGGGTATCGACATCACATTTTTCATAAAAATATGTAAATTCACATTAAGAGAAATAAGAAACACTATAAATAAGAAACGGCTTGTATATAGCGTTATTGATAACATCTTGAGACTGGTTTGTGATACATGAGTACAATACACATAAATTGAAATAGGAAGTAATCAGCTTCATAATCAGTGAAGAGAAATAGGAAACGAGACATATACAAATCTAAATGGTGGAAAAGGCAATGAGGTTGAAAATTAGAAGAAACTGAAAACTACAAACCCCGTAGAGATTGCTGAACAAAACGTTCAGTGTTTGGACAAACCATTGGGATTGGCCTACTTACGATTTCCAAGTAAGGCATGATGTGCTCTTACAGAACAGAACACAGATCAAAATATAAAAATAGCTAAACAAAAGTCGGAGGTATATTTTGGGAAGAATGTAGAAGATAATATAATGTAGGTGGAAAAAATTTATCATGAGATGACAGGTTATATAAAACTGAAGATAAGGATAATCGAATGTACGAAGAATATTTTTATGAATCCTACCTGTGAAAGGCTGATGGCAAGAGGTACACTAAGTACTCGTGCTAATAGTACCTTTAGTGGGCTAAGGGTTATATAATCCCGATATTTTGCTCTTTTGGATTAAAAACATGGACCTTTTTTTAAGCCATTTCAGACATTCAATGCGTTTTATTGACCTCGTGAACGATGAACTTTAATTATCGCCGAAAATCATTCACAGATATCAATTTGTGCGATAGAATTTGGGCCCGCGTCCTACGGGTAGAAGAGCTGGCATTAGGTCAACCAGCATGGCATTGCTTTGAAAATTATACAGTAAAGTAAAAAATGAATTCCGTACAAAATATTCAAGAAGAATACATTCAGGAGCTAATCATATTGGACTAAAAAGCGATCAAAACCTAAATTTTGAGGTAGTTAATAATCCATATACTTAAAGTCCTCTTAGAATTACAAACTGTCCTGACTGTTTTTATTTATTTATTTATTATTTTTTTAAACTAAAGTATGAACATCAGGTTGTTAATGTCATACCTATATATACTGTATATATTTATCCTGCTTTTTGGATAAAAATAGTTCCAAGGAGTTTAAAATCCTTTCGTATCCATATGAGCCAGACTAATTCACCTTCCTCTGAAAAAACCATGCTTTTTTGCATGTGATCTATGTAAGCAGAGAAACGGATAATATTCTACATAATTCAGAAGGTATGGTCAAAAGCTCACATGATTAGATTAGATTTTCTGAGTACTCATATAAGAAAATAGAAATAAAATTAAATCTGAAATTATAGAAATTGCATGCATCTTCCAGAAAGAAAGGACTGTATGAAGTGGATCAGATCCAATGGAATGCCGGCTAAAAACAGCTTGTATAGGAGTCTAAAATGCCATAATTTGTTGAAGGCCTTCTCTAAATCAAGTGCTCCTGTGTATTGATGCCAGTTGAAGAGCAAATATAAATCCCAGAGGTCTAGAGACCTGCCAGCAAAATTTCTGTAGAAAATCCCGCAACCGTAGAGAACTGCTAGCAATGTCAAGCGTTGACTAACGCAATAATCTACCAGCTAAACAATAATAAGTGAAAAAAATAGTCACAAAACGAAGGAAGCTTACCTCTAAAAATCATTCGGAATCCCCCCCCCCAATATCACATTAATCAAAACTCAAGAGTAGTAACTTTAATAACAAGTACACGTAAACTCACTTCATGATAGACGCCATTTTTGTAATGACAAACTCGTAATTTTCGGTAATCCATCACGAAATTAATAAATCATGTCCTCCTAGAATAATTATTGCATCTTAAAAAAAAGTAATGGTATTTATTGAATTTTGTAATTTTTCGGTTGTTTTATTTTTCTCAGTTAATTTTTAAGTAATATTATAGTATATATTATAAAATTATATTATATTGTATATGAAATATTTTATCAAATATGTTTTATTATATATATTACATTATTTTTAATAGAGTACGATATCCTTGGAGCGTACGTAGATCAGTCCGCATAGACGAAGTCGACTGAACTACAAAGGATCCACACACCAGTTTTATGGGATGTTTTACTCCAGTTTGGTATTCGAACCTTTTACAAACCTTTTTCGAAAATTTGTCCAACCGTTCTAGCTTTCAGTCAAGGGACAAAGTGGCGACATATTCTCTGACTTACTCTCTGAATACGCAAACGTCGAAACGCGAAAGAAACCTGTGCGGTTCAGTTTTAATTCCAACAGAATCACTTTTATTAGAACATTTTAGTAATGAAGTTTCGAAATTATATTAATAATTCCTTATAGCTGGATGAAATTTAATAAAATTTTATAGTTTTGATCTATATTAATAATTCCTTATAGCTGGATGAAATTTAATAAAATTTTATAGTTTTGATCTATATTAATCTATATTAAAATGTATCAGTTTCGATTTTTTCAGCCTGACAATGTTATGAAAAATAGGTAAACGAACTTTTTTGAATAGATAAATCACTATCTACACCACGAAGTAGCAGGTATGCTTATAGAATAATTATGACACATCAATGATACAATATCCATGGGCCCTGATTGGGATTGATTCATTCAATCCAATACTCTTGGAGGGTAATGGGTGACAATGCTGTAGCCAATGAAGTTCTAACTGAGGCTCGGCTACTGCTGTTACCCTCCTGCCATGATCAGAGCTTTAATAGCTCAATAACACCTTATCCCTACACTGTCCGATACAGATAACGGGGAAGATGAAAAGCATTCTTGCTTCGCCCCTTTAAGCCAGTCCTTATAAGGACTATAAGGACAATATCCATGGGTGCGAGAATAAGGGAAATCCAATATCCTTGGAGGGTAATGGATGGCAATTCTGTAGCCAATGAAGTTCTGAGGCTCAGCTATTGCTGTTACCCTCCTGCCATGATCAGAGCTTTAATTGCTCAATAACGCCTTATCCATACACTGTCCTCTACAGATAACGGGGAAGATGAAAAGCATTCTTGCTTCGCCCCTTTAAGCCAGTCCTTATAAGGACTATAAGGAAAATATCCATGGAGGGTAATGGATGGCAATGGTGTAGCCAATGAAGTCCTAACTGAGGCTAGGCTATTGCTGTTACCCTCCTGCCATGATCAGAGCTTTAATAGCTCATTTAACCTTATCCCTACACTGTCCTCTAGAGATAACGGGGAAGATGAAAAGCATTCTTGCTTCGCCCCTTTAAGCCAGTCCTTATAAGGACTATAAAGACATACATACATACATATGTTGTCTACACCTTGGGTGATGTTAGATATTCTTACCGGACACTAAAACAATAGTTTTCAAGAACATTGATCTGTAGATGAATTATGAGTGAATTCATCGTGCGATGAAATGTCGTTAGACGAATTATTTATTCGATAATTTGTCTTTTCCGATGAATTGTCATTCGTCAAATTGTTATTTATTCGACTTATTTGTTTTTTCGATGAAGTGTCATTTGATGAATTGCCATTCAGTAAACTGTCTTTTGATATACGGTTTTCGATGAATTTTTATGGAACAGTGCTGCCCCGCGTATGCCACAAACTGCATCCTTTGGATAGTGTGTTCAACGGCAGAATCCAACTGGTCGGGACTGATGCAGCATACATGCTGTGTTATGCTGTTTTTCAGCGCTGGTAAGTTATCAGAACGATTCCGATAAACTCTGAGAAATCCCCAGAGTTCGAAGTCATAATGGGGGGGGGGATCAGGTGAACGAGGTGAACACGCATTGGGAAACGAAGATGATAACTTGGGCTTTCGTGAAATGTCTTCGAAGAACCTTGTGTACGTATCCCAATGTGTGTGGAAGGGCCCCATCCTGCATGAAAATGACTGTATCTACATGAAAACTGTATCTGCATGGAAATTTTGTTGTGCCACAGCTGTAGCTGTGCCACAACAAAATTGTTTACCATATCGAAATGCCTCTCGACAGAAATTGAGCAACTAACAGGAGACGACTTCGTTTATCAATGCACCCGAATGTCCCAATGAAATCGAAACAGTATACCCGCCAGACAGTAAATTTGGATGAGTGCAAAGGAATTTGTTGGATTGTATGTGCGTTTGGCGTAGTCTGTACCCGGCAACTGTGGCATTTACAGCTCAGTTCAGATGAAAGTGAGTTTTCACTTGAATTTCAACTCCACACCCGAGCAAGAAATGTTAAAGGGAATGGCTTTGAAAGTCCAGAGGGGGGGGGACTCCCGTGTGAGGGTTATCTTGAATGAGTAGAAATGCAGAATGTTCCGTAGAATTTTCAAGACAGTTGTGTAAGGCATCCATGTGTCTTGATAAGGCACCTGCACTACAGGAACCAACGCTGTTATTTATGGCCTGCTCGAAAACGGCAGTACCAACTTTATTCACTTGTTATGAACTGATTGGTTTGCGACTTCTGCAAGGTCTAACACCAAACGATCCGGTTTTTTCCAACCACTAATAATTCCTCTCATTCCTGTAGCACATGGATATAGTCGATCTCTTTGACATTTGTTCAGAGGACGAAATTAGCGGATTTTGCATCAACAATATGGCAATTGTTTTGGTAGTACAGCTTCACGAGCAAAACATGTTCGCAGCATTCGAATGAATGGCACTTCGAAAAATATATATCTACGAATATATCTGCATAATACAGTCTAAAACTGTGGTCTGTGCTCTAAAGGTTAATAAACATATAATAAGGCAGGTGAACCCTTAGATCCATACTTAAGACAGCCATAGAGCTGTGTAATTTCATGAAAGCATTTTCATATTTGGTTTCATTAATATGCAGGGTGATAAAAGTAACCAAATATGAAAATGTTTTCATGAAATTACACAGCTCTATGGCTGTCTTAAGTATGGATCTAAGGGTTCACCTACCTTATTATATGTTTATTAACCTTTAGACCACAGACCACCGGTTTTAGACTGTATTATGCAGATATATTCGTAGATAGAAATCTGTTTCTCTGTATTGTAAACACTCACCGATTCACGTTTCTCATTCTTTCTCTCTCTTCCTCTCTGAATTTAACTGTCTTGTTTCTCTCTTTGATTGTTATTCCCTTTTTTTTGTTTCTTTGCATTTTGTTTTCACTCTGCAATCTGTGGGGAACTATTAGAGAGAGAGAGAGAGAGAGAGCAAGAACAAATAATAAGTAAAGAATGAACAGATCATTCCTTCAACTTTTATCTGACGAATTGTCGCATGCTTCATCAATTCAAGATGGTAACTTTATATATCTGTTTCTGACACAAACAGTCATTAGAGTAGAAATCTGGTCGAAAGTTTCCAAGACCCAAATTCCACCAGTGATTATCTTTTGTTGACGACTTGCCGAAAGACTAATCCTAGTGCATCTACCATCTCCAGTAGCATCATTAATTGCGAAACTTGACGGAAACTGAATGCGCCAAAGTCCCAACACATCCTTTCTGTTTGGTTTCAAAGTCTCGGTGGTGGTCTCTATAGTCATATCTTTTAATTATAGATTGCTGACGAATGCTATTCAATGGCGTCAATGAAAGCGCGGCTAAACAGTCATCACAGTAAACGAGACACACGGGATTATCTCAACTCCCATGTAATTAAATTTATCTCTGGGATATTGCAAGTAGAAATCAAGTATAAGCAATATGATTGACACTGAACTTTGTAGAATGCGTTAAAATGTTATTGATTTTCTTTTAATGTGAGTTTCCTTTTCATCTTTGCCTGCGTTTGACCATTAAGATACTACTGTAGCGCCACCAGGCGGGATATGTATCTCCAAGAATAATCACGGATGAATCGATTTATATGATTTAGATAGTTCAGTATAAAGGTCTGTCAATCTTTTTCTCCTTCCATGAGGGTGATTGGAAACTTTTATTTATGAAAATTTCTAAAACAAAAGAATGAGGATTAGGAAGACAGAAATATTTGAGGATGTAAACCTGCCACATATCTGAGGTTAAATTTTACGGATTATCTAAACTAATCCAATCTGCATCAACGAATGTAGCATCACAATTCACATTCATACAATGGATAATTTGGAATTACTTCTCAGTTAGCGAAGGATGTTAAACTAATAAAAAATAATTAACCGAAATAATTGCTGGTAGTTAAAGCCCACAAGTTGCTAAATATTCTTGGCTTTTGGAATGATAATTAGAAAAATATATTTTTGTGGGTAAATTGTGAGAGTTTTGCTGGCTGATTTGCCTGGTTGGAAACAAAAATCACGAGATTCCTAGAGGAAAAAATCTCGCATCAATCTCAAGAAAGTAGAAACTGAGACCATAATAGATTATGTCTGTAATATTCGATTGAATAAAAACCCAAATAGTTAAAGGAAAGAGCAATACTGATACCTTAACGTGAAATCGACCAACCCATTATAATTTGAAACATCTCATCAATGCAATTTTGTCGAGACGCGAACCAAAGTATTTTCAAACGATTCTTATAAACTCTATCTTTCATACAAGCAGCAACTCAACCATTAAGAAATTATTAGAATTACTAATCAAGAAGTTGAACTCCTACCTCCGTTTCTTTGAGTTTTAAGCAAATAAAAAAGAAGCACCTTTTCTTGGAATATTTTCCACTTTGTTTACCAGTGCCTGTCTGTTAGGGTGTAAGGGATGCATCTCCTAATATCAAGTAGAACGATAAAACTACATGTAATATCCACAAGCCTGCAACGCTGTTCAGTCGGTAGATTTTCTTCGTCTAGTGGAGTCCTGAAGACGGTCCGAAACGTTCTATGTTTTATTCTTAGACATGGAAATTCCGAGGTTACCTTACCTGTAACATGATAGATGGCATTGGTCCATCTATGGTGCTACGTGAGCTATTAGACAGCTATCGTGGTTGGGAATGATAGAATGCATTTGACACATTGGTACTTCTGTACATCACCAGTCGGTATTACGATTTTTGAGAAAGACAAATTTAATAACACTTAGTAGATTTGCTACCATCATTGGAAACAGATGTCGGAATTTACCTCAATACTAATTAGACCGAACTCCAATAAGTGTAATGTTGTTGTATCTTACCACATGAGAAGTTACGTAAGATACATTTTTGAATATGTCTGTGACAGTTCCACAAAGTATTTTGGAAAATATTTTAACTATTTCTTTCTTCCTTAAAGGCAAAGAGAATCGAAATTTAGCAATTTCTTGGGAAAGGGAAATTAAAAGATCATAACCACAAGGCCTATGAGAAGTTACTGTGATGCTATTAGCATCAGAAAATCCTGGAAATAAGAACCAATTTTATCCTTGTCGCTTTTTACTGAAATATAAGAGAACTCTGCATTAAGTGGGAAATGATTGTTGCAACAAATGGATCAGTGCAACAAATGGAAAAAAAGAAAAGTCAGTTAGTTATTCTCTAAGTATCTCGCTATACAAAAATGAACGGATAAAATAAGATTGGATAGAGGTAATTTTCCAGCTTTTCCATGGAACTAAAAAAAAGGAGAATTTTATTTTTCATGCATATTTATCAAGGATTTCTGAAAAAAATTTTCAGTAGAAACTAATGATAACAATCATTAATTTAATTAACAAAATTAAATGTTTACAAACGAACATTTCGTTAGCCCCAATATATCGACATAACCACTCAACTGGGAAAACATGCGATGAAAGGTCCTAAAACTTTATTAATTATTTGGATATGAGTTTCGATTGTTCTATATGTGCTGAATGTCGAAAATCGTTATTGGATATTCTTGATTTGATTACTCTATTGAAGGATCTAGGAAGAGAAGGACAAACGGGAAAAACAATTCTTACCTTTTTCCACTGTACTAATACTCACACAGTATATTAGTACTGAATACCGTGTGGAAAAAAGCCCCTAAGGTTTTGTTTCCATTTTTAGTTATTTTTAATCTTTTAAACATTTTTTGATTATTTTTATCTGCTTCTGAAATCCTTCTCTAGAGACTAAACATGTAAGCATGGAAGTTTTTCGAGCCAATTCAGACTTTAAAGTTCTTATTCTTTGGATTGACAGAGATGGCTCCTTTTTCAAAATCATCATCTTCGACCCATTTTACAGTGTACTGTAGGCTGCCTACATTTCGTAGGTGGAATTATGATGAAAATCAAACATTAATTCTACGGTTTCGGCTTCATCATGAATAATAAAAAAGGGCTTCGATATACCTACCAGCAGGTTAGTGCATAGTAGGAAAAGGAAGCTCATTAGAGTTATGAACACGAAATAACAGAAAATGATGTGCCATACACTATCAGTGATGCTATGTCATGTGACTATTTAAATAACTCACAGTCTCTATGAAGTATCGGGATAGGGTACTATCCCGTGCACACCTGCATGATACATTTCTGTAGCTCCACAACATTAGATAACACCGAGGATTTTGATCATAATAATCACATTCCACCACATCTCGAGTCTTCTCTTCCCACTTCACTTCTGTCCCACTGCCTGTGAGACAGGAGGAGTTGATCCATTACGATAAAATCACTCTCATTTTTCTATACATTAGACATCTCTCCACTCTCAACAGGCGTTAGGAGAGTTCATCACTTGTACGATATTTATATATACGAGTAATCAACTAATGGATGATTTTAATTGATTTTTGCCTGTTTGTTCTTTTCTTATATGACAGGAGAGAAACTTTTAATCGGATTTTTTACGTTTCAATTTAGCGTTTGTTCTTATCTTTCTTATGAAGTTCTCATAGAATACAAGAGTTTTACTTATTGTGTCATTATACTGAACTGTATAAGCAAATACCCTAAGAAAAATAATGAAGTTTAGAATGGCTTCTTATAAAATGCATGCAGTGATCGTCATTTATTCAGACAGCTCGTCTTGTCATCCCTTACCTACGAAGAACAAGACTTGGCTAGTAAAGAAATGGACTTCTTTGTCAGAATAAATTTCGAAGTTTTATTTTTATTTTTATTTTTATGGAGAACCCATCCAGCAGAGGTTGGTAAGCCTATAGTACGTTAGTAGCGTGGATGGACAATAAGAATAATTTATTCACATTTGATTTGAAAAACAGTGAGTTGTATTCCTTGGGAAGAATATGTGGTGGAAGACTGTTCCAAACGGCAGCAGCAGCAGCAGAAAGGATAAACGAAGAAGCAGAGAAATTTGTTCTGTACGTTTGGAGTTGAACTGTAAGACGATGTCGGTTAGCTGCTGTATGCGTTTGAACGGATTTGTAAGAGAGTGTGATACTGTTGATTCCAATTCTGATTATATCGGCCGTAGAAGTATTTATAGAAGATGCAGGCTTGCTGAGAGAGATCGTCACTTAATCAAACTCGCTCTTTTCTGTAGAGAATCCGGTATTTTCAGGGAGCTCTTGTGATTTGTATAGAATTAAGAGCTGTTTGTGGTTGAAACAACCCTCGTGCGAAAGAGAAAGTCTAATTATTGGATGCAGAGGAGGCAATATTTGTGATATGTTTTTGCCAAGAGAAAGATTTTAGGATAATATTATTCCGACGAGGCGTATCACATCATGAATAAAGATTTAAGTATTATCAAGGGTAAGTTCAGAAGAAACGAGTTCTCTTTTGTGGGAAATAATGCAGAGCTGCGTTTTGCTAGCATTAAATTTAATAATGTTATCCAATCCCATTGGTGAAAGTTTTCAAGATCGGAATTTAAGATAGCAGATTGGCGTGCAGTATGGTGTAATCAGTAAAACTGTGTACTGAATTGGATTCAGTACGCAGTTTATATGTAGAAAGAAGAGGGTGGTAGAGAGAACAGAGGTGGTCTTTCAGCGTTACTTGGAGTGAACGTCCAGCCAAACGCTGACTAGCCGATTGCAGAAATCATGGGGAAGACCGAATGGTAAAAGTTTTCTTAATAGACTTTGTGCTAAACTGGACCAATTCCATGGATTAACCTTTCCATGGTATTTGTCCAGAGATGGGAAACATTGGTTAGAAGGTTGATCGACAGTGAGGGAATCCATACTGTCAATAATTATTAGATGATAATCTTCAACGGAGCACAGGATTTGGCTGTTGATCACTCTTTCCATTAATACAGAAATAACTGAAGTGAAAGAAATTGGACGGCAGTTGGAAGGTAAAGATGATTGTCACCCTTTGTAGAAACAAGTTCTATATTGACTAGTTTGCAAACTTCAGGATAGATATCAGTGGAATAAGGAAATGTAACTAGGCGTAATAAAGTGGAAGTTCAACTCTGGGGCACAGATATTTCCTTTCTGGTGAAATATCCAACCCGCATTGAATGTTCAGGATTTGGAATGGTTGTGGGACATTTGCCATCCATGATCTGCTATGCAAGAATTGGTGGAGACGTAGGAAGCCAGAGGTTGACTTTTTCTGGCGGTGATGATGCAATACTAGTGGTGGGAGTAGTTTTGGGAAGAAGTTACGGCCGAAAGCTTTAGCTAGAGCCCGAAAAGCATTGCCAGCTTTTGCGCAAGATTAAAGTTTTATGTTTTTTGCTCTATCAAAATCAGTTTTCTATGTGTTGATTATTTTCTTGCAGCTATTCGGAACTTTAATGCAGGCCGAATAGGACGGTTGCAGTTTTGGATGCAAGCCACTTGTGGTATGTCTGACTCTTCTTTGGTATAGCCTTGACACACTTGTGGGAGCATCAAGGCTTAGATAGGGACCGAGAATTTAGGGTGGAGCAGGGTATAAAAGTTTCCATTCCGATTAGAATTATATCGGTGATTCTTTCTGCACATAAGCTTTACTCAGATGGCTGAAAGCAATATAAACTTATATTGAAAACAGCAATATAAGCAAGTTCGCAACTTCGCATAGAAGTTGCGAACATCTTCCCACAAGGCTCTCCGATATGCCATAAAACGGTGAATGTGAGTTGTTTTGTAAGTTGCTCCATGAGGGAAGAGATCTGTACTATATTGTGGTCTGAACTGCCTAGAGAGAGAGAAGACAACATTCACAGCATACTTAGATGGGTCACTTGTGAGGAAGAGATCCAAGGTGTTTGGGGAGTGGTTGGTATTCTGGTATGCATGTGGACACTTGTATGAGATCGTTTGTGAATTGAAAAGTTTCGGCCTCTCTACCTGCTTGATCTGTGCGACTCGAAGCAGGTGGCTAGCTTGTGCTGTGGACATTGACGTCTCTGAGGAAGATGACTCCACTGTTTGGAGAGTTGAATTGAAGAAATTCTACATTTAAGGAAAGGTGATTGAACAGTTCAGAGTGTTGTTTGCATTGGGAGAGAGCGGTAGAGAGAGCACATGAATTTAGTAGAATGACGTAGGGTGATTTTTAGCCAAAGGATGTAGAAATTGGGAAATTCCAGGCTATACTGTATACTCTCTGGCATGATATATCGGAGCGAACATTTGCAGAGAATCTACCTCTGATGAGAAAAGAATTAAACAGTGTGTAGTTGGGAAGGCAGAGATGAGTAGTGCTTGAGGTTTGAGTTCCTGTCAGTAAGAATTGGTGAGGTTTTCCAGATTTAAGGCGAAAGTGAAGATCATTAAGGATAGAGCTGAAATCGCTTATGTTTGTGAAATGTATCTGGAAGGTTCTGCGAAGTTTACTTTTGACCACACATTCCCTATGAAGTGTTTAGGATCAGATTTCCAAGCTGGTTATATACAGTGTTTGATGTTTTCTCATTATTATCTCTTCTTTGCAATTGATTGTCCATACTTCGCCTCCGCTTTGACCTTTCTCTTCCAGTTCTTTTCGTAATTGCTGCCTTTTCTGGCGCTACACATACGTCACATATGGCCTGGTTGGTACACGTGCCTTCCCTACTATTTAGCCGATACGATCCCCGATTTTGCTTGTCTGGTATCGCAGATTACTTTTATTAAGCTCGAGAGGTTCGTTCCATCTCTACGTGTAATCGTGGGATCCAAGCGGTGACAACTGACAGTTATTTTCGTGGTCAAAATTGCATTGTTCAGCGAGCCTGAAAATGTCGTCATTTAGGTGACGTCGGTTTTCGAATGGAATTTAAGATGACGGCATTGTACTTTTTATTTTCTGCCTCGATCGTTTCTTGGACTGATGAAGTAATAAGATTGTGAAGCTTGTTGCCTTGTCTGCGGTACGCATATTAGCTTCTAGACGCTGATCGTGGATTACTTCGAGCTTTTTTTTTTATTGTGTATTGAATAACAACATATAAGGCACTGTTGTAAGCTATCCATGCACTTGCCGAGGTTTAAGTACTTTTTAACAATGAGTAGGCACAGGAAGCAGAAGAATGACTGGCTCAGGTTGCTTAGAGTTTGAGCGCCGATTCTTCGATTTTGGCACAATTGACATGAGCTCAAAGGCAATAAAATTTAAGTCTTTTTCTTTTCCGTAATGTTTAGCTTCCAGCTTTGGCATTTTAAAGTTCCAAGAAGTCTATCTATGATAATAAGCCTCGTAGCGTTTTGTCGTCGCTCTGTTTTGTTGTCGCCATCTTTGTTTCGTACTGCAGGAATGGTTACACGTTGTCTGCTAACGCTAAGCACGATAAAACATTTTCTGAAATGCTAAGAGTACTTACGGTAGGTTTAGTAACCTTCAGTTCTCCCAGAACTTACTGCTGTATTTTCGTTTGGGGCAGATCATCATCATCATCATCACGAACCATGGGTTCATTGTCAGTTAGTGTCTGATGCCTCCTTCACTATCTTCATCCTTGCTTCATCAGTCCAAGAAATGATCGAGGCAGAAAATAAAAAGTACAACGCCATCATCTTAAATTCCATTCGGAAACCGACACCACCTAAATGACGACATTTTCAGGCTCGCTGAACAATGCAACTTTGACCACGAAAAGACCCCTTTCTTTGTCCAGTGTACAGTGTCGCAGTTTCTGTACACCTATTCCCCAGCGAACCATCCATAATACCAAACATGAATGTCTTTATTTTCTGGCAGATGATTTTAAAACATCTGCCAGAAGCTATTATAAAATCATAAAATAATTTAGGATTTTATAATAGCAGAGCACAGTTTTCAAGTAACCCAATCCGAAACGTCACCTATCATTTTTCTCAGGATGATCACAAGCTTCTAATAGTTGAAACATCTTGTGATTGTAAGAATCAACCATTTTCCACTTGTGTATCCATTTTAAACCCATTCCTATAATTTGTACCCATTGTTTTTTAAATAGCTGTTTTTAAATAGTGACATTTATTGTTCCATAACTAACGTTTTCCATTTTGTTTACTTTACTTGTTTTTCCGCCATTACTGATTATTGTTTATGTACTCCTGAACGGCCCATTACGTACCCCCGGGGGTACGCGTATCACCGGTTTGGAACCGATGCTGTAGGTCACGTCACGCATGCCAGAGGTGACGTCCGAGAATTTTGCTGGCACGTCAACGATTTACTGGATACGCTTATAAATTATTCAACCTTTTTTTTTTAATTGTTATAATACGTACAAGTTAAATTAGTTTTACACAAGAGAGCAGCTATGAAGACGTGCATATGATTGGTGCGGTATTAAAATGATCGCGATATCCAAAGACAAAGGCAACCGACAATTGTTGAGTTGAAATGCTAATTCTGTTAGACCGAATTCCATAGTATCTGAACCTGTCAATGCAACATTCATTATAAATTTCTTAGTTTTAACACATTCACAAAAGGGTATCGTTTATCGTTCCGATGGAACTTCTCATTACGGCGGGCTCAAATCAAACAAAGTTTCAATACTTGGTTGAATTTTATTGCTGCTTGTTTGCGTTTGAGCTGGCAGACGAACTCACACACGCATTATATCGCATGTTTCAATTCGTGGTGGAATTTTATTTGAAGTTAGCCTTTGTGATCTGTCATAATGACATCGAGAATTTCATCGAGAAATGCAATAAAACAATTTCATATTTCAATTTCAATAAAACTTACTTCATGTAAATGAAAAATTGGACAATAGTTTTTAGTTAGTACTGTGTTTCCGGAGCAACATATGGTTTTGCTTGAATCTGTACAGCATAGTTTCTGTGAGAGGGGACGTGATTCACTAGTTAGCGCAGTTTTTAATCCAGCTGTCTGAAATTGCACTATTTGTTGAGAAATATATTACACAGACTGCAAAGGTCTCTGTACCTTATTCAGGGATACAATAAAATTACTTGTTTTTCATGCATCTGCAGTATAATGGCTGTTGAGGAAGGCGTGTTGTTAACCGCTGGTGGTGGGAGTTACAATCTCCTCGACGTGGCATGTTCAAACATTTTTCGTGTGCGAGGTATACAGTATGCGAAACTTTTTAAAAAGTTTTTGAATTATATTAGAGTAAATACGGTAAGCTTTTAGCCGACAAGTTGACATCCTTCTGCTGCTTCCCCTGCTCAGCTGACTTCTTTGGTGAATTACCATGCATAAATATTTTTCTCACTACATTTTTTTTTTTCAATCAACATCATTAAAATCAGTATAATAATCCAATAATCAGTTTTACACCTAATAATATTATACATTTATATATAAACAAATATTATAAATAAAATACAATATTATTTATAAAATATCATAAATATATATATATTATAAATTTATATATAAACAAATATTATAAATAAAATAAAACTTTATAAAATATTATAAATAAATATATATATTATACATTTATAAATAAATAAATTAATTAAGTTAGATTAATTTCTATTAATTTTCCCCTATAAAAACTGCCTGGTACGTCAGGAACTCGATTAGTAAATTTTTGGCACGCGCACACAAAAAGGTTCGCCACCACTGGGTAGGATATCAAATCTAATTGTTGAAAATATATATATATATATATATATATATATATAAATATATGTATATTGTAACTAGTCACAAGGACAAAGAAGGATTGAGGAGGGTCCACCAGTGTTAGCTGACCTCCCACTGAGATAGAGGCATAGCCATTGACAAACACATATATTCCCTAGCATAATTACACCATAACACGACACCGATATAACAAATGGCATGAACAGCTGGATTTGCATCTGAAGATTAGGCAAGTGCAGTTGAATGGATCATTCCTATCACTCTTTCTCCCTTTTTCGGTGTAATAAAAAAAATCGAACATTTATCCTTTTAGCGAGTGAGTCCAATACTGCCACTGGTCTCCAAACATTGCATCGATTTGCCAAGCTGTTTGATAAATGGATACTTTAGAAAGCGAAACCACTCTATCACATACACTCATCGGTAGTCTAATCTTATCTACATTGTTGCATTCATTATGTTTGGAATCATAGTTACCATTCCATATAATTGTGAAACACTAATTCTATACGTAATAGTGCTGCTAGCTATTATACGATTGTATTTAATTTAGTCTTACAATACGCAATTAATTTCTGAGTTATGAAACACTGGTTGCTTTATTTAAAAAGTATACATTATAAATATAGACGGATGTATTTACATGATTCAAGTATCTTTTTCAGTTAGTCTTAAGCGCCGGATTCTGTAGAATTAATGTAGTAGTAATAGCAGCAAGTTGTCCCCAGGAAGTCGCCGTATTAAATGTATTTTGTTTTTAGCACATTTTCATTTATTATTTTACTTCTAGTGGTAGCATTACTAACGTATTTATATTTACGTGCTTCAAGTAATAGCAATCATTGCGATTATCACGAGAACCCTTCAAACCATAGTCAAGTTATTGTTAATACCATTAACAGCAATGGTAGATTGGTAGATAATGAGATGAATGTTATTGACAGCCAACACACACACACACACACACACACACACACACACACACACACACACACACACACACACACACACACACACACACACACACACACACACACACACACCGTTACTGGCTGGATGCGTGAAACAAACATGCTTTTCATATTCTCCTTTGTCTGTAAAAGAAAATTTATGAATGGGATGTTATTGAGTTTTACACTCGTCCAATGGGAGCAGTGAGATTAACTGTGTTCAGCTGGGAGTAGGATTGACTTGGATCTTTTGTATTTGCAGTACTCTGCTTCCTTGTAGTTAGCTGCTTAGGTTAGGGCAAGTGCTTGTCTTGGTGATGAACATTTCTGCTAGATCATGGAGAAAAGAAGAGAAGAGATGCATGGAATGCTATCCTCTCGATGGATCTGAATGTTTCTAGTAAACCATGGGTGGTCCGGATTCAGCAAGCACTTGTTCTTAATTCTCTGCAGTTTTAAAATGTTTCATTGTGAAGTATAGCTCCATGCTGGAGAGGCTTAAGTGATAACCGGACGTATTACCATCTGGTAAATTAGTAACTTGTTTTGTATGTCTCATTTACTGCTGCGGTTGATCATTAGGTAGAGTTGAGCTATTGCTTTGGAATGTCTTAGAACCTACGAGTTTGATGTAACTGTTAAATTGGAGTTTTTATTTAGTTGTACTCCGAGATATTTGATTTATGTCTGTCATGGAATCTTTGCTCGAAATAGCTGAATGCCATTTTTGCTGGGGACCTTCCTTCTGGAGAATATTATGGCTGATCTTTTGCGGGGGTTTACTTGGATAATCCAGTCCGTCAGCCACTTTTACAGTGTATTGATACACTCTTGAAGTCTTCTGATTTCCAATAGGGGTTGAGAGATCTTTCTAGTATTGCATTATCATCTGCATATGGGGCTGTGCTGGCTGTTCTCGGGTTTTGTGGGATATCTGCTACGTAATACTAAACAGGCAATTTAAACAGACAATTTAAAAAGGCAAGTCAGAGATGCTCTTAAAAGGCACAGAAATCATGAATCGGAAACCATTCATGGAAATAATTATTTCCAGATCACTCTATCTGGAAATATTTAAGAATCATTCACACCAAAAGTCAGTCCCCCCCCCACTCCATGCTGACTAAGCAACAAATATACTGAATTGCACATACCGATAAAGAAAAAGCAGAAGCTCTAATAGATAACCTGGAAAAGCATGCACTCCGTAGTACGAAAACTTAAATGATAACCTAATGTACAATTTCACCGTCGGGTAAAGAAAGCCTTACGACATCCTGGGGATACCTCAGAACCCATCGCCCCCACTACTCCAGCAGAAAAAATCAACATCATTACTCACTTGAACAACAAAAAGGTTCCAGGTACAGATGGCATTACCAATAGAATCATAAAGTTGCTAACGCAATCTTAAGATTCCAGCACTGCACTTGATATGAACAGTTTTCCGTAGCTTGGAAAACTGTTCATATCATACCTTTGAAAAAGCCACTAAATAATGTCCAACTCCCCCAAAGTTACAAACCCATTAATCTTCTTTCCAGCCTTGGAAAAGTTACCGAAAACGTCATACTCTCCAAGCTACAGACAACAACAAAATTGTTCATTTGGAATTATCCCAAATGAACAATTCGGATTTCGGAGTGAATACAGCACAGTGCAACAAATATACCGAATGATGTATAAAACTATAGAACACATCATAAATGGCTTCAATTGAAACCAGCACACAGCCGCGGTATTTGTGGATGTTGCAAAGGCCGTCAACAAGGTCTGGAATCAGGCCTTGTTGACGGCCTGATTCCAGACCTTGTTGGAATCAGGCCGTCTTCTCTACAAACTTATAGAAACTAATATCCCAATAAAGTTAGTAAAATTAATTAAAGCATACCTCAGTGATAGACACATGCAAATTAAACTAAATGGAATAGTCTCATCTAGACAAAAAAATCTTAGCAAGTATTCCACAGGGATCTCTTTTGGTCCCTCTTCTATTCTCAATTGACAGCCAAAATCGATGATAAAACATCATCATCATCATAACACTAATTACTGGTATAGACCATATACCCGTAATTAGTGTTATAATGATGTTATGATTAGTGGTATGGGCTGTTCCGGTCTCATTATCCATCCATAATCATTTTTTGAGGTCTACCCTGCCTTCTCCTTCCAATTAGCTTATATTTTATTATTTATTTAGGATGTCGGGTGTTGACCATTCGGTTTACATGTTCAATCCATTTTTGTTTATAATTGTTTAGTTTTTCTTCTATTGATTTTGTTTTTAGTTCATTTAAAATGTCTTCGTTCCTTTTTTGATCTAATAATGTGTATTTTGCAGTTCTTCTCATGAATCTCATTTCACTTGTTTTTATTCTTTGTTTATCTTGTTTGTTTATTTCCCAAATTTCACTGCCATATAATAGTGCGGGCACTGCTAAAGTATTGTATATTTTCAAGCATGTTTCCTTTTTGTACTATATTTGGACTGAGTGTTCTATTTATCAGGCCTATAATCTGTAAAAATTTGAGATTTTTGATTTTATGTCTTTTTCTCCTTCATATGATATTTCACACCCAAGATAACTGAAAGTGTATTTATCTCTTCCGTTATTTTATTATTAATAACTACTTTGCTTCTAGCTGGAGTTTGTCCACAAAATGCAATTGTTTTAGTTTTATCTATTGAAAATTTCATTCCAAACTGTTCTGCTATAATGTTTAAATTATATACTGCTCTTTTTAAATTGTCTTCCTTATCTGATATTATTACCTGGTCATCTGCAAATAATAGCGTGTATTTTTTTTTATTCCGGGAATTTTCTATACCTTGATTATTTAAGGTGTTCCACTGTATTAATGTTTCGTTAATGTAAATATTGAAAAGTGTTGGAGACAGAGGGCATCCCTGTCTTACTCCTTGGTTTACAGATTGTTTTTCAGACAACGTTTCATTTTTATTTTTATTTTTATTTCATTATCTTTACATACATATTCAATATTGCATGTAGTAAAATATTAGGTATATTTATTCTTTGTAATATATCAAAAAGTATATATCTATTAATTTTGCCAAAGGCTTTTTCGTAATCTATAAACAAAAGATGAGTTTCTAAATTATATTCTCTTCTTTTTTCTATAAACAGTTTTAAACAGAAAGCTGCATCCATTGTAGAGCGTCCTTTTCTAAATCCATTTTGACATTCTAATAATATTTTTTCACTGTATATTTTTAGTTTTTCATTAAGTATTGTGCTATATATTCTGTAATATGTATTCAATAAACTAATGCCTCTGTAGTTATCAGGTTTTGTTTTATCCCCTTTTTTAAATATATATATTCCTATGACTGTATTCCATTCTATTAGTATTTGTCAATTTGTATATATTTTATTTAAAAATTTTAGTAATCTTTGATGAAATTTTTTTCCAGCAAATTTAAATAGTTCGGAGTTTATTCCGTCTTCTCCTGCTGATTTGTTATTTTTTATTTTATTTAGGTTGTCCTTTAATCCTTTCGTTGTTATCATATCATTTAAGGTATTTTGTAAGTTTCTGGTGTAATTATTTTTGATGCCAGTATTATCTGTCCAAGCATCTGCAAAGTAATCCAAGAATTCTTTTACGTCTATTTCACAATTTATATTTGCAGCTTCTTTTATATCTGCATTCATGTGTTTTAGTATTTTGTACGCACTGAGTCTTATTTTGTATATCATTTTCTAGATATGATACAAATTTTTCAAGCTATATATATATTATATATATTATTAGAATTTTTTATTAGTATATTCATTTTTTTTGTCTCTTTAATACGTAATTCGTAAAGCTTCTCTAAAGACATAATATGGAGGTTTTACAAGCAATTTCAGACTTCTGGTTGAGATGGGTGGTTCTGTGGTCTCACGCCAGATAATGAAATGATCTCCACGCTAAACACATTTATAAATATCCGTGCCAACGGCGAAATTCGAAAGGTAGCCTGTTGTGGATGAACAACACAGCAAAAATGACGTGTTTTTGTAGGAAGTAAATCAATATCTTTCTTGTGATGGGTTGATATTTCAATGTACTATTAAAGCAACTGTTATAAGGATTACAATCAGGTTTTAAGATACATTTAATGAATGTTTCCACATAAAAATGCTTCAGAAAAGTTCCATTCAGAAGTACAAATATTTGTTTGTACTTCTGAAACATTTTTTCCTTGCGTAATATTTCGGTAAGAAATCCTTTGACCTAAGTAGAATGTAAGAAGCCTCACAAATAACACTCTTTCAGACTGCTGTACTCTCCAAAGTGACAAGATGATACATGCCAGACTTTTTTTCCCATTTAATTTTTCCGTGCATTTTAGTCGTCACGAAAACTCCTGTACGTCAGCCTCAGAGGGGAGTTTTAAAGTAAGCGGGATTTGTGTTTTATTTTACTTAACATTCTCTGAGCTTTTTTAGAGCAAAACGAGCATGATCTGCTTTGAGCCTCTTTCGTTTAGCGGCTTTCTTTGCATTACAAACAAAAAATAAACATTACTTAAAGGATTTGTTGATACAACGAGATAAAGAGAGAGAGAGAGAGAGAGAGAGAGAGAGAGAGGGAGAGATGAAAATTTCTTAACTTCTGCATCCACATTTCAATCGGAATTCTATTTTATAGCTTTTTTTGTATTATGACTCGGCTAAAATGTATTTCCAATCTTTTTTACACTTCCTGAAAGGCATTTTCTTGCGATGTGGAATCGCGTGTACACTTGCTGCACGTGCCAGTGGTGGAGCTTTATGAATATAATATCACGTTCTTTATCAGAACATGATAAAGAACGTGATATTGGGTATTTAGATAACATAAAATATACGAATATTAATAAAACTGTTACAATCTTATACAAAAATTGCTGAAATTAAATTCCCTCTGGGCTCTATTCCGTGTGGTGGGAAAATAATCTTATCATTTCGAAATAGTTTGGAGACGTTATTCATCAGAAACAGAACGAATGTAATTAAAGTAAAAGCAGCTAAATGGAACTAATGCAGAGGATTAGTTTCTGCCTAGAAGTGCCAGAATGAGGAATAAAAAGATAGTGAAAGAGATTCCAGGCATATCCTATTCAAGTTTATTTGCGCCGTATGATTGAATTAAACCTCACAAACTAGCACAGCTGGAATCCTACGAGGACAAATAAATTGAAATTAATTAAACATTCAACATATCAGACGACCTTGCAAAGTCGTCACTTAATTTGGTAGATTGCGATAAGCAAGCTTTGTGCATAAAAAATAGATGCAGTACTTTGTAGAAGGACTGAATCATCGAACGGTGCACCTACCTTTCTGCTCTCTCTCTCTCTCTCTCTCTCTCAGTCGCTGCGTAACAGAATCTCGACGATGGTGCGATAAGAGGAGGGTTGCCTAGTCTCATACGGTCAGTGAAAGGGATTCCGTCACTAAAAACTAAGATTTTTTTTTTCTTTCTTGAAACTAGTGTTCTTCATCCACAAAACTGGTAACCTTTCGTAATATACCAAACATAATACTGACCTCACAGTTTAATCATTCTTTTAATCTATCTATTTATCTGTCTTCATCTCTCTCTCTCTCTCTCTCTCTCTCTCTACCTTTCTTTATCTGACTCTCTCTTTATTGCTTTACCATACATTCTCTTTACCACATATCTTAGTTCTCTTTCCATCTATCTTTCTTTGTCAGTCTATCTTCATCTCTTTTTCTCCCCATCTTTATCTCTCTAGCACTCTTTGTCTGCCTCTCTAGTAATTTCTTTCTCTTTCTTTATCAGTCAATATTTATCTCTTTCTCTCTCTATATATATTTCTCTTCATATCTCTCATTTTCTCTCTCTCTCTCTCTGTCTCTCTGTATCACGGTTTATCAGCCCTTTCTCTCTTTGATACCTCTCGTTCTTCATCCATTTCTTTCACATTCTTTCTTTCTTTCTCTCTCTCTCTCTCTATATATATATATTTTTTTTTCTCTTGATTCTCTCTCTTTATCTGTCTCTTCTTCTCCATCCCTCTCTCTTTACGTACATATATACTGCTTAATTTTGCTCCCTTATACAGTTCTATTATTCTTCTCCATATTTTGTATTTTACTGTCTTTTCTTTTCTTTCTTGTTCTCTGCTTTTTATGTTACGCCAATTCACTCGTTATCTTTTTTTTTCTTTATCTTTCTTTTTTCTAACACAACCCCTCAGAAAGAAACTGTTTTGTAGTTAAAGTCTTCTTTTCAGAGAATGAGAGAATGAGAGAAGAAGTTCATATGCTTTTTTTTAAAGAATCATAAGGGAAAGGGACGACTTTTATCGATCTTGTAGAATGACAATAACCTTTGCCTCACTTTCTGTGTCGAATACCAAGAAGCAAATTTCATGGAAAGACACATTGGACTGTCTTTTGATGTCTTTTCCTGTCACCAAAAATAAATGAAGAAAATCATTTCTTGGATAAAGTATGACAACCGAAAAACAACAGAAGGAACTCTGTGAAGAAGAAAAAAAATAGGATTATTAAAAAATAAAATAAAATAAAAACTAGAATACAGCAAAGCACCCATCCATCCGTAGCAGGTTTAGAACGATCGAAGCGATCGTTACTGCTTAATGAACGTAATATTTTTCTAATTACTATTATGCTGCGTTAATAGATGTGCTTTCCACTCCTTTTCGGAATTATTTTCGTTAGGAAAGTTAGATTGGTTTTGTTCCTCGAACCTTTGCTCTTCGTCAACCACGCACAGTTGCTGATTCGCTGATGAGCGGAATAAATTTTACGGGATCCAGACGTTTCACTAAAAGAAATCCAAGTGGATAGTTTCCCTTTATTTTGTACACATTATCCCGTGTGTCATGTAAAATTATTAAATCATTGACAAAAAATTGCGTGATTGATATCAAAACGTCACGATGAGCAGTAGCTAATCCTTTATAATAACCTGCTATACATTAACTTCCTGTTAACTCTCCCAGAGCATCGCTCTACAATAACAACCTGCGCTGAAAGCACACAGATTAGATGATCTCCGTACATATGTCGCCTTCCGCATCAGAAGAACAACCTCCTGTCATATGACACTTTAGATCTATATTAGCAACTAGCAGACGGCTTTTTTTTTCTTGTGTCAGTAAGACACAACAAATAAGATTGGGTTTCGGAAACTCTATACCTACGCAAAGAAAAAAAAAACGATCCATTAGCAACAAAAATATTTTTTTATTATTATTGAAGCAACCCTTTCCTACCAATTGTTAATGTCGTCAATAGCAACCATCATGATGAAATAATCTTGGTGAGCAAAGTGCTGATCCTGTATTGACCTTATTAGCGACTCATATTAACTAAGAAAATTATAAAATTACGTCTCTTGATTAAATCAGCGTCGTCCAAGCTTAACTATATCTTGTGATTTAATTACTGAAATCAAACAAACGATCCAGCACATTATAATGTTTATAAAATTGTAATTATATCAGGAATTCTTGCGACAAAAATCACCATTAAAATGATGATTTTTCCTTTGAACGTCATTTCAAATTATGATTCTTTCCTTTCTACTGTAACACGAAAGCAACAATGGGACGATTTATAGCACTTGTTGTTTCATACACTAGAGAATTAATCCTATTAAAAGTACTGTAAGTGCTAAAAACAGTGAATGAACCGGTAAGTTGACTACTGGAACTGCTGCGTTTGTTAAAAATAATATTAATTTAAAAAAAAGTAAGTAATCTTCGTTTTGATTACTTTTTGCAATTACAATGTTTATAAAAATTCATTTTCCCAATCTTTCAACCTTAGCTTGACTTTTTAAACCTTTATTTGATCTTTTTACCCTTCATATGATTCTTTTTTCAAAAAAAAAGTATACTTATCAGTTAATTTTTCTAGACAAACAAATGTGAATAATGTTAAAATTAAAACATTCAGGCTTTTTTTTTTCTGTTTCACTTTCACTATATTACTTACACGAGGCTTGAGTGCATTTAATGAATAAAGAGTGGGTAAAATCCCATTAACTTTCTCGACATGTTTTTCTCTTTAATAATATATTCGTGTAAGATTCTCAAAGTCGAAACTCATCTAAAGGAGACGTTACACTTTTTCTTATTTCTCTCTCTCTCTCTCTCTCTCTGTGTGTGTGTGTGTGTGTGTGTGTGTGTGTGTGTGTGTGTGTGTGTGTGTGTGTGTGTGTGTGTGTGTGTGTGTGTGTGTGTGTGTGTGTGTGTGTGTGTGTGTGTGTGTGTGTGTGTGTGTGTGTGTTCATTCTCAAGAGATATTTCAAATGATGGAGAATCCATTTAATGAGATGCTAATGGATACTAAATTTATCTTCGTCGATTTCCTGGTACTCATTGATTAGACTGATTTTTCTCATTCTGAGTCTGCAGCAAAAATGAAAAATAAGCCTCCAAAATTATCCATCGGTTGATTAATATTTCGTATTCCAAAATTTCATGAATTCTTCTCTCCTGGAGAGGCCACGAACTTCTTAAAAGAATTTCAAATATTAAATTTGTTTGGATAAAGTCTGAGCAATGAAAATTTTAACTTAACTTATTCCTTGAATTCAATATGAAAAAACAAAGTGAAATTTTATTTTCTATTTTGTGCCTATTTTCTAGTAGTTATTACTAGGTCACGTGCTAGGTAAAATCTTATATATCAGATCACTTGCTTAGAAAGCTAGTGAGGCAAGAATTAACGAGGATTAATAAGATATAACGAGGATTAATAAGAATAAGATATATATTCTTAATACATAGTTAAGAATTTCTCTAACTTTTGAACATATATTTTAACATTAAATTGTTAATAAATTATCAGCAATACAGTATATGTATTTTTGTACTTTTTCCATCAACCTAGTGATTGGTGAGGTAAGAATGCTACTTTAATAGAAAATTATTATAGAACAAGGTGGATTTGTGTTGCCTTTCTTGTTCTATGTGATCAATGTCTGCAGATATGTGTGTTCGTTTGGTTTGCCTGTTTGGGGAACGAATTTCTGCAGGAAACCCTCCACTTCCGTATGATTGAGGGTAACTCACCTTTGACAGAAAACATCTGACAAATATCCTAGGTTTCATCGAAGGGATTCGGATCCGGGTTATTCCAATCAAAGGGCTACTTCGAAACCAACTGAGCTATGAAGGCTCAAAATATATTTTTAACATAACAAACATTAGGTCCAGATAATGAGCAAAATATTCTCAAAATTATCCTGAGAATTAATACAAGTAACACATTTTTTTTTTTTGCTTTATTATCGTTTGCACATGTATCAACATTTAGATGTTTAGACATTTACACTGCTAAATCTGTTCTTTTCCCAATTAAAGATATAATATACTTTTCTTTAACACAGTGTTCAATAAAATTATTATGTCAGCATTCCTAACATCAATATTTAAATTTCGTAAAAATTCGTAACTACATAAAATTATTATAGTTAACATTAAATGATTCGACTCATTATTTAAAGAAAATATATTGAAATGTAGCCCTGGTTTGAAATAATAACAAATTTCACTATAAAAAGCGAAACATTAGCACAGAAACCTCATGTGGAAAGAAGCATTGTTAATAGAAGCTTCGACTATTGTAGAAATCAACTCTTAACAGAGCGAAAATCAAGTTGTTTTGGAAATTAATTGTTACAAAATTTATAGTTAACTTATAGAAATCAATTGTTATAAGTGCGGGATTTTAATTAAATTAAACGATTAATTACCGTGGGCATCAACTGTTAAATAGAAGGAATATCTATTATTATAAAACTTTATTCCAATTTATTTTTCAACTTTATTTTTAAGATCTCTTAGTATCTTGAAATTTTATTAATTATTTTATGTTAATTTACGAATAAGTGCGTTGCTAATGAATGCAAAGCTGCGCCCATTTGCGAAAGTTGATATTTTGAAGGTAGATGTTATTAGATTAGGAATTCCTATTCCCTGCAGCACTTTTCTCTTAGAACTTTCTTTGTTAGATGCTCTTTCTTTGTTCAAATGTTTAAGAAGACTAAAAGAAGAAAAATCTCTTGGGACTTTCAAGTTAAACTTTCAGTAAATATTAGCATATTTAACCCATTAGCGTTACCATTGAGATTCTGTATGAACCCGGATGAGGTGTTTGTAGCAATAGAGAATGCTATTGCTCAGGGTCATTTGTCTTTTTTTTTCCCTATTCTCTTAGAGAACCGAACTCTGCTCTTTATAAGACCTACTTTTTTCTCCTTCTATATTAAATGCTTCGAGAAAACATTTAATATAGAAATGTTTTGAAATGTTTTTGGACAAAAACATTTCAAAACGAATATACAAATGTCCTCGACAATGTCTGTGTCTTTAGGGAATTCATATTTCCTATTTAGAAATAAAATAACACACTTTAGTATGCACTAAGATTTTACTATGTTAATATTTTATTAAAATATGAGATAAATTTCTCCCACATGGCTTCAGTTTTAAAATGTTGGACTTCTGGATTCGCAGATTAAAAAATACAAAAATAAATAAATAACATATAAAATTATTTTAAATATTCATTAGAACATCCACGATATCATGTAATATAAGAGTATTTCCTCTGGTGGGTTCAAAGACTACTAGGTAGCGCTGGTGTACTATAAGGAAAAGAAATTGGCATGCAAATATTTAATAATTTTGATATCAATTTGTAAATGATTGTTTTTTTTTTTGCATTTTATTTCTTTTTATTTTTAATATTATTTTTTGCTTTTGTAAATTAATACCTGTATTGTTTTAAAAACCACCCGTAGAGTGCTTCAGTGTCCATTACCTATTCCCGTATTTATCCTTTGTGAAAGACGTTTTTGAAAAGATATTCGCCTTTCTATAAATATTTTAATGTCGACGTTGACATCGTCCATTGAAAGCAGATTTCTCATATACTTACAGAATAAATAGGTGAGCCTCTCAGTAAGTACCTTTGGATAGTTGGGCGTTGGCTATATTTCTAACACAGGACCACACCTAATGGATACACCCCTCTGTCTGACAAAGAGTAATGCTCATGTTTTGGGTATAAATAAACTTTGGAGTTATTCTTCAGTGTGTGTTCTACACACACACACACACACACACACACACACACACACACACACACACACACACACACACACACACACACACACACACACACACACACACACACACACACACACACACACACACACACACACACAAAAACCGTGAAAAAAAAAATTACAGATTTCGTTTTTTTTTCTTTCTTTCCCAGCAAAATTAACGAAAACGTGATAGTGAAAAAAGTTGCTCACTAGATGTCGCTACGCGACTTGCTACGATTTATATTTGCCTCAACTTAATATTAAAATTTGGAATTAAACTAAATAAAACAATACGTTTTAGCCTACACATAGATCGAATGGATATTTTAATTCATCTCCTCATTTCTAAAATAATAATATCCCGCCATAACAGGTAAAGTTTTGTTTATTAAAATACAAAACTCTATCGCTGTGTTTGCAGTAGCTGAGCTCTAGGTTACTTTTATTTACCTGTATCAAATCAGCAACTCTCTCGCCCTCTTACTCACCCACGCACACTTACACCTATAGCCCATTCGATTTCGCAACTTCGCTTATTATTCAACCGAGGATTTCAAGTATAAATAACTTTTTCGAATGGAACTGCTCTATAGCTTCAAGCAATGCTTTGAATTTGAATTGCTGATTTTTGTACCTTTATTGAGATTGGATGCCCATGCCGTACATCAGTTGGTTTTACGACTTAATTTTCAAAAGAAGGAAGGCAAACCACATTTGAAACCTTCGCTTTTCGGCATATCAAAAAAGTCCCTTTGTCGCTATACATTTATATATAAATATTTGCTATATATATATTTTTTTTTTCTTTTTTTTCTGTGCAAAAAGTGTCCTGCCTATTTGCTGAATATATAAAATCGGCTGACTATTCTATATAATAAAATACTGTTCGCACACACATACTTACATAAAGAAAAATATAACACGTGTAAAATGTATAAATAGGAGAGAGAAATATATTAGATTGTCTTAGTAAATATTTCAGATAAAAGTCCACCAGATGCGGCATGGCGAGTTATTATCTGAAAAATTATCAGAATACTTGTTTGACAGTTCAGAAAAGACATATATCTTTGACCGGAAGGGATCGAACTTTTTAAGCCTCATGTTGTTGGAGAAAAATGGTAGGGACAACTTTTTTCCTATCGAAAAAAAACATAAACAGACAGGAATAATTTCAATTTATGGCATAATATAACTTTTTCATGACCTTCACTATATCCAGTTGATGCTAATTTTGTCTTTTATCCTTCAATACGTTTGAGAATATTGAATAAATAGGCATGAAGTTAGTATTTAATACATCATTATACGTGAATTATCGTATTTTCTGATTATTCTGTCTATGTTATTACTTCTGGCTGACCACTCTGTAGGGCACCAGCTGATGATTTTGTTAAACAAGGTTAAATTGATGCTAATAAGTGGAATCCTGTGAGAATGTAGGTGGCAGCAGTGTCTTCGGATTGCGTGTTAATCAATGCGATAGCTTGCAGAGTTTAGGACAATGTAAAGAACGGGACCATTAGAAATTATAAAAATGTTTACAACATCGGAATACAAAGACTGTGAATTAAAGCTGGTACTTCCGGGACTGAAATGCATGTTTAAAGCTAAATAAGACAGTAATACGCCGGGGACTGAAAGTATCATCCGTATGAGACTATTAATTGCTTCGCTATTAATGAATGGAAATATAAACGTTCTCTTATCAGAAACTAACAAAGGTGACTAAGTGGAAAATATAAGTAAATCAGTAGAACATCCTTCACCAGTTGAAACTTAAGTGAAACAAAATTCGATACCAACTCTAAGCATTCAATTGACAATTGACATTTATGACTTAAGCGGTAAAGCGAAAAGTGAGGGAAAATATTATGAGCAGTTTGTTCGCCCAGAATGGGCATGGAGATTATACATCACTGAAGGAAGTTAAAATGGCTTTTGGTCTTTTGTGTTTGAATGTATCCGTAGGCTCATAGGCTACAGCTTGCTGAACTAGATCATTGGGATGAGTGGACGTCTTTGGGAAGAACTTTGCAGCTAAAGTTTGTAGGAAGGAGAAGATATAAGGAATAGTTGTATCTCGGTGAAGTTGATGATTTCTGACGAACCATGGGGCGTTTAGGATCATTCTCAAGCATTTGTTCTGAACCCGTTGCAATTTGGTAATATTTGTAGTGGAGGTGTGGCTCCAAGCTGGAGAAGCATAAGTAACTATAGGACGAATCGTCAGCTGGTATAAAAGCAGTTTGATTCTGATGTTTAGCTTGCTGCTTCTGTTTATTAGGGGGTAGATCTGAGCGAAGGCTTTAGATGCTTTGTAGCCTTGATGTGTTGATTAAAAGTTAATTTTTTTTGTCGAGGACGACACTTAAGTAATTTGTTTCTGTCTGCCAGGAAATTTTGGCGTTGAATAATAACATGTCTTCTACAGGAGATATCGACCTTTTTGTGAAGAGAATAGCTGAAATTTTAGGGGATTTACTTGCAGTCTCCATTTGGAGAACTATCTTTCTAATTTTAGAAGGTTTTCTTGAAGTTTTCTAGTAACGAAATGTGTTCGGAGAGATCTGACTAATAACGCTTTGTCTTCTGCATACAGGGCCATGGTGGATGTCATTGAGTTGTGCGGGATATCAGACATGTATACAGATAACAGCAATGGAGCCAGTAGCGATCCCTGTGGCACTCCGGCCAAGATGGGGTCGCTGGGATGAGGTAGTGCCGTCAATTCTGTTTTGCAGATATGAACTAACTAAATGTGTCAATTTCATTGAGATACCTGCTGAGATAAATTTATATAGCAATCCAAAGTGCCATATTTTGTCAAATGCTGTGGATGGGTCAAGGAAAACAGCTCCCGTGTATTGACGCCAGTTGTAGCTGGTAGTAATGTATTCCACAATTCTGTGGATTTGGTGAGTAGTACCATGGTATTGCCGAAAGCCGAACTGCTCTTTAGGAAGGATATCTAGTTCATTTATTGAGGCTTGAAGACGTACGAGGCTGACTTCTCCACAATCTTGTCTAAGTTGGAGATGAGACTGATTGGACGATAATTTTGAGACAGGTGAGGATCCTTGCCTGGCTTATGTATAGAAATTACATCGGCCAGTTTCCAGGTAGAAGGAAAATAGTGAAGATTAGGATTGCATTTTAATTATGGCCAGGTACACTACTGCTTTTCGGGCATTCACCGCACTTCTTTTATTTATTCTAATCTCATGATGATAAATTAATAAAGGTGTATGAATTATTTTAGCTTTATTGAAAATGAAATATTTTTAATTCATTTAAATGTTTCAAAAAATATTTAAGCAATTTACAAATATTACATTATTATATATAAAAATAAAAAATAATAATAAAAAATTGCCTGAATGGTATAAAAGTATTATTAATAATTTCATTTTAATCTCAGTGGCTAAATAGAACTGTTGCACTTCTAAAGCATAACAATGCAGAGTGAAATAGACATAATGTTACGACTTATTATTGAGAATTTAACATAAACTTATCTGTTATAGAAAGTGATAATTCCTCTAACATATTATAGACTTCTCTTTTCCACGTTTTGTACATAGCCTTATGATAAGAATTTTCAATTTGCTTCTCTGATAAAAAAAAAATAATAATAATAACAAAGCCTTTACAATGTGTATTGCTAGACATTTGGAAGAATAAAAGCAAACAAATATTTTACAATGAAACACGTCATTTTTGAACATAATCGAAATTTCTATACAGAATAGATGTAATATTTCATATTTTGATCAAAGGAAAATTAAAGGAATGTAAAATGAAAAGTAATGTTGAAAAAGAGAAACCTACGAAGATTCTAAATTAGACCATCTGTCTTTCCCGATGCACAGATAACCATCCTTTGAGTCTCAGCAGGAACACAGTAATAAAGGGCGTAGCTTCGAAGTAAAACTATTAATGGCAACTCCATCTGCTAATCCCAAAAGCACTGATGGAACTCTTAATGATTTATGTTCCAACTAAACGCCGTTTCTTTTGAAATCTCGTGAGATGGCAGTTAACTAATATCCACTTAATGTTGATCTCCTTACAAATGACGTGCACATTTTTAATTCTAGATCAGAGATTCGTTATTTTGCTAAAGCATATAAATCACTCTTATAATTATCGAATGCTCAGCGATGTTTAATTATGTTGATCATACGAAGCTCTCCACAAATAGAAATGTTACAGAAACTTTTGAATAATAAAACTACATATTTATTATGTTTCGTTAATTACAATAAAATATATCATTCCGAGAGTATCATGATATTGCAGATGTGATGAGTTTCAAACGTCGACTAATTCACGATAGGTGAATTAGTTCTATCAAGACAATTTTCGTAAGGAATTGTTGCAGACCGTAAGTTTCTTGGCTTGAAACACCGGTTCAAAATTAGGAAAAAAGTTACAGAAAACGGTTTTAAACATTTTGCTAATTTCTGCGACTAAGAAGGAGATGAAGGTGTTCTTCTTCTTAGAGAACATTCTAATTTAACCTCTCGTAAAAGTGATAAATAACAGCTAAGCACAATACATTGTTGCCTCGTGGGTCTATAAATCAATATTATTTATAATGGTAAACTTATCATTATAAATGGTAAGTTAACCATTATAAAGATCGGCTAACTTACCTTAATGAAGGTAAATTAACCGATCTTATACGGATATAGAACAGCATTTTCAAACGAAACATAGAATGGATAACATATGCATCGGTATTGATATTGTTTGGAATTGCTGTCAAAAGCAACTAAAGCTATAATTGGCAATTTTGTCGCCTGTGAAGTTCAACAAGTGAACAGCGATTCCACTTTCAGACCTAACCAATCGTCCATTAGAATGATACTGTAAGTATGGATGTTTTTGAATGTCTTTAGGGGACTATGATTTTCATCGTTCGACTACATCACTAGAGAAAGACAACACAGGTTTGCAATTGTTCATGGGTACGAAGAAAAGTTCGTATAAATGTCCCTTGCATACTAGATGGATTTCAATCCAGGTCTTTTGGTGAAGGTCATTGTCGCACCTTCCTCACTGGTGACCTATAGGATTGCTGCTGAACAAATGCAATTCACCGACATGATACACTGGTTTTTGTTGCTTTGGTCATGATCCTAAATAATAGCGTAAACACGTCTCTGTAGCCGAGTTGGTTACAACAATGTCTTTTGGTTGAATGACCTGTGTTCAAATTCGGTCTAGAATCATCCTAGCATTTCAATTGAAGGTGATTTAGACGTCTCATACGGAGGCGAGAAGGTTTCTCTTCCCATAAATTTCTATTTTTGGCACCGAAAATGTCCACAACATACGCAATTGACAAAAATAATACGCTATAACCAATAGGTGTATACCAGTTACCAGTTTCATAAGATGTTGCCTTATCTGCCCATATTACCTTACCGAGTTGTATTATCATCTAGTAACTATAGCGATATCTGGTTAATTATTTAACATTACGGTTTTGGTGTTTATACTTTTAAGAAATTAGATAACAATAATCGTACTTGAGTTTCTTGAACTATCTTTAAAGATTAAAAAACAAATAACTGTCCACTATGATTGTCATTTATAAACTAAAGTTTTTCTTAGAGAGAGAGAGAGAGAGAGAGAGAGAGAGAGAGAGATGGAATGAAATACGAAATCGCGTGTAAAGAGAGCAGTCGTTAGAAGTAGAGGATTTCTAAATTCTTGATTGAAGCGTTCCTTTGGGACGTGTCATTCACAGCTGCTCCGACCACTCTTCGTAATAACGCACGTGCTAATGAAAGGTTTATCGACCACGAAACAGTCTTCTTAGAGCGCGCTTCTTTCATTTCTCTTCCGCTGCGAGGTGAAGTGGGACACGAAAAAAAAAATTGCAAAGTCTTTCGTTGTATAAAAGAGGCTGCTGTGCATCATAACACTGAGAAAGTAATTCGAGTGATAAGAATAATAAAGTAATTGGAATGGGAATAAAAATGTTCTGTAAATTTTACTTTTAATATATTGTTGATTAGGCAATATGTTAGAATAGCAAGTTGTAAATTATATCTAAAGCCAGAAGGCCATGAAATTAATGAGAAAAGTGTCGATTTGTACAGGATGACGTACAGTTCATGATTATCATTGATTTCTTCTGTATAATTTATGACTGTAAAAGATTCTCTCATCCTGTAAGAGAAACCGACGCACTAGCTTAATAATAAAGATAAATAGGCAAGGTGATGTATGATGCAAATTAAGTTAACTTCATTCTCCATCGTATAATTTTAGGGAACTATAACCAATGAAATATGAGTTGTTGGCGCAGGAATTCACACACACACACACACACACACACGTGTGTGTGTGTGTACTGCTTGGAAGAATTCAACGGATACCGCCATGAGCAAGGTGTATCGTGCTAGTAAGAGTCACGTGTTTGTGTCTGGTATAAATTGGAGGAGTGAAGGCATTTTAGAAAGTATTATTTTAATACCATTTTAGCAAATAGAACAAATCTCTTATTCTATTTTCTTATTTTCTTATCCGTCATTACATCATTGCGACTTGTCGTATTCCGAGGTGTTACTAGATGAGATGAAGACAGACTGCTAAATGAGAAAGCAGTTTGTAAGAACACTCTCCTGTATTCAAAACACTTGAATTGAAAGAAATGCTTCAGCATAGTAAAGACACACACTGTGTGTCTCTTTTACATTTTGTAAACTGTGATAGTAAAAGATTTATTATTCTGTTTTCCTGCTCGCTGCATGCAACGAGTGTGAATGGAATCAGGCTATTTTAACTTAAAAATAAATAAATAAATAAATCTTAGAATTTGAAATTAGGAACTGATGGTAATTTTGTGATTCTCTTGTACCCTACTTGTATTTTAATGCAAAACGATATGCACAACGGTTCTCAGCCTTTTTTAATATTCAGTCTAAAAGAGATATGAAATTCCCGTATGAAACGCGAATACTGCTACAAACATAACAAACAGGCAGCACCGAAAGTGAGATCAACCGCAAACACAATACACAGACCACGTAAAGAATGCACAGACTGCCCAATGTTTACTACAGGGTGCCCCATAAGTCTTGGAACACGCCGCGTGATTGAGAAACAACTGCATACGTTTTTGAATATCGCCAGTTTGTGTTAGTTATAAAAAACCATATCATGTAAATGTCTTGCATTTTTGACTTCACAAAGGCAGGTCTTGTATATTTTAAGTAGCACGTCTTTATTTATTCATGCGGGCCATTCCTTCTTGGATGTGATTTTTATTTTCCAGATAACTTTCTCTTACAATACAATACGTCGATGGTAAAGAGTTGTATTCCTTTTTTTTCCCGGATTGTCTGACTGTGTTTGAAAGATTCCAGGTCTTTCTAATTTCTTCAACCATAGAGTTATATTACATAAATTTTAAAGTTAGCAATGAATAAGAGATAAAATAATAATAATAACAATAATAATAATAATTTTTTTCTTTTTATTGTTTTTTCAAATATTTACATATGTACAATGATCATCTATTCAGTATATTATTTTACAAGGTCCAGCACTTTGTGCTACATATAATGAGATTTAAATAGTAATGATGATAACAGTTTTTTTTTATATAACAATCATAATAATAATTTACAATTATATTGTTCAGAATTACATAAGTTGTATAATATTACAATGTTGTGGTTTACTATTTTTTTTTTTTAAGTTTTTTTTTCAAGTTATGTGTTCCTTATTTTCACAAACATACGGTGTAAACTCATGATTTACTTTTAAAATAATTTTTTTTTTACATTGCATACTTTTGTTACAGTTATTATATACATTACATGTTACAATTATTATATACATTACATTCATTTGTTTACATATGATACATTACTTACATTTGTTTACATGTGATATTTACATTACGCACATTGGTTTACATATAATACATACATTGGTTTTCTTGTGATACGTACATTACATGCATTTGGTTACATATGATACATCTCGGATGAGAACTAATTTTTTTTTCCTTTCATCCTCGAAGCTTAAATGTAAGCTTATCTGAGGATGACACCAGTTGGTTATTATGTATTTTTTTTTGCTGTGTTAGGATGCTACGGAATCTATGATTGAGAAATTTGCGCGCGCGCACTCACACACACACACACGCGTGCACCTCCTCACACACACACACACACACACACACACACACACACACACACACACACACACACACACACACACACACACACACAATAAATTGGAATGTACTGATGCGTCGCTGAACTGGAAGCCTGAGCGAATATATTGTGTTTCATTAAGTTTGTATGGTATTTTGGGTGCGTGTTTCTTGTTCGTAGTATGTCCTTAGAGCTCTTTTCAGGCTATTGTAGTTTGTAAGGTTTCTGTATTCAAAAGGTAATTTGTTTATCATGTCTGGGATGTAGAAGTTTCGCGTGGCCTTTCCATAGTGATTATTGTATTTATATGTGATATAATTAGTAGTCTGAGGTCTTGTTATACGGTATGTATTTCTAACTGTCCTGTAGTTGGCATCGAAATAATGTTTTAGCAAGGCTGCATAGTGACATAAATGTTTTGCTGTCAGTATTTTGTGTTCTGCCATTGCAATGTTTATAAGGTCGTGATTTTCTCTTTGTTCCCAAAAGATCAGTTTTGTCATTTTGTACTGTAGCGACATTAATCTAATTAATTTGTAGGGTGCACAGAAAGCATACGTTGTTATAGCGTATCTTAGTATATTTTGGCATAATGCTTTGTATATTAGTGTTTTTAGGCGTATGGGAACTATGCCTTTTAATCTGTAGAGTTTGCCACTTATTGTTCGGAGTTTGTTGTGTAGATGTTTTATATGGCTATTCCAGTTCATATCTGCATCAAGGTAAATTCCAAGGTATCGTATTGTTTCAACCTGAGTGATTGTAGTGGTTTTGCTGTTCTGTGTGTTTTTTGTGTTGGAGAGTGGATGTTGGATGGTTATATATTTGTTATCAACTGGTCGAGTCAGTGGATTTCTGAATATCTTCAATTTTGTCTTTTCTGAGTTTAGGTGTATGGAGTTTTTCGTGAGCCAGTCTATGATCAGATTTATATCATGTTGCATATTTGTTTGGGCTATGCTTGCGTTATTATAGATGGATATTATTGCTGTATCGTCTGCGTACTGGAATATCTTACCATTGAGTGGTAACTGATTATTATCGTGAGTGTAAATGTTGAATAGAGTTGGGGAGAGTACAGCTCCCTGTGGCACTCCACAGGTTAACTCTCCGCTTCGGTTTGATCCGATACGTGTGATATGCTTTCTATTTTGGAGGTATAATAATATTAATAGGTGTAATATTAATAATCTTAGGTATAATAATAATAATAATAATAATAATAATAATAATAATAATAATAATAATAATAATAAAACTAAGCGAATGGAGGAGATAATAAGTACATTGCACAAAGCCAACGTTCTTGAATTAGATGCACAAATACAATAGATTTCTTTCTTCTTGTCGAGAATACACAGCATTACAGCCCAGCCAGCCTCAGGATTATCTTGCAACCAGCATCCAGCCATCCTGGAGATTGATTGCAAGAAATTGTATGGAGGATTGATCCCTAATGGTAACTCTCTGACATCCAAGACACAGCTAGAGAATAATCATGCTTCCTCCGTTATCTCCTATACAACTGGTGGAAGAAAAAAGTAATGCGGATCTGATGCCACGAATGTTAGAGGATTTGCACGAAATACTCCTCGTAGAAAACGCATTACTTTATGTTCTACTCGAACCAATTTTGAACTGGATTCCCGTTAAACAATAGAGTTGAAAAGTCAAGAAGACAAATAATTATATGCTAAAAGATAAACCTCTAAAATCCTCATGATTTATTTTTAACCTCAAAGATATTCATTTCCGTCTCCAACGTACAAAACTGATATTACATTTACTAACAGAATCTCTAAGTACAGTACATTAATCTCAGCTTTCCTAATCACACACACTCATTAAATATTTTCAGCTCTAAGGCGAAATCTGTTCATATGTTCACGTATATGAAGATGTATCATACCTAAGAGTTTTCAACTTATAACCTTATTTTTTTTAACTTCTTTTCCTACAAATTTCATTGTCTTATATAAAGTTTGTTTTTATTGCTATCTGAATAGTCATTCTGAACTTATTTTTATTTCCTTTCTCATTAAAAGATGATTTTCTCCAATGCCTATTAGAATACCAGTCTCCATTCATCAAGGATCTCCTCCACACTACAGATCCTACTTAATAGACTTAAATCCGAATGTGTGCTTATATTTTATACAGCCTTTGATGCCTACACTCCGAAAGTTCTATGGAAATAATGAAGGTGTTGAGTATGAACATGATAATGGAGTATGTCGTACCGCAAGGAATATACGAAGATAGTTTGGGGAAAAGCAAAACTAGGGTGTCTGTTGAGGGCCAGACAAACAACGATTTCCTACAGTAAATGACTGTTATTAACAGACAGAATTCGAACCCAGGTCTTCCCTAATTAAGGCCTTCTTCCTTCCAACTGAACTTCTGCATTTATTTCTATCTATACAGTCAAAACGTTATGTTTTTTGTTAAAGTTTTTGTAAAGTTAAATAATTATGGATCAAACCAAAAGGATACACCGAGCTATCATCATAAAATTTGGTCGATAAAAAAAATCAAGCAATTTGGCCATAACTGACCATTAGGCCTAATACGTAAAAGGAAGATGAAACGTTTGTTTTCTCTCTCTCTCTCTCTCGAGCTGTGTTCTTAAATCCAAAGATTCTTTTCTATTTCTTCCGAATATATAAAGCTCATATGTTAGGATTAGCAGTAAAAAATCTATATCAAAGTTATCTAAGAGTTTACCATCGATTGGTTTATAAAGTCGCCGACCTGTCCTTATGTTCTACCTCGATAAGAGATATTTCTTTTATTCTCATCCACTCAAATCGAATTTTCTTTCTTCGTAACAAACTCAATTCAAGTACGAGTGGTGAAGCTACTTCAGACTAACCCACATTTGTTTTGAGAGCTGCAAGAAAGATGAGATCTTATCAATATCTAATAATAAGAATAATACATCGAAAATTTTCAAGCATTTAAGAGAAGTATAAAATAACACTAAGATTAACAACAATGCACGTGAAGATTAAAGAGAAATTTGAAGACATTTTGTTAGTTTTCTTTATAAAAAAAAAAAAAGGAAACGAAGTAAAATTCAAGAATGAATTTCATGTTTACAATAACGCTAATTATCCCACGTAGGAAATAACAGTTTAAGTAAAAGAATATATTAAATCGTAACAATTTATTAAAGGAGTAACTGTACACAAAGAGCTTACGCCATGTTTTGCTCATGGGAGTGTCAATTGATAATTTACTAAAAATAGCTGCTTAAATACTAAAAGGGCTCCGTCGTACGACGTATTGTATTCATGAGCCGAAGTCTTTCTGTTAATCTACTTTTCTTGTCAGGATATTTAGAAACTGATTGAAGAAATAACGTGTAGTATCAACATTTGCCCTTCAACAACATTTATTTTCAGCAATATATTTCGATGTAGAAAGTTTTTTTACCTTGGGTATACATTATGTTAAAGATACCAAGCAATTTTATAAGCTAAGTTTTTTAATCTTTTTTCCCAGGTAAGCAAACAGACAAGTAAGTCAAGTTTGCGGCTTGTGCTTTGCATTAGGGGAAAATTCTCAGGAAAGTGATCAGAGCTTACTCCACCTTTACAATGAGTTCCCTAGTGTTGCACTACGTGCAGCCGCAAACTTGACTTACTTGTCTCTTGGCTTACTTGGAAAAAAAAAGATTAAAAAACATAGCTTATAAAATTTCTTGGTATCTTTAAGATAATCTTTTTCGATTTTTTTTTCAATAATACTCTTCAACATTTCATCATAGCCATGAGTTACACAAACCACAAGTTATATAATAAATATTTACTTCTCAATCACTCACACAACGAAGAGAATAATCTCAGAAATGATAATAATGGATTTTGCAATAGCATTATTTCATTAGATCGTTACAACAATTGAAAAAGTGAATCATTTCTGATTATTACACTATCATATGTTTATTTATTGTTGATTTGTATCACAAAAGGTTTGTTTGTTTATCCCTTATTCTATCAAAATACATTGTCTGATTTATATGCTAAATTCAAAAATTTTTTGTACTTTTGCCAAAAGTACAAAAAATTCAAGAAGACAGTAAATGTAAATGCAGATTGTGTAAAGAGAAGGAAGAAACAGTAGAACATTTATCGTGCATTTTACAGTTCTCAATTTGTAGAATTTTGCTGCAGCCACTTACGAGTATACAGAAAAATCCCACACATTGAGTATCGTAACGATTATGTAGCTAAGATAATTCACTGGCATTTATGTAAAAAGTACGGTTTAAAATATCTAATGACTGCTGGAAGCATAAAGTTGACCAAAAGGTGATTGAGGATGAGAAAAGCTAAACTATTCTGGGATTTCAAAATCCAGACCAATGGCGGCAGGTGAAAATTTTAAATAGGAGTATATACAAAAAAAATATACTGCATATACAAAAAAATAATAAAATAAAATATTTTTTCCTAATCAGTAACCAATTTATTAATAAATAAATTTACATATTAAAAAATTGCTTTATGAAAAAAATTTCACTCTCATCACGAACAAATACCAATAATAAAAGTTTCGTATCTCACAGAAATAACGCGCGCAAGCATACGATAGAATGCCCAAGCGAGCAGTGTCGGAATCACTTGTCACGTGGAATGAGAAGTGCAAACGAATGTCCGCGAGTTTAGCTGCAATTGGCAGAATGTGATAATTCCAACACTGCGTTAGATCGCAGTGCATTTGTTTCGTAATCTAAAGCGTTAATCGAACAATTCCAATTATTAACTATTCAATCAATGTCAAAACATACGCTGTAACCTTTAACATGTTGTATTGCATTTATATAATGTTGTACGCATTGTTATTATTTATAACCACAAACAAAATTTAATTTTTTCATTTTTTCCTTGGAGGTGCTGCAGTGTCGCAGTGGTTACGTACGAGCCGCCACTGATCCAGACCGATAAAAGCATGGAAGGCTGAAAAAAGTGAAATCAAGGGTGTTCAGTTTATCGAAATATCAGCACTAGGCGATAGCTGAATTGACGAAAAAGAAACTGAAAAAATTACATTACAAAGTATAGTGAGTTGCAATTCGAAGTTGAATGAATTTGGCGAAAATTGTTCCCATATTTCGCCATCCCTGAAACATAGAAAAAAAAACGTCTAGAAGAACTCCATTTAGATGGATTAAAAACCGGACAGCTGCAAAAGGCAGTTTGTTTGGCCCATCATTCATATTCAGAAGGTATTTACACAACTCATAGACCGTTGGGTAGGGCTCGAATTAGTGGAATTTAACCAGCCTTTTAGTTAAGGCCGAGGAAGCAAATCAAGCTTGGATGAATATTATATATAAATACATTTACAAGCCTTGAATATTTTCTTCATTCTTCCCTATTACCTATGGCTTACATCTGGATGTCTTTACTACGCTCAGCAACTTTATTATTAGTATTATTTTAAAGTAGTTGCTTGTTAAGCCTAATTAGTTTAGTAGAAACCTCATCACCGGAAGCGAAGCATTTCTTACGGAGTCTGGAGAGATAGGGTTCCATGGGAAGTGAAGAAGTAATTGCCATCATAATTTTCTACGTGTTCAGAAACTTCGTGGAAATTATATGGCTAGGAATGGTGTGGTGACCATCCTCATTCGATTATTCCTGAGTTTCGAGGTCTTATTTCGAGAACCAATAATACCAGAAAGACATGATGAGCACTCGACAATTTTAAGCAGAAATAGTAACAACGGATGGGCAGGCGAAAAGTATTAAGTCAAAATATATCAGTGTGTATCAAATGTAAAACCATCATAGCCTTATTAAATATTATGAACTAATCCCTAATTACTAGGAATAATATCAATAATTCCTAATTATTTTTAAATAATACATTAACGTTCGAAAACATATTTATGTAGAGAAGATATTAGATCCAGAAATGCGTTTTTTTCCTTCCCGAATTGGGTCAGAAGACCCGAGAACAAAAACATTTACGGTCACGAATACACTCTCTCTCGATCTTCGCCTCAATGTTAATTGAGTCATTTGATACCTAACTCGATTTCCTTTTTTGTCGATTCAAATTTTGAAATCCGTGAAAGGTGCATTTTATTTATTTTAAATAGAGTCGAAGTTATTAAAATGGAATATGGGAAGAATTTTGTTCTTCGGTCTTACTGCTCTAACGAACATTAACTCTTCTCTCTCTCTCTCTTTCTCTCTGTCTGTTTGATGGTCTTGTACTTCTCGTCGTCCTTTTTTCGATACATAACGATGCTTTATGCAACACACACTTCTTCAAAAGATAATCAAACAAGTCTCCCTGCTTTTCATATCTAATATCTTCCAAAAATAAGTCTCAGCAGAGTGGTAATTAAAAGGAGGTTTAGTCGAAGTTAACCTTGCACCACTTTATGAGTACGCACAGTAAACAGAGAGTCGAAGTAGTTGCAGTTTATGAGCAACAATTTAGTTAGCAATTACAACTTCCTGTTGCAGTTAAACTTTATGGTCTGTTGCGAGAGTTCATTTTATATCTTTGCACTCTCCCTTGTGTCTTCTCTAAGTGCGCAAACACCATGAAGTGAGCAATTTTAAATCGCGCTGGGATAACTGGGAACGATCGGGAGGGATTTTTCTTAAACGTATCTCCTTAACGCCTGTGTATTTTCTGATGTTTGATGGATACTTCCTCAGAAATGAAAACAACTTGAAAGTTTCGCCATTTAATTGCAATTTTGTTTTGGAAAACACTCATTTTCCTTAATAACTTATTGAAAATAGAACGTTGGTTTGTGAATCTGTAATTGCACATGTTTCAGAAAATCGCTCTTCTGAAGAAATATTTTTGATGTTCTTCTGCAACCAAAAAAAAAAAAAAAGACAACGTTCTCGCATTTCACATTCGATAGGTTATTTTTTCATAATTTCTGTACGTGTTGGAAATGCTGCTTGAGTAAAAAACTAGTCTAATGGCTTCATTAAAAAACAAAAAAACAGCAACAGCCACCTTCCTTATGAATGACATTTTACCAGTATAAGTACAGAGATGATTTTATACAAGCTGCTTGTTATAAATGTCAGCCACTTCAAAACGACACTGAGCAGCGTTACATGTAATTAAATATCCCTGCATTTTATAGTTTAATTTCTCTCAGTGCCTGACTCTCTGTCTCTTCTCTGTCTGCCTATCTATCTTTCTATTTAATATCTTCGTGAGCAAACACCAAACACACAATCTTTTATTTTCTCCTTCCAAATCTATGGGGATTTCTGTGGCTTTCCTTTCAACTCTTTCTAAGGTCCGACTTAATCTCTGCTTTGTATGTGTATGCCTCTCTCTCTCTCTCTCCATATCTCACCACATTGATGCGGAAAATGACTAGAATAGATTGAATTGATTATATAAAGAAAATAACAAGAAGGTGATAACAAGACACAAACAACTGCCTTTGAAATTTATTTTGCGCTCTGAAAGATGATAGCTGATCGGTTCCATATAATTAAAACTCGTCTCTTTATTGTTATAAAGTACTAATGGTTATACAAATAAATAAGTAAAGATAGCTGGCGCTTTAGAAATTAATTTTAATTTTACAACTAAGCTGGAGATAAACAAATGCGAAATGTCTGCACTTGGAAAAGCCTTCGAGGAGAACGTGCGTTGCACTTTTCCAGTCCATCACCACCCACGTAAATTGCGACACATCGATCAGCGTCTGTTCAGGTTCTTTCTAGAAAGCACGTAGCGAAGCAAATCGTGGATGTTGTAATCTCCCGAGAGGAAAAATGGGAAAACTGGAAAATGCTTATCTGATTTCATGGCTGAGATAGCGATTATGTACACTTTTTTATCGATATCAAAATATTGGGTTATCCGATATGAGTACAAGTGACCAAAATATATCATCAGTTCCTCTATATGAACGATACAGTATTCTATTTATTGAAAGTTATTCAGACAATCTTTATCTTCAAAGTTAAAATTTTTGCTGACACGATACATTTAAAAGAACTTTGCTGAACCAACACATTTTGCGTTTCCAGACCTCAGTGCACAGGATATAGGAGATAATCACTTTATCTAACGTGCAAATAATGTAGACGTTGTCTTGATACTACAGGGAAAGACGACTTAGCTCTGTTAAAAGATAATGAAAGTGTTAACATTTTCTAGTGTTTTCATGAAGAATATTATTCACCGGTTTAAGATTTTTATCTCAGTTGACGACATAAACATATGTGAAAAACTTTCTATAATGATCCTAAAATTTAATCAATCTTATATATTAAAAAAATAGGAAAACACGTGTCGAGGGTTTCGTATGAAGATTTCGATTTTATTGTTAGACTTTTGAAAAAAAGATAATCGACTTAATCGTAGTAGCCAATAGGTTACGAAATAAACAGTAAAAAATCACGCAATAATGAAAAATTAAACATTAATCGAATAAACGAAATATTAATATAATCAATAATGAGTTCTGATTAAAATTATCGAAGTAAAAGTTTTGTAGCGAAATTAAAGACATTGTTTAGCGTTATTTCATTCAAGGTGCAATTTCTCTAATTGCATTCATTAACCATTGAATCTCTTGCAAGCCTGCTTGTGAATTGTTTGAGAGGAGTATCTACAACTTCTTGGATCGTTTTCTCTTCACAGCGTTTGTTTCTTTCTGGCCAACAGAAGAGTAAAAAGCTGCATTAGGTTAAATCTAGTTTAAAATTCTGAGAATGTTGAGATTGCCTTTCAGAATTTCTATACATTCAGGGATGCATATTATGATTTCTGAAGAAAGATGGAAACATTATTTCTGTGATATTTTCAGCAAAAGGAATCTGGAAAGAGTTGAAGAAAGGCGCTGACCGAAGATCATCGTCCACTAGATTTCCCCTAAGAGAGCGACGAACATCATCTTGGTAAGGTCTTAAACAGCATTATTCCTCAAACGTTTGAAAGCTCAAAGTATGTATAATGTTTTATAATTTTATACAAAATTGAGTTTAGAGAAAAACTGGACACTTAAATTCATCTCCTTTTCCACAGCCATTATCAACCCAAAGCATAATCAAATATACTTGTACTTAAAAAAAAAGCCGGTGCAGATTTTTTTTCAGCCCTAGTGTTTCCTTCATATCTAACCGAATTAATCAGATTAACTCTCTTATAAACACGAATAGATTTGTGGGAAAAATATTTATGGCCAAAAAGATAATCATATCAGCAGTAATTGTTTGAGAAGAATAGGAATTTCCATCAACAATAAAAACATTTGGAGTTGATGGACTCTAAATTCTGTCAACAATATAAACATAGTCGCATGAAAAATGAATTCAGTGAACAATATAAAAGTAATTTAGTATGAATAATGCATTCGATTAACAAAAGCAAAAAAAAATCGTTTACAGCCTGTAATGATAACAAAATGCAAATTTACTTGTGAATATACACTAAGTGGATCATTAAGGCAGGAATTCTTTAAAGTGTAGGTAACTTGAGATGAATGCGCTCTGTATAACACTCCAAAAGGTACAGGACAGAAATGCAAGAAGAATAAACATTAAATGACGTTAGTCAATTACCTTACTAGGGTTCTTAGCGAAACTTAGTATGTAACACGAGGCGAGAAACTTGTCAACATCAATCATGTAACGGTGCAACTTGTTGGGGTTAATCGTAAGCAAGTTTTCCTAATTAGAAAGGACATTCGCGACAGGTTTCTCATTATGAAGACATAAAAGACACCAGCTGTTAACATCTCACAACACAGAAGTAGCCTGTTCTCTTCGACAGCTTGTCTTAATGAACAGGGGTAAAGAATAACTTATTACTGCCGTTCTATGTTGAAAGGAAATAATGTGCTGTTGACCGAGCTCCACACACGTGTCGAATCTGTAGCTTGTTCTGATAACTAACACTTTGGCACCCTGAAAACGCATCGCTAAGGTCAATCGAAAGACGTGTATTATCGCAGTAGCTTAATGTTTGCATACCAAAGCGAACTAAACAGTCAGAGATTGGCACAGTTTTATCTAAGTCGTGAATATATACTAAGTGGATCATTTTAAGTGGATCTTTATTATAACTTTGATAATATCTATTACGCTGTTATATATACCTTTCATTTACATAAAGAATAGACGAGGAATAAATAAAAAAATACGAAGCAATTATAAAAAAAAAATTAGATAACTATTGTCTTTTTTCCTCATAGAAGATGGGGTTCTTCTTTGATAAGCCACATAGTGTTTTAAAGGTTTGTACTTTCATTAATTGGTACCAATGCAGCTTCTGAAATTCTATTTTTGATGTAAATTAGTGCAATTAGAGAGATATGATTGCATATATCGAAAATATGGATAGTTAGATGAATAGATAACCAAATCATTTATCAACATCGTCATTATCAAAGTTCCTCCTAGAAAGAAAAATAAACTCGTAATCACAATCTTAATGCATAAAACGGTAACGGCATTATTGTCTTGCATGAATTAGTCGCCTACTCACATGAGACATTAGCCCCCTTGCTCATTTTATGACTGCCTAGGGAGGAAACTCAATCAGAAGTTTATAATGATTAATCAATACGGTTATTTGACGGTAATTAATCTATAAGATCAAAATGTCCTCACACTACGTACAGGCAGGTATTTGTATTTTCACTCTCAACGCCTTCATTTTTCTCATTCTTTCTTTCAGACTCCTCTTTGGTTCAACAAGAAAAATTCAACAAATTACAACTAAATAAGCGATTGTCATAACTATCATATTAAATCCCTCACACAATCAGTGAAATCTTCTCTGATTACCAAGATTCACTTGTCATCTGCTCTCAATCCGTATCGGTGATGCCCTTTGGTTTGGAAAGACGTGGGTTAGATTCCTGTTTAGGACGTGACGACTTTTCCAAGATCCCTTCAACTGAAGGTGACTTAGTTAGTCTTATACGGAAGGGAGCAGGAGTTTCTCTTCTACAATATTTGGTTTGGTTATTCATACAGCAACAAATTCGAATCCCTGCCAAGTAAAAATACAGAAGTCCTTATATTCAGTGATTCATCCCAAAAGCTGTCCATTCAAATTAACATCGATTATCAAATACTATTTGCGTACCAAATCGTTAAGCTTACATTTCTTAGCAGCAATTTTACATTTTGAAACTAACCCTTTACAATAATAAAGCTAATTCTGTTATTCTTCGTCACCTTTTAGATAATCAGTTATTGAAATTTCAAAATCCTGAAGTGTTTCAACACGTTCATTGCCGATCACGCGATATCGCATGTTGCGAGTTCTCACCTGGCGGCCGATTACGCGTTATCGCGTGGACGTCGCTAACTAAATAAAAAAATTTAAAAAATTTGGCCACCACACGAAATTCCAATTTTCAGCTTGGCAATGAACGTTCATTGCCAATCACGCAATCCGAGCTCTCACCAAACGGCCGATCACGCGTTATCGCGTGGACGTCGCTAACTAAATTGACGAATAAAAAATAATTGGCCACCGCACGAAATTCCAATTTTCAGCTTGGCAATGAAAGTGTTAAAATGTTGTCGATGTGGAGACTTTTGGCTGTTTATTTTGTAGTTTGGTATTTTCATTCAAAAAAAATAAAATACATATATAGTATCAAATTTCGTCCAAAATTATATATACGAAAGAAGATTTGTATTTCATTTTCTTCAGACTTTTCGAAATATTTTTGTAATTTTGTTAATCCAGTAATTTTTTTTTTTATTCGCTGTATTTAATTGACAACTTTTACCACTTTGTGCTTTTTGATCCGACAATTAATCGACCTTGAGATGTGGTGATTAATACCCTTGGAGGGTAATGGATGGCAAGCTGTAGCCAATGAAGTTCTAACTGAGGCTCGGCTATTGCTGTTACTCTCTTGCCATGATCAGAGCTTTAATTTAATAGCTCAATACACCTGATCCCTACACTGTCCTCTACAGATAACGGGGAAGATGAAAAGCATTCTTGTTTCGCCCCTTTAAGCCAGTCCTTGTAAGGACTTTCAGGACGAGAAGGACTTATGAGGTAATACAAAGTTTTTATGTATTAAAATGACTTTATCAGGTATCTATTTAACATAAAACTACATCATTATATAGGAAAGATTCGTAGGTTTTATAGAATTTCATGGGACACAGGTGTCCCAATAGATGTAAAGGGTTGCAAATAAATTAAAATTTTATGTGGGGACACATATGTCCCATGGTCCTAAAAGGGTTAAAAAAAGATCCAATCGTTCCAGTGTCGTGGCTGGGATAAGACTAGCGCCTCTGTAACCCATGCTTGTCGTAAAAGCGACTAAAACGGACGCAGAGTTTCGCTTTCTCAGCTTTCTTCCGGAATTTTGCTCTTGGTGAGGAGGGTTTAGACTTCGGGGGGTTTGCCCTGAGAGAGCATTTTGAGTCTCCAGGGAGGGTGTTTTCCGGCGTGGGGGCTTGTCGGTAGATGCCTTTCCCTGGAATATGAGCGGATCTGCTCGGTGGTGGAGTGAGCTTGCCACTGAGTGGAACCAACGCTGAGTTGGACGATCTTTTGGCCACTGTGGAGCGGTCTAGGGATCGTTCTAATTTTTAAACAGGGCTTTCCTTAAAAATCGCCGCTGTAGCCCATGCATGTCTTAAGAGGCGACTAAAACGCAGAATTTCGCTCTCTTAGGTTTCTTCAGGAATTTTGCTACCAGTGAGGGGGGGGGGCTTAGATTTCAGGGGATTTGCCCTGAGAGAGCATTTTGAGTCTCTGGGGAGGGTGTTCTTCAGAGTGGCCCTTGGGACGCCTTGTCGGTGGATGTTTTTCCCTGGAATATGAGCGGTTCTGCTCAGTGGTGGGGGAACCCGTCACTGATTGGAATCAACGCTAAGTTGGACGATCTTTCGGCCACTCGTAGGGAGTGGTCCGGGGAATAGTCTAAATTTTTAGAGAAGGCTTTACTTACATACCAGTCCCACTGTAACCCATGCATGTCGTAAGAGGCGACTAAAATGGGACGTTGAGTTTCGAGAGTTTCGCTCTCTTAGGTTTCTTCCGGAATTTTGCTCCCAGTGTGGGATTTAGATTTCGGGGGGGGGGTGCTGAGTGAGCATCTTGAGTCTCTGGGAAGGATGTTCTGCGGCGTGGCCCGTGAGGGGGCCTTGTCGGTGGAAGCTTTTCCCTGGAATATGAGCGTTTCTGCTCAATGGTGGTGGTGGGGGGGGGCGGATCCGTCACTGAGGGGAGCCAACGCTAAGTTGGGCGATCTTTCGGTCACTCGTGTGGGGATCGCCTAATTTTTAGAAAGGGCTATACTTACATACCAGCCCCACTGTAGCCCATGCATGTCGTACGAGGCGACTAAAATGGGTACCCAGGGAGGATAATGGATGGCAATGCTGTAGCCAATAAAGTTTTATCTGAGACTTGACTATTGCTGTTACCCTGTTGCAATGATCAGCGCTTATATATATATTCGGTGAAATTTGTTCAGAAATATTCAGATTTCTGTTTTTCGGTCTTATGTTTACTGACGTAGAAGGAAATGGAAGACTGAATGTGTCATCCATTGTTCTTGTTGATATAAGCAACCAATCATAATCACATCAGATATTTTTGCCAAGCTTTCGATTGTGTACCTGACTATCCAATTGTTTTCTTCTGCGCATGATGTACTCTTTCGAAAATTATTCAATCACTTCTTAATCTTTTTAGTATGAAGGATAAATACATTCAGGTTGTAGACTGAGAAGAGTTTATAGAGATATTTCATTTTGTTTTTGTTTATAAATATGTTTTATGATAAAGCATTTAATTATGTTTAAATTATATTTAAAGTTTAAACAATGAACGGAAATTTAGACGAAATACAATTACGTTAATATTTAATATAAACCGAAGTCGAAGTTATGAATTGAATCAGAGGATACACAAAGGGTGATGGTCGAAATTCATAATTGTGACAAATAATTGAAGAGACCGGCAGATGGCGAGGTATCTTTTTTTTTGTGTTCTTTTTTCAAAAACGGAAAATTTAACTCTCTTCTTATGTGAATCTTATAAAGGAGATTATGACAAATTAACGGTATATATATATATATATATCCCCCCCTCACATTCTCTACATACTCTACTAAACCTTCTAATATTAGTTAAATGTGCGGCGTTTTATGCTGGTCAATGGATGACACGCTCAGTCTTTCATTTACTTCTATGTAAGTAAGTATAAAATCTAAATTAAAGGAAAAGTATGATGTCAGAAATTTCAGAAACCTGAATACTTATGAACAAATTTCACCGATCAGAAGTTGATGAGAAAGTGAATCTGATGAAAAAAGAAATTTAATGGATCAACATAATGACAAGAATGTTTTGAAAAGTTTGAAGGAGATCGAAAATCACTTTGCCGATATCTAATTATGGATGACCTCTGACAGCGTTTTTTTTTTTTTTTTTTTTTTTTTTTTACATTTCGTTAATGATGTCAGAATTCTGGGCAAAATCTCCCGCGTTTTTCGGTGGTCACTATGGTCTTCTAAAATTGCATTTTCTTTTCCTAATTTAGGCCTACGATTATTAATTATTCCACGCTAATGATGTCCTACGCGAAATCCATCAGCCTATGCTTCTCTACAAATAACAATAATTGTAGATATGTGTGTTTGTAAATGATGAAATAACACGTTTAATTCGGTATTTCGCCAACTGATTTGAAAATGAATTTTCCTTCTTTAAATGCAGCTTCTTTAAATGCAGCTATAGTTGTTTCTTATCAGAAACAACTATAGCTGCTTTCCTAAGAATATCAGTAAACAACTGACTGATAATATACATGTTAATGATGCAATATAAGCAATACGAGATATAAATTTCTCAAACTTAATTCATGGGAACACAGCCTACTTCGACCAAACTGGCTCAGTAACATGATCTCTCTCTCTCTCTCTCTCTCTCTCTCTCTCTCTCACGCACGCACGCACGCACACACACACACACACACGCACACACATACACAATCTTATTTTATATAACAAAGCAAATCTTCCTTAACTGTTAAACACTTTCGAAAAATATCATTATTAAGAACTTTTTTCCACAGTAAATGTCTCACATTTGCACAGTTTAAATTTAAAATATTCATTTCAAAAGAATACTGTCGTAGCTGAAATTAGAAAACTTCGCTACATACTTAACTGCATTTATATTGTACAAGTGTAAATGCACAGCTATATAAATAGTACTAAATGTCAATCGTTCATAGGTAACTTGCATGCTATTGTCATCCTTTTAATCATATTCATAAAATCATCAATGCTATCAGAATCAACGATGAATTAGCTTTATAGTTCTTCATTCATTGGAGCGAAACGTTCCTAAAAATTGACATCATGGTGATCTAACGAAAACATAAAAAATATTAAATTTATTTGATAAATAAAATGTCATTTAAAGTAAAAAAGAGAAAATACAAAAATAATAATAAATAATAGCAGGAGTTGTGACACGGAAAAAATTGTAAAATAATTTACACTAGGAAAAAATGAGATCATGATGAGATTAGTCCATCTATTCAAAACACAGTATTCCTCATGAATTCATAGCCACTGAGATGAAATAGAGAAATGTGTGAACGGTGTCAATCACTTCATATTTATTATGTTTGGCCAGATATTAGTGATCATCACTCTTTCAGAAATGCAGTGCTTCGGTTAAGGACGTGGATTGTTTCTGATTATTTTAATGTGGTTAAGTCCAGCCATATATAACAATAATGAAAAAAAACAGAGATAAACTAAAAAGAAAAATGTATTTTTCTGTTCTGTGTTCTATTTTTTTGTAAAATAAAGACTAAATTAACAAAAAAAAAAAAGAAATAAAAGAGAGGTAGAAAAACTACAATATAAAAAATAAAAAAGAGAGAGCTTATTAATAAAGGAACAGAGGAATGAAAAGAATCGAAGACAAGAGACAGCAGAAAGAAAATAAAGAAAAAAAATAAGAAAAACAAAATAAAATAAAGAGAAACAAAAAGATTTAAAAAATAAAGGGTAAACCTTTGTGACAAACCGATGAGAAAAGTTAAACGGAAAGGAAAAGAAGCCTGCATATAGAAGAACACAGCACTAAAGCCAATGTGACAGAAAGTTAGATAAAAGCAACGAATTATTGGCATGCAACGAACAACGTCGCCTATTCTGACCTCATAAATTAGGTCCTCTACGAACATCCTTACCACAAGCCTCGCGCTGCGCTGTTTGAACCAAAAGGAACGAAAGTTAAAAAAGCAACCGACACGCTTGTGATAAGATGAGAAAGAGAGAAAGCGAGAGAGAGAGAGAGAGAGAGAGAGAGAGAGAGTCATTCGACCTTTCCCCCAAGTGTCGTTAACTGTTGCCATGGTGACCACCGTAGGAGTGCTCCTTGTTACTATACTTGCCAGCTAGAAAGAATCAGCGAGAAGGAGCAATTTGAACTCCGGATGTTTTCTTATGATAAGGATGCAGCAGTATTAGAAATAAGTCTTTACATTAGTGTCACGAGCCTTAAAGGTCTACTGTTTCAAACCGATGCCAAGACAATACATACAGTACCAATGTATGACAAACCATTTAGATGTTTTTCGCTGTTAGACCTGCGAAATGTTTGAGTCAGTGTCTGTTCGTTATGTTCACACTATGTAGAAGCAGTATGAAAAATGTAGTTAAGCAATGGTATTGTTCGAACTGTGTCGCCGCTCTAGATCCGTGTTTTATTTCAACTGTTAATCGGTGTTCGAATCAGATGCTACTGTTAATCGGTGTTTGAATGAGATTCTGCTGATGAATCGTTGTTCGAATGCGATGCTCCTGTTAATCGGTTGTATTCGAGTTACTCCCGTTGATATGTGTTTGAGTTGAGATCAATTTCGGACTTACAATCAATCTGCTAGGTGAAAGGTTGTGCAGTCCAAACAAAAAGAGGAGAGATAGTCTTTTTTCCCCTGAAAATATTTACTCCAGTTAAATATTTATAGATGAAACTACGATTATCAGGCATTGAACAGCATTTGGGATAACAGTTTATCCCCAAAAAAGTTTCATTACAAACACATCCAGTAATCGATGCAAAGTATTCAAATCGCACTGCCGTACTCCTATTGTCATTGTGAATGTTTGTAATGTTTTTTTTTAATTAAACTGTTTTTAATTTAAACAAAATTTTACTGTGTTGAATTCAAAGCACCTTAAATCCATCATTTTTACTGACGTTAATAAGTTATTTCAATAAATATGAGAGCTACAAATGGTTAGATGATGACGTCCAAATTATAAGTTAATTTTTAACTACACGTCTGCTGGCAGTATAGTTATTATTATTATTATTATTATTATTATTATTATTATTATTATTATTATTATTATTATTATTATTATTATTATTATCTTTCAATCTTACAATCTTCCTATCCGAATATTTAACACCATTCAACAAGAATCTATTGTACAAAGCAAGAAAAGCAAAAACAGAAAAAATTACAAATTTTTGTGGATCAGAGATGCCAAGATATTCTTGAGGAAATCACAAACTTCAAAGCCGATACAAATCAAAAGCACTGAAGACATAGAAAGGCTGCCACAGTGAAAAAAGTCTCCTAATTAGTTCAAAGAGAAGACCACAATAAAAATGAATGTGAACCATCAAGACAGATGCAATAACACCAGAATATATCGGAAATTTCACTCGTATCGGACCTTTCAGATCGTTCATTCGACCTCTCAAATATGAGTCTATTTCCAACACAGCAATCAAATCAATAAAAAAAAATATTTAAAAAAAAAAAAAAAATATATATATATATATATATATATATATATATATATATATATATATATATATATATATATATATATATATATATATATATATATATATATATATATATAACCGTTGTTATATATATATTGCTATATTTTTAATAAGCTTATCCTTAGATAAGCTTATTAAAAAGCTTCGAGGATGCAAGCAGAAACATTACATCTCAACCGAGATCAACAGAAAAAAAAAAATATTTATTACATTGAAGTGCTGTAGTTACAGCGCTTAAATACATTAAAAGCAAAAATTGTAAAATATATATAACTTGTTGTATCCTATAAATGCTGTTTAAAAAATATTATTATTTAATTAATTAATCCTTTGATGTAAAGGTTTCTTAATAATAATAATAATATAATAACAAAATATATAGGAATTAAAGAGTAAAAAAAAATTATTATAAAAATACATTAAAACCAAAAATTGTTAAATATAACGTATTATTATACTATAAATGCTGAGAAAAATGTAATCTTAGTCTTTCACAAACTATAAATTACCATCTATCTATTATAGTAACCATTTTTAACATTTTTATAGAAAAAAAAGGACCATTTGTATGAAATTCATTGTTAAAAAAACAAAAAACTAGAACAATATGTTTTGTAAATGCATAATATGCAATCATAATTTTAATAATAAAAATCATTGAATTAAAAATAATAATGATAATAATTATTATTATTGGTAGTAGTGCGTGGTTAGCCTAGTGGCTGTGCGCTTCGCAACCATATACCTGGGGAAGGTGTGTCCGAGGTTCGATTCTCGTCGGTGACGTGGGGAGCTGAAGGATCCCACTCAACCATAGCCAAGCTAGCGGGTCTTGGGCGTAGCCAGCAGGGTTTTTCCCCAGTTTATCCTGTGAGTTTTCCTCACGCAAAGCAGGCAAACCGGCCTTAAGAACTCAACACTACAGGACATAGGATACACCGGGGCGTAGGGCTGACCACCTTATCCTGTGAACGGTTTGATGTCCGATGATTAATAAACTCTCGACGCCGCAAGGTAAAAGAGGGTATAAAGAAGATAAGATGAGATGAGAGATTGGTAGTAATAGTAGCAGAAGCAGCAGTAGTAGTGTTTTGCCAAAAGAAAGTAAGTCAATTGAAATCGCCTTAATATCTCATGGCAAAGAGGCAAACCTTCATGTCATTTTAAGGTGGTCTGGTGACAACGACATTCGAAAATAAATAATAATTTATGATTCTATTGCTCAGTTTGTTATTCACTAATTGATTCCTAACGTTCTTGAGAAGGTTTGTCATGTCCACATTATAATAAATTTTAGCATCTCTGTAAAATAACGTATTCAGTTTTTACTTAATTAAAAAGATTTTTTTAATATGAATTATTTGGTTATAATTCAGTAATTAATCCAATAACCTCATAAAGAGCAAGGTATTATAATTAAAGACGTTAGCTGAAAGCAAATATCTCATAAATAAATGAAGGATAGAAATAGTTTATATCCTTAAATTAGTTAATGTGAACCCAAATAATATATAAATAAAATTGACTCTAAATTTGGGAGAGTAAGATAAAAACAGCCAGAACAAATCCGAAATCCCCGGAAGCCTAAGACCAATTAACTCAATACTTGGGGGAGGGGAGGAAATCTCAGCGTTTGCGCGTCATATACTGATTAATAACCACTGTGCTTCGATTAACATGGACTCCCCCCCCCTCTCTCAAACACACCCATGCACACAGCGCTTATTTATTTATATTTTGGAAGGTGCCATTACACATTGTTTGCAAGCAAGGAAAGGTAAGTAAACGATACCGCATCCGTATCAGAAGAGAAATTTACGGTATTTACATGTAAAACACAATTGTTAGAAATATAATAATTAAGGCGATCATGGATTTGAATACTGCTCTTGTACATTTACTTTTGGTAGATCAAGCCTTTCAAATTATAAGTCGTTTTTCAAAAAATCTGGCTAATTACCATCGGTGTCAGTGATATCCCATTCCTATGCCTTGGTAAGTTATTCATTACTGAAACATTTGAAGTCTTAACCTGCATATTATCTCATTAGTCAAGATATGATTCTCATTCCATTACCTCCTCTGATAATTGACTTCTGTATTCATATATACTCGTCGAATAAGGATAGCTTTATGCATTCAGCTAGCTCATCAAGACCTATCACAAATTATTCTGCAAAACTAATTATCTTTGTATGCTTTCAATTATCGTATTCGTTATTAGACATTTCGAAAGGTGTTCAGAATTATCATTAGCATTCCAGAATAATTGAAATGATAAATTTTTTGAGTAACAATAGAACTCGTAACAATATAACTGCAAGTAACAACAATCAGCATACAGAGCGCTCAAGAAATTAGTGAAAGAGATACGGTAACGACATTTTAAAAAGAAGTTCATAAAATTTCTGCTCAAAAGTGCTTTTATTATTGAATCGTTATTAAAGACTTTATGAGAGCTTCCACTTCTGCAATAACAAATCATGTAAGAATCACTAACTTATTCTCCCGGCTCTTTTATTGCTTCATTAAAAATGAGAGGGAAAGAAAAATTGCAGACATCGAATTTCAAATCGGATTATCTTTTTTTTATCTAAGGCCACTTTAAAATGTTAGACTTGGTGCGAGCGTCGTTATATAACCATGCTTTAACTTTTTTGTATAATAAGTTACTTCCGTTATCTTCGCTCTTTTCTCAGCGGTAAGAGGAGAACCCCAAAGTTAAATTAAGCTTCACAAAGAAACTGCAACGTTATTTATTGTTCATATTCGTTCTTCCGTAAAACCGCTTAATTCCCACCATATTTTCTCTTCTAAACACTCCCAATCAATAAGAAACTTTCGAGTCTATTTAAACGGCGTTGACGTCACAGATAACTCCTCGTGTGAGCTACGGACACGGTTATGGGTCTGTTTTCAGTGGATAAAGGAATTAAACGGTGGTTAATGTGCAGGAATTTGAACGTTAAGTCCACACAAAGGCAACTCGGGATATCAAGGAATGCATTCTCGCAAGCTTTCTGTTTAACTTACGAAACTTTCATAGTTTCTACATTTGACTTTGAAATAATGCTGGATCTAATATCCGCCTTGCTTATGTAATTTTACATCGAATTGAAGCCTTCGGGATCTTTATTTTAATAATATTGTAGAACCCTATTAGCGTACTTTGAAATATCATTAAATAATGGAAGTATTGGTGGGGGGGGGGAATAAATTTTTAGCTTCGATGAGTAGGGTATTATACTATCCTGTGTGTTCATTTTGTAATAACTTAAAATAAAAGAATGATCGGAGTCCGTGGAGGACGCCATAAAATAACGATTGCCTGATTACATGTTCGGTCATGCGTTGTTAAATGAATTATTGGAGTAATGCTGCTCAAGGTTTTGTGTTAACACAAGGTTTTCACATACTTGAAACTAAATACTGTAATATTAAGTAGGAATCATTGTTACAACATCTCTTCGTGTAATAGGGAATTATTAACATTACACAAAAAACATGATGATTGAATATACGGATGTTTCACCAAATATGTTTATTAGAATGATATTCGTAATAGTTTCATTTTAACAAACAAGTTTATCCTGTTTTATGGTACAAACTACTTTTATATGATGAATTTATGTAATGGGAAAGATTTTGGTGTGCTTGAAGTAAACAAACGTTATATTTAATTTTAATTAATTAATTAATTTCATTATAATTTATTTTCTTAAAAATAAATAATAATAATTAATTATTATTTATTTTTATATTTGAATTAAATTTATTTAATTTATAATATATTTTAATTTAATTTATTTATATCGAAAAAATCTTCATTTTTTTTCAATTTCTTATTTTATTATATTTTCTTTTGATAGAAACTATGAATTCGTATTTTTAAAGAACGATATTAATATTATGTCTTATGTCTGCTAGTGTGCTTTTCTGAAGAACATGTTTCAGATTTTTACAAACTGTAATGATTTAATTGTAAATAACGACAACTTATATATAAACTTTCTCGCAATGGTACTACATCTGTCAATTGCGTCTATTCTTAGGAAGGTTTTTTGCGAGATGAAAAATCTGGGTCTCTAGTTGAAAAAAATGTATTTCACGATCTGTTTGAGATCGGTTACTACCAACTCAGTTGAAAAGGCCTTATAAATAATCTAGTGAATATCGTAGTTACTCTCTTGTCTATGGAGATTCAGCTACGAATATAAGTAGCAAATGATATTCGTAGGATCGACATGCAACAGATTACTAAAATGTTGCATCAAGATAAAATCAAATCTACCTGTCTCTTATTGAAGTTACGACTGTCCTTCGATTACTTAAGGGAAAACACGGAAAAACGAAATATACCGAAGTATACAAACACTTGTGCCAATGGAATGCCCGTTATGTAGGTCACATGGAAAAATCATTCCAGTTACAAACAGAACAGTTTACAAAAACAAAATAACGCATTAAGACGTATTTGCTCCCAGAACTCGCTAATATAGCAAGACGGCCTAAGATGCTGTGAGAAGATTAAAAAAAAAAAAAAAAAAAAAACTATCGTTGTTTCTTTGAGAGTACAAAAACAACACTTGTTAAATGAACAAAAAATTTCCACTAAAAAAATGCACATACATAAATTCCGGTTTCAAATTCATCTATGAAACTGCATCATATTAGTTACGTAACATCAAAGGAATACGCCCAATTGTCAAACACTAGCAGATTACCTAAATTACTCAACCCTCAACAGAACAGTCTCTATCTATTTCTACTATTTTGGCAAATAGAGATCAGTAATTTTATTTACACGTTATACACTGCTTGAAAAGAAGCCAGCGGACACCATAGTGAGAGGAACAACCAGCCATAGCTGAGATTACTGCAGAAATCCTAAAGGGCATACTTTCCACAAGCGTACGATAGCGATCACCCCCCCCCTCCCGAACCAGGTCGTAAAGATAGCCGTGCAGAAGCCTCACTCTGCTCTGTAGGGGTGCCGGTGCAATCAGCATGCCTTCTTTTTGGTTTCAATATAATGAGCTGACTCTGGAGGTAGTGCAAGACCAGAGCAACTCGTGGCAGACGTGGAGCGAGCTCCAAGCAGTCCACCGACTGCCAAAAATCAGTTTAACATCTTGGGGTCCGATGGACCTCCGTATCAGATATTAAGCTGATAAGAACAGATACTACACTTTGATATTAGCCCAAAGGCCTTCTGCATCTAATGAGGTGCTGGACTGTTACCGGGAACATACATCCCTTAACCTCAATCGACACTCCAATTCATCCCACAGATGTTCAACAGGAGAGATCAGGACTCTGTGGAGGCCGGGGTCAAGTGTGGTGACGTTCAAATCCACCAACCATGCAGTGACAGCAGCTGCCTTATGACACGATGCATTCTCCGAGGTTCCGAGGCTAAGCCAGATAAAGCATGACCATAGCATCACACTGTTACCTCCGAATTTCATAGTCATGGTTATGCACTCTTGAAGAAGACATTGACCGGACATCCGCCACACCGTTACCTGTCTATGACTTCTACAAGAGTGCATAACCATGACTATGAAATTCGGAGGTAACAGTGTGATGTTTTATGCTTTATGTCATGTTTTATCTGGCTTAGCCTCGGAACTTTGTTTGCGGTGAACGAGAGGTATCTGAATACTCTAGACAAGGCAACGGTTCCTACTTGCAACATAACAGCTTTCCAAGCTTTCATGTCCCTCTGTACACGTTCTTTGCGCCACTGAAGACGACGCTGCATATTGGCTTGGGTAATATGTGGCTTACATATTACGGCCCTACCATGGAAACTATGTCGTAAACTGGTTTTGAAAGGTTTTCCGCAGATAGAACATGGACAATACAGTTCCACTGACTTGGGAGCATCATAATCCTCCAATTTATACTGGCTACAAAGACTTGACTCGTTACATGGCACGGTGTACTTTACCCAACGTGGTGTCCGTTGACATTTTTTTTCCCCAAGCAGTATATGTATCGACACCTTAATCAGCGCCGATAATGATTTGATAAAAATCCATGGAATCACTGAAAAGATATTTTTATATACGAGTATTCGTACTGCGTAGTGCACGTTATGATGATGATGATGATGCACAAAAATACTCATTGTTTGAGTTCTGCGAATAAATCTTGATACACATTCTTAGAATAAATGGATACCTTATGATGATTTATTCGCAGCTTATTGCTGTCATTGACAAACAAGATTTTCTGTCGTGATGATATCAACATCTAGTAATATAGCAAATGCGATCGCTGCTGCGAAATGATGAGAAACTTCACATTAATCGAAAATTCTTGCTAGCGGGGAAAGAGGAAATCTCTCTCTCTCTCTCTCTCTCTCTCTCTCTCTTCATTTATTGCTTCTTGCTTTCATGAATATAAGACGTTGACGTAGAAGGCTAGTATTCATATTTTATGTCTGTCGCCCTTCAGATGTTACTGACGAATATAAAGAAGAGTTGAGAACATCAAAACTTGGAATACCCTCTAATCCTACAAACATCGCAAACTACTTTATTTGCCATTCATCTGTTCTCCTCATCGTTTTCGTTAAGCCAGGAAGCTCACTACATTCTTTTTGAAACAGCAGGTCACAAATTTGCTTTTTCCTTGACCTCTCCAAGATCAATACTCTGTTTATGGATAAATGCAGTTGATCTATTTAGCTTTCTCACTGTTCTAAGTATTCCAAATTTGCCGCACTATCTAGGTCCTGCAATTATTATGACTTCATCCTTAAATTCCAATTAACAGATTGTGGACATCTTCTGGACAAATTGACCGTATTGTATTGTTGAAATTAGGGATGAAAGTTTGTGTTCTTCGTCTCCAAATCCATAGCACCGTTTCAGTAAAACAAGCAATTATCACATGCCTATTATATATTTTTTAAATCGAAAACCTCCCCTTTTACTACTGCTGTTGTATTTCATTCTTTCTCTACAGCCGTTTCACCTTCCATTGGATTTGTCCCTTCTAAAGCACAAAATCTTACAGCTAAGAGCTGTTTAGCTCCCAAACAGCTAAGAGCTGTTTGGAAGCTAAACTGCAAATCAATGATCGTTTCTCTTTTGCATTTTTATAAATTTAAAAGCATAGTATCTACGTAGGCCGAGTTTATTTAAATATTTGTGTTTGGTTTCAAAACGAAATATAGGAAGCTGATATTTCTGTTTCATTTCAAAGGCCATTTTAAATTTACATGCCTGACGGTCAGCTAGTTTACATTATTTGAAGGAACTCTGAATTGCAAGTTAAGTCGATTCCAAAAGTATCATGTGAAACAACGTTTTTCGAATCTCTGACTGTTTAATATATTTTATCTGTTTCTATTTGTATTGCTTTTTGCACCTGTAACCTCCCTCTTACATTAATTTGAATATGCTCCAAATCATCATTATTTAGTGTACTTCGATTCTTAAAACAAATCATGAAACATCTTGCATTATTTCTTCTGCTTTCAACTCATAAATCGATTTTATTATTAGCTATTTTATTAGAATAATGTTTCAATCATCATTATCATTAGTCATCTTCTTTTACAATTATGTATTACGCATTTATAAAACGATTTTGTTTAGAATGATGTCCTTTGGTAAGAGACCTTGTGTATCATGCTGGTACCAGGATGAGTTTTCTGATTAATATCATCTGAGTTTAAGCGTTACATTACTGATAAGCAAATTATCTGCATTTCGTGTATGAACAGTTTTCCTCCATTATCGTACAACGATCTTGACCGTTCTTAATCATTATGTTAAAGTAAAAAAAATCCTTTAGTCCTTAAAAGGACTGGTTTAAATGAGTGAAGCAAGAATGCTTTTCATCTTCCCCGTTATCTGTAGAGGACAGTGTAGGGATAAGGTTATTCAGCTATTAAAGTTCTGATCATGGCAAGAGGGTAACAGCAATAGCCGAGCCTCAGTTAGAACTTCATTGGCTACAGCATTGCCATCCATTACCCTCCAGGCGTAAAAAAAAATTACCCATAGATTACTTAATGTTCTTTTTTTACTTTTTTTATTATGGTGTTTATATTTTTATAAAGTTGATAATTTTAAAACCCAAATACTTTAATTAATGTCAAGTATTTCTCCTTATAAAGAATACAATACAATTTTATAAAGCATATTTTAATTATCTTTAAAGTATTTCAGAAAATGATAATATAATATTGTTTTTATTATTACCAAATGCGTTGATTTCCTGCCTTAAAATTATTCTCCTGAGTTCAAATTATTCTTTACTTTTAAGGCAGGAATTCAACCTATTTGTTAATAATAAAATCAACATCATAATATCATTTTATGAAATACTTAAAAGATAATTAAAATATGCTTTATAAAATTGTGTTGTATTCTTTATTACAAGGAGAAATACTTCAAATTATTTAAAGTATTTGGGTTTTAAAATTATCCTTTATAAAAATATAAACACCAAAATAGAAAAAGAACATTAAGTAATGTTCTTTTTTATAAAACTCCCCTTCCGTAGGACCATCTCAAAGAGCATTCTACTCTGGATCTACATGATTTATTCACACGCACAACTACACCCCTAATACCTGGTTTTATACAGTTCTTCTGTATCTATTACGTATAGAAAAATAAATAAACTGGGCATCCCTTACTAACCGCTCACATTATAGAAATATTGCAGCTATTATCCAATGCTAATACGATTACAGTATTTCTTTTCTTATTTGCTTAGACATTCTTGGTAATAAATGTCGTAAATATCATTCACTACTATTATTCATTTTTTTTTACAAGCCAGTATTTTATTAGCATAAACTTATAATATGATCACAGTTCACAATAATAAAGGCTGAAAGAGTTAAGCTTATATCATACTTACGTATGCCTGACTGCTTTTTAATTATTTTATGGCTATGCTATGTTTTATAAAAACTACGAGATGTTTGGAAAATTAATGGATTCTATTGTTTCATTGTTAAACGTAACACGCTTATTGTCTGTGTATACACTGCTCAGAAAATTAATATCATCTCAATGGCTTCAGGATAAAGTAAGGTATATTTGTGAGTTCAAAGGGAGAAACTGTTTATAACAAATAATTTAAGGTGGATGTATAACATAATCAATTCATAACACATAAATAACTGAAGTGAGTGACTGAAACTGTTTAAAAAAACAGGACCTGTTTTAATAATCATTAAGATAGTAATATTATAGGGTAAAATGGTGATCCATTTTCTACTTTCAGTTCAACTCAAGGGGCGCGTTATAAGTCAGCGTTTTTTACTTATCGCATATCAGTTGTTTAAAGATATTTTATTAAAAACTAATTGCTGTATTTCGTCTCAAAATTTCCAATATTGGAAATTAAAGGGCATTTGACTATCATCGCAAAAATCTGCATAAAGAAAGGCAATTTTTCATCCTTGTTTCACATCGTAAACAGAGCCATAAAACTCTCATTAGCAGATGCAAAATGTAAACTGCAGACCCTTATTCTCCGATGACCGAAGATGTTTCGCAAACTAAGTGCATCTTATAATAAACATTGCAAAAAAAACATGATAAACAAGCCAATGTGAATGGTACGTACGTTCTGAGCAGAATCTCAATGATACTGGAACGGAAATGCACAGAAAGAAAAAGAAAGAAAAGAAAATCCTTGGCATTTTTGCTTTCCTTCTAGGAAATAAACCAACGGCGTCATTAGCTGTCAGCTTTGCTGACTATCTCTTAAATAAACAGTCGTACACGAAATGTGTCGATTCAAATCAGCCTCCATTATTTTCAGACAATAAATAGTTGATGCATTTGGTTGGTTAGGCTAATGCCACGTCAACTGTCTATCCGTCTATAAATGGGACTGTTTGTAAATCTGTCTTCAAGCTTAACCGTCTGGATTTCCGAGAGTGAAATTTGCTGCGAATCTGAAAAAAATATTTCTGCATACATGCTGAAAAATCTTGCTGAGAACATTCTAAAAGTTATATTGCTATTTACTAACACCGACAAGCTCAACCATTAGAGATAGCTCACATCTAGACTGCATTTACCATGTTCACAATATTATTACTAGGATATAAAAAGTTCTGCAATTGGTACAGTACTTCTTGTAAAATCTATCAACGTGCAACATTTAGACTTAATATTACGTAATAGCTGTTTTAGAGTTCATATGCTTTATGTATTTCATGGCTAAAATATTAGAGTCATCAGTATGCTAAATGGAATTCACTAACATGCAGTGTAGAGACACTGGCTTCATAGCCTTTAGTTTATCAGCCGCACTTCTAAACTATCAACCTAATCCAAGATGTAGCACGAACTCCAGTCTTTTCAACCGGAAAATATATAGTTGAAAAGCCAGGAACTTTTCACACGAATTCCACTTCGAAATTGGTTTTGCAAGTAATATTTTTTCTTGGAAAGGAGGAATATTGCATGGTCTTCACGATTCGATTGTGGAGGTGTACTCTTAGGTGGGTATCCGTAATGAATTATCCTCCAGTAGAACAGAACAATCGATCGATTTCAAATGACCTTTTTTGCCCATCATTGTATTTTATGATGCACGTTATTTACAGCAAAATCGGATTAACAGGTAGAGGGAAATTAGAAAGTCCAATATACTTTGTAAAAAGTATAAGAAAGGTTTTTTTCTTTTATATTAAAAAGGTACTTCTGTTGTTTTTTTCCTCATACTAATCTTGTCTATTTTCTATCAAGAACTGTACAATGTCACAAATTAAATGAAATGGGAAGAAAAAAAGTTTTATTATTTTGTATCCTCTCGGTGCATTAGAGATTCTTCTTTACTTCGTTTACTTAATTGTTTTGATGATGAAGGTGAGCTTGTTATTCAATAAAATTTTTTGTGAAAACATTTTAAAATTGAAATACCTTCATTAGGCACGTGGACATTTAATGACAGGAAATTTTGTTGCACAAACTTTTTTCGAACGTTAATTAAAACTTCATCCTGTTTGATTAAATGTGATACTGCAATGTCCAAACGAAACAATTCTTTTCAACAATACATCTCAAATTTCTTTTTTCCCCATTTTTTTTACTTTTATAGCAGATACATTCATTTAGATAGGATATCCATTAAGTCTTTCGTAAAAGACGTTTGTTTTCTTTAGCGTCTTCAAGACTAAACTAATAATCAGGTAAGAATGAATAAGTGAAATAATTAAAGAGGATCATTATTTAATTATCTAAGTTGCTCCCAGAATTTCAGAATAGCAAGAAGATACAATGTACAATAATTGGAAAGCAAATATTTTTCAATTACTTAGTGACAGACATCGTTCCTACTGTTTACAAGACTGTGTTTATTTCATAAGTAGAGTACAGGTAATTAAAGATGTTGGTTTATATAGGTTTATTTATTTAATTTTCTCTTTCTGTTATATAAGTGAATTTTATTAGAATGAACTAATTGGTAATTGTGAAACACATACAAAAGCAGTGAATATTTTTTTTCGAACATATTATATATATAATTTCCATATAAATATTACTTACAATGCGTAGTCGCCATCATTTTCTTTTCAATATGAATCTAGTTTAGTTGAACAACTGATATATTCTTCTTCTTCTCCCGTAGTCCTAAATGAACCGTTGGGTCATTCATGGCTGGTAGGTGATACGCTTTGCTAACCTCCTCCAGTCGTCTCGGTCTCTTGTTCTTGATGTCAGTTGAGAAAGGGAGGAATTTGTCCATTTTTTGATGTTATCAGTCCATTTTAATAGAGGTCGGCCCCTAACCCTTTAACCCTTGGTCCCGGAACGATTCCTACTAGTGTTTGCTTTGGAATGCCATTAGTCCTCTCCACATGTCCGAACCATTTCGTTTGTCTTCTTCTTCTGATGACTGTCAGAATATTTCCCTTCTTCTCCCGTCTATTGAGTCAATCAGTTTTCGGACATTTTCATTGGTTTTATGAGCGGTATAGGGGATTCTCAAACGTCTTCTGTAAGTTTTCATTTCAAAAGACAGGAGTCTCCTCTCATCTTCCTTCAATAAAGTCCAGGCCTCACAACCATACAAGAGGACAGAATTCACCAAGGTGTCAATCAGTCTTAGTCTGGTTGTGATTGCTATTCTGTTATCTCCCCACAATGGTTTTAACTTCTGTAGGGCCACGGTTGCCTTAGTAATTCGGCATTTAATGTCGATTTTTGAACGACCATCTTGACTCAACGTGCTTCCTAGATAAGTGAACTTCTTTGAATTCTCAATTTGCTTATTACCAATTTGTATCTTTAAGAATTCAATGTCTGATTTTGAGGTTATCATTTTTTTTTTTTGTAGGTTTATATATAATCCATTTTTTGTAATGTTTTTTGGGAAACACGGGGTTATTTCTTGTAATTCTTCTTCACTTTCTGCCAGAAGATTGATATCGTCAGCAAAACGTAAGTTATTTATTCTTAGTCTACCAACTACTATTCCAGTGTCATATTCATAAAGAGCTTCATTTATGACATATTCCAGAAAACAATTAAAACGAAGAGGGGGACAAGATGCATCGCTATATTACTCCCCCGTTCTGCCGAGAACTGTTCACTGCTGTAATAATTTTTAATTTCAATTCTCATATCAGATGAGGAATAAAGAGATTTAATAATCCTAATGATTTTGTTGTCAATACCATAATGTTCTAAACTTTTCCATAATGTCTCGTGCCATATTGAATCAAAAGCTTTTTGAAGGTCTAAAAAGTTGTGACAGATTATTTTGTTATGTTCTATATATTTTTCGCCTAGTATGTGTATTGTAAAAATATGGCCAATTGTACTTCTGGACTTCCGAAAACCTGCTTGTTCATCTGATGGTCTGCTTTCTAGTTTCTTTTCGATTCTTGACAATAGTATTTTTAACAAGATTTTGCTTGGATGACTAATAAGGCTTATTGTTAAACAGCAATAAATGTAGTTGCTACATTTACTGTTGTTTTCCTTTTAGGAATAGGTACAAGGACAGAAGTCCGCCAATCAGAAGGCCAAGTCTCTGTGTTCCATACATCCTGGAATAAATTTAGCAAGGTGTCTATGATGCCTCCTTCATATCAGTTCCACTGTGACGCTATCACTTCCCGGCGATTTTCCTATTTTTGAGGAGTTAACTGCTGCAATAACTTCTTCTTTTAATATCGGGTAATATACTTCCTCCGAACCTCCAGTCAAAATTCCGTCCAAAATATCATCAGTCAGTTGAGGGTCCTTTGAGAAAGCTTTGTTGCGCAATTAATTGCGCAATCAAGCTTTTTCGTGAGCGGTATAGGGGATTATTTTACCGCAATTAATTGCTCCAATTAATTGCGGTAAAAGGTTTGGTTAACCTATTGATAATTTGAAAAGCGCTTTTAGAATTATTTTTATTTAAGTCCTCTTCTATATTTTTGCATTCATTCAATATCCATGTTTCTAGCATGTTTGATTCCTTTTTTAATAATCTTAGTAATATTTTTATACCGTTCTCTATTATTATGACTGCTATTAATATGAGATTTTAAATATCTTCTTTCGTCGTATAGGTCCAAAATATTTTTGTTTATCCACGGCTTATTTATTTTCCTTTTGTATCCAAGGATTTCTTCAGCTGTCTCGGTTATCTTTTGTGAGAAGTATTTGGTTTTAGATTCGATGCTATTATATTGCTTGAAGCTTGTGTCAAAAATGTGTTTTAATTTGTATTTATATAGTGTATTTATTTGGGGATCTTTTAATTTTTCTATATTATATCTTTTACGAGTTGATTTTGTAGATAAACGTTTCCTCATTTTCATATTCACAGTTGCGATGACCATGATGTGTCTCTGCCAGTGTCAGCTCCAGGAAATGATCTGGTTCTTGTGAGGTTAATGGAGTTTTTAAATCTTGGGTTTACAAGGATAAAGTCAATTTGGGTGAGTGTTTTACCATCAGTGGAAGTCCATTTCCGTCATCTGGAAGATTTGTGGGGAAATAGAGTGTTAGTAATGGTAAGTTCGTTTTGTGACGCAAAATTTATCAATTCAAAACCTCTTTCGTTTGTCTCCCCATAGCCATACGGTCCGTCAAATGGGAGATAATCCTTGCCGATGTCTGTTCCAATTTTGGCATTCCAATCGCCCTGTACAATTAAAAGGTCTCTTCTATTCGCTCTGGTGATTGTTGCATTAAGTTGACCATAAAACTCCTCTACTTCGGAGTCCTCCTCGTAATCTGTGGTTGGGCCATAGACCTGTATGATGGTGATATTGAGTGGTTTTCCTCTCAGGCGGACTAGAGAAATTCTGCTATTATTGTATTGGGATTTGCTAATATATTGGGAGTTGCTAAATCCCCGAAATATCAGCTGTTCAGCATAAGAACTGTTTGATAGATACCATCTCAGGAAGAATGTTAAATTTTTTGAGCTAATTATCGACACGTTCTTGGAGATATCACTGGCAACCATATAAAAGGGGGAATCACTTTTTCCCTGTTCCATGAATAAATAAATAAAGTGCATATTTATGGACTGACCGGAAACTGACCGCACAGCATACATTAGGTGACTGGGTATATTATCTACAATCACTTCAGGCGCATCTGAACATCGCTACGTCATTTGAGGCAGTTAACTTAAAAATGTGAATGGAATTATTTAAACATTAGTGGCTTCATTTTTCAATCCCATAGCATAACATACATAACATAAAATAGTAGAGCCTTGACTGATTTTAAATAGTGTAAAGAAGAAAATAACATATTCTTCTTAATTTTTCCCCTCTCCATTGAACGATGGAATACAGTCACCGCTCTCCAACCACGGTGGACTCAAATCCCATTGCGAGACTTGAGCATCTAAATTATTTCTATTTTTGTACAATCGTAGAATTGTCTTATTATCTAATTTGAAGCTCACATGCGGTATTATCGGTATTAATATGCTATGAGTAATCCTTCACGATTAAAATCATATAATATTGTGTGTATGTGGTTATTTTTTTTTGGAGGGGGGGTTAATTACAAGTTTTGCAACAAAGTTGTACAGCATTAAACCAATTTCGAACAACAATAATTCTGAATTTTAAACATTATTTTTCTTTCAAAAATATAATTTCCTAGAGAAGTCCTTTTAAATTAAAATAAAAAAAGTGCAATGATCACTGTTAGAAAATTATACTGATCACTCCGATCAACGTAATGATGAAGATGGCATATTGAAGAAATTAAAATTGTGCACAGTTATTTTATTTTATTATTCATTGATTTAAAATAGATAAAATGAGGATGATAACAATAAGAAATTTAAAATTCATTGCAGCTTTTTATGGGAACTGCCAACAGCGAAATATTTTGTGAGCCTCTATTCTTACCGGATAGGATAAGGAATTTTTTTAGATTCTTTAACTAAATTTATATTTACGTATCTTTATATATTTTTTGCATAATGCATATATATTATATATATGCGCGCGCGTGTGTGTGTGTGTATGTGTGTGTGTGTGTGTGTGGATATAACCAGATGTTATGAAATATCCTCAACGAAGACATTTGCAGCAACAAATCTTAAGATGATAAACAATTCAGGACAACAACCGTTTTGAATGTTTTTCCTCAGTTATTACTAATGGTGGACTATGCGTTAATTCCAGCATGTCTCATATGTGTCTCAAAATTAGTAATACACAAAAGAAGATGTATTTAAAATGCATCTTGTTATGCGTTGTTTTGCGTTGATGGCGTTAACAAATTCCAGCGGCTTCATAGGACTGTTGGGTGAGTGATTCCTGAAACAAAGCTACGCAATGTAGCCTTAGACCTAAAAATACTTAATCCAGCAAGAGTTTTAAGAATGATTTCTGTAGCTTAAACATCCCTGCTGTGCAAATATTGACAGTTTCTACACAGTCTTCTTTCCACCTTCAACCAGCCTCATGTTTATCCTCCGTGTCTTCCTTCACTAAACTACTTCTTAAACTTTGGATACTCCACTGATGATTCGGATCAGTGGCTTATGGCTCTAGATGAGAAGTATATCCGTCGTGCATGAATCCGTAGTTGTGACGATGCAAAATTTGATTTAGGCAGGAGGTTCAAAATACAGTTCTGTCACCGTTAACTTTCTTAGAAACAGATGAAGCGTTAAAAGATGGCGTATGTGAGTTACCTGAAAGTTACAGCTTTTGATCAGAATAAAATTTTCAGTTATCACCCCTTCGCATCGGCTGAAAAACTGAGAGAGAGAGAGAGAGAGAGAGAGACGCAATGAACTTCCTTCTCTTGTGGAAGTAACTTGCAACGTACCTAATCAAAAATAAAGTCATAACCGTTGTCAAAATGACCTTTCTTAAACAGCAAAAATGAAAAATGATTACGAAGATACGGTTATTGTGTTAAGAGCCCTCTTGGAAATCAGAATATAAACAGTGAAGAGTAATTATATACTCAGAGTAAAACATTGTACTCGTGAGTCGGGAATCACGCTTTAAACTTTAGGAAAGATGACCCCTGTAGCCGGGGCCGTGAAATTCAGAGAAAGAAGATGATGTGGGATAACTAACAATCTACTCTCTCTTAAAGAAATATTAGGAAATTTTGGACTATTTGAAAGTTATAAACGTGAACATTAAGATAGGTTGTATAAAGATAAATTAATATTAAAACTGCTGAAAAGTCCTGAAAACGGTTCGTCACTTAATAGAATGGTTCAAATCCTAGTCATTATCTTAGAGGATTAACCGAATTCGTCTGGGTTACGGAGGCAATTTTTAAAAACTGCCCTGATACAATATTTACATATTTGCGATAATTGCTAGCTCTTCTACAAACACAGTTAGATTTTTCAAAACTGTTCCACAGAAACTACTTACGCTAAACTACTCTCCGTTACCCTTACTAATTTTTACATACGTTTCATCAGTTGTATTTAGAGCTTTCTTCCATTCTTTAAGTCAAAAGATAACTAACAAATAATATTATCAACGCAAATGTTGGTTGCATGCAACCATCGCTACGTCAGTATATTTTATTTTGCAAAAAATACCAAAAAAAAAATAATAATAATAGCTTACGGTAAGCAATTGAAAAGTGTTTTTGATAAAACTATCAAACATTTGATGATGATATCGTTACTCTCTTATGAGTAACGAAATTCTCATTCTTCGAACTTTAAATTGTTAACTTTTTATCTCTTTTTAGCCTTGATACTTTTTGTAATCAGTCAATTTTTACTGAACACGATCTGATTTTTACTGAACACGCCAGTAGTAGGCTGACAATAACACTGTTTACAATTATAACTTTTCTTTCACATAGTAATCATAAAGATGATTAGTCATCTCACGCGTTGTGCCTTGGTTTACACACTGTTATCGTTCATGCTCATGCTTCTATTAGAAGAAAATGGTGGTGCTTGCTTACTAATTCCCTTGACTAGGAGCAATCGATCATATTTCTCCAAGACCTACTCTTGATCCATAGTTGTCAACTACAATATGAAAATCTATTCCACGTATGATATTTCTCTTCCTGGAAAAGTTTTTAATTTCACTTTTGAATTTTACTGCTGTTGGCGGTGGTTCTGGAAAGGAAATTGTACTTTGGCGTTTTATTGAAACTGTCCTTCCATTACTCAGTGTCAAAAGAAATAAGTAACGGAGGATATTTATATATGTAGTGTTACCAGTGAAACAAAAAGCCCCTTTTATTTATGACATTCAACATAAAAACTAGAAGCTATGGAATAAAATCGAAACTGAAAGATAGGTAGTGAGTGTTCCTGAGTTGAAACTGACATTATGAAAATGACAATATGCTGTACATGAAGAAGGTAATAAAGTGTGAAACAAAGGAAAAGAATGACAAGGGAAACACAGAGAAGAAATAAAATGAAAGGGAGAGAGAGAGAGAGAGAGAGAGAGAGAGACGAGTGAATGAAAAAAAATGAAAAAAAACCTGAAGGGAAAAAAAAAACTGAACCCATTCTTAGAAAAGGTAATGGCGAAATTCAAATTGCGTAGCGAGTTGGAATGAATATTTTATACAAATTAAATGCGGATGTCTTGAGGTTGAACTTTGAATGAGACGTTTACGCATGCTTTTTTATTTCATTCTGCGCAATAGCAAGACTACTGTCATCAGCTGTGCATTTAGCATGTATACATCTAATTCGCAACAATATCACGATAATTTTAGGAAGTATTACTTTTATTAGTTTATTATGGACTGAATTATATTACTAAAAAAAAAAAAAATCAGCTAACGCCTTTTTATTCCCGTATAGGGGGAGAAGGCGAGGCCATTTAGCCCTATCTAACTTTTGGAGATTGAGTGGGCAGTTGAATCTCCACTGGTACCAATCAGAGATAGATGGCCCAAGGCTATCACTAATTAAGCGGTACTCAGTGAAGAGAGACGGCTCAAATGTGCCGCCATCTCGTGGTCCCTAACCCTAACACAATATATTTAATGTCTGAAATAATGTGGGTTCTACGGTCGATTTTCTTGAGTTTACAGGACGAAAAACCCGAGTTTCCGGGAGGAAAAACCTGCTTGCCCGTGCCAGAGATCGACTAACTCGGGAACCGGTCGAAAAAAGGTTTAGAAAAATTTCCTCTAGTCGCCGACTAGACTCGAAACCAAGTCTTCCTTCGTGCGGCCAAGCGCCACATCCACTGAGCTACACAGGCTATTATATTACTATACTTACGGAATTATTATGCTGGACAATATACACAGAGCCACTGCCACAGAAACAATAAAACACAGCTTTGCCTGCGATCCCAAATCCCTCAAACAGTTGGCAAACAACTTTAATCAGCACTTCGTGAATTCTGTCCAAAAGCTACAAGAAACAACCTTTCCTCACACATACGAACATTCTCCACTAGGTCCACGAGCAACCCAGTCGATGTAGTTCCCCACAGTAACAAAAGAAGAACTATCACTGGCAATTCAACAAATTAATCCTAACAAAGGACCGGGGATAGACGGAATCAGACCAAAAGACATCAAGAAACACTCAACCGACCTACTTCCAGTTATACAAAAACTGTTAAATAAAATCTTCGAAACGGGACACATACCAGAAACACTGAAGACTGCACTAATCACACCAATACACAAACAGGGAAAAAGAAACATAATAAGTAATTACAGACCTATCGCCACACTGCCTGTAATCAACCAAATCATGGAGCGCATTGTACATCAGAAACTCTCCACATACGTTGAAAAATTTCAAATCATACCCAAAACACAATATGGCTTTCAAAAAAATAAAGGAACAGCAACACTCCTGGAAGATTTCACAGATCTAATAAACGCTGCATTGGATAAAAACAGAATAACATTAGTGGTATTCATTGACCTAACAAAAGCATTTGACACACTAATACATAAAACCTTGTTAACGAAACTTACCCATATCGGAATTGGAGGTCGTCTGCTCCAGTGGTTTAAAGCATACACGAAAAACAGAAAGCACATCACACGTATAGGATCAGCACACAGCAAAGAGGTAGATGTAACCTGTGGAGTACCCCAAGGAGCTGTCCTATCTCCCATTCTATTTAACATATACACACACGACATAAGCCAACTCCCCCTAAAAAGTAAAATCTTCCAGTATGCAGACGACACTGCCATAGTATCCATTCACAACACTGCAAAAATCGCTTACAAAAATATGCAACACGACATCAATCAAATCACTAACTGGTTAACCGAAAACGGCATATATATAAACCCTGGAAAAACAAAGCTAATGATATTCAAAAACCCCCAAACCCATAGAAACTAAATATCTCACTGTCAAAGATTCATCCTCCAATACACAAAGTGCAGAACCTAAAATCACAACCATCACACAGGTGAAAACAACACGCTACCTTGGACTTCACTTCGATGCAGATCAAAGTTGGAATAGCCATACAAACTACCTACATACCAAGCTTAGGATAATAGCAAGCAAACTATACAGATTAAAAGACATTGCCCCAACCCACATAAAAATACTAATCTATAAAGCATTATGTGAAAACATTTTAAGATATGCAATCACATCATACGCATTCTGCGCAGACTACAGACTTAACAGGCTACAATGGTTGCAAGATAAAATGATAAAACTGATATTCTGGGAACAACCCACTCTTATGCAGGAAGCACGGACAAAACACAAAATATTTAAGGTGAAACAATTACGCCACTACACAGTCATGTTAAAACACTACTACAGCCCAACATATAGAGTAACCAGAACAACATATCAAATAACAAGACCACAATCAACAAACTACATAACATATAAGTACTACAATCACCACGGCAAAGCCACCCGAAACTTCTACGTACCTGACATGATAAACAAACTGCTGTTCGACAACAGAAACCTAGGAACATACAGAGAGCTGAAACAGGCACTATATAAATATTATAGCGAGAACGAAAATTAGAGCAATTCCTGTTTCTCTCTCCCCCACCACACATACACACACACACAAACCTACGACAACCCCCCCTCTCAAAAAACTACCACTACAAGACTACCACTACATGTCTAAATCCAACCCTATTTTCACAAAAAAAAAAAAAAAAAAAAAAGTTAAACTGTAATAGCAGTCGAAGTCTTTCAAGCACGTACCAACAAACAGTAAAATCAACACCTGGCTTGTGACCACTATAGGAACACAACCATGAAACCACCACCCTCTGTCATCTATTATCTTCCTCAGATAAGCTCTGCTAAGCTTCGAGGAAGAAAATTACTAACCTGCAAGTATCTGTTATACACACTTGTAATGCGTTATAAATACTATATACATATAATTACTACAGCAACTATGTATGCAATTCATCTGAGACATAAAAAAAAATAAAAAATTCTGTATAATCCTTATTGTAAATACTGTAAATATTATTATTGTATGTAACTTATACTGAGACATAATAAAATGTAAAAAAAAAAAAAAAAAAAAAAATTATTATTATTATTATTATTGAATTGTGTGTGTATGCTGCATTACTGTATTGCATCGTGAATTGTGTGCACATTGGTGCCAATCCATATTTAGCTAGTTTAAAAAAATGTATATTCATATTTATAAAATGCACTCTGCATTTTGTATATCGAATTTTCGTACTGTACAGAAAAGTTAATATGTTTTTCATTGTGTGTGTGCAGATACTCTGTGTGATAGTAAACCTTATCATTTTCATTGTAAAAACAAAAACAAATAAGTCGTTTATAAAAAAAAAAAAAAAAAAAAAAAAAAAAATTATTATTATTATTATTATTATTATATTCTAAATTCAAAAATTCTGTATAAACCTTATTGTAAATATTGTAAATATTATTATTGTATGTAATTTATACTGAGACATAATAAAAAAAAATAATAAAATAAAATAAAATAAAATAAAATAAAATTATTATTATTATTATTATTATTATTATTATTATTATTACCTGCATAAAATGCAAACACACTTGCGTGTATGCGTGCATGCTCATGTATGCTAAGCTTATCTTCTAATGAAGTCTGTATAAACACAATCAGAATGAACTGATACATGAGCTGCGAAACTGAAATTTCAGAAATTATCATACAAGGAATCCAAAATGTATTTATGAAGGGAATACACAGACGGACATCTTTCAATTCTAGGAAACGTTTGAAAATCTGGGTTCTACCAGTCTGTTCTTCCATCTCTCCTCAGCACTCAACAAACCTGAGTCCATAGCTATGGATGTGCTCAGCTGAAGCGCTGGTGCGAGTACCTACAACTCCCAGCATCTGGCGATCCTAAATCCTAACATTCGTATTCTTGTCTATAACTATGTGAGTTCTATGTTAATTTTTTTCCTAGATGTAGGATTACAATCCTTCTTACGCATGAGGATCAGGATCGATTAACTTGGATCCAGTTAAAAAAAATAAAACAAAATTAGAAAAGTCCTGTGGTGCGCGACTAGAATCGAACTTACAAGAGTTATTTTTTACTGTTGGTTTAGCATTATGTGAGGTAGGATACGTTGGGGCAATGCTACACAGAAAACTTCTATTAAATCTTCTTAATAAATATAGCGTACAAAATTTAAAAATCAAATGTTATTATTTTTTTAAAATAAAGAGTATAGCTCTACTTATTATTATAGTACCGAAAGTGACATTTTATGCATATATGTCCGGTTGATGAACTTTGTAAAATCAATATTTTTACTATACATATGCAAACATATTAATAAAGACATAGAATAAAATTATTATTAGTAGTAATAGTAATGGTGGTGGTATAATCATTAATTGCCTTACATCTACGATCCTATATGGCTTTTTTTTTACAAGTTAGCAGTAAATGTGAAAAAGAAAATAATTTCTTATAAAGAGGACCAAGGCGTGATATCAGACATATAAGAGATTTCCTTGATTACATATATAGTTCTATTGCATTCCATTTGCTGAAAGAACATCATCTTGAATTCCATAGTATGATGAGCCGAATTCATACATTTTTGTATATTTGTAGTGTAATTGAATTAAAATATAATTGTAAAAATTATAATGCAATAGACAAATGGTTATCGAGGTTACTCTAGAGAGCTTACAATCAGTGGTAACAGTCGGTATATAAGGAGAAACAGAAGAAATTAGAAGCATGCATAATAAATAATGCTGCATTTTGTATCTGTAATATATACACATGTCAATTATAATACATATAATTGTATATACTATATACATGTACACTCATATACACGTTAATATATAGCTCATATAGCCCTGAAAAAATGTAGTTTGTAATTTTATTGAAATATTTACTTAATTTTTTGTGTGCTATGGTATGTATGCATTGGTTGCATTTTTCTTATCAATTCGCTAGGTTTCGCTTAACAGTATACTGATATATTTTTAATACTCTACTCGTATAAGTTTTGACTATTCGGCATGCCCCTAGTTGCGTTAGATGTTAAGAGGGGGGTCATAATAGTTCCCATTTGAGTCATCTTAGAACAGGACTTTGTATGAATGGGTACAGTTTGGGTTTGCCCCGCTTGTGTCATTCTGAAATGCATACCATACAGTAAAAGAGATTGCCGTAAGACATATTTTAGATTCATTATATCTGTGATAAAAATATTAGTGGTCTAGATACTTGTGAGCCTCCTTTATTATGGATATATGTGTAGGGACGTTGTATTGTTAGTTGATATAACTTCTTAGCCAGTTATTTATATTTCATGCAAATCGATAATATTTTCTACAAATAGTAGACTATGGTCTAAACAGTGAAACGCTGTAGAATAATTTACACACCTACTCTAATCCATAGTACAAGGTTGTTTGCATCACAACAACAGATATCTATCATGGATATTGTTTTTTTTACCCCGCGAAAAATAAATAATAGAATATTTCCAAGAAAGCATTTTTGTATTCTGTTACTTACATTTTAATTATTCAAATATTTATGAAAAACTATTTATTTCGCATCCACCTTTGTGTACTAATATTTCTTTTGAGAGTTTTACTTCATCCCAACATTCTCTTTGTCAATAGACGTTGTTCAAATAACAGAGAGCCTTTGTATTGTTCCTTCTGTTGATCTTGATGACAATGCTGTGTGTGCCACAAGAATACTAGAAATCTTTCTAAGACGTAAATTGCACTGTATACTCGGAATTCTGTAATGAAATGTATTTAGGTTTTATACCATGCCACAGGTGTATGTTTGAAATTGTGGAATGCTGTCCTTTTACCCTCTAGACATAAGATTATTAAGTATTTTCCAGTTTAATTTATGGTTTTCACTATACAAGCCTGGTGCAGTTAGCGAATATATTTCTCATCTTTACGTTCATTAGTAATTTTGTATACTGCATTAATCGTTTTAGTTTTCTGTCTAATTCGAGTTTAGATTATTATTTTTCCATGGTATATATCTGATTTGGGTTTTATCTTTCTGCAATCAAAGCGATATTTTACGTACATTTCCATGAAGATGCCTGAAAAGCACTCTTACACTCATATTTCAATTGTTTTCAAGCCGCAGTATAAATATCACTTTTAGTATAATTTTGACTCCGTCTATATGCTATGTAGGCCAGACGGGAAGATCAGGGGAAATTCGCATGAACGAACACCAAAAAGTCTTGAAAAAAAAAAGAGAACACAAATCAGGCCTAGAATACCATACAACTTCCACCGTCCATAATGTACTCTGGCAAAAAAACAAACATTTCTTACAGTGAAAAAAATTGTTACATAAGGAAATTTGAAGCAGTTCCAAACATGCTCAGAATTCCAACGCAATGCAATGCAACGAATGCAATGCAATGCAACGCAACAAAAACCAGGGCCTATTCTACACCAAGTTTGGTTCAGCATTGATAAAAAATATACCCAAGTCAGACCCCAGACAATACGAACGTGAACAACAGAACGTGGCAGCATCCGGTATTGTTCAAACTTAGCATTGCACTGAATATACATTCGGATATTCAATTAATTGAACAGTTAGACGGCCACAACTGCATAGAACGAACTATTTTGAGTAATTTGTCATTTCTTGTGTTTAAACTTAGTTACCTTTGACCCCTGAAGATGTAAGTCAAACGACTTACGAAACTTGTCGTGTTGTTTTTTTATTGTTATTTATCTTAATAAACATGTGGTCCAACTATCGGAATCTTTCTTATGAACTGCTAAACCACAGAAACCTTCGCAAATATTATAATAATGTTAGTGTTTGATTAGATAAGGGAATTGAATACATGCCAGCGTTTAGGTTTTGCTATGGATTTGAACAGAATACAATATAGAAGTGTTGTATATGGTTGAGGAATATGGGGTGGAATTATAAACTATTAGCTTAAATGGAAGCTAATGGATATCAAAGAAGTGGTATTTTTGATATTTCTCACAAGAAGTTGTGTATGGGGGACCTGAGTTGGAAGAATTATGATGACTAGTGGTGTATCTTAGAGATCAATTGTTGGATCATTGTAATTCATGTTTTATATGAATAACATTGGTATGGATTTGAGAGGAGAGGTACACACAGTTTGCTGATGATGATAAGATTGGCGGCATAATCAAAAATGTGACTAACATGCAGCATTTTCATAATTATTTCAATATGGTGGATTTATGGACTTGAGAACAGATAGAGGATTTATGGACTGCCGACATTAGCAAACATTGATAAAGAGAGGATATGGTAGAGACCAACAAATATCTCAATTGCTCGTAAAGGTTGCCATTAGATGCAGTCTTGATTCTGTTGAGGTGGAGAAGGCATGAATGAAAGTTCAAAACGAATGCATTAATGAAAGGTGCGAGAGCTAATTTTCTCTTAAAGCTGTGCAGGAAACGAATGGATTTTCTTTCGATGCTGCGATTGCGGGTAAGTAGTATGGGTGTCACTCTGAACAAGATCTAGATCAAGATAAGTAATCCTGACATCATTGGTTGATAAGAATATGACATCATTGTGGGCGTGAGATCATGAGATTGGAATGTTCGGAATTTCGCTGCGGCCCTCATCTGTCAGGGACATCATGTGGTGTTTTTGGTTCACTTAATGCCTTGTGGGTGATATTTAGAGATAAAAATCATGATGTTATGTGTTTGGAAATTTCTGGGGAACATATGTCTCTCTGTGACATCACATGGTGTTTTGGTTTGGCTATGGAATTGTGGGTGATGTTTTTGAGATAAGATATCTTGGAATTTTCCCAGGGTGACACACACATCCGTCATTGTCGTCATGTTTTGTCTTTGGTTGTCTATTGATGAGTGTACTAATTTTCAATACATTTTGGGGTATTTCTTTCCTGTTAAAGTGTGGGAATTCTTAGAGTAAGTCGTGATGGTGGCTGTGTTTCGAGATTTTCTAAATAATTTAATTATTTACGGTGTCCCTAAAATACACACCTTTTTATTCTATAGTGGCTGTACAAATTTCCAATACATTTTGGGGTATTTCTTTCATGTTAAAGGGGGAATTCTTAGAGTAGAGTCTAGTGGCGGCTGTGTTCCGAGCTTTTCTGAATAATCTAATTATATGCTGGTGTCTCTACGGCATTTTAAAATAAATTAAAAATAAATGCACTGTTAAATGGATTACAAAACCTTTTGTATGTATTCTAGAAATTCTAATGATAATTAAAATTACTTACTATCTTTCCAGAATGGCTCTTCTAAATGCGAATATTCCAAAATAGTTGCATTTTATATCCATACCACAACACAAACACATAAATCAGAAAGAACGAAATTTCTGTAAGTACTGTAAACTGAAATAGTTGAGTACTTCTTCCTTTAGATTTCAGCCCGTAGGATCATGATATGTTATCGTCATGAGCAATATCCCTCCAGCAAGCAGTTACTACAAATCACAGTTTTCTTTAAAGGGGTCTTTCATGAAGATGAGGTGAGTCAATTCCATAAATTGTGGTATTGTTGAAAGGTATAATTTTCTCAAGTTTGGATGTTTCTCAAATACTTACATATGACTAAGTGATTAGCATTCACATGATTGTGATGACACATAAGTTTTAAAAGAGGTATACCATGAGTAGACATACCAATACAAAATTAATAACGAAAAAAAAAAAGAAACATGTGAAACTCTACTTCATTCTCCTAACTTAAACAGATCTGATGGCTTACGTCTGTCCCCTTTATGGAAGATAGTACTTTACAAATCAGCAAATCTTTCCTAACTTTTTATTGTATCGATTTTTTTGTATAATTTTTCTTTTCTTTTTATTTATTTATTTATTATTTATTTTTATTTTTTAATTTTTTTTTAAGTTATTGACCTTTTAGTTATCTTACACCAGCTACTTAGGTGGCGCTTTTTGGAATTGTCAGTTATTGTTTAATTTGAGCTTAATATGTACTGAAGATGCCTGTGACACACAGGCGAAAATTATACTATTAAATAATCTTTATACGTGAGTTTTTTCCGTTATTAATTTTGTATTGTAATGACACATATCCTAAAATTATTCATTCTTCGTTCCCATGGGAAATTAGTAAATTAATGCTTACATTTATTTTTTAAAACCAATCTTTACTATTGATTTTACCTGCGATTTCTTGTGCTCTTAACCTATTTCTGTAACTGAAATTTATTTATTTTTTTCTTTAGCATTAGTAATTTTAAATAACGGAAATGCGACAAACAAGGTTTTGAACTCACAGTTGCATTTTCTTTTAGAAATTTCTTTTGCCAGCACAACAAATAAATAGTTATTTCTTATTATTTCAAATAAATATTAGTTCTGTAATATATACTTTGTTCATTTCTATGTTACCTTTTATTTGACTGTAATATTATTAAACAATTGTATTTACTGAATCTAACATACAGAAAGTAAATAAAATGAAAAAGACAGGTATCTACATATATAATAAATAAAATGTCACTTTTCAGATGAAATATTCTCCACTAAAATTCTGCCTATTAATTTAATACCCATTTCCTTTTGCTTCCAAGAGTTGACACAGTTTCATTGACTGGATTTAAAAAAAAAAGTCTCTGGTTAGTTGTGGCATGAAATTTTACAAGGAGAAAAAAATGTTATGGTCTTACTTAAATTGTATAACATATCGACACCCAATTTGTTCATTCAAATTTACGCATTTTATTTGAATGAAATATTATTTACAAATTGTATTTACTGAATAACATACAGAAATAAATAAAGTGATAAATACAATCTATTTTTTTTGTTCCTTAATCTTCTTATTGTTAAATTTTCACTGTTGTTCAAAGCTTCTTCCCATGCTTGTGGAATTGCAATCATGTGGTTTTTGACAATGTGACTCTCATCTGAAAGTTAATTTTCATCTGGTGATCATTGGGAATTTATTACTGTAGTAAATTTAAGGGTTGCATATTTATTTTTTTGAAACCAATACATATACTTCTGAGAATTATTAAAAGCACAGATTCTTTCATTATGTTTCCAAAAGCATTTAAAAGTACACGTTATGTTTTCACGTTTCGGGCATCCAATTGCATTTAAATCAAGAACAGCCCTCCCTATTAACCTGGTTCATGTTTTTGATTTTTCTCTTCCTTTGGTGAGTAATATTTGATATTTGCATGTTGATTCTATCATCCAATTTCTTAGTTTGTCCAGAGATAGAGAACCAATTTCCCACTTCAACTGATGGTTATATTTTATTAACGAAGAATTCTGTTTTTTAACTCTTTCAGGTAATTCTTTCCAACTACAAGGTGATTTTGCAATGCATATCTTACAATAATTCCATCAAAAATACACATTTCGTTAGGAAATAAATCTGAAGTCTTATTGAAAAGAAATTGGCAATCAATTATCGCAATGATAACTGAAAATTCATATTTTTTACCCCTGTCGATTTTTCATAATCGTTTTCCTTCATTCTTCTTCTTCTTCTTAGATTACTTCATATGACACCACAAATAAATAGTTATTTATTATTATTATTATTGTTATTATTATTTCACTGATTATTAGCTCTGATTGTATATTTTATGGTAACTTTCTGTTACAAAATTCTAAACAATTAGAACTTTTCATAAAGAAACTTTCAAAGAATTTTGTGGCTCACCCTTTATTTTTACATTACCAAACACAAAACAGCAGCTGCAGTGGATGAACGATTACCTTAAGTTCAAAGTCACTCGACTCTATGGTATTTTCTTATAGTACTGTTTACCCTTGCTATGCCCTACCCTGACCGTTACTTCAAAAATGAACCTTTGAGCAGATGACTCAACGACATGTTTTAACATACTGCTGGATATACTGTTGGTTTGTTTTTATCTTACTTTGTGTGGGGAAAGGTAAAATTTGTATATGTGTTATCTGGAGAGTACAAACATTTTTTCTATACCAAACTTTAAGAGTTATAGTCACGTTTTGAGTTAATTAGTTGCTCTCTCTTTCTGTAAAACAAACAAATTCTAACAGTTCGGATTTTCGATTATATGAACGAATTGTTTTCAGATAACTCAAATAATGTCAATAGGTAGCATTAGACAATTTCTAAAATAATCAATACATGGATATTAGTTTTCAACACTTCTTTTTTCTCCCGTCCTGGCATTAATTTCACACTTGTGATTTTTTTAAATAATTAAATAGAATTGGATTAAGATATAAAGTTGTGAATTTAAATATCAAGTTCTAAGCAGAATAACTGAGTAAAAAATTCACTGTGGAAAAACACAACAACAAAAGCACACATCTTTGTTCATTTAAGTTTAAATGCATATTTTATTTTGCTGAAATACTATTTACAAGTATATTCACTGAGAAAAATTCGAAACATGTAATTATCTAAAAATATTTCACAATATTTAGTTTAGACTCTTAACATTTTCCAAAGAGTTCAATGACTAAAATTTTTGTTACTCACTGTTTCTTGGTTACATTACATCAAAATAGCTGGTCACGCAAAAGCGTTCCAATTCTTTAATGATTCTTTATTTTGGGAAATTTACGAACATTTTACAAAAACTGTTTGTGTATATTTGCTGACAAAAGAATACACAGAATCTTTAGGGAGGAATGGGGTCATTTCCAGACTGACACAATATCAAATGTATGGAAGTGTTACCAAGGTTACCACGGTATCTGATTTAAAAACTATTTTTCACAATGGTATTGATTAGATCATCATGTTTGCATAAATTTGAGTTTTTCATATACATTTTAGTTCTCGCTATCCTTCTAGAAAGTTGTTAATGTTAAAATTATACTGTAGTTTGGGAGTTCTTTTACCAAGAAAAGTTTCATGAAATGTTTTTTTTTTTTTTTTTTTAATCTGCCCAACCCTTACATGAGCAAAATCATATTTCAGTAGACGCTAAGACGACCGCATATTAGAAGAGTTTGTTTTCTCCAACTTACCAAGGAGACCTACAAATTTCATACTACACTGATAACTTGCCGATAGTAGTCAAAAGACATGAGATCAAAACAGGAAGGAAGGAAGGAAGGAAAGAAGAAAACATCAACATCAAAACATTTTTTCCCTAAAAAATATCTTTAAAAGAAATATCTTTTCTAAGTAAATTGCATTTCGAAAGAGATTTTTTTTCGAGACATCTTTAAGGAGGAAAATGAAAAAGCTGTTCGTTCAGTTGTTTTAGTTTTTTACAGAAGAGAAAGTCACATTTCATAATATTGCAAGTGTCAAACTCAGCAAAGAAAAATAAAGATTGTGGAGATGAAATAACCCAAATCACGAGAAAAGCAAATATCAAAGATTGTTACAGAAAAACTAGCCGCTAGAAAATTATCGAAAGGTACCGAAAATATTAAAATAAAATTTTAATAATATATATTTATAATTATAAAAAAGAAACCTGTGTTTACTAAATTTTGACGTTTGGAGTAATTCAATTTTTTTCTGGAAATTTCTGGGCAAATTTTGAATATAATTCAAAATTATAATAATAAAATCTTGTTTAATTATTATAATACTAAAACTATATTTGATAACGTTTCGAATGTTTTTCTTTCGTAAGTTTACAGAGGTTCCATTAAAAAGGATGTTGTAATTCCTTTTTCATAATAATTAATTTATGTCGAAATGAAGACTTTTAGGCTATTTATTGTATTCGTTGTATTATTTCTTTATGTACTTTCTTTTGAATAGGATGAATGATTTTAGAAGGTATTTTGAAATATTCAATTTATGTTTCCAATTTCTCTTAGAAATATAGTTGATGAAATAGGGCACGTTTACAATAAATAACTCTTTTAATCATTACTGTATTACCAGTTTTAATTAGCATATTCTATATATGTTGTCAGATTTAAACTAAGAAGCGGTATAAAATGGAACAATATAAACAAATCAGCAACATGGTTCACTTAAGAATAATGCACTTGATTTGTTTGTTTGTTTCTTTTGTCAAATTAGCTGTTGAGTATTTGCCAATCTGGCGAGTTCTTTGATATTACTAGAATAATAGTTAAGAATCACTTCTGGGTTTTTCTTATTTTATCTACACTTTTGTTATCACGAAATTTCATCTGAGTGTAATGAGTAACGAGTTCTGTGAGGGGGTTGTTAAGGGGGTTGTATATATATATATATATATTAATTACTTTAAATGACTGATACCGAGAGATAAAGAGATGACATGGTTTATTTAAAAAAAAAAATACTACTAGTTTACTAGTTTCGTTCAATGGATCAACTTCTTCAGGTATCACAATCAAAGAAATATATAAAAAATCCCAAAGACTTAAAAATTGCATTAACAGTACTAGTAATAAAAAAACAGTAGTACATTTTGAAAAGAGTAATGCGAGCTTGAGTTCCAAATAAAAGTTGACTACGTGCTGTCACGAGTGCGCCAGTATTGAACAGAGGTAATGTGCGCGTCAGAAAGATTGAAACTTAGGGAATTGTTAATATGGGAAGAATCTAAGACAATTTCTCTGGATTAGACAATCTTTCTTACAAGTTCATCATAGCACACACATGGATATTAGAAGTTTGTGTCCAGTCCACAACGTGTTTGCGGCCTTCATCTGAGTTAAGAGGAAAAAAGAACGTGGCTAGAGAGAGCGCTGGCTCTGGTCCTGTTGTAGGAAATATCTCTACGGTGTTCTTCCAAACGTAGAAGGAAGGATTTATCAGTTTGGCCGTAGTATGGCTTTCCACAATCACATAAAATCTTGTAGACTTCTCGAAACTGAGTTGGAAGAAGTTTCTCTTTAGGTTTACTAAGTGTTGAACAACGTTTTTGGAGCGTAGTAAAGCAAGTTCTGAAGTTACATTTCTTGAGAATGTTAGCTAGTTTTGGTGAAAGAGAGCTGATGTAAGGCAAAGAAATAAAGGTTCTGGGGGAAGAGGGATTTTCAGAACCAGTTGAGTGACGGAGAGAAAAAACTTTTTCAATATTATTAGGAGAGAAACCATTATTGATAAAAGCCTTTTTAAGAAAAAGGAATTCATTTTCAATTTCTGTTTCTTCTGTTATTAAATATTTGGCCCGGTGTGCTAAGATAGAAACAACACCAAATTTTTGCGGAGGATGGTGATGGAAAGAAGCATGAAGGTATCTGTCAGAATGAGTAGGTTTTCTAAAAATTGAGATTTTAATACTTTCAGAACATCTAGTAGGTTTCAGGTCTAGAAAGGGGAGGCAGTCATCGGATTCCAGTTCGAAGGGAAAAGAGATTTTTTCATGACACTTGTTTAGGTAGTCCAAAAATAAATTGAGGTTGTTGACACCGTCTTCCCAGATGAGGAATATATCGTCTATATAACGATATCAAAATTTTGGTTTAAGGGGGAAGCAGTTAATAGTTTTTTCTTCAAAATCGTAATGAAATATATCTGCGAGAATAGGAGAAAGTGGGCTGCTCATGGCTAGACCTGAGTTTTGTAAATTGATCTTATTGTCATATTTGAAGTATCTTGACTTTATGCAATGGAGAGTAAAGCAAAGAGTTTTTTTGGATAATTTGTTGTTAAGAAGATTGAGGACTTCTTCAGCAGGAACATTTGTGAAGAGAGAGACAATATCAAAACTAGCCATTAAATCTGTTTTTTTAAGTTTGATGTCCTTGATTTTTGATACAAAGTCAGCAGCGTTTTTAACATGAGAAGAGGAAATTCCTGAAAGATTTCTTAAAAAGGTTGCGAGGTACTTAGAAAGGTTGCAGGTAGGTGAGTGCATCCCTTCAACTATTAGTCTGAGCGGGACGCTTGCCTTGCGTATCTTGGGGAGACCATATAATCGAGAGATTAAAGGATGAAGTGATCTAACTGAAAGACGGATGTTTCTTAATAACTCCAAGGTGGTTTTTAGTCCGATTCTCGCAGATATATTTCTTAACGATTTTGAAGAAAAAGCTATTAACTCCTTCCCCCTTAAACCAAAATTTTGGTATCGTTATATAGACGATATATTTGGGAAGACGGTGTCAACAACCTCAATTTATTTTTGGACCACCTAAACAAGTTTCATGAAAAAATCTCTTTCACCTTCGAACTGGAATCCGATGACTGCCTCCCCTTTCTAGATCTCAAGCTTACCAGATGTTCCGAAAGTATTAAAATTTCAATTATACTGACAAATACCTTCATGCTTTTTCCCATCACCACCCTCTGCAAAAATTTGGCATTATTTCTACCTTAGCATACCGGGTCAAATCTTTATTAACAGAAGAAAAAGAAATTGAAAATGAACTCCTTTTTCTTAAAAAGACTTTTATCAATAATGGTTTCTCTCCTAATAATATTGAAAAATTTCTTTCTCTCCATCACTCAACTGCTTCTGAAGATCCCTCTTCCCCCAGAGCCTTTATTTCTTTGCCTTACATCAGCTCTCTTTCACCAAAACTAGCTAAAATTCTTAAGAAATTTAACTTCAGAACTTGCTTCACTACGCTCCCAAAACGTCACTCCATACTTAGTAAACCTAAAGAGGAACATCTTCCAACTCAGTTTTCAGGAGCCTACAAGATCTTATGTGATTGTGGAAACCCATACTATGGCCAAACTGCTAAATCGATCCTTCGTCGGCTGGAAGAACTCCGTAGAGATATTTCCTACAACAGGACCAGAGCCAGCGCTCTCTCTAGCCACGTTCTTTTCTCCGTTAACTCAGATGAAGGCCGCAAACACGTTGTGGACACAAACTTCTAATATCCATGTGTGCTATGACGAACTTGAAAGAAAGATTGTCGAATCCAGAGAAATTGTCTCAGATTCTTCCAATATCAATAACTCCCTAAGTTTCAATCTTTCTGACGCGCACATTGCCTCTGTTTAGTACTGGCGCACTCGTGACAGCACGTAGTCAAGTTTTATTCAAACTCACATTACTGTTTTCAAAATGTACTATTGTTTTTTTATGACCAGCACTGTTAATGCAATTTTTAAGTCTCTGTTATTTTTTGTATATTTCTTTGATTGTGATACCTGAAAAAGTTGATCCATTCAACGAAACTAGTAAACTAGCAGTATCTTTTTTAAATAAACCATGTCATCTCTTTATCTCTCGGTCTCAGACATTTAAAATAATTTATAATATTTTCTACTGAATAAAAATGAATAATCACAACATATCAATAGATATAAGGCAAAGTATGTGAAAAATTAAAGAAAGAGCAACGTGTTACAATATATATACAGTATATATATATATTGTAACACGTTGCTCTGTCTTTCATTTTTTACATACTTTGCCTTATATCTACTTTCGCCAAAGAAGAAATATTAATTATTAGTCCTGTACAGCTTTAAAATTCTTCTAATTTTTGAATTTTCTTTGGTGATCCTTTCTTTTAAAACGATATGTAAAAAATTAACACGATCTTCCAAGTATACATAATAATATATGAAAACCAGATTCATTCGCCAGGTCCTTATAACAGTTACAGGCCCTGAAGGTCCATCTTCCATCATTATATATATATATATATATATATATATATATATATATATATATATATATATATATATATATATATATATATATATATATATATATATATATATATATATATATATATATATATATATATATATATATATATATATATATAAGTGGAGCATGGCTGAAAAAAAGACAAGTCATGTAGTGCTTCTACAGTGCAAGCCCATCAGTTAGGGGATTTCAGAAACGAATGTTCCAACTTTGGCTTGAACGACACGCAAATTCTGAAATTTCATTCGAAAAGCTGATGCAGCAACGCAGCTTCATATCAAACGCAAGATATTTAATGAACTTGAACTGGAAGCACTGAAACCTCAAGATGTAAAGGGAGACCGTACTGACCCTGAAGTGACTAAGAATATGAATGAAGCAGAGCCAGATTCCAACGTGCAGAATGCCGAAAATTTTGGAAATATACAAATAGTTGAAAGGAAGCTATCAGATAAGGAACAAGAACTCGCACGAAAAATTATCGAGCAAATGAACAGCAACCAGGAACGAGTTAGGCTTCCAGCATTGAGACAAGTACCTCAACAAAAACTGAAGGAACTCCTACAAGAGGCCAATAAAGCTGCAAGGGATATTCCTACTGGAACTATTGGGCAAACGAATCAACTTATATACTCAATAACCTACGTCGTAACATCTGAATTAGGATATAAGATTAGTGAACCCAAAAGCAGTAAGGCTCAGGAACCAAAATGGAAGCATCGACTGGAGAATAAAATTCTTAAACTCAGAGCAGACGTGAGTAATTTGAAAAACCTTAAGCAAAAGAAACTGAAACACACAAAAATCCGAAATAAACTCATAAAGAGATATAATACTGGAACACGACCTATTGATGAAGTATTAGAGGAAGAGAAGCAAAAAATAGTTGCAGTTGCAGCTAAAATAAGAAGATACAGTGCACGCATTGAACAGTACAAGCAAAAATCGATGTTTCGCGCAAATCAGCACCAGTTTTATAAGAAAATTGATTGCTGCAGGAATGATAACTTTAAAGAAAATATAAATATAAATACCAGAGACAAAGAAAATACGCTAAAGTTTTGGAAAAACCTATGGGACGACCCTAAGAGGCACAATAACAAGGCAAAATGGATTGAACAAATTACGAACAAATCTCAAGAACGAAAAATGGACCAACTGAAGATAACAACTGAAATGGTTCAAAAGCAAGCAAAAATAAATAAAAAATTGGTCAACACCCGGGAAGGATGAATTACATGGCTACTGGTTGAAATATCTAACAGGTTTACATGAAAGACTTGCTAACCAATTTTATGATGTTTTAGAAGGAAAATGCAAAGAAGAGTGGCTCACAGCAGGGAAAACGTTTTTGATCATAAAGGATAAAGAAAAAGGTCCAAACCCAGAAAACTTCCGACCAATAACCTACCTGCCAACAACTTTTAAGCTACTCACAGGCATACTAGCTGATAAAATATACAGCTATCTTAAAGCAAATTCTCTTCTCCCAATTGAACAAAAAGGTAACAGCAAAAATTCAAGAGGCACAAAAAACCAATTGCTGATTGATAAAATGATTCTTAAAAATTGCAAACGTAGAAAAACACCTTCATATGGCTTGGATAGATTATAAAAAAGCGTTTGATTCGGTCCCTCATAGTTGGATTTTAAAATGCACAGAATTATTTAGTATTAGCGAATACGTGCAAATCCTTTTGCAATCCAGCATGAAAAACTGGAAAACAACGTTGGTTATAAATAGAGAAGAAATTGGAGAGGTAAACATAAAAAGGGGCATCTTTCAAGGAGACTCATTATCTCCTCTATTGTTTATATTGTCATTGATTCCCTTAACTAGAATTTTAAATAAAACTTATCAAACTGCGCAAAAGAGTGCAAAGATATCTCACCTTTTATACATGGACGATCTTGAAGTTGTATGCAAAATCAGAGAATGAACTCGGATCGTTGATATGCACATATTCAGTCAAGATATATCAATGGATTTTGGCTTAGACAAATGTGCAATTGCTGGAATAACAAGAGGAAAGTTTGAAGATATGAACGAAATCGAGCTGCTCCATGGTGAGATAATCGAACAATAAAATTCGAAGACAGCTACAGATATTTGGGAATTTTAGAAGCATCACAAATTCTTCACAATAAGATCAAAGAAAGAACTAGAGCAGAATACATAAGACGATTAAGAAAACTCCTTAAGTCAATGCTTAATGCTGGAAATTTGATAAAAGCAATTAATACCTGGGCCATACCTGTTCTGAGATATTCAGCAAGCATTGCTGAATGGACCCAGCTAGAGATGGAAGATTTAGATCGAAAAACTCGAAAATTAATGACAATGCACCATGCCCTCAATCCTCGCAGTGACATTGATAGGCTATATCAGTCACGCAAAAAAGGAGGTGGAGGATTATTACAAGTGAAGCAAGTTATTGAAGAAGAATAACGAAATTTAAATGATTATCTGCAGCAAACAACGGAGAAATTTCTAATTGAGGTAAGGAAAGTGGGTTTATTTAAACCCATGGAGACAAAATTGGAATACAAAACCAAACAAGTAAAAGTTAGAACCAAAAAATGGAAAAATAAGGCATTGCATGGAAAATACCTTCACAGCATAGAGGACAGCGCTGACAGCAACTTGACCTGGAAATGGTTGAGAAATGGAGCACTAAAGAAAGAAACAGAATCGGTAATTTTTGCAGGACAAGAACAGGCCATTAAAACCAACTTTATGAAGGCAAAAATACAAAAACATTCAAGAAGACAGTAAATGTAGATTGTGCAAAGAAAAGGAAGAAACGGTAAACCACACAATATATGGATGCAGCAAAATCGCACAAATTGAGTACCATAAAAGGCATGATAACGTAGCTAAGATAATCCACTGGCATTTATGTAAAAAGTGTGGGTTTGAAGTATCTAAAGACTATTGGAAGCATAAAGTTCACCAGAAAGTGGTTGAGAATGAAAAAGCTAAAATACTCTGGGATTTCAAAATCCAGATTGACCAAAGCTTGGAATGTAATACACCCGATATTACAGTGATTGAAAAAAGTGAAAACAGGAGTGTTACGTTTATCGAAATATCAGTACCAGGAGATAGTCAGATTGACAACAAAGAAAATGAAAAAATTACAAAATATCGCGATTTGCAAATCGAAGTTGAACGAATCTGGCAAAAGAAAACGAAAGTTGTTCCCATAATAATAGGTGCTTTAGGTGCCATCCCTTTGAAAAAACATCTAGAAGCACTCGAGTTAGATGGATTAAAAATTGGGCAGCTGCAAAAGGCCACTTTGTTCGGCACAGCTTTCATTTTCAGAAAGTATTTCCATAACTCATAGGCCCTTGGGTAGGGCTCGAATTAGTGGAATATAACCAGCCTTTTCTTAAGACTGAGGAAGCAAATCAAGCTTTGATGAATATTATATATATATATATATATGTAATAAATGTTTTACCTTGGGGATATTGTATATTAGGATAACTAAATTATTTTATAAACTTGGTTATTTTAACTCCTAATCCCAAGTATGCAAACAGTTAAGTTTGCGCCTGAAACAAAGTTCAAGTCTAAAGATGGTACAACACCAGGGCAACTCATTGTAAAGGTGGGTACAGCTCTGATCATTATTCTTAGTATTTTACCATAATGTAAAACACATCTCACTAAAAGATGTATACTGCAATGCATTATGGGTGGGGTCACTACCCAGACCGATTTCAACCTTTTTACTCACTGAGGAGACCTCAAAAAAGGTTGAAACCGGTCTGGGTAGTGACCCCACCCATAATGCATTGCAGTATGCATCTTTTAGTGAGATGTGCTTTACATTATGGTAAAATACTAAGAATAGTGACCAGAGCTTTACGCACCTTTACAAATGTGTAAGTTTGAAGTTGTTGTCCAATTTACTTCATGTTGGCTGCTTTCGTTGTTCGTGTTTATTGAAAACAGGACATGGCCTGATAGGGCATGTGAGTGCAGAAAAACCTTACTATGGCCAAACGGAGAAATCTATCCTCCTACGTCTCGAGGAACACGAGAGTGACATTGCTTACAAGAGAACCAGAGCTACTCCCCTATCAGGCCATGTCCTGTTTTCAATAAGCACGAACAACGAAAGCCGCCAACATGAAGTAAATTGGATAACAACTTCAAACCTACACATTTGCCACGATGAGGTAGAACGCCGTATTGTTGAGTCAAAAGAAATCACCTTGGACCCTCTTCATATGAACAGTAATCTCAGCTATAATTTGCCTGACTCTTTCAGCTCTGCTATCAGATACTGGAGATCGCGTGGTTTCACACACGCACAAGTGTTCACCAATAGAACTTTAACACGGACTATAGCTCAAGTTCATAATAACTGTAATTCACAGTCGAATATTATAGCTTTATAATTGTATAGCTTTAGAGTGTCTCAATGTTTTTTTCAGTGTCTTTTAATAGCTTTCTATGTTCTTGTCGCCTGATGAAGTCAATCGCCTGATGAAGTCAAACATGTTTCGTTTTCAAATAAATCTCAATTTGTTATAATTCTCGGATTTTTAGTCAGTTCATATTAAAATGAATATATATATATATATATATATATATATAGAATAACCATAATTTGGTTAACCTTACGCCTACACGTACATATACGAACGATAAGCATAGATAATTCGAGGAAGAATAAATACATTTATACTGTCACAGCCTAATGTAGAGATATGTTAGGCTAAAAGAGTGTCCTCTCCTATTCCTTAGCCATATGGCTAGTGGGTCCAGTTGTATGCTACCATACTAGGGAGAAGATTATTAGCAAGGTGGTTTCCAGTTGCATTCCTTTCCGTAGTATATTTTATAACTGTAGCCATGTGTCACGGGACCGGTTTTCCTGTTTTGAAGGATGAAAAACCCGAGTTACGGAAGAAAAAACTTCACCTCCGTATGAGACCGGTTAACTCACCTTTAATAGAAAGAGACCACATAAAGGTTCCTCACTTCACTGACAGTAACCGAACCCCAGGTCTTTCCGATCAAAGGGCTTCTTTTGTTCTGACAGAGCTACGGAGGCCCCTGAAACAGTATATTTCACATAAAAGATACCAAATAGCTAAACAACAAAAATTACATGGGCAAAGTAGCAGATCATTAATTCACTGTCAGAATCATTCTAATACTCTGAATCTAAATATAAGTAAATAAATAAAATGGCAAGAAAGAATAAAAAAAAAATAATTTATGGGATTTTGCATTTTATAGCACAACATCTAGTAGAATAGAAAATTATTATCAGACGTAGGGGTGGAAGGGGTGGTGAAGCGCAATACATAGCCTCTCCCACTCAAATGTCAACCTCACCTTCCCGTGGTCCATCCTGTTCTAAAAGTACAAACGAGGCACTGGCGACCGAGTATAGGCGGTATAACCTTAACACCCTAACAGAGTAAATGCTGTTAGATCTGCCTGTCCAGAGGCGTTAGATAGCAATCCTACCACTGGACTTACCCAGAGACAGGTTAGTAACCTGCCCTGAGGAAATTCAAAATACTTTCACGTTTCATGAAAAGAAAAGCCGGACGGACTGTCAGGGAAAAGACCACAACCCAGGAAACGGTAAACGAAATTGGAAAAAGGAACACATAATGAAGATTGCAACATGGAATGTGAGAGGCATTGTACACAAAAAAGAAGAACTTGATAAACAACTAAACCAAGCTAACATAAAGATATGTATAGTAACAGAAACAAAGAAAAAACAAAAAGGTACAAAAGAAACAAACAACTATATACATATCTACAGTGGGGTAAAAAAAGAAGAAAGAGCAAAAACAGGTATCAGGATTATGGTACATAAATCCCTAAAGAACAGTATTGTATATTACTACTATTTGAATGAAAGACTAGTAGAAATTAGACTCAAGATATTAAGAGACCACATAACAATAATTGGTGCATATGCACTAGAAGAGGGAAAAGAAGAAGACAGTAATATATTTTATAAAGAATTACAGAATGTCATAGATAAAACAAACGAAACTGACAATTTACTGCTAGCAGGAGATTTAAATGCCAGAATAGGAAACAAAAAAATACAAAACAAACATAGGTAAATTTGGCGAAGATACATGTAATCAAAATGGTCGCAGTTTGCTCGATTTTGTCATTTATAATAATATGAGAATAATGAATTCAATTTTTAAACACAAGGAAATACATAAATATACTTGGTCAGCCAGAGGATACAAATCAGTAATCGACTACGTTATCACAAATTTTAAATTAGCGGAGTTAATTTTAGGCGTAAGAGCATATCTAGGCTTTGAATTAAACTCTGATCATTATATGGTATTAGCAAAAATTCGTTTTAAACCAAAGTGGCTAAAAACACATAGAATTAAAAATTCTTACCAGCCAAGCTACAAAATTTCTTCATTACAGGATCCTCAAGTTAGACTACAATATCAAAAATGCACAAACTTAAAAAACAGAAACCATAGATGAACCAAGTGATATAGAAGATGAATGGGAAAATTTGAAACAAATTCTCACAAAAGCAGCAACAGAAACCTTAGGAATAAAGCACAAATGGATTAGAAAAAGAGGGCTACGAGACTGGAACAAAGAAATAGAAAATATAATAAAAACCAAAAAGGACAGTTACCAGAAATGGCTAAATTCCAAAACAATAGAAGCAGAAATAGCGTATAAAAAATAGTGCAATTGCAAAACGAGAAGTAAGGAAAAAAACATAGAGAAAGATGGAACAATTTCGTAACAGAACTAGAAAAGGATTTATTTAAGCCACAACCCAAAACCTATAAAGTAATCAAACACATGAACAAAGAAATAAAGGAAAAGATAAAAATACAAACAATAGATTTAGAAAAATGGGTGACCTATTTCCAAAATCTCTGGACAGATGAGAACAATGAATTAAAATTTTATAAGACAAAGAATGACCTAATAGAAAATATCACAATGTTAGAACTGAAAAATATAATAAAGAAGATGAAAAATAGTAAAACTCCAGGAGAAGACAATATAAATATAGAACTATACAAAAATGCAGGTGAAAAATTTAACGAAAGACTTTTGAAATTTTTTAATATGGTTTGGATGTCCGGAAAAACCCCTAACTCTTGGAAAAAAGCACTGGTTATCCCAATCTATAAAAAAGGAAATAAAGACAATTGCAATAATTATAGGGGAATTAGCCTTCTGAATACAGGATATAAAATATATGCAGGAATATTAAAATAGAAACTAAGCAGCAGCATTGTAGAAAACAAATTACTAGTAGAACAAAATGGCTTCCGAACAGGTCGATCCTGCATAGATTCAATTTTTACTCTAAAATTATTAATAGAAAAGACAAGGTAATTTCAAAAAGAAACACACGTGGCCTTTTTGATTATGAAAAAGCCTTTGACAAAATTAATAGACAAAAATTGTTTAAAATATTAACCGATTTAAACATACCAAACCAACTTTTACAATCGATTCAAGAAATATATACAGGAAATAAAATAGCAGTTATATTAGAACACACCTCAGAATGGAAAGATATATCAAGAGGAGTACGACAAGGATGTACCCTCTCACCTCTGTTTTTCAATATATATATAAACGAAATATTAACAATCTGGAAACAGCATAACCCATTTGGTATACAAATGACCCCGCAAATGAAGATGGATACACTACTATTTGCAGATGATCAAATAGTATTAGCTACATAAGATGACTTACAAAGATCATTAAAATCATTAAATGATATCTCAAAATATAATATGACAATATCCAAAGAAAAAACAAAAAGAATGGCTTTCAAAGGTGAAAACCCAATAAGAAGTAAAATAGTGATAGATAATAAAATACTAGAACAAGTAAACACTTTCAGATACTTGGGATGTGATCTATCATACGAAGAAGAAAAAGACATAGACACTAAAATATCAAACTTTGTCAAAGTAAATGGCATAATAAATAATATATTTAAGCCAGTGTGTTATATAGTCTTATTCTAGTGTGTTTTTGTGCCAGGGATGGCACAAAAACACACTAGAATAAGACTATATAATGTCTTGTCAAAACCAACTCTACTATACGGAAGCGAAACATGGACCATGAAAAGGAAAGATGAAAAACGATTTCAAATAGCAGAAATGAAGTTCCTCATAAAAACAGCTGGATATACCAAGTGGGACCACAAAACAAATGAAGAAATCTTACAATCCCTGAAAATAAAACCAATTAATTACTACATAAGACAGTATAAACAAAAATGGCTAGAACATTTAAATCGAATGGACAACAGCAGACTACTAAAAATATTATACAGATACAAAATAAGTGGAAAAAGAAGAATCGGAAGACAAGAAAGAGATGGCATGAGACCGGAACAGGCCACATGGCCTAATTACCATGTTAGGAAGAAGAAGATTATCAGACATATAGAAATGCTTTGGCAAAATTTAGAAAAAAGTAAATAATAATGAAAAGCATCTGGTAGATTTCTGTTCAGAATACTGGTTTTTCCCTTTGAATCCTTTCCGATGGGTGACTTTGTAGGCATCGCCCACAAAGTATTCCTGGTGAGAGTTTTACAAGGCAGTTCACCTAAATCAGCTTTAGAAAGCCGTTTAGAGGTATCCTTAGACAATGTGTCAGGGAACAATATTAAGGAAATAACCATGCGTTTTTCTTCGAGAACACAAAACATCAATAAATCTAAGCTAATTAATAAATTCAATTCTCTCAAACTTGCACAGGAACAATCCTCCTCTACTAATCATCCTCACGGGCTCAAAAAAAGTAGTGATAAATAAATCTTCCTATATCCTCAGTCCTGCAGAAGAAAATATCATTTCAAAAGGTCTCAATTTCGTCCTTTTGCCCAAATCAATCCCTAGAGAATTGTTTCTCACTAAAATAGAAAACGTGGCTTCTCTACTACTAACCGTAAACGGTTAGTAGTAGAGAAGAATAGTAGAGAATTTACTTCGCATGGATTCCATATTTGCGATCAACAACACAAAATCCCCCACAGACAACATTTCTCCTGGTCAGAGACTAGCTACTAAACAACTAAAGAAGAACAAAGGTATTATCATCCTCCCACCTGACAAAGGAAATGCAACCGTAATCCTTAATATAAAACAGATAACCGCAACAAAATCTTGGATTTATTAGAGTCATATACGTAATCACAACTAGAGAGAGAGAGAGAGATACATAATCGGACCAACAATCTTCTTAAAACGACCACAGAACTAACAAGAAAAATCCATCTATCTCTACGTTCTCTTCATCCGCTCATTCCCAGATTGTACGGTCTTCCAAAGATACATAAACAAAATATTCTCTTAAGGTCCATAGTTGAAAGTATTGACGCTACTACATATAACGTATCAAAATATCTCGCTACCTCCTTGAAAGGTTTCGAAGTGAAATCTTCTTGCATCAAAAATTCAACAGACTTTGTTTCCAAGATTAAAAACTTCATACTAAAGATATCACGGCAAGTTTCGACGTAATACTGCTTTTTACAAATGTTCCCACCCAAGATGTTCTCACTCTTCTAAGAAACAAGATTTCAAAAAAGATGTTCTCTTTACTTTCACATTGTATTAATTCAGGCTACTTCAAGTTTGAAGACAAGACTTATAAACAAAATAACATATTGGCCATGGGTAGTTCACTATCTGCGATACTAGCTAACATTTTTTTCGAAGATTTCGAACCGAACAAAAAGCCATTTCTTCTTCTACACTGAAACCTAAAATTTGGCTCCCTTATATAGACGATATTTTTATGATTTGGGAGCACGACATAAGCAACCTTCATATTTTTCTAAATCATTTGAACAACGTTCATCCAGATATCAAGTTTTCCGCCGAACGTGAAGAAAATAGGTCTCTGCACTTTCTAGACATCAAACTCACTACCATGTCTGATTCTTTAAAAATCTCAATCTTCAGAAAACCCACAGATAGATATCTGCATGCGTCTTCTCACCACTATACAGCCCAAAAATTAGGCATCATATCCACTCTTGCTTTCATCGTGTAGGTCGGTATTGTCAGACGAGGAAGAACTCAAAAATTGACTGAAACATCTTTAAAGGACCTTCACAAATAATGGTTACTCTTTCAAAAGTATTAATAAACTACTATACCACCGTCATCAAAACACTGTGGAAGCTTCTCCCAACCCCACAGCTTACATCTCCTTAACTTACATCAGTTCTCTCTCCCCTAAACTGGGAAGAAGTTTGAAGAAGTTCAATATCAAAACGTATTTCTCCACTCTTTCTAAACTCCGGTCAATTTTAAGCCACCACAAAGAAAATTATCACCATCTTCAGTTTCCAGGTGTCTACAAAGTTATGTACGACTGTGGTAAACCATATTACTGCCAAACTGAAAAATCTATCTTTCTACTTGTCGAAGAACACCAGAGAGACATCTCATTCAATAGAACCAGAGCAAGCGCCCTCTCGAGTCACGCCTTGTTCTCAGTTAACTTCAATAATGAAGGCCGCCAACATCAAATAGATTAGAATTCAACATCCAACATTCATATATCTTACGATGAATTAGAACGTCGTATCCTGGAATCAAAAGAAATAATTCTTGACTCTTCCCATATGAACAGTAATCTCAGTTACAGTCTTCCAGACGTGCATACCTCTGCTATTCGGGTATTGGCGAACTTGTGAAGTCATACGCACGCATGTACATAACAATAGAACTGTAGCTCGGACCCCAATTCAAACATAACTTCAGTTTTTCATGCTCTGTTTGAATTGGGGTCCGAGCTACAGTTTTACTGTTATGTTCATGCGAGCGTATGAACTATAGAACTTCATCTCGTGTGTGAGTCTAATGTAAAATAATCATTAAAATCTTGGTTTATCAGCTGGGTAGTTGACAAAAGTCAAATATTCAAATATTGATTCAATGGTTATTTCAGCAAGAAGATATTACGCAATAAACAACTATTGACAACCGCATGTGTAGCTTAGCGAATAGGCTGTTGCTTAACATCAATCCATCACATGTTTGAAAGAGATGCATTAACTCTTAGAATGCTCTTTCTTTTTTTAGTGAATCGATTGGCTCCAGTGTAAGGACGAATTTGTGTTATGATCAACAGAGCAATTTCTTTTGAAGTCGCTTTATGATCGATTAGCTCCTAACCCAGTTTATCTAAAAAAAATCTTGGGTGAAAAGAATGAGAAATCTCACCTGGAGGAAATTGTGGTCAGAGAGATCTGTCTGAGAAGCTCTTAGCGAAAACGAAGTAAATAAAGCCTTTATTTAAGATCTCTTCAGAGATAAGGAAGAGATGTAGGAAAGTGAATGCTATCGATTTTGTTGACAGGAGAGGATTTCGTTTTTCGAACATGTTCGATTTGTAACCTAATGAGCTATGAATTGATCGCAGAGAAAGAGTTCTATAAAAGCAGAAATAAATAAACAATAGTCATAAAATGGGATGAAACTCCAAGTCTTTCAATCTGAATGCTTTGTTATGATGGATGCTTGTTACAAAGACTTGTATTTAAATAAACATGTTGGTAATACGTCGGATTCAAAAAATATTTTAATACTATTTAACTGAGATCTCGCATGATGCTAAAAGAGGTTTTTTACCCGATGGAAACACAGACATTAAAATCTGACAGAGAACACACGAAATGATAGACAGAAGATTATGGCACTACTTCTAACCTTTGTGTTATAATTGGTTTATAAGAAACTAGTACTTTGATTATGACGGTGACGAAATAACTTATAACTGATTTCTCCCAGGAATAATCAGTTGTACATAAATATTTATCATTCTCGCTTCTGTGTCTTGTGGTTTTCAGCCATCGAAGAAGAGCTCTTCTTTTGCCATTCAAAACAAGTACATTAGTAGCAACATTGGATCCGATTGCCAAAAATGGAGAAATTCACGAGAGAAAGTGCTGGCTTAGAATTATCCCAAGTGAGCTAAATATTGTGTATTTAGGAAGTATTATTAGTTCAGACTGAAGCTATGAACAATTCGGTTTATCCACTCAAATAAATGTGAAAAAGACAGTAATCATCTCACTTTCTTCAATTATTTGAATTGCAAACCTCCCCTTGCATATCAGCAGTTCATCAGTGACGCTGTTTGCTTGTAATGGACTTAGAAAACAAACGTCTATCATTACTTTTGGCATTAAGTGATGCATTAATGAAGACAGACGACGATCGCTGTGGTCTATTCGTAGTAGCTTGAACTGATTTATGAGGGATAATCAAAAGCTGTGGTGTGCGCCTTCATGTGAAATTGAACACTTTATTTTAAGTGTTCTCCTAATTAGCGTAAAAGAGAAGGTGGTACGTATTTCGCTACTAAGTGACGTCAAAGCAGACAAACGCATAATGATTCTCATACAAAATACTAATTTGCAGAAAACTCTCTAATTCTTCCAAGATACCCTTTCTGCTCTCTATTTCTTATTTTTAACAAAGCATTTTATTCTCTCTAAATTTAACTACGGTCCTAAGAACTTCTCTGTAGAAAAAAGCGCAGTTTAAGAAAATAGCATGTATTAATTTACACCAAATGTTAACAAACAAACAAACAAACAAAAATAGAACAAGAGTGGGCAGGTCATAAATATATTGCTCACAAATATAAAGGTAGAATAAGTTGTTAAAATACTGAATCTGAAATTTTTCTGTTATCAAGGCTCTGAGGCTGAATGTTTTCGTTATTTGCTAGTTAAGCAAAACACTTGGATGATTTTCTACAAAACGTTCATTCAAGACTAAGGTAAGACTTTACAGAAGAAGATGTCGCAGTTTTTTCTTACCAGTAGATCAATATCACCGAGCTTATAACATCTTAACTCATTGAATTTATTTCCAAAACTCTAGAATTAAGCGGAGTGAGTGATTATAACAGATATCTACCTCTAATAATAATGCATTTTGTAATGTGAATGCGCTAAGTTGAACAAGTTGAACATTTGCATCTGGATGTTTTCAAACATTTCCGCTGTGGGATATACCGGAAACGGCACATTAAACATTGGACCAATAAAAAAGTCATTCCATCATGACAATGTTCCATGAACTCTCAGCGCGGTTTTGGCTAAATTCACCAGTAATGGAGGATTTAGCCAAACTGGTTTTCCAAAATGGTTCCAATGACTTGAATAATTTCTTGAAGAAGTGGCTCCAGAGCACGGTGGACGTACATTGGTATATTTATTATAATGTTTTCTGAATGCAGGATTATACGTAGGTGGTCTGAAAGGTCTCGGCCAAATAATGAAAACACAAATTTGTAACTTCAAAATTATTTTTATTTTTCAAAATAAACTCCCTTAAAACTAATACATTTATTCCAGCTCCATTATCCCGTCTCTGTAGTGGTTTTCAGTAAGATCTGCAAAATACCCCTCTACAGCTGCAATCACCTCTTGATTCGAAGAAAAACGCTGACCAGCAAGGAAGAGTTTTAGTTTTGGAAAGAGATAGAAGTCAGAGGGAGCCAGATATGGGGAATAGGGTGGATGTTCAACAATTCATAGTGAAGATTCCCTAATTTTCCCATTGCCAAAACACCTTTGTGAGCATTGTACTGATAAAATATGATTTTTTTCTTCGGTAAACCGGGTCTTTTCTCACAAATTTTTCCGTCTAGTCTAGTTCAAAGACCGGAATAATATTCTCCTGTTATTGTTTTACTCTTTTCAAGATAATTAATAAACGAAATACCTTTAGCATCCCAAAAGACCGATGCCATGACCTTGTCTTCTTTGGCGCTGAACAACCGGTTTATGTCCGCTGTTTTGACTGCTGGATTCTGGTGTATACTGGTGACTCCAAGTCTCATCCATAGTAATAAAACGACGTACAAAATCAGTTTTATTCTTGTTAAAACGCTCCAAGCACTATTCAGAGATTTTCATGCGAGTGGGTTTTTGATCTGCGCGGTATCCATCTTGCGCAAAGCTTTTTCATTTGCAATTCTTCATGAAAATATATCTTACACGTTCTTTTGAAATGACTATAGTCTCAACAAATTCATGCACTTTGACTCACCGGTCATCCAATACCATATCGTGCACTTGATCAATCATTTCTGGTGTTGTAACACTTTTTGGACGTCCTTCACGTGGATCATCTTCAAGGCTGTTACGGTCACGATTAAATTCGGCAGCCCATTTTTAATTGTCGAAAACAGAGGAGTAGAGAGCCCATAAACTCCACGATACTTAGTTTTATCCATTTCAAGGAATACAGATAACACATTGGCTTCCAAGAGCTGAATATATAAAAAAAAAAAAACAGTTGATAGAATGACTTGCAATTTCACATGGATGTTTATGACAGATATACCATCTGAGAAAAAAAAAAACTTGCCGATAGTGTTGTCGTCTATGGTCGAGGCTCAGAACCTAATTGACCACCCTCATATATAATCGAGTGAAGAGTTCTGGCACGCGTTTGGATTTAGCAACCGTGTGTTGACTTTTCCGCCTACTTCTCCTCAGAGGTTTAATCCTTTTTCTTCAAGGTGCCAGTTCAGTAAGCGACTGCTGATGTTTTCGAGTTTTTCTTCTATAACACTTGTATTTGTTTCTCAACGGTAAGTACCTATTTAGAGTTTGGCGTTATCTTTTTCTGTTCATACATATAAAACAACGCCTAGGATAAAAATATCGGAAACTACATAACTAATGAAAATCTGTCGTGTAGCTTGGGGAAAACCTAAGGGAAACCTAAGAATTACTACTCATACAACCAATCAACCAACAAGAACATATTTGTAAGGTAAATAAATGTTTGTGTTATGTTATTGCTATTATTATTCACAATAATTTTAATGAAAAGAAAACACTCCAAATAAAAAAGCTGTCTTTAGAGATCGACGTCTGTACACCAGAATTCAAACAGGATTTCTGGTTTAAATTTAATTTATTACTGTTTTGATATACAATATATAATATAATATAAATATAAATAATAATAAAACAAAATAAAAATTAATAAAACATAACAAAATATAAAACCTTAAGTGAGTAGGTTTGTAGCTTGTAATCTCCGTAATTAAAAGATCAATAAATTCCGATGTACGCCTAAAGCCCATCCATATCATGTGCCAACAAAGGTTTACTGCTTCAATCTTTATCATAGATCATCCCATTCAACTTCTCTATGCTTTTATTGGTTACGTTTAGAATAGGGTATCGTTGATTATTGTCATTTCACCGGAATATGTTGTGTCCTTAAGGTGGTGTTAAGTTCAAAGAAATGATAGAAACTGTGCAGAAGAAATATTCGGATTATTCATCATACGACATAACATAAAATATGGCTGGAATTTGTTTCATAAAACCTGTTTTATGATTGTAGTTTCCAATAAAGACACTTCATGTCAAGCAAAATATTATAAACGAGTGTAAAACAGCCCCCCAATGAAAAACGAATTGCTTGAATTTAATAAAAATTCGAAACTTTCGAAACTATATATATATATATATATATATATATATCTCGGATAGGGCTTATGAATAACCATAAAAACCAAATTTTTATGCAATGCCATTGCTAGAGAAAGGTCTCTCTTTTGATATTTGGCTTAATTATTTTGATTTAGTTGAAGAACTATTTTTCTACTCCAATGTCTCCACGGTAAGATGAAAAATTAAACAAAAAGTTTCGTACATTGCATCTGTATGATTCCGAATTTGCCGTTAACTATAAGGATAAACATATGAACAGAACTTGGTATTTTATTGTTTTTGCATTCACGAAGGCATCGTTAAAAAGAACCAATGGACCAGGTTTCCATAAATAACTTACAAGCCATCAGAAAATGAAAAAAAAATTAATTTTTTTCTCTCTTGTGCTTAATTCGTACAATGAGTGTTCTTCCACTGGAAAAAAAAATTCACATTCGCTTTTTCTTCTTTAGTTTTAATCTACTTTGGACTTTGTTACACAAGAATGTGTGAGGCATAACAAATAAAAGTCAGCAATATTTAAATATTACAATTCTACCATCCGCAGAAGATTTTCAATAATACAATATTTCTGCCTTTTCTGCTACAATATTTCCGAAATATAATTCCAAAAGCACGCAGGAACCTAAGATAGCAACGTCAGGAAACAACAAATTATACGTGGGCAAGATCATTTTCAGAATAATAGTGGCTTTCTGCATAATTCAAATATCACGCAGTCTGTTCATGCAAAATACTTCATGCGGATTTCATCTAAAGGGCGGGTGAGGTGCATATGCTCTGAATGATGAAAAAGGAACAGAGCATGCGATCGCTAATATAATTTTTTTTTACAAGGACAGCTGGATGTTTGATGGAAAATTTAAACTTGCGTTGCAGAATGAAAACGAGAAAGAAGATAGTGGCGGAATATGAAGATTAAAGACACATAGATGAAAATGATGCACAAAACAAGAGATGCGAGGTAATGGTAAGTGCGACCGAGCGAAAGAATAATAGTTTCTTCTTAAGGCGTAGCCAAGCAGCGTTGACTGTTAAAATGTCTTCGCTTATGAAAAACTGTTTTCACTTTTAAAATATTTAACAAAAAATATTTCATTTATTTCCAACTCGCTTCGATAGATAACAGATTAAATTGTGAATGGAGAAATTCTAAAATCTTAATTGCTTTTCCAATATAGCCTTTCGATATCGTTATATAATCCCCCATTTCTATCACCTGTAATGTTACTAAGGAAACTTAAAGAAAGTAATTACTTTCTCATCCTTCATCTGGAGTAGCAATGGATGACTTAGTGTAATTTATATAGATAATGAGTTTTATTATTTTTATTATTATTAAGAGAGACCTCCAGGGAGTCAGAGACTCATCGAGGGAGGCCACATGGCCCCTGAACTTCAACTTCCTATCTATTAACACTACACACACACACACACACACACACACACACACACACACACACACACACACACACACACACACACACACACACACACACACACACACACACACACACACACACACACACACACACACACACACACACACACCAGCTATCATACATATTCTTGAATTCATTCACACTGCCTGAACTCACAACATCCAATGGCAATCCATTTCAATTACACACCACCCTCTGAGAGAAAAATCTAGCCCTCACACCCTTCTTGGTGGCCTTCATTCTCAGCTTTCAAGGATGCCCTCTCGTCCTTTCCCCACCCTTCATAAATTGAAAACTTCTATCAATTGAAATCCAGTATAATCCTTTCAGAAGTTTGTAAGTCTCAATCATATCACCCTTCTATCTGCAGTCTACAAATTCTCAATCTCTCTTCGTAATCAGTATTCCACAATCAATCCTGATATCATTTTTAACACTCTGCTTTGTACCCTCTCCAATATATCAGAATCGCAACGGAAACCAGGAGACCAGGCCTGGGCACAATAGTCCAAGTGATGGCTTATCAACGCCTTGTAAAGAGGTAAAATAACATCCTTTTCTTTACATGTTAACGTTCGATTCAGCATTGTAATTATCTTTTGAGCTATCTGCAATCTTTGCTACATGGCCCCTGAACTTGAACTTCCTATCCATTAACACTCCAAGATCCCTATCCTCATCAGTTTCTTCTAACGTAATCCCACTAATATAATACAACACTGGATATCTAATCATGCCGAAGTGAATGCCTTCACATTTATTGACATTGATCTGACACACTTTTTCCCATGTGTGTGAGATCAATGTATTTCTGATTACCCTAGCTATCTTTGCATCATCATCATCAAATAACTATGTCGCTTATCAAATCATTCCCAATATCATTAAGGTACATATTGAATAACAGTGGACCAAGCACAAATCCCTGTGGTACACTACTTGTTACCATAAACATTGCAGACTCAGATCCCCCAGTATACCACTTTTTGATATCTGTCAGTCAGCCATTCTCTTATCCATGCTAATATCGTGCATTGTCTATTTCTAATCCAAACCCATTTTCTCCAATTTATGCAGCAGTCTGCCATGCTGTATTCTGTCAAAAGCCTTAGCAAAATCCAAAAGTATCATAGTGCATCCATTCCCCTTGTCTAGTTCAATGGTCACACTGTTGTAGAATATGAGTAAGTTGTTAAACATGACCTTCCTTTAGTAAACCCGTGTTATTCATTGCAAAGTAGAGATTCAACCCATTTCTGAATGAGGGCCCCTAACCAATATTTCCCATATCTTCACCATCACTCCTGAGATATTAATTGGTCGATACATTGGTCTTTGCACCACCCTTGTGCAATGGAATTAACATTCATTCCTTCCATTCTTGTGAAATAATCCATGTTCTGAGAGTCATATTAAACTTCTGGTCAAAGGAATGGCCAGTTCAGCTAAACACTCTTTCTTGTGACTATTCTAGCCTGATATCCCATCAGTTCCTATTGCTGAATTCGTATTCAGCAATCGGCCTCACACAACTGCGTTTCTTCATCTAGTGAAGAGGAAGCAGTGAGCTCAATGTTGTGTTCACCAGGTTGATAACTTTTAACAAAATGGGCACTCATTAACTGAACAACCCCTTCTGCATCATTAACCCTTACGCCATCTGGATTTAGAAGAGTTATTTTTTCATATTCATTATTTCGTTTACTTGCAGCATATCGATAGAATTCTTACGGATTGTCTTTAGCACGCGAAGCCAGTTTCTTTTCGTAATCAGACTTTGATTTCAGTACAACATTTGTGACTATTCTAGCCTGTTGCTTATAATGTTCATGAGGGACGTCATCGTTATGCAAACGGTGTTCCTTCCACATCGTCCTTTTCTTACGAATATCTTGCTTAATAAGATTACACATCCATTTGACTCCTACTCTATTTATTCTTTGAACTCTCAGGACACATTCTGATACCGCATCATTTAAGTATTGTTTAAATGCTTCCTATGCACTGTCGTTATTCTTTCCATCCAGCAACCGATCTCATTCCAATGAACTCAGTATACTCCTCAGGTGGTCATAATTTCCTGCTTTGTAGTTCAGCATGTAACCTTTTCTGAATGGAACATTCATAAACTTAGTCCCTTTCCAAATGAGTACCGCATGATCATTGTCACCAACTGGAGGCAGAATAGTTACGTATTTAACTGAAATACCCTCTGACACTATAATCAAATCTAACACTCTTTTACCTCGAGTTCCTTTTGTCACATGCTGCTTGAGGAAGTTGGCCCGCAACAGCTCAATAAATGCATTTTCATTCTTCTCGTGAGATTCTACAGCCACCCAATCAATATTTGGATAATTAAAGTCTCCCATTATGATTACTCTTTTCGCACTCATCTTTTCTATTTGGTGATGCATTTTTACTTCACCAGCTACCAGGTCTGTAACAACACCCCACTATGCAATTTGTTTTGTTAGATACCACCTCACACAAGATAGCTTCAAACTCACTGCCACATGAAATATTGTTAGTAGTATTACTACAATCATAAGTGTCATAGGTTTATATAGTTAATATTTTGACTTTACCCTCACAACACAAAAACGAGGTCAGTGCGCGAAGCAGTTAAGTATTATATGAATTACGTACGCTATCAGAGTAGCCTACTAAGCCATTAATTAACACCACTGGTTGGTTATCATCTGACTAACTCAAGAGACGATAAGAAGTACAATTCCGAGGATAATGATTAATTTATAATGCGACTGTTATGACGAAAACTTTAGTCGTTCATGCCTACGTAGGCAGCCTTTATCAGTCATTTTCAATCAAATGGTAAGTAAGCCGGTCTCATGCGGAGGTGGTAGTTTTTTTTTCCTCCCAGATACTCAAGTTTTTCCTTACTCAGAAATAGGCAAACTTGCTCCGTGAACACACACGTCTACATATATAGGATACTAAATGCGAGATGGAAGAGATTACAGATTGGAATCTAATCTTTCTACTCCACATTATGAATCTCAAGTAGAGATCCTTGATAGTCAGCCTCCTGGATTGAAATTACTTGACAAAAAAAGATTGTTATTCGGATGAAACTTTTCTTTAAATGCGTTGCCTGTGACATTGTTTAAATTGCAATTTCTTCTTCTTCTTCTTCTTCTTCTTCCTTTTCCTCTCTTTTACTTCGCGGTGTCGAAGGTTTTCTATTCATTTAACTGCAACCGTTATACGAGGATAAGGTGGTTAGTCTTATGCTTCCCGGTGTAACCTATGTCTGTACAAGCGTTGGCGAAAATCCCTGCATTGTACGCCCAAGACCGCCTAACTCGACTATGTCTCAGAAAGATTCTAAACTCCTTAAGTCAGCGACGGTAATCGAACCCAGGACACTCCATTCCCAGGCATATTGTTTCGAAGCGCATACCCACTTGGCTAACCGCGCGGACCCATTGCGTAATGTGTCCTTTTTTTAAGGACAAAACGGAAAGAAGTAGATTGACATTTTCATATTGAATGCATGAAAAGGAAAACACATGATTAAAATGATAGTGGTTGAAATTAAGATCTTCATTTTTCTTCTGTTTCATAAAAAGGTTTCATTTTTATTTTTGTATGATTTCATCTTTTGTTCAATTTGTTGACAAATCAAACATTGTCATATCGCATTTCATAAAACACAAAACAGAATTAATTTTCTCAATGATGATGCTTGTGTCTTTTGCTATGAATTGTTAATTCTAAAAACTACTATATAGATCTTAATTATACTCTCTTTATAATTTTTTTCAGAAATCCTTCATTATAACGAGAGAGAGAGAGAGAGAGAGAGAGAGAGAGAGAGAGAGAGAGAGAGAGAGAGAGAGATTTAGAATAGAAAAGACGCTGAAAAATATAGAGAGGAGATGAGATGACTTGAAAATAAGGAAGATGGAGAGAGAATAAGATAGAGAAGATGGAGAGAGAATAAGATAGAGAAGATGGAGAGAGAATAAGATAGAGAAGATGGAGAGAGAATAAGATAGAGAAGATGGAGAGAGAATAAGATAGAGAAGATGACAAAAAATATATAAAAAGAGGAATGTGATAAGACAGATGAAATAAAAAAAGAATAAAATTACGATGTTAATTCAAAGATGGACGACTGGCAGATAAATGAAAGATAGTAACAGTAAGCATCTTAAACCATCAAAGGAAAGAAGTAACACATGTATCCTGTATAGGTGAATTCCAGTTACTGCATCTAAACCTTTAGTTATAGAATGTGTTCACATACTTGAGGCGTTTGTTTTACGTTGGTAACCAGTTGCTGCTTTACAATATATGAGTGAGGCAACCGCATGTTATATTCTCCCCTTTCTATAATTGTATTACGAAGTGCAGTGCACTACCTATAAAGATACACACGACCTAAACGGCAGCTGTGCAGTGAGTTAGTCATTTATTCTCTACTTCCAATGCTAAAATAGTTTTGTTACAAGAAACACGATTTTGCTAAATACAAATGCATGTAAAGGGACAAATCATCTTTGATTGAAATTTAATTATAGAATCTATGGATAATAAGTATGAAGCGGCAGGATAAATGAAGATTTTAATATATGAGAGAAAAGAAAGGGAAGCAAAACATTCTTCGATGGGATAAATGGATTACACTTTATGGAGTGCAAGAATATTTTAAGCATTCCTTGAAAGAGAGAGTTAACCTAAAACGATTGGTTATTTTTCTAGTTGCAAAGTATACGTGGTCTTTCGTAATCATAATTTTTTTTCTTTCAGGAAACTCGTTCAGGAGTGGAGCATGCCTAAAGCATATTCTTTCTGGAGGGACTAACGCGGTAGGTCATAGACCCACTCCCACTTATTCATCTCTCTCTCTCTCTCTGTGTGTGTGTGTGTGTGTGTGTGTGTGTGTGTGTGTGTGTGTGTGTGTGTGTGTGTGTGTGTGTGTGTGTGTGTGTGTGTGTGTGTGTGTGTGTGTGTGTGTGTGTGTGTGTGTCTTTATCTCTTCCATCCAAAGATTACTTGAAATCATAGTACAATATAAATGTTTATAAGAATCTTTAATTAAACTGACTTGACATTCTTTTGCTGTGTCTACTAATGGGGGGTTGTCTTTATGAAGGTATGTACACGTTGCCGTTTAACCCATTTATGGAATGAAAATCCTGTAACTTCCATATCATATCCGGGAATTCAACGTTACTTGAACAAGCTGTGTGAAGGCCTTCGAGTTTTAAGCAGAATTTGAAGCCAGATCTATTCTACCACTTGCATAGCAGGTATTGCATGAGATACAAGAGGCTCTTATACATACTTTACTATATGAAGTGGATAGCTTACAAAAACGTAAACTATCCATTTCATCTAATTTATTTCACCTTATCACCTATGAGATGGAACCCAGTTACATGCTTTCGGTTTAGCTTTAAGCAGGAAGGTACATACTGATAAAAGGATTGCAGAAGTAAAGAGTTTACATGACTATTGCCATGTCTTCGAGACATTGCAAATTCACTACTGTAGTGTGTAGAAGTATTTCTGAAATTATAGATTTTTAATAGCAAATGCTTCTTTATATAACTACCTACGTAATTATTGAAATAGCGACAATGAGGATTTTAACATAATTGGTGGGTTGGTTATCTACTGAGTGTTTCTATTGTTGTTTCTTTTTATTTTGTTTTATACGTTGCGTGTTGTGAAATAGAGGAACACGCGTCACTTCAAGCAGTAAAAAATTATAGATAGATCAATTTAAAATGAAAAGATCAATTAAATTTCCAAAAGAAACAAAAAATATTAAGAATTATCAAAATTTAATGACTTATCTTAGAAGATCGGATTTCTTCAACGAAGGAATTTTCCTGAAAACAGAAAAGCATTGATTCCGAAAAGAACAATTTCGTTTACAGAGATGAATAGAAGTTGGAGAGGGAATAAAGGTATATGAGAAAAGCGCAAAGAACAATAGAATGGAAAACAAAAATATAGATAGTAGCAAATTGGAAATAAAAGCGGACTGAAAAATGAAAACAAAGTAGCAGTAAAAGAATGAATAACTTAAATTTCCATTGGTAACTCATGAATCATTTACGAATCAAATGTAACTTAATAAAATTCATAGAAAATTATCGAAATGCATTTTTTCTATAATTGAATGTTTGCATACAATAAACATAAAATTACACGCGGCAAACATGTTATTTTAAAACGAATTAAGACTCGAAAAAAAACATTTCTTTCAAACGCGACGCATAATAGCATATTATTTATTTATTTAGTTAGTTAGTTTTACCTAATGATGATATTTTATTGCCAAATGAATATATCACATAAAGAAAAATGATATTTGTACGTTTACCGCAACTATATATCATATATATTCTTATAACGTGCATTTCTCTTTATGCAAGATTTGTTAAAAAAAAGAGTAAGATGGATGCAATAATAGTGAGAATATTGCAGAAAATTATAGGATTTTGAGTTTAGTTTATTTAAAACTTAAATACTTTCCGAAAATAATGGCTTTTATCGTTGCTTTGTTTGAAACACTGTTTTTTTTTTTTTTTTAATTTCACGCATTATTTTATTTGCGTTCGCATTTATAAATGGTGTTTTAGTATTTTAAGGAAATTTTTTATTTTATTAGTTTACGGAACGATGAATTGTACGGAAGAGTATCGAATGAGCTTATATAACGCATGTTGAAGATACGATGCTAGCTTATTTAACCTACACTGACATATTCTATATTGCGCAGCCAATTTCACTTAATATGGATTCCATTGTGCTTCTGAGGGTCAGAAAAATAACCAAAAATGTTTCAACCATCAGACAGGAATGAGAGGAAACAACACGCCTTATCTTTCATACTTCATAATTTTTTAAAGCAGAATTAGATAATAAATTCAAATTTAAATGCAGATTATTCGTGATGCGCGATCTAAATAGCAGTTTTATAATACGTTTTGAATATGATAGTGAATCTGGAACTCAGTTGGGCATTATATGTAGGTTTCTATCCTACCTGGTGAGACAGGCTTTCCATCTTTCTGTATAAAATAAATTTCTACACATTTCAGTAGAGGGTAGGTTGAATCGTTTTCGCGTGTTGCATATCAATAAATGAAGTCTCAAGTAAGAGTAAATGTAACGAGATTAAATGTAAGATATTAACATAAAGTGATCGAGAAAAGATCGAGCTAATGTATTTAACTTTTAGAGAGAGAGAGAGAGAGACGTACTATTTAAGAGATGTCAACGAAGCATTTATGTGGTCCACCTTACACCACATAATTGTGTTTCTGACGTCTCAAGTGGTATGTAAGATAATTTTCATCACTGTGGGGGCTATGCAATGATCTAAGGATAAGCTTACTTCTATTTCCGGTACAATGAATTGTTAAGGATTAAAACTTCGACCTACTACAGAATTTAGTATGTGTTTAATTCAGATTTTGTGTAGAAGTATTATATTGAAATTAAAGTTACTAAAATAATACAATAATGTCTAATAATTATGTTAAGATTATTAGTTTGACGTTCGTTTATATAAATATACACACACATATATAAATGATCTAAAGAAATTTTGTTAGTAACTGTTGAATGGCTTACGTTTATCTAATATCCACAAGAGGCAACATGGCTTGATTCAAATCATCATGTAGCGAAACCTCCGGTTGATAATCTTTCACTTTTAGAAAGAGCTGCTTTGAATAACCTTATAACCAATTCTGACTAGCGATCCTGCACATGACCCTCTCCCATCTCTTTTTCTCTTCCTACACCTCTATATGGGACGCCGAGAATTCATAATTCATAAAACGCACTTCTACCTCAAATTGTATAAGGGATAGATTATATTCTCCGCCATACCCTCTTGGCAAACATCCAGCTAAACTACTCAAGTGACTGAGAGCACGATCATCATCCTTTGTCAAAAACTCTGAGCATTTTTTATCTACCATCGCACTTGATGAACGTGATATTTTAGCAAATTTTGATATAGTTAATCTGTTTGCCAATAGTTCTGCTGATTTGCACTGCTGGAAGATAAATTCTCTAAGAAGGATATGGCACACTTCAAACACTGAAGTGTGGATTTCGTCTAGATATTTCAAATATAAAAATACAATGTACAAACATAACTCTGGTCTAGCCATGGGCATCCTCTTTCGCAAGTTTTAGAAATCTTTATATTGAAAAGTTCGAAAACGTTTTCCTAGAGGAATACCATTATAAACCAAAATGATGGAAAGGTACGTCGATGATATATTCTTAGTCTGAAACAATGGACTACCTTCACTGCTGCTTTTTCATGAGTACCTGAATCGTCAACACACCAACATAATATTCACCTATGAATTAGAATCTAAGGATTCACTCCCATTTTTGGACTTTCGACTTAGTAAGTAATCGGAAAATTTAAACGTCTCTAGAGTTCGAGAGCCTCCACATACTGGCAGATATCTACATGCCTATTCTAATCATTACAGAACTCAAATATGTGATATTTATTCTACACTAGGAGTAAGAGCCCGCCGACTCATCACTGACAAGGATGAACTAGCCAAAGAACTTCAACATTGAGGAAACACCTTCCTTCAAAATGGCTATAATGACCAGATCATCTGCAGACCACTCTATCGACATGATACCAAAGAAATTTCCAATTAAAACAGAGCATTCATCACGTTTCCGTATAGTATATTTATTTCAACAAAAGTTCAAGAACTGACAAGAATTCTTAAAGAATATGAAATCAAAGCGGTATTTACCTCTTTATCAAGATGAGATCACTCGGATCCACAAAATCTCGACAGAGCCTACTTCAATAGCAGTGTTTATCGGCTATGATGCGATTGCCGGTCATTTTACATTTGGCAGACAGAAAAATTAATTGAAGTACGTATTAAAAAACACGTTCGAGATATTGAACACCACAATAGTGAAGCCTCAGCTTTGCCATTACATGTGCTCTCTTCAGCTGACCCATAAGACGCTTCGCAAATATGGGATAAATCGGAACTATTACACTGTTGATAATGATACAAAGGAGAGAAAAATCCGGGAGTCTTTAGATATATGGCGTCAGATCCTAAACATGTTTGTTGTGCTTGTTTATGCATTCACGTGAATGCATAAACAAGCACAAAGTTCTGAAAAATTAGAAATACAGTATTTTAAAATAACATCAGTCTCTTCTATAACTACATAACATTTGTCACCTTTGTTAGTCCGTACTGTTTTGTCTACTAGTTTATTAGTTTGTATGTTTACACCTGAGCAATTAAGATGAAACGTCATGTTGTCAATTAAAATAAATGTTATCATATTATTAAGGTGTTCTGTCTTATAACCGCTTATGCACTGCTGGGAAAGAAGTCAACGGACACCCTCCAAGGTTAATATGTAAAAATCACCATTCCTCAGCTACGACATGCAATGCAGAGTTCCGACCATCGACTCGAACACGAATCTCTACAAAAACATTCGGAACAGGGGGCTCCTAGCATGGGTTTATTGGATACGGCCGCAATACAAAATGCGATACAATACAAGAAGTCCCACATTACTCGAACCAATATTCAGTGTAGTCAACAATGCACGCTCTTTGCACATGGTGAAAGAGCGTGCATTGTTGGACGTTATACCTTGGAAAGGTAGGTTATGGAACGACGAATCATTCTAAATCCTCCATGAGCAGATGGACCAGTGTGGGTAAAGCAGATGCCCGGTGAACGTCTCTTACCAGAGTGCGTAATCATAACTATGAAACAAAAGTATAGTACAGAGATAGTGGTATAGTCCTGTTTTTCCTGGTTTGGCCTCTGAGCTCTGTTCGTGATGCCACGAACATCGAACTCCGAGAGATATCTGAACATTCTGAACAATGCAATTCTTCCTACTTTGTGGCGTTTCTGCGAACTGACCATCTCTCTTTAAGCAAAACATTTCTGAACATAAGCGTCACCACATTTGACTGGACTCAAAATGTAATTTGAATTCTGTGCTAGTCTATAGTTCTTGAGGTATGGCAAGGCGCATTATCACGTTGATACTCAGTTAAGATGCTTCCATACAACATCTACAACTTTGTCCAAAATGTTAATAGTAGGTTCGATATTTGTTTCTGTTTTTCCTGTGAACAAATAAATGTGATCCTAGAACAATCTATTGAAGCATTCCACGACAGTGTGGCTATCGTGGAATGCTTCCACTTAACATATGGATGATCTGGTAAATAACCTTCGTACGCGATAGCTGTTTGCATTCTTTTAACTTAGTGAGTTGTTATTGGGATGTTCTTTGTCAAGCGTATTCGAGAAACGTCGAGTACACGAATAATTTTGGCAATGTAGTGTATGTACATATAAAGTAAAAAAGGTATTATTGTGTCAAAGATTACTTTTATTCACTACACAAAATTCATTAGGGTGGATGTAATTACATCAGCGATGCATGATAGCCAAAAAAATAAATTTTGCAACTCTCGCCTCCAATACACTCGAGAACGCGGGTATACTGTCTTTGACACATGCTATTGAACAAGTAACTGGAGCTTTATTGTTGCAAGGAAAAAAATCCTAATGTTCCAATAGCATCATTAAAATACTTAGAGTTGCATTCTTAACTTGTTGTTTACCAATATGAGAACAAGTGAAAATAGATCCCAGTTGAGCAGGAAGATAATGTTATAGTCTGTTTTATAGGGTGACGATTTCCACTAAAAAAATCACGTGTGTGTGTTTGTGAGAGAGAGAAAGAAAGAGAGAGAGAGAGCGAGCCTCCGTAGCTCAGTCGGTATATACGAAGCCCTTTGGTAGTAAATACCCCGGTTTGTTTCCTGTCCAAGATGTGAGAAACCTTTATCCGGGCTCTTTCGACAAAAGCTTACTTAGTGGTCTAATAGTTTTTTTTATTTCACCCGGAAACTCGGGTTTTTCGTCCCTCAGAACAGGAAATCCGGCATATATATATATATAATATATATATATATATATATATATATATATATATATATATATATACACACAAACCTGATTATTTTAAAAAATACCAATAATCGTTATTATTCTATGTTGAGGCACGTCTTCAAAAATACTTTTTTTATGAACATTTGTCACGTGGCTATTTAAAAAGAATAAGGAAAAAAAATAATGGATCACTTTCTAAGAGTGAAGACATGTCTCTCAATATGTAGAGAGAACGATAGTAGGGTCAGGCATAATTTCTGATTTTGTCCTCTCCTCCTCCAGTAGTTGGGAGAGATGACAAAAAGAAAACGAAATAATTTTGAGTATACCTAGTGGGTGGTCTGGCTAAGGAGAAAATAAATCTTAAGCGATGCTCTACAGTTGGGATATGGAATGAATATTTAACTCTTCAGGTCTGTCTCTAATAAGTAGTAGGTTGTGATCTGACAGCTGATAATCAAACTGATCTACCGTCTAAAGAGATTTACAAGCATCTGGGACCATAGTATGATGACTGTAAGTGTATGCCTGAGTATATGCAAAAGAAATCTGAACTGTATTGTAAAAACGTAACTACTTCCATATAAGCCTGTTAACTTACCCTTACTTTTTTGGTAATTACACCTGTTAGAGTTACATTCAAGGTAATTAAGACCATGAGGAGGTTTTCAAATCTATTGATTTCATGTATATTTCGGTTTATTTCTTTCGAAAGTGAGAAATCCAAGTTTTTAGAAAGAACTGTGCCACATGCTTTCAGGCCGTCTAATGCAGTTTCTGCTGACTACTGCGATAGCCTCTATTACCAATTTCATCATCAGATTTCAATTTGCACTTTCATAAAATTTTTTAAGAAAACTGTAGGCAGCTACAAGCCACGTGTAGAACACTAGTCAAAGTATCAGGAGTCTCAGAAACCAACATTCATTTCTACTTCTTCATCATGATATGGTAGTCAAAGGTTTAAAAAAGAAACTGTTTTTTTTTTTTTTTGCTGTTTTTTTATTTTCTTTGCCTGTACAAGGACATATTCAAGGTCAGTAGCTATTGCTGCTTATACTTCACATGAAGAGGGTAGCGAGTAGCACAGCAGAAAAAAAAAAGAACTGAATACACGTGCTTCTGTTTGCTGGCCATTTCCAAACAACTAGTTTATTGCATAAAATCAAATGTCGTCGTATAATTCCTGAGATCAAAGAATTTTTTTTTTTTTTTCAAGGCCACTGCTCGGTTTCGCGGTATCTTAAAAGCAGTCACTAAGCCTACTACAGGAAAACATATCATAATTAATGAGGATTTTAGACTTTATGCAAATCTACTTCAATTACGTGCAGTAGACACGAAAAAAAAGGATTAAAGAAACTCAGTGACAATCTACATTAACTTCATATTAAGTTACACGCAACGAGTAAAAGTCACTGTCAGAGATCTTTCTTCACAGAATCCAATTCTCAAGACTCAAGAAGTACTTTGCCAAAAGTATGGAAGCGTGACTGAATGAATAGGTAAGATGTAAGGATCAAGGAGGAATTTAGATGAAAGCAGGTTTCCGATGATAATCCTTGTATAGCATCTGTAGTGAATACTAAATATTTTTTTGCAATTACAAAATACAAACCAAATTTTATAAACCTACTTTTCATTGTAGCGAATTTCATTTTAGCAAATAAGCACATATCAAAACAGCCCATCGACGTTCCCAGCAATAAATGATTGCTGGGAACGTCAAGAATTTTTTAAATAATGAAAAAAAAAAACTGGAAAAGAAAAGTATAAACTTTCTGATGTTTGGTCTTTCTTTCTCTATGAGAATTGAGAAAATAAGAAAATAAATCGCCGAAAACTCAACAAATCTCATTGTCGGCAATCGGACGTTGGGAGCAGTATGAAATAAATAAATAAATAAATATATATATATATATATATATATATATATAATCAATCCTACATGGTAAGCCTATTCAGTGGTCTACATCCTATTCATGAAAGTTTGGAACCTATAATACATCAATATCCTGATTGGCAAAGAAATCTTCTCATTTTATCTTTACTTTGTATCTTGTTTATTTTATTTTATTTTATTTTTCATATATTTCGTAAACCCTGCTATAGGGATCAACCTGGATTTTTTTTTCAAACCACTCGAGGCCTCTAGTAAGCAGGACGATGGTTTCCGGAAACAAGCATATAATGAAATTCATCTCCCACATGCGAGGATCGCCGAGATTTCATTCACTCCTTGGAGATTCATGAAGCCTAGAACCATATGATTCGGATCATTTCCAAGAAGTGTTTAAGGCACGTTTGGATGACTTATGGTAGTAATCCTACCACTCTTCTAGGATGTGGATTGATTGTAACTAATCCATCTGAATTTCTCTTATTTCGAAGTCTCTGAACAGAGAAAAAGTGGACTGTTATTCTGGAAAACAACTGGGATAGATCAATTGATATGAGCAGAAAAAGGAAAAGAAAGAAAGAATGAAAATAGACAAGTATATCTAGATTGTCTGAAGTAAGTATTACTAATAGTAAGAACTAGATCAAACTCTACTAGAGAGAATTATGAAATTAGCAGTACTAGCAAAAACAAATTAAATAAGCTGAGATAAAAACAGATAACTACATTTCTATTTATAGTGAGAATAAAAACGAGGAATGGATAAATGCAGTAGTAATGATCCTGTATTCGTAAAGCGATTAAGTGAAATATCACAGTCTATAAATACAGAGCGAGCGAATGCTTGAAATAATATTGCAAAAACAGAAGACTTCCACTTTATTATTGGGGTCAATTCTCAAGACAAATGAAGTTAATTAACAAAGACTTTTATTAAAAATACAAAAAAAAATTAAGACACAAAATAACCTCGAATGACTATCACATAAATAATGAGAGTTTTCGATGCACAATTATGGAAAATATAGAAAGAATACTTGGTAGAAATATAGGAACTAGTGTTAAGCCAAATGCAATAGCAGTGGATTCAGACTTGGAGTAGTGTAAGTGGAAAAAACCCTAGAGAAATAAGTCTCTTTAACTTCCGGAGTCAAAGCATCTGTAGAAAATACATTTTGTGAAGAAGAAAACGGCTTCCGAGAAGGACAATCATGTATTTTTGTAATTTTATATTAACATCCTAAGGTAAAAGGATTGTGAATTCAATATATGAACATGTACAGTATTTGTATATATTACAAGAAAGCCGTTGATTGAAGAAAAGCAGTGGATCATAATCAAGAAGTTAAAATTCCAAATCAGATGCTCTCACTAATCAAACAATAAATTATCTCTAAGAAGCGATAAAGAACTAAGTAGTGTGAATAGAATGAAGTAGAGTAGTGGAATAAAGTATGCAAATTTAGAAAGAATTCGAACAAATATTTCGACAGGAACATCAAGTTCATTAAGGCCAAAGAAAAGATGCAATGAGACCTGGAACTGGCTGCACGGCGTCAGGTATTTTACATCCCACTACGTAATTAGGTCTCTTTGAATCTTTCCGTGGATAATAATGTTCATGATATCTACAAATCTGAAACTAATTTTCTTCGGCATGCTGTTCCTAGTATAAAACATCAACACAGTTGATGTTTTATACTAGGAACAGCATGTCGAAGAAAATTCTGTTCTGTTTATTCATCAACACAGTTCTGTTTATTCCTTTAGTAAACTTCTTCAGAAAGTAATATGTTTGTGAGATGCCATTCTCATGGAACCGTTTCTCCTTTTTTCTGCAGTTTTAGTGTATATAAATGCAAATCTAAATAATAGTTTTAATTAGAAACAAAACAATGAAAGAGTAAACGGTATTTATTCAAAGTGAAAGAATACACAGTGTTTATTCAAACTGCTACTCATGTAACGTAATCAGTAGGTGTTCATCGGTTTTTGAACGTTGATATGTTTACATGCGGCCATCTGTAAACCTTCAAGAACTCCATGGAATATAAATCGGGAAGCCCTGAAGCTTGTAGAGACGATCTCTGTGTTGACATAAGGAGTTTTCAGTTTGTCTTTGAGCTTGCTGAACAGTTTCATCATTCCTTAGGGATCTCTTCTCTCTGTGTGTCTCTATATATCTATTTATCTTCTCCTAGAATTCTTAGGAGAGAGGCAGAAAGAAGCCACTATCATTTTTGAATTCTAGGACATATTTACTGAAACTTACTTTTGTAATCAATACACTTTCTCAATAGGATTAGCCCCAGCAAACTTTTCTCCATTGATTCTGAAAAGTTTCTTATAAGGCGTAGTTTAAAAACTTTAGTTTAGTAAACATTTTTTGAAATAATAATGTTTTAACAAAATAAAGTGTTGAGGACAATCTGAAAAAAAAAAAAACTTTTCACAAACGTATATTTTTTTTGGTAAATCAAAATGCAAGAAAATAATTTTATACTAAACAAAAATATATATTTTAAAATTTCTTCTTATATTCGTCATAATTGTAATCCTGTCTTTTCATCCTCAAAAATAAATGTACATAAATCATAAAAATTACAAGAAATTATTTTATGATTCCCCTCACCCACAACAGTTCATTAGCAACGTTAGTAGGTCAAAGATTTTTTTTTTTTTTTTTGGAAATTGTTTTATACTGTCAAGTAATACAATGGTTTTCTCTCTTTATTAATTTCTTTCAAGATCTTTTGTAAAATACTGTGGCAGGCTATCTTATAATCTCCGTACTAATTTCATAACAGTGTGCAGTATTCTTTGTAATTTCTATAACATATAAATTCTGCTATTAATTATATATTTTCTTTCAATAAATATTGGCTTTATATAAATTTCTTTGCACTTTGTAATGATCGTATGACATCTGTTTTTCGTGATTAGATCATAAACTAATATAAATTTTATTTTATAATTTTATTATTATTAAAGACAAAAAACATTTGATGACAACAAACAAAGGAAATAAACAAGTAGCATCGGAATAAAAATTAAACTAAGCATTTAATGTATATAAACAAAGTGAAAATATATACGAAATCAAATAACAAAAAAAAAACATATTATTTTAGAATTAGTAAACTATTCTAGAGATAACCGAAATGACACAAGGTGTGCATTAAATCCAAAATCTTTCTTACAATGGTGATATAGTATTTGTTCAAAATTAGACAGGATGAAATATACGTCGTTTGTTATGTAATAAATAACCTGGTTTATTACCACATTCTAACTAAACTCTGAATCTGAATGAAGCCCGGGAAAATATTTTAGTGCTTTATGTAAAACTACCCACAAAGATTTGTATCTTGTGTTAGTATTGCGGATGCCTGATGTTTTGATAAGTCGGAATCTCTGTTTTGGAGTCTTGCGCAGTAACTTTTTATCTCAATCGCTATATCCCGACAGATGCTAAAGCATTGAGTTCGAATTCATCTAGCAGGCTAATAACATTTAAAAGACCTTTTCATTTGAAGGAAGAGTTAGGCAAAGTGAATATCATGTCTACAAAGTGTGATCAAAAATTTCCTTTATAAGCCCCCAGATAACATTACTGCAGAACAGATAGTACTACTTAATCTGTCGTGCTATCTGTTCTTTATTTCACAAGTATATCATGCATTGTCAAGTAACGCTTTTATTTCTATAAAATTTATTTCGCCGAATTCTCTGATTAAAAAAAAAAAAAACTTGTTTCGCTAACCTTCCGTGTCTCTGTTTAAGTGACCATACCACCTGAGATTAGCTCTGTTAAAACATTCCTGAATGTGAACATCACCAAGTTCTTTCCTAATATTCTCATTTTTAATATGATTCTACTTTTTGTCATTTTCCTAATCTTTCTTGAAACTCTCATATCTTTGGCATCCAGTCTTTATCAAGTGTTTTATTTCTTAACGAGATCTCGGATCAATAAGTTAAATTTGGTTTGTCTTGTTATCTTGTATAATGCTAGTGTTTTATTAGACTTCGCTCTGATTCCATGTAAATTCATTCAATTGGTATCCTACCGTACCAGAGTTGTGAATTCTGTTGTCTGTTTCCATATTTATTTTGCCATCTTCATTAAATGACTGAAACGTTTTAGTTGATTTATATAATCAGATGCCTTCTCTAATACCTTGAAAACTTCATCATCTGCTTCCTTAGTAGAACGCTTTGTACGACCATAGGCACAAATAAGTCTGATTGTCCACTTCCCTAGTCTAGTATTTTCCCATATCACTCCACCCGATACTGCCTGCGATTCAAGAACATTATCCTGAATTTAGTGTAGATTACTAAAATTGTTTCTTTTTCCTTATTTTACCTTCCCGAAGGTGTCTTGTATTTGTTGCTCAGAAAAATTTCGCTCGTTTTTGTCTTCTTTGTTTCGGTAATCCCTATCGTATCGATCTGGTGCTTATCCCATTCCTGCTAGTTCCATTTTTTTCCCGTTGATGATTGTTTTTCTGATGGCTAACCTTGCACTCTGCTAATATTGATTTGGGATTTGCTGTAGTTGCTGAAATTTCGCTTTTCGCCCTGGATTCCTGACGAAAACATTGGGCCTTTTTTAAGCGCTTGACAGCCTATCTGGCATGAAATTCTGCTATTAACCATCATATTGGATTTTGGTTTAAGCGAATAAGAATACATGGTCAACTAAATCCGAAACTACCAGTACTTATTCGTTCGTTCAGTATTCAGGTAGGATACCTAGTAATGGCGTGACTGATTTCTTAACACATTTTAGTATCAGTGTCTCTAGATGTAATTATTTGGGCGAGAGAATAGGGATTGGGGAATTTTAGGGATTTACGATCTTAGGAAACCTTCTGCATTTTGTGGTATACCGATACAGCAACAGCAATAACTAATGGCAACAGCAGTAGTAAGAATAGAAGTAATGATAATAATTGGTTTAAAGAAAGAGTACAGGTATAATCTTCTCTTATAAAAATGTCATCATTTTTCTATTGATGAACACAAACAAAAAACTCATATCTGCCCTGAGTATTTTTATTTGAACACACGGAAAAGAATCCAAAATTGATATTATCCGGTAATAAGTGATTTTTTAACTAAAGCAAAACGCCTCAGTGGGTCAGATTGACATTAAACGTAATGTTATAATATGAGCGCGATATCTGTGGTAGCTCGAGTTGGAGAAACTCATCAGAATTATGTATTTTTCTTTAATATTTTATTTATGCACTAAAGAGAAAGAATATATATTTCATTATCTCTGTAGTTTATGGGATAAGTTTTTCGTTATAATCAACGAATAAAACTATATACGTCCTTATGATTAGCAGGAGGAGAACTGAGAAGATGAGAGAAGGGAATAGAAAAGAAGTGCAGAGGATGACTACTTTAGTAATCAGAAAGCCTATAGATCCGTAACCATTGCCCAATTTTTACCGCAACGTGTTTGCCATGATAGCTCTTTTCTGTTTATTTTATTGTAAGTCCATTACTGATGACTTTGAGGAATTTAAAATGACACGAAATGAGATCAGCATAATTAATTAATATCTTAATAGAAAATGATGTAGGAAGAGACAGATTTGTAAAAATAATCTTAGGACTAAGAAACATTTGATGGGAATTAGAAAGTTGGTTGTTTGCTTGAAATGCTCAAGGCGATCGGGATCTATCGTGTTGTAAAAGATTAGTTCATGCTGTTACCATAGAAACGTACATATGAGCTCTTTTAATGAGCAGTGGAAATAAGACAGACAAGGAAGTGAACACATTCAAGCCTAATTACTTCGGGTTCTGATGAGAAAAAACAGTCAAATCCATGGGAGGTCAATCAAGACAAACTAAAGTACACAGGATTCATGAAATTCTGACTAACAAGTTTAAAATTTCTTTGTTAGATTAATCTGAAAGGTTCTATTCTTGTAAAATGGCTAATATGTGGTTGTTAAAAGAATGAAACACAGCATATGAATGCCAGAGCATTCAATAGTGTTCACCAGAGGGCACTGCTTCGGGAATACGAAGTAAATTTTTATATCCATTTAGATCGATTGATTATGTTGAATTTATGCGCTAACCTCTTAGTAATCTAGGTAGTTTGAATTCCTTCAAAGGGATGATTTGGCAGCAAAAGTCTAAAATGCAAGAACATTTTATGAGATTCTTATTTATCACAAGTATTTTACACAAAAACGTACAAAATTTTAGGATAATAGGGACTATAATAGTTTTACAGTATCGGTCAGGGTAAATAATGTAAAGATATATATTGATCTCATCGTTCTATCCTTCCTGTTTCATAGTTAAGCGTAGACACACACTCTGCAATGCAGGCTTTCGAAACCAAATCTGGTGGGATAGGTTAGTTACGCTATTCTCTTAGTCTACCACATCTGGGCAATTGCGTATGCCCTTCTGACCGGTTTGCCTGTTCTGCTGGATGAAATCCTGAGTGTCCGGGATAAAAAAATATCTCTCCGTCTCCATATAAGTCCAACTAACTCATCTCCAGATAAAATGCCGTGATAACAGTAGTTGGCATACTAGAGATGGTTCGAACCCATGTCTTTCACCTACTTATATCAATAAGAAGTTGAATGAATGTCGGTTTTATATTTGACAGACACTTTACCAGCAGTTTTCCGGTCTTATTTCAGAGGGACGTATTACTAATTTAATTTCTATAATTTAATCCATAAATGAACTGATTCAATGAAATACTAAATTCAGTGAACTATTCGCATTTAATTGTCATTAACGTCCTGTTTTTTTTTCCATGAAACAAATCATTTCCTAACGTTATTCCCAATAGTGATGCAACTTACAACAGTGTTATTTGACCCATTTCGTTTTTCAATCAGCAAGCAACACTTCTACATCAGTGCTTTCCACATATAGTAATTTTAAGTTTTATCCACATTGCGAACTGAGATAATCCTATCACAGTATACATTATTCATAATGAATTATGATTGCAGCAAGTGTTGTACTTATTACTAAGAACACTATCTCGTAATTTTTGGAATAGAAAGGTATATTCACATAACGATATTAATACATTAACGGGTTACGAAGGAATACAAAGTGTTTTTTTTTTTTTTTTTTTCATAGAAAAAGGTTAGTTTGGTATCTGACAGAATCGACAAATTAAGCAGTCACATAACAAGTCTCTCGAAGTACGCGCTGTGCAATAAAGATTTAAAAATGCCAACTAGTTTTAAATTTGCCCTCAACTAGTTTCATCTGAACGGATTTATATGACTTGTACTTGGCAGCGAAAAGCAAATCTTTATCTTTATTTTTCTCTGTTCTCCAAAAGAAAGACCACACACACACACACACACACACACACACACACACACACACACACACACACACACACACACACACACACACACACACACACACACACACACACACAACAAGACTTCTAGAGAAAATTAGCCTTTGGCGATTAACTAAAAATATTCTTAGGGAATAAGTGTCTTGAACTGTTTTTGTCTTGGACACATGCAAGAAAAGAATTCTTCTCTTAATTCGCTAATTCGCTCATGTTTACAGTCACAGGAGTGAACAATAAGATTTTCAATACCCTCAGGAAGTTCATTAGTGAGATTCTGCAAAGATTGAATTCATTTTCAAGCACATACCTTTGAGAAGTTGGCACATTATCTTTCTACCAGTTTGATGACGAGAAAGAGAAAAAATTTTAAATTCCAACAGAATTTGAAATGCAATTTTAGAAACACTCAACGGCTTTAAATTTTTTTTCATTTTCAAATACTATAATTGAACATTATCAGAAATAACTTTTTATTCTTTTTTCTTTAAAAAATTCCAACCTTTTCCATTAACTTTTCCTTTCGATTTTCATCTAACCTCTCTCCCTATCTTATTTATCTCTTTCCTTCAACTTTCTTTCTCATTAAGGTCTCTCTAAGATTTAGAATTTCTTTTTCACTTTCTGACATCTAAACTCTCTTTCACTTTTTTGACTAAATTAATCTCCACTATTTCTATTTTTTTCTTCATTTTTCACCACGAAATTCGAAATGCTTCATTGACTCTTTCTAAGCTGAATTCTCTGTCTGTCTGTCTGTATCCGTCTCTCTCTCTCTCTCTCTCTCTCTCTCTCTCTCTCTCTCTCTCTCTCTCTCTCTCTCTCTGACAGACGTATTGTTTTAAATTCTCTTTGACGGCTCATCATTTCTAAAGAAAAATTAATTCTTTCTTGCTTGCTCTTTTCTTCATCTAAATTCATTTCCATTCTCTTTTCTTTTTTTAATCCAAACGTCAGCATCTGATGCAAGTTTTTCCCAACATCTCTTTTTCTCTTATCTTTCTGTCACTGTCATGCTGACATGTACTACTCTAGGCTGAAAGACATTTAATTTACACTAGAGACGGAAGTATTTTCAATACCTTTTTAATCAAGACTTTTCGCATATCTCAGACAGGGATTGCTTATGGGTTTCTTCTCTTTAAAACATAAAGAGAAAGACATTTACAAACATGTGACAAATAGTCATAATACACTCTGATGAATCGTAGCTTACATGCCTCCTCCTCCTCCTCCTCCGCGGTAACCCAAAGGAGGTAAACGATTATTTCTATAATTTAGCTTATATTTTTCCATTACATTTTCATCTGTATTTCCTTCTTTTCTTCCTGCTTGATAGTTTTTCTGTAGTGCTATCTCTCTTACTTTAATGACTGTCCCTCACTCTGCTTTCTCTCTCTCTCTCTCTTTGTCGATTCTCTCTTTTTCTAGATTACACGTTTATCATAGTTTTTCTTCAAGTGTCATTCCCCTTTTTCTTATATTTTTTACATGATCCATCATATTTAAACCGCAGTGAGTGATTGTTCTCAGAACCATGGTTTCATTCCAAAACACAGCGTTATATCTTCCATTTTTTACCAAGTTTGCATCAACTTTTCACACACACACACACACGCGCGCGCGCGCGCGCACGCGCGCACTAATCCGACGGACAACTTGTGCACGTGGTCAATACAGCGGATGTTACTCGACGACTAATGCTCACAGCAGAACGGGGCAAATGGCAATTTGTTGTCAAAACTTGCTGTTAGGTGCGCTCTCTGTAAGGGTCTGAGCGGTATTTACAAAGTTTGGTCTTTTTTTGAACACGCCTCGTATAAGCTGAAAGTCTTTACTTTGTTTTATATGACACTTCTTAATATATTTTCTCACCGCGTACGAAGCTTTTCAAAGCCGTCGTAATAATAAATTTTAAAATAAATAATGAATCTGCGTTTTTTATTTTTCACCACTTTCTCAACTTTGTTTTGACCTATTGGAAATGTGGAAATGGTTATTCTTGAAATGTGAATTTAGTTTGGGAAATAACCAGAAATGAGATCGAGCCACGTCTGATCGAAACAACTTCAAATCTTAACTCTTTGACAGACATTGAAGTGATACAATTATGGGACATTCTTCCTACAGTCTGGACTTCGCTTCCTTCTGACCTGTAATTATTTCCTGAAAGGAAAAATACTGAAAACAACCCGAAAAAATCTCCCATTACAACTTTGAAAAATCTGTTACGTAATGGAGAACATGAGGTGAAAGGGAGAGGAGGTTATGAGGTTATGCTGAGAAGTATTATTTGAAAAGGAAGTGGAGACTTCGAACTACTTTTTTATTTGACTGGTATATCTCTATTTGATGAAGAGTTATCAAAATAGAAGGGAACGCCCCTCATGTCAAATCTGGATACGTTTTGACACAACATTAAAATATCCTCTCTATACTGCATCGAGCCTGTCTTCTCCTTAAGCAATGGAAAAATATTAAATAAATTAGAACCAACGATTGTCGCATACTGAATTTGATAGCTATATTCACCAGTTCAAAGAAGAATCCGAAACAACGCTATGACCAACACGGCACATTAAAATCAAAACCCTATCCTAAACTAATTGCAGTCAACTTACCTAACGTCCACAGCATATATCAAGATTGTCTTGCTGAAACTGACAATGGTAAGGTCTGTAGAAATGCCACAAAGTAGGAAGCATTGCATTGTCGAGAATGTTCAGATAACTTTTAGAGTTCAGTTTGGGTATTGCAAACAGAGGTTTAATGCCAAATCAGGAAAAACAGGACCATATCATCACACTGCCACCCTCTGAATTTCATAGTCGAGGTTACACAGTTTGGTAAGAGACGTTCACCGGCCATTCGCTACACAAAGACTCGTCCATCTGCTCGATAGAGAGGTAACATGAATTTGCTCCATAACATATGGAACAAAGCATCTACAGTGGCACGTGGAAACGTGCCACTGTAGATGCTTTGTTCCATATCAATACAATGGCACGTATCCACGTGCCACTGTAGATACTGTTTGCACCACTGAATAAGACACTACATGCAGGCTCGGATGATGTGGGTGTTTCATATTGAGGTCCTACTATGAAAACCCGTGAGTGAGTTTCGGATCCGAATGCTTTTGTGCAGATTTGTGTTCCAGTTGATGCTATGAACTCCGCACTCAATGTGTCGGTCAACGAATGGCAGTTTTTACATATTATCCTTCGCAGCACCATACGGTCGCGTTCGGTGAGTAGGGTGGACCGAACCACTGCGATTTGCACTTTTATTTGACTCAGTGCGCTTTCACTATGGTATCACTAACTATTGACCTGGAATGGCTTAATTAGTCAACTATTTGTCAAACAGATAGTCGTGCAATATAGAATGCCATCACAACACATCTTTCAAACTTCGTCAGTTCCCTTCTCACAGCGATTTCACCCGGACACAATTATACTAACTTGGGAGCATCATGTCAGTGCATCTGACTTGTATTATGCCACTAGAATGTATTCTCTAACATATGCTCAAAGTATTCCTCAAATTTATACCGGCTACACACATGTGCCTGGTTACATGGCACGATGCGCTTGGCAATGTTGGGGGAGTACGTTGACCTCTTTTCAAGCAGTGCATTTTTCTATGACTAATTACGTGTATAAGTAATTAAACAACTATATAAATGTGTAGATTTATTCTCGAGCAATAACATGAAATATACACAGTAGTCAAGCTATTAGTAATATTCACATGACAAATGTAATCCTCCAGTAACACTTTCTTATTTATTCATTTAGGTAGTAGGTTATATTTTTCTCCAGTGTAGCATTACCCCCTCTGCTTACTGAAGGTCAGAGTGATTTGAAAACGTTCCATAGAGAAGCGTTTTTGGATTATTGGACATTTAGCAAACACGCTGTACTAAAGGTAAGATAAAACCTTTAGTGAATGGGAGTAACATAAAACAAATAAATAAACAAGCCACTGGCGACATTTGTCAGATAATGTCCATAAATAATATTAAGTATTGCGTTCAGATATATATGCTACTAGGCAAAGATAATCTCAGTAACTTTCAACCGGACAGAAGTAGCTGAACATGACTTGTCATAGTATCTTAGGAGCTGTTGTGTTGCAATGATGACTGAGAGCAGTAGAGTATCCTGTACACCAAGAAGGATGTGATAAAAAATATTCAATTATTGTGAAACATGTGGCAAGTAAACACTGATAATAAGGGGGCCAGATGGATAATTGAAGGGATCATATAATGTCTAATACAAGTGTTGTAATTGATCAAATAACCAGTGGACTGCGAAACGCAACTTACACCAAGTCATCGATCACAGTCCCAAACGAAATGTAACAGCAAGTGACCTTTGCGTTTACCACACATGATCAACGAAACAAACAGCGATGGGCAAGGAAGGAAAGTCTGTATTGGGCATTTGTCTTCCTTTACTTTCAATGAAAGGTCGTGGAGTTATCTGAGATTTTTCCTGACCCTCTGTAAAGCAAGGGTAGAATTGATGTATCCTTTCTGAACGGTGCTACCAACCATACATGTTAATCATTTCATTCTGTAAGTCTTCGACCCTCTCAAAAGAACATGGCATTAGGAGAAAAGACAGGTTATGACAGTAACCTTTTCCTAATGGGTTCTCTTAATTAGTGAATTCCTGTTACCATACAGTACTTAATTGCGCCTCAAAGTGAAAGAACTAGTCAAAGCCATTCGCTGAATGGATTTGGGGTATGAGACTCTAGTGTTTTTTTTCCTGTCCAAAATCAACTTTTAATGTTCATCTTTCAATAGTTTATCAAAGAATAAACATTGAAAGTTGATTTTGGACAGAAGAAAAAAACACTAGAGTCTCATACACCAAATAAGTTAAATTGTTAGACTTATTCATCACGTGCTTTTATAGTTCAGGGATTAGATAACGATAGCTTGAGTTCTTAAGTGTTGTTAATTAAATTATTTATAATTATTTCTGGGAAAAAATAATAGTTCTTTTACGGAAATTTTCGATGTATACGTCCTGTTTCTTCAAAGCCTGAATAATTGTATTCAATCTTATTCCAACCTATTTGTTTTCAGAAGATTGTATAACAACATACTTATAGAATAGCTCAGTAATTATCATTTAATCTAACTTTATTTTTATATTTGTAATCTCAGAAATCATGTTTCACTTAATACAAAGTTTTTTCTCTCTTAATTCTGCCAAAAGGTGCTTATGAAAAGGCTGATCGTCCTTGGTACAAGGCTGGGTCGATGCTGGTGGCATAGCTATAACAATTCTTAGGACTTGTTCCTCAATGCTCACGATCTTTGAACACTTTCCTATTTAAAAGATGTTTAGTCAGTAGCTTCAAAGACTCTGCACTCGGGGATATTACTAACTATTAATTTGTTTCGTCTGTAGGTTGGATACAAAGAGATAAGCCGATCATATTTTCAAATTTCTAAAATGGGAGACAATGTGGAATTATGATAAACATAGTCAAAAATATTTACGTAGCATCTCGTGACGAAAGCGTATAGTAATTTGCATAAGGATTGATAAGAATAATCACGATAACTTAACAACTGTAGGACGAATTTTATTCAGTCTGATGAAAAGCAGTGATATGAGATGCAAAAGAAATACCACAAAAATTGTAAAGAAATAGTCTAATTTAGTAGCAAACGGGACCACGAAGGCAATGGTCAAAAACAAAAGGTCAAAATTTGATTATCAAAGTATCTGAATAAGGAATGCAATCCCCCCCCCCCAGAGCAATACAGTGCTCACAACGATGCTTCACCGTGTTTATAATATTAATAACAAGCAGTATTGCTCCTGCGAAACTCCCCTAAAGGGACTTAGGTACCTCAAGGTTTTGTGGAAGAGCAGCACCACTTCTGCTTAGACTATCACAGACGTGATTAATAGCAATAGGGTCAGGTGACCTGGCTGTCCAGTCTGCACGTACGATAGTCTATTCATGAAGATATTAGTCCGCCAGCTTCACGGACGAGCATTATCGTTTTGTAAGAGAAAAATCTCCCATATCGTATCCATATGTAGCCACAGGAGAGAACATTTCAAATGTTCTCTCTTGTGGCTGGGGATAGGAACACGCAGACTGCTATTCATTTAGCATGCAGACCACTAGTCGAAGCAGATTACAATGTTTCTGGCCGATGCGAGGGCAGATCGTGTGGAATCGCGATAGCACTCATGTTTTGGAGAGTAGATAATTGGATATATCGACCAAACCTTGCGATTGTACCCATCGGCCTTCCTTCGTTTTATTTTTAGGATGCTGTTTATGCCTTTTTAAATTGGTGCACCAGTGTGTAAACCATGAAATGTTTCACATGTAACCATCTGGATACATCCGCCTGACTTTGGCCAACTTCTGGTGTTACGATGGCTCGTCACCTGAATTCATCGGTTATATGAAGTTTTATAGCCATATACAAGAATATTGCTAAAGCGAATTGTGTTGTTGTCAATCCCAACACAAAATGGGAAAACCACTCCAAAACGCCCGCTTTCATGCCGTGGCTCATTAGCATATATCGCTGATAGCACCATTTCCTTGTATACGATAACCAGAATCGGCGTTATTTTTTACACAAATGTACCTGACTTTATCTGATTATGATTTTATCTTCAACTCCCCCGATTTATCGCATTTTCTCTTTGTTCCTTAATATTCGGAAACCAGTGTATAACAACATTACTATCACTAGAGTTAGGTTTAGACAGCAATGAGGTAAATTGCCTCATTAATCTAGTGGCTAAACATGAACCTTTTCCTACTTCCGTAAATGACGGATGTGTGCTCAAACAATGCCTTCAGGAAAAGTTGTTCTGGTCTCGTTTGATTAAAAGATAAAAGACAACGAGACAACGAATGAGAAGTGTTAGCAAAACTTCTTGATTACTATCTTTTAGGCTTACACGGTGATCAGAATACATTTTGGAAAATTATGGAGACAACTCAAACACGGTAGTTGTCGCCGTAATTTTCCAAAATGTATTCTTGATTACTAATTGTCATAATTTTTTTAAAAAATTCGTTTGGGAATACTTTTATAATCTAGTGTAGGATTTGGGGATAATAAATAAGAAATTTCAAATTGTCGTGAGTCAGCCGCACGAAAATGACAGAGTTGACCTTCCCAAACACGTGGGTTTTTATTCCATATAAGAGAAAAAAACATTCGCAGAATACACACAAACATTAGGGATGTAGCGAGATTTTTTTTCTCCAGGAAACTTGTCATTTTCTCCCCCAGCCAGCCAGATTAACACACGCAATTTACCCACAAAAATATATATTTAGACATAAAACTAACTACTTTTACCTAAAGTTGTGGTTTCAAAAGCTGAGATTACATAGCAAGTTAATACCGCAAATTAATCCTTCATTGTTTGGATCGTAATTCTAACTTATCTCCTGTACAAATGTGAAAGACGGTGCTACATTTGTATCGTTGAATCTCCGTAACTCGGTCGGTATAAACGAAGCCCTTCGGTCGGGAAAGACATGGATTCGATTCCCGTCAGTAAGGTGAAGAATACAATACAATTCATAAATACAAACTTAATCCCTCAACAGGAGGGATCAACCAGTCTTACGGGTTTGATGAGGAACAGAGAGAACCCCATACGAATAAATAAAAAAGAATTTGTATCGTTTAAACAAATGCATGCGATTTAGACAATCTTTCAAAATGAAAGAATCCTGCGGTAGATCTAAAAGTCTTAAGTATTGCTTCTTCCAAATCCTTAACCTTCAATTTTGAGGGGGGCGACAAAAACTGAGAGAGCTTCATGTTTAATTACATCTCGTAAATCGATTCATCGGTAATTATTCGAAGACATACCACTCGTTTGGTGACGCCCCAGTTGCAATCGTTAAATGACACACCTACAAGAAAATTGACACATAGATTAAAAGAAAATCAATAAGAATTAAAAGCATTCCCTAACTCCAGTGTCAACCACCTTGCCTAATGCTTGATTTCTACTTGCAGTACTCCCAGGGATAATTCCCCTTACATGAAACCTGAGGTAATCTCGTGTGTCTCGTTTACTGTGATGACTGTTCAGCAGTTCCTTCATTTACGCAATTGAATAGCATTCGCAGCAACCTGTAATTAAGAGCCAGGACTGCCATCAGCACCAACGAAACTTATCCAAACAGAAAGGATGTGTTGGGAGTTTGGCTCATGCAGTTTCTGTGACGTGGTCAAGTGTCGCAATGAATGAAGCTACTGGAAATGTCAGGCGCACTTGGATTAGTCTTTCAATTAGTCATCAACAAAGGATAATCACTGGTAGATATTGGGGCGTAAACGTCTCGCCCGGATTTCTACTGTAATTTCTGATTCTGTCAGAAACAGATATAAAGTTACAGCCTTGGAATTGATAACGCACGTGATAGTTCATTGGATGAAGTTTAAGGCATGATCTGTTCATTCTTCACTTTTCCTTTGCTGTCGCCTTTCTCTCTCTCTCTCTCTCTCTCTTTCTCTCAGCTACAAATAGATTGCAGAGTGGAAGTAAAATAGTGCAAGAAAATTGCATTGAAATAATAAGAGAGTAACAAATAAAGAGAGAAAAAGGACAAGAAATAGAAAAGAAATATTAAAGAGAGATGGAAAGAAACTAGGCAAGAAAGAAAGACAGAAAGACAACAAGAAAGCTGAATGGGCATGGAACATTTAGACACACACACACAGAAAGAGAGAAAGAGAGAGAGAGAGAGAGAGACGTGAATATCTATCAGAAATGGCTATGAGATATCATCAACAAATCAATCTATAAAAGTACCTTTCGTGTGTGTGTGTGTCATATCAAGTATGCAACAGAAGCGGATTATCCTTAATCTGAAAGCTCATAGAATGTATGGAACACGTCTCTAGTCTCTTGAGTCATATTACGCTATTGAGAAAGATTATTTGTTAACTAGTCATTAGAGGTTTTCTTTTATCTGTCTTCGGATTCACTTTATTCAGTGTCATCACTTTTGTAAGATCCTACATTTTTATATTAAAGATTTCTTTTTCTGTCGAAGACAGAAAGAGAGAGAGAGGGATCTTCAATATTAGGAAACGTATTTGTTTGAGTATAGATACCTCAAGTATATCTCGTTATTTTCTTATATTTTTGTCCTTTTTCCAAATCTTCTGATATTTTTTGTCTCATTCGCTCATTTTCCACTTTTCTGTGTGTCAGTTTGCTTGAGAAAGTTTTCTGTTTTCGTTTCCTAAATTTTTCATTAACCGAACTTTTTCTTCTTTCAGAATAAGGCCATTTTTGGATAGACAGAAAAACTTCACAAAACTTATTTTCCTTCAGTGACATTGTATAGTACTCGTTTCGAAGGGCAAATTGCCTTCAGACTAATACTTTGGGAAGGAAAAGCAAGTCAAAATCGAGTTAGAACCTCATTGGTTTCGTTGCCTAGGTAACCCGTCTGTAACTTTTACCTTTATGCTTAGTCTACAGACAGTATTGATCCGGAGTCTGATTGAATAATTTGTTGTGGGATTTCTTTAATTCCTTCCTTCCGTTGCGTTTAGTTCGAAGTGAACCCGCAGAATAAAAATGTGAAGGAATTACCAGAAACCAAGATAGACATCTCTACTTGACATGTTCTTTCCATATTATTCTAATTCACAAATCACGCTTTTTTAAGGCAATATATATTTAAAAAGTAAGAATATTATATAATTTTCACATTATCATTTCCTGAAATGGAATACCCTCAAGGAATGTGCATTAAGTTAGATTGAAATCGATCTTTTGATTTGTCAGGTTTCCACTATTCTCAAAGTTTATACATCGATCATTAACTATTAAAAACTACATCAGTTCATCTGGATGCTATTCATCCTCTGGGTATTTTTTTCGACCATTCTCGTAGCAGACACCTCTTATGATAGTTAGCATTGCCTGGGTAACTCATCAGAGGTGTTACAAATAATTGGTTTAAATCTCCTTTAAATAACAGAAGCAGTATATCAGTGGGACTTTCAATAGTACAACAAGTCGGTGCTAGGACCCATCCTATTTTTAATATAGGTAAATGAGTTAGCACAAAATGTTTGGCAAATTGATATCGTTCGCTGATGACATGGCATTAATTTGCACTGAAAAGATCCTTGAAGGCTTATAAAAACGTATTTTAATATAATTAAAATATAAAATTAATACATATATTTGACCTTAAGAGATTACCTACATCACAGCGTAATTATAAAATGAGATGAAACGAATTATACTGGTATTGAAGTTTGTAATAACTTTAGTTTAGTAAAAAAAAAAAAAAAAACAGTAGAGTATTTGGACCTCCATATCGACAGCAACCTGAAATGGAACTCCCATATTCCCATTTTTTTAACAAATTAATTGAGGTCGGTAATTAATGGTATATAGTATATTAAAAATTTCGATTGCGGCATTTTCGATATGCTTTTAAAATCCACGGGTAAATTCCTTACTTCAATATGGTATCACCTGTTTGAGGAAAAGATTACTACAACATTCTACGTCCTTTAATGCGAATAAAAAATAGAATAATCAATTACAGCTATTGTCATTACGAATTTCTAACATATTCAACTAGTGACCTGTTTGCTATTCTTAATGTTTTGCTATTACAGAAATTAGATCTATTTAATAGTATGCTATGTGTAGGAAATAACATTGTAAATTTCTCTGTATATAATGCAAAGTATGGCTTACTCTTCATTATTACTCTGCATTATGTACTCTGTATTATATATCTACAAGTGGCCAGAACTTGCTAGTAGTTCCCAAAGAACAAAGATATGTTTTGCAGTTTTTTCTGTATCTATCACCATCCGTCGATCTTTTCATTCGATATCATTAGATGTCGTACGGCAACCTTGTTCTTTGGTGTTGTGCCAGACCAGCCCTCGCCAGGTAGTCCTTTGTATGCTTTGTATGCTTCAAACTCTCTCTGAGGATTAGTCACTCCAGACACACCATCCATCTCATCGAGCATCAATCTCTTCCTATTTTTCCAGGTATATTACCTTCCATTAATAATTTGAGAAATCCTCCATCCATCCTTTTAATGTGTCGAAGGTATTTCTGCTTTCTTCTCTCAATATCCTTAAGGAGCCTTAGAGTTTTACTGTTTCTTTCTAGCACCCATCCATTTGAATGCCTTATATATCCCCAACAGCCTTCTGTAACACGACATCTAAAAAGCTGCTATACATTTCCTATGAAACCTCTTTAGGTTCCAAGTGCCACATTCATAATTTGCTGTTGGAAAAACAGATGCATCCAGAATCATCAACTCATTTCCTGTAAAGGTAGATCCATTCTTCCATTTTTAGACACGTCTCTGAATGTTGTTTTAGCCATTCCTAATCTTCCTCTGGTTTTCTTAACGGTAATTTTTCACATTAATAATGAATCCCAGCTACTCGAAATTGCTGACATCCTCAATTCTTTCTCCATTAAGGTACATTTGTTTCTCAGGAGCTTCCTTCTTTATATTTCTTCAAAGTAAATAGAGAGAAAGAAGCTTTGTCTTGTTAGGAAGTCTGAAGTTTTCTGCTCTCCCAGATCACATTAACTTTGTCGATGATTCTTCTTTCTTTTTCCTTGTCATTAAAGGGTACTACCTCAGATTAAGAATCAATTTGTCGCCCATCGTAATTCCTGTGTTATGCTTATCCAGTGAAACAACCATGATACCCTCAGCATAGATACTAAACAGCTGAGGAAAAAGTAAGCAACCTTTGCCCAACTTTCTTGCTGACCCGAAGCCAACACTTAATCAAAAAAACCTGTTGTTACGTGATTTCTTACTCACCCCACTAATTATCTATTCTCCTGATAATGTTAATTTGCATGGCTATTTCGCGTACTTTTGCCTAAATTTTCCAGAAATAATTTCAAAACCTTACCATTGGAAGTCTAAACTCTTTATATTTTCAATTATCTATCTGAGGCAAAGTGTCTGATTTCTGATATCTTTTACTTTTCTAAAACTCGATTATTCTTCCAGGATCTCTACCTCAAATTTGGTCTCAATCCTATTTAGAATAATCGTTAATAAAATCCTGCTTGCAGAAGAGATTAAACTAATAGTTCAATAGTTCTGGCAATCCTACATATCTCCATTCTTGCTCAGTTATATATGAAAACCGACTTTTCAAGTTTCTAGGCAATTATTCTGTCTTCCGTATCCTCGCAATTAATTTATGATGCACTCTTATCTCTCCATCCCCTGTGACCTTAGTTGACTCTGTTTGGATTCCATCTGCACCCGAGGACTTATTGTTGTTTATCTGTTCAATTGCACTTGCATCCTAAGTGGAGATTCCAAATCGAAATTTTTCTGCTGAGAAAGCTCATCCAAATTACCCATATTCCTCGCAGTACGCTTCCGTCTGTTTTTGATTTCCAGTTCTATTACTACTGCTCCATCCCTGTCTTTGATCGCATTCACTTTGGGATTAAACGTCTACTTTAGGTCACGCATTAAACCAAACATACATTTATAATTATGCCTCTTAATGAGGGACTCTACCTATTCGCATTTATTAACGTAACAATTTTTCTTGTTCTGTCTGATGGCTTTCTGATTTATCTATATAATCTCTTATTTTCTTTGGTTCTTGTGTCTCTTTGTTTCTACAACCGCTTCCTTTTGTTCAGATCCCATATTGAATCTGATATCCGTTGAACTCTTGATGTTCTAATTGGGCCAGGATGATACTACTTGGCTGTATCATCTATTATAAACTTGACTCCTTCCCAGAGCATTTCAGGTTACTTCTCGTCAATAGTCTCCAATAGATCATCCGTTCATGTTGCTGCTTCTTCTTTGAATCCACGTTTATGCAAACAGGTATCAATAGTAACTCACCTACTGTATTAGCATGGGCAAATTCTAACAGTCTTTCACAACGAGGTTTAACTGTCATAATTTTTTTCAAACTTTTGAATTAAAGTTCCCTAAGATGAACTGTTCATCCCTCCTTGGTACGCAGTCTAATACGTACCAAGGAGGTACATATACAGCTTTTGGTAGAATTTTATTTTCGTAGAATTCATCAGACCTACTGATGAAGAGAGTAAGTGTTATAGCTGCTTAGGAATATACTTTGAAAAAATTGAGAAACTACCTCACGGGACTAAACAATATTGAATTTTATTTTAAACGTATAATACAGAATATTACTCTAATTGCTATATATTATATCCCCAGTATATGCTGCGTGTTACATGTGCCCACATACTGTCCAATCACAGATGTGAGAACCTTAGCTGGCACAGAGCCAAGAAGAATCAATTCATGTTGAAGGGAAGAAATGAATAAGGTGATGTATAAATTCGTCACCAACGCGCGTAATCACGTGCTTTCTACTTAAAATTTTCCAACTTTGCACAAGCAAAACAGTTATCACTTAAAAAACTAGAATTTTTCACTTCTTAAAATAAAAGCTAATTTTCCGACGTATAATAATAAACACTCATCCTACTACATCTGTGATCGGACAGCATACAATCATTTTATTTTTGTAGTAACTAGTATATGATAATAAATATGTATTATCACTTTTACTATCTTTTTAATTATGTTTTTTTTTCTATTTATAGTTAATTTTTTTTTTCAATTTTTTCGAAACCCCTCCGAAGAGACCAAATAGGGAACTTTTTCAAGCCACTTCAGCCATTAAATAAGCGGGTTGTGGTCTCACACTGGGCGTCGGAATTCATCTCCCACTTAAAGACAATCAAAAACATCCATGTCACGACGGGATTCGAACCCATAACCATTTGGTTGAATAGTGGGTAAATTAACCATTAGAATAATCAGACCGGAAATTATCACTTGTATTATTCTATTCATCACCATGGATTATGCTTTCATGTGTACTGCTTTTACAGTGTTAATAAATTATAAAATTTCAAATAATAAAAAAAAGAAAATAAGAAAACTAATATCGCAGTTCGAAGCTGTTCACGTCTTGCTTGGATCCAAACAACTGTGTATGAGCTGAATGCGGCCAGCTGTTCTTATATGAAAATGTCAGGGTTTTTCTCTGTGAAAGATAAAAAATCTGCGGAAACTGGGAGGAATTAGTCTGTCATAAAAAAAAAGTTGTTCTAATTCTAGTTAGGTTTTTAAAACTAAGTTACTTGGATGCTGTCTGGGAAGCAATCAGAAAGATTATTAAAAAAAAACAGAACAGCAGCAGTGACTTATTCCTTTGTCAACATCGTTATAGTACATAGTGTAATAACTATAAAGAAAAGAGTATTATTTTGACGAATATTTAGAAAAAAAATGATAAACGTCATCTGATTTCGATTTCTAGATCTTTTGATTGATTTATTATCAGTCTTTACCGTTTTAATAACAGTAACACTGGTAATAACTTGCATAATATAAAGGGATAGTCTTTTGTTAGTTTTGAAAAACTTAACCAGCGTCCAGAATATTTTAGAATTATCCTTTTATGGTTGCAGAAGAATTTGATAAATATTTTGTAAGTGAATGCGCGAAGACTAGTCAGCAAAAACAGGATATTATCCTTGTGAATCAAGATTTACCGAATGATGTAATACAGGTAGAGGAAATTGTAGACAGCTAATATCAGTATGTAGTAATTTGTCAATTAATGAAAAATTTGCATATTCGACATATGTTTTGTTTATTTTAGTTCAGCCTTTGATGCCGTTCCACATAGATATTGACTGTCATCTAGTAAGGCAGATAGGAAATCGGTTGACTGATAGAATAGGAAGTAGGGTTCACAGGATAGTCTTCAAAGAGCCAGGTTGTCAGCAAAAAGTATTCAATGTTAGGATTCTTGTAATATGTACTCAAAAATAAATTATGTTCAGATATTAATATAAAAATGTATCTATTTCCAATTACATAAAAATAGCGTGGGTAGTCTTTGTTCTGTTGACTTAAGTTCTTTACCAAAAAATGAAAAGATCCGAATACTGGGATGTGGATTTCAAATAAAATATGAAAAAATGAAAGTATATGCGATTTGGTAAGAGAATAGTATTAGATGGATGATAATTTAAAAAGTTTAAAAAATTAAATGAATATAATGAATACACATTTACGAAATTTGGTTGGTTAGTTATAATAATGAGTTGAATTTATGAAGCAATAGATGGAAAAGCGATTTAATTGATTATTATAATTTATTTCTCAGCAAATATAAGATAAATAACTGGGCTGAACCAAACTCATCCGGGGCCTGGGGGGGGTTAAATTGGTAATAAGGTTCAGAGTTAGAAAACAAACACGTGAATGTTTGTTTGTTTGTTATGGTGGACATATGATGAATAGGGCTCATCATGGGTTATAGGAGTGAATTTATGCAACTTTAAGAAATAATGAACGTTGATTTGGATGTGAATTAAATAAGATATATGTATAATGATTATATTAGCAAAGTTGACCTGTCAATATTATTATGTACTTGTGTACAAATATGTATTTAAATATAAAAAAAAGTAAATAAAATGTGACGAATTTCACGTTATTCATATTAGTTTAGCCCTTATGGTGATTTCTCACTATATGGTATATAAAGGTCACCTCTTACATTTCTTTCACTGATCTTTTTTTAAGAATATTGAATTAGTTGGGTCTCAGTATGTTTTCGGGTTGATGTTTCTTCAGGTGATCTGGTTTTCCCCCTGACACAAAATCGAACTCTGACATATAACGATGGTTTGTCCAAGTATAAATATAAATATGGGTAATGAATGGAATTAAAGTCGTCAGTCAGAACAGGGCTTAAGTGCTCTTATTGAAAGGCCAATATTAATAATAAGCAAGTGAACGATAGAAAATAGACATGCATTTTAGACAGCAGAAGTGAAGAATAAGTTTATAAAAGTAAAAATTAACCTGGACTTCTAAAAATATAAATCATATTCTGATTTGTTTAGAATGTGATCATATAAGAAAAAATTAAATATTTTACATCTCCGTCTCTCTCTCTCTCTCTCTCTCTCTCTTTCTCTCTCTCTCTCTCTCTCTCTTTATTAGTTTTCAACATCATTTTCTCACGTTCTTATTTCAGTTCCATTTTATCACTTTCTGTCTATTTTTCTATCTATTCATCTCTCCAGCACCCATATAAACTTCGACCATGGGTTTCTGGAGATGAATAATTTTAAAAGAAATACGTGAATCTTATTTGTACTTGTACATCTGATGTTTTTCTAAGAGTTCGTGCATGCATTTCTCATGAATGGTATTTCATCTTTTGATGTTCCTCGTAAGATATGGGAAAAGTATGTCGGAAATGTTTGTAAAAGGAAAACATACTAACAGGCTTTACGAGGAATATATGTAAACGTATACAAGTAGGTGAAAGAGATGAAGAGAGAATAAAGGATAGCAGTGGGTAGAAAAAGCACTAGTGACTAGAAAATAATATCTCAGTGGCTTTCTCCGAAAATCCGCAGGTAGTACATAAGGAATTTTTTGTCTTTTTAGCGAAAGAAAGTTCGGAATAATATGAGTGAAGAACTTCTTTCTGTACTTACAGCATCACTGGGGATCGAATGGCAAATGCATTTTTTAATACAAACCGAAACCCACATACATGTGTGTGTGTGTGTGTGTGTGTGTGTGTGTGTGTGTGTGTGTGTGTGTGTGTGTGTGTGTGTGTGTGTGTGTGTGTGTGTGTGTGTGTGTGTGTGTGTGTCTAAAGCACACTACCACTAAGACTGAGGGAACCATTCGTTATACGCTTTCTTTGCTATGATTAGCAGCTCACAGTATCGAGTGATTGGGTAAATGAACAAGTAAAATCACCGATTTTATCCAGTGGCGCAATAGTTTAGTGGATTTAGGTCACATTGACTTTTTTTTTGTGTGTGCAAGACTGGTACGATCGTGTAAAGGAAATCGAATAGGAAGTGCAGCTACTTTCTTCTTTACCATCAAGCAGGTATATCACACGGTGCGTAACCTCATTCCTTTATATTTTGTATATATTACCCGACAAAAAATATTCAACTTTTTGTCAGGTAGTATATGAGCAATTAAGAGATGATAATAATAATAATAATAAATTAAAATTAAAAATCACCTTAGAATTGTTTATAATATAAACTCTAGGATTTTTTGTGATTTCCTATCCATCTGCAAATGTTTTTCGCCTATGAAATCCTGGTTGTGCCGTCGACTGTGTGTGTGTGTGTGTGTGTGTGAGAGAGAGAGAGAGAGAGAGAGAGAGAGAGAGAGAGAGAGAGAGAGAGAGAATGTGTGTTTGTAAAAAAACATTCTTCATACGCCAAGGGAGGGCGCTCAGATTTCAATTGTTTTCGTTGTTAACAGGCGGTTACTAAGGTGATAGAGAAAGCGATATAATTCACCACGTGACAGTTCTAGGTGAAGGCCAATGATTCGAAATAATTCTGCTGTCTATTCTGAAATGATTAGTATAAGAATATAAATGTCATTAAATAACATTTAATAAACATAAAAGAATATATATATATATATATATATATATTTATTTATTTATTTATTTATTTATTCTTTCATTTTATCGTGGTGGTGTGCAACTTTTGAAATATACATACAGACTGTAAGTACAGTGTAGTACAGTGTATACTGTACTTACAGTCTGTATGTTCGTGTTTGGATAAAGTATCAAAATTATGGTAAAAATTTAAAAATAAATAAATAAACATGAAAAAATATTGTTTATTATCGATAAAATTATACAGTTTAGTATAATTCAAAATTACTTAAAAATTCTGAGCTCATAATTGTCAATAACCCCAATAATGTTCTAAAATAAAAACAATAACAAATGTTATGTCTTTAATTGCGTAATGCGACAGTGTCGCATTACGCTAATAGCTCACATCACACTATGACGTGCATATGCTTGCGCGAGTAGCAATATGACACTGGTAAACACAGTGCTGCTAGCGCCCTTCTCCCTCCTAAGTGCTATAAGATGGATTTTTATTATTTTTTATACAAAATAAGAGAATTGTATAGGATTGCTGATGATACAATTAAACATTATAAGCAAATATAAATAAAGTAATAACTATATTTATATATCGAGAAAAATTGGGGATGCTGCAGTTCCACAGTGCCTATGCAGGAGTCGCCTCTGTTAATTATTTACTCCTTCCAAGATGTAGTCATGTTCGCTTTGGTCTATTTACCTCTTGATCGCCTTTCTCCAATGATTCCATTCAAGACTACATTTGGTAATCTTTGATTGCAGTTTAAGAATTATAGCTATGATATCTTCTATAGTTTAATTCCTGTTTGACTTATTCGTTTGTCTTGTGTTCTGACTGGTGAAGCTTATTTATTTTTCGCATTTAGAATACAAAGATTTTATGTATTTCTTTCTGATTGGGCTTTCATGTCTAGGCTCCATACGTTGCTGTAGGTATAATAATCGTTTTATAGAGTTTCAGTTTGAGGCTTTTTGAAATGCTCTTTTTTTTCATATTCTTTTTTAATTTATTCATATTGGACCATCCTATATAAAGGCTTACTTCTTCTGCGATATTAAGGTTGTGTGTAACGAGACTGTTAAGATGTAAATTGCTTTACTTGTTAAAGTACACACTCTGTCAAAAAAAAAAAAAAAAAGAAAAGAACTTTTCGAAAATAGAAGAAACTAGCGGAGCCACCTGTTGTATATTGTTTTCGAAAGTGGCAACCTTCATTAGTGTTGTGTGAACTGTTTATGGCATTTGTTTCATTAGAAGCCGAGTTATAGTGCTAAGAGTGACAGTGTGTTTTGAAAAACGGTCGGAAAATGTGTTTCAAACAGAGAGCTGATTGAACTTGTGATAAACTTGGTAAACGTTTAACGGAAACGCATCAAATGCTTCAAAGAGGATACAGCGGTGAATACGTATCCCGTACTCAAGTTTACGAGTACTTTAAGCGATTTCAAAGTATCGTGAGACGCTTGAGGACGACAAAAATCCGGGCTGTCCAAAAACTGGATTGAGCGAAGTTAACATCCAAAAAGTGTGTTATTTCATCAAAGAAAACCTGAAATAGTCCTTGAGATTGATTGAAGATGAATTGGGAATTCCAAAATCAACTGTGCACAACATTTTGGCCGAGAGTTTGGGCCTTCCTAAATTGAATTCGCGATTTGTTCCCCACAAGTTGACCGACGACCAAAATATGTATCGAATTGAACACTACAAGGACCTCATTAAAACCGCTCGTACGGACTCAAACTTCCTTGAAACGATCGTTACTGGTGATGGAACGTGGTGTTTTGAGTATGAGCTCGAAACAAAGCGCAAAGAGTGCTGAGTGGAGACCACCAGAAGAGAAGCTCCAAAAAATAGTCGCTTGGAGAAGTCAAAAGTAAAGACGATGCTGATTTGTTTCTCCGATTCCAAGGGCATTATCTACAAAGAATAAATTCCATCTAGCCAAACGGTCGGTCATTAGTGAGTTTTATCTCGAAGTTTTGAAGCGATTGATAGCGAGAATTCGTCGCGTACGGCATGAATATCGTGACGACCGACCGTTTGTCAAAACACACTGTCACTCTTGGCACTATAACTCGGCTTCTAATGAAACAAATGTCATGAACAGTTGACACAACACTAATGAAGGTTGCCGCTTTCGACAACAAAAAGATACAACAGGTGGAGCCACTAGTTCTAGTTTCTTCTATTTTCGAAACGTTCGGGGTTTTTTTTTTGGATAGAGGGTGTATATGATTTTCTAAGTTTATTAAAATATGGTCCTCATCTCTTCCCATTTCATTGTTTTAGTTTTGTTTAGACCGATTTTCATTGCAAAAGTTTTGCACTCTTCATTTAAAAATTTATTTAATTTTTCAAGTGTGTTTTAGATTCTTCCAGAATAATATCGTCTGCATATTTAATGTAGTTGATATTCGTGCCATTTATTTGTAGATCTGGTTCTTCAGCGATGGATTTGCATATTTCTTGGAAGTAGATAGTAAATAAAGAGTGGACAACCCTGCATAACTCATTTTTCTACTTTGAATTTTATTGAAAGTAGAAAAAGTCTTTCTGTTTTTGTCTGATCATTTGGAATCTTTATAATAATTCATTTGTATTTCTGAATCTAACGTTATAGATTTAATAATTTTGTTCCCATCAGCGGAATCAAATGTTTGTTTGTAGTCAATAAAGCTGCAGCGTATTGGTAAGTTATATTTCCAGTACCAACCAGGATAATAACTGTAAATATATGGTCTTCGAGTGATACTTGACTTTCTCCTAGGGTCTCATTCATTAAAGTCTATTCTATTTTCAATAATGCGTGTGAAAATTTTATAGCAATGTTATGGGTCTATAATTGCACAACTTCGTTTATGTTGAAAAATGATATTATGGTGCCTGTCTTCCAGCCATCTGGTATTTCTACATTTAAATGCATTTGTTTTTTCATAATATAATTAACGCGAAGTTTCATTCATTATGTTTGTAATATTTACAGTAGTGAGGAGGGTATTTTTTTTTCCTATTATAAAGTTTATTTCCATAAACACAATTCTTTCCCGAACTGATACAGCGAGTTTTCTTAAATAATCAATATAAATATATCCTCTCCACAACAACAACAAAAAAAAAAGTAAATAAATAAATAAATAAAAATCCTTGTGCTGCTATGGTATCTCTCGAGATTTCTCTTTCCCACTTCTAGCGATTATAAATGACAACGCACTTTGTTTTGTCAATACCCAGGAGTGTGAATGAGATATAATGGTGTCAGAGACAGAGTTTTATGTATTGCGTAACGTTCTATTCTGACTCAAAAATAATCCTCTCATCTGTGTTTCTATTTTTATCAGTTATCTGAATCTGGTTATCTCATTATTCTTCTTCCTTTCGTATTTAAACAGAATTAGATAACATCCTTTATCAAAATCTACGATGTAGATGATTTTATCTTTGATTATCGAGCTGAAATCTTCTCTATAATATAAAATGATAAGCCTTTTTATGTAACGTTTTTGTAACGTTTTTATGTAACGTTTTTGTCAAGTTATTTGAAACATTTTGAAACTCAGGGGCTACCCTGAGTGTCAAGTCATCAGAATTCAAGGAGAACCAGCCTATCAGTCCGGAACTCGAGGGGGTTGGACGCCGGGGGGGTAACCCCCTTTCGAGTCTTCAAAATTCGAGGCATCAGAATTCAAGGAGAACCGGCCAACCAGTCCGGAACACTGGGTGGTTGGGCGCCATAGGCGTCAGGGGGAAGAGCCCCCTAGTATAATAATAAAGTATTAACAATTTCATTTCGGAAAGTTTGCAGTAATATATAGTTAGAGAATCATATTATGATTGCTTTATTAATACTGAAGAGTTCTTATTATTATTCCTTCCCTCCTCTCTTACCTTGCGGTGTCGAGGATTATCTATATTTAACCGTGTCTCAAGGCTAAGGTGGTTAGCCCTATGCCTCCCGATGTGTACTATGTCCGTGTTCACTGGCCATCTTGCCTGTTCTGGGGGTAGAAAAACCCGAGTTTCCGGGCGAAAAATAAACCCTACTTCCGTATGAGACCGGTTAACTCACCTTAAAAACACCAGACGAAGGTTCCTCACGTCACTGACGGGAATCGAACCCACGTGTTTCCGACCATAGGGCTTAATCTCTACTGATTGAGCTACGGGGGCTCCAGTGAAGAGTTGAAATACAAAAAGTCGTCTCAGACCACGGATATCATACACATGATTTTATGCGTGTTATTTCCTTACTTAGGGAATATGTATTACGAGTTTATTGATCATTTGGCAAGAGAAATCGAAATTTTATATATAAAATAAAAAGAAATGGTATATTAATATATATTCTATCTAAACTTGAAAAAAACGAAAATATAAGCGTTTTTTATTTAATGAATAATATATTAGTTATAATTTAAAAACACAAATCTTAAAAGTCCAATAATTGAACCAAAGCAGGAAATTTTAACACGTACATTCATAGTCCACGAACAGTTAATTCATACAACGAATATCTAAATATCTTATTCACGTAATTCGCTTTGAAGCCAGGAGAAATTGACATTCTCCGGTGTTTTAATAAAACTTTTATCGTTTGATAAATTTAATGTAAGTTTATCTATATGATCCTCGTAAAAAATTAATGGCTATGGCCTGATTCATCTTAAAATTAAGCTTAATAAATATTCTGTCGAATTTAAGATGATCAGTTATGATGAATTCTCTGAAACAAAGCATATTTTCTCAATAGTAACTGAGGAAATGCATGCAGATGTGAGTTTGGAATGTGTAATCACACTTCCAGAGTTAATGGGATTTAATATGTTTTAACAGACATCTAGCAACATCAGGAATCTTTAACCGCTCACCCCTTTCTTTGGCTCAGTGTGCTCTGAATACTTGCTCAAAGAATAGCTTGTTGCGTACGATAGGGATGCATTTAGGAAAATACTTCTTGAATCCATTGTGCTGAAGTAGATTTTTGGAAGATTATGAATTATTTTTCCATTCGTATTGTTCCCTGTATTGGAGCTGGTATTGGTAACTTTCTTCATGGGGAATGATAGTATACACAAATGAAATAAAAATATTAATAATACTGAGGGGATGAAATTCTCCAAACATTTCAAAACCATATGGCTTGCATATGAAGATACATAAACGAAATACTAATTATTATCCACCAAGAAATGTACACCGAAAAATGGGTGTTCAAAACAGTTTAATAAAACGGGAGAAATGGTTTTCAGAAGTTTCTTTAAGGTATTAAAATTAATGTGATAGCACATTGCAATTTAACTGATAAATGAACTGACAGATGTATTTTACATCCATTAAATACAAGAGTCACTTCTGTTTTCCACGTATGTCGTCTGTTGTGATTTTTTTCATACTTTTCAAGTGTTGTTTGTCATTTTCAATTGTTCTAAAATCATAATTGAAACAATCTAGGTAATGAAGTTTCTTCGTCTATTATTTTTGTCTTTTTTATGGTTTAAAAGTTGGTCTTCTAGCTTTATTTATGGTGAAAATGGTTTCTAAAGAACGTCTGTTAACAAAGATAGAAAAGGCAGCTTCTTTATTACCAAACAAGGAAGCTAACCTCCTCCGTATGGAAGCCATTTTCACCATAAATAAAGCTAGACCTCCACCAGACAACATTTCTTACTCTGAAAGAGAAGCTATTAAATCCTTAAAAGATAATAATAACATCGTTATTCTTCCGGCTGAAAAAGGGAATGCGACTGTCATCTTAGACAAGTCTGATTACCATAATAAAATCTTGGAACTTTTAAACAGTGATACTTACTCAGAAATTAATAGTGACCCTACGATTGAACTACACAATAGAACTAATAATTTATTAAAAACCACCTTAGAGTTACAAAGAAACATTCGGCTTTCTCTTAGGTCACTTCATCCCTTGATACCTCGACTGTATGGCCTCCCCAAGATTCACAAAACAAACTGCCCACTCAGACCTAAAGTTGAGGGCATACACTCTCCTACCTATAACCTCTCCAAATATCTCGCGAGTTTTCTAAGAAATATTTCTGGAATTTCCTCTTCACATATTAAAAACTCTGCAGATTTTGTTTCTAAAATCAAGGATATCAAACTTAAAAAAACAGATTTAATGGCCAGTTTCGATATTCTTTCTCTATTTACAAATGTACCTGCTAAAGAAGTCCTTGATCTTCTCAAGAACAAATTATCAAAAAAAAACTCTTTGTTCGTTCTACTCTCCCATTGCATAAAGTCAAGATACTTCAAATATGATAATAAGATCTACTTACAAAACTTAGGTCTGGCCATGGGCAGTCCGCTCTCTCCGATTCTCGCAGATATATTTCTCAACGATTTTGAAGAAAATGCTATTAACTCCTTCCACCTTAAACCAAAATTGTGGTTTCGCTATATTGATGATATTTATCACATCTGGGAAGATAGTGTCAACAACCTCAATTTATTTTAAACCACCTAAACAAGTGCCATGAAAAAATATCTTTCACCTTCGAACTGGAATCAGATGACTGCCTTCCCTTTTTAGACCTGAAACTTACCAAATATGCTGAGAGTATTAAAATTGCAATTATTAGAAAGCCTACGCATACTGATAGATACCCTCATGCTTCCTCCCATCACTACCCCCCCACAAACATTTGGTATTAATTCCACCTTAGCTCTCCGAGCAAAATCTTTACTTACAGAAGAAACATAAATTGAAAATGAACTCCTTTTTCTTATAAAAAAACGTTTATTAATAATGGTTTCTCTCCTAAGAAAATTGACAAATTTCTTTCCACCAGTCACTCAACTACTTCTGCAGATTTCTCTTCCCCAAGAGCTTTCGTCTCTTTGCTTTACATCAGCTCTGTTTCATCAAAACTGGCAAAAATTCTCAAGAAGTTTAACTTCAGAACGTGCTTCACTACACTCCCAAAACGTCGTTCAATACTTAGTAAACCTAAAAAGAAACATCTTCCAACTCAGTTTCTAGGAGTGTACAAGAATTTATCTGATTGTGGAAAGCCATACTATGGCCAGATTGCTAAATCCATCCTTCTACGTTTGGAAGAACACCGTAGAGATATCTGCTATAACAGGACTAGAGCCAGCGCTCTCTCTAGCCACGTTCTCTTTTCAGTTAACTCAGACGAAGGCCGCCAACACATTGTAAACTGGACTCAAACTTCTAACATCCATGTGTGCTATGATGAACTCGAGAGAAAGCTTGTCGAATCTAGAGAAATTTCTCTAGATTCTTCTCATATCAATAACAGCCTAAGTTTCAATCTCTCTGACACACACGTTGCCTCTGTTCAGTATTGGCACACTCGCGACAGCGCGTAGTATACGTTTGTTTGGAACTCAAGCTTGCATTTTGTTTTCAAACACGCTACTGTCTTTTTGTACTTGTTCTGTTATTACAATTTTTTTAAGTCTGTAATTCTTTATATATTTCTTTGATTATGATACCTGAAGATGTTGATCAATTCAACGAAACTAGTAAACTAGCAGTATCTTTTCAAATATACCATGTCATCTTTTTTTCTCTCGGTATCAGTCATTAAAGCTTTTTCATAATATTACAACCGAGTAAAAATGAATTCTGAAAAAAAAATTTTTAAAAAAATTATATATATATATATATATACACATATATAAAACGAATAGCACATCAGTGCTGTGTTTGAGGTGTAGATGTGGGTTGAGAAAGAATACACCTATTTTCATTATCGTTAAAGAACTGTAGTTTTAAATTAAACCTACAACTGTTTAAGATCTGTGGGATTAATTTCCTATAATTTCCTAACAAGTTTACTATAGAATTAGATTTGTAATTCCTTTTCATTCTTCCAGAAGAGAATCATTGTGGTAGGTCAATAATGTTGAATTCAAAATTATAATATAGGAATAATTCATGTAAATTATTATTTAATAGTATAATTTTCGCCTGTGTATCGCAGGCATTTTCAGTATATTTATAAAGCTAACTGAACAATAACTGACAATTGCAAAGGGCGCCACCTAAGTAGCTAATGTAAGATAAATAAAAAGGTCAATAAATTTCCTAACTAAAATAAATAAATAAATAAATAAATAAATAAAAAATATATATAGCTGATTCATAAAGTACTATCTCCCATAAAGGGGATAAACATAGACCATGGGATCTGTTTAAGTTAGCTATCAGTCCTTCATAAAGTCTTTCATAAAGTCCTTCACAAAAGTCGATTCCATGAGGAACCGACTTTTGTGAAGGACTCTTGTCTTGTTCTAATGAACTCTATGTCTAGTGATGATGGCATGTTCTGCAAGTCCAGACTGTTCAGGTTTAAGGTATTGAATATAAGACTGGTGTTCTTCTAGCCGAATAGAGGCAGATCTTTTTTTGCTATACGTTGCTATACGTTGCTATACGTTGACTAATGCCGTGTACATAAGGGATAGGAAAGCGCGTTATTTCTTTTGTATTTCAAGAGAAAGACATGTTAAAACTACTCAAAGTTCTTTTGATGAAGGAATTCTTATATCCATTAGATAAAAAGGAGGAAATAATATATTGCAGTTCTTTTTGTAACAGATCGTCTGAAGAACAAAAGGACTGGGCCCCGATGAATCAGTGTTTTAATAGTTCCTGCCTTTTGACTGGGATAGTGATGAGATTCAGCATAGATATAATGACTGTATGAGTGTTCTTTCTATAGACTGAGAAAGGTAGGTTACCATCTGGTTGGCGAAGAATTAAAAGATCTGAAAAGGCTGCTTATTTCATTCTACTTTTGTCAATAATGTTGGATGATTCGACCTGGTTCGCAATCAGAGTTCCATTTCAGCCCACAGCTGTTCGGAGATTGAAACCAGGGCTATTTTGCAGGACATCAAGTTCTTCAGCAGCCATCTAAAAATGCATCCCTGAACAGAACTCGCTTTGTGAACAATCTTTACCGAAATATTGTCATAAAGTTGGAAGTAGAGAATTATCTAGAATAGCATCATAAGCAGCAGCGTTAAGACTCTCTGGCAGATGCCAAGGAAATCAAGCACAACCAACAAAAATACCCCAGCTCACAATATCTCCTCCACGTAGCATTCTGTTGGCATCTGCCAAATTCAGACTCGTCCATCGGTCTGCTGGAGGGCGATGCGTAATCACCATCTCCAAAAGACTCTTAGTGTTGACCTGTCTCGTGTGCGGATGCCGTGCCCTGGACACCTACGTTCTTCAGTTCCCCCACAGTTGTAGTGCTGGCGTTATTGGCAGAGGCATTTCGGAACTCAGCAGTAAGTGTTTCAACCGAGGACAGTCAACTACTTCGCGCTTCAGCTTATTGATTTTATGTGGCCTACGAGGTCGTGATCATGCTCTTTGTTATTTTTCAAACTAGTCGAGTCTATTTCAAAATAACACCACTTTCGGTTGTTATAGCAGCTGCAGCCTTTCACAAATGATGAGAACTGAGTGGTTGCAAAGAAAGCATCCTAGATAGTACCACGTCAAAAGTCATTGAGCTCTTCGGGACGGTAATTTTACTATTAATGAATCCCTATGAAGATTGCAAGACCGCTGTGCTTCTTTTATTTCTGTACGAGCCATAGTTATGATATATATATATATATATATATATATATATATATATATATATATATATATATATATATATATATATATATATATATATATATATATATATATATATATATATATATATATATATATATATATATATATATATATATTTCATTTATACGCTCTATATGTCAGAATACGTCCTTTACAGGCATGTTTTATGTCATTTTTAAAACATACTCCTACAAAAAAGTTCTTCGGAAAATATCGTAGTTCCTAAGAGGTATTCAATAGATCATTTGCTCATTTTGCTCTAATATAACATTAATGAAGAAAAATTACATAAGACCAAAATCGCTGTAGAAATTTCACAACTGCTATTTTGAAAAAACAACCAATGAAGAAATAATTTTGGTTAGACAAATGATTTCATTATAAAATGATAATGGTGGAGAAAACAGCTATAAAATCTTTAGTATATTATTAATTGTCATCTTTGTAACTGGAAGAATTATCTGGTCTTTCCATTTATTAGGTACAAAGTCGGCTGAAGGTTGAATTAAATGTTTCGTAACTGTTTTAGTAACTCCAACAGATGATATTTCATAGCTTCAGTTGGTGTAGTGTCAATGCCTGGTGTTTGCCGTTCATTAGTTTTATAGCAACTGCCATCTCTGTTTCCATGAAGAGAGATGACAGTAGCTACTCTGTTGTAGTCAGCGATAATATTTTCTATTCACTCAATCAAGGACTACATCATCTTCGTTATTCGAATATGCATCGAAATCGACTCACATTGTTTATTAAACAAATCCGATCTTCAGTAGTCGTTCTTCTTCTGCATTTTTTCTATATTTTAAATATATTAGAAAGCTCATTTCGAAGATATTAAAAACACTTTTATAAAATTATAAATTTATGAAAGTTTTAAAATAATATACCTAGTTTAACTATTTAAATAATTAAACTATTTAAATGTATATAAATATTTCAAAAATATTATTTTCGGTAGACCTTTTAAATGAATTCCATTTTCTTACTTAAGAAAAGGAAATGATTGAATACAGCTCATACAAAGTGAGCTACAAGTGGTCTGTTATCATGTTTAACCTTTGCAATCAACAACACCAAAGAATTAATTTTCTTCAGTTATATCCATCAATAAAAATTAACTGATCTTAAAAGTTTACTCTGAAAAAGTAAGACCTGGTGACGTCAGAATTCGGCTCTTCAGATAACAGCCGACTCCTTTACACCGGACGTTTCTTACGGTGTGCACTTGTGGAAGATCTACTCTAATCAGTATATGACCATGCAAGATTGTTGTTTTTTGTAACTGAGCCCCCGGAATTTCCCAATTTCCTTATAAATTCATGCTGTTCTTTTCAATAAGCGGAGATAATTTTATGATAAATTTACGTTAAGCTGTTCAGAATAATTATATATCAGCTTCAGAAGTTCGTTTCCTAGAAAATTCTATAATTTTTCAACATATTTTTATGGAATTACAACAAAACGATAATTCGAATTAAATTTCCACACATAAACTTCTCTGTTAATTTCAACAATTAATTTACACGAAACGTATGAAAGTATTAAATATAATTGCCAAATTAAAGAGAAAATATTTACTCTTCATTGGTGTACTAAAATACCGCAAACATTCATCTGAAGGAAATGAAATGATGTGGATTCAAGAGCCTTAGCATGCATCGTCTCCTAATTAATTTAAGAAATCGCTCAGGGACTCTTTCAAATTCATTTGCTATTAAATACGAAAAGCATAAGACAAAGCATTTATACTTCGTTTGAGAGAAATTTAATTTCTTCCCAATTAAATAGGAGCTGAAGAAGCAACGAGATTCACAACTCATTCTACCGGAAATCTGAGATATTAAAATAGTTAAAGCATTTCAAAGCTTATTAAAATAAATTCACCTTTCACTCGACACAAAGTTATTTTTTCCATTGGTGTGAGGTTGTTATGGGAACAGTGATATTGACATTGTGCGTGTAAGCGTGTTATTCCTGTTTAAAAGAGTGCGTATTGTAGCAACAACAATTATAACCAAGTTTGGCTCAACAATGAGGAACTTGAAGTAGGTGAAACACGTGGAAAGTGCCTTTCATTATGAAGCTTTAAAATTGGAATGAACAAGGATTAACTCATTTTAACTAGTAGATATGTTTATTCATAAAGTAGAAAAAAATGTTTTGTGCATTAATCATTAAAATGGACGTATTGCTTTCGGTTCTAGGTCAGAGAAAATGTTGTGTAACTCCCAAAATACTGCACACAGATTTCTACTTCGATAGAAATTTTGCCATACCAAGCCGATTTAAATGGAAAAACTTTTGTATAACATAGCGACGTCTAGATTGACGTCTAGACCGATGTATCTAGGAAATCTACTGATTTTTTTCCCAAAGCATTTTACGTACTGACCTGATGAAAACACATTTTGTATTTCTTTCAATAAGCTTTATCGTGATAGTAAAAAAAAAAAAAAAGAACTTGTATTGAACAACGAGCGGGCACACTGAAAATCTCGTATCTTCGAGTCAATCAGTAACGCACCATGTTGTAACAAAGGGATGCTACGTCCCGGCATCATCCGCCAATTCTCCGCAGATAAATCCTATCCTGACTTTGAATTACAGTGGATCGATGGGAATCACTTGTTTAGAGGATGTGACAACGTTTTCGCTCTTTTGACCTCAATACTGAATTACAGCTTGAAACAGGAGAGGCAATTTTCATCCGAAAAAAAAAGTGTAGAGAGAGAGAGAGACCAGAGCAGAGCAGAGAAGAAATATTAGATTAAACAAAGATAAAATGGATGAAAGAAGAGAGGAGGTAGATATAGAAAGTAAAAGAAAACAAAATAGAGACACCATAAAAAGAGAATAAGTATAGGTAAAAGGAAAAAATACTATGAGGAAAATGAATAAAAAAAACAGGTATAAAAATAAAGAGATGATTAAAAGAGAGCGTACAAATAAGACATAAAGGATCAAAAAATAGCAAATGGTAGAAAAATAACGAAGAAAAGAACAAGGAAGGATTACAGAAAAAGAAAATGAAAACAAAAAAAGTGAAATAAAGTAAGGAAGGTTATCAAATGAAGAAATTGATAAATAAAGAGGTTTGAAAATTACAACAGAATGAAAGAGAAAGAGAGAGAGAGAGAGAGAGAGAAACTTTGTATCTTACCTTCCTTGTCTCAAAGTAAGGAAGTTAACACTTTTCAAATTAATTCTTATATGGACACGGGTAGTGTGCAGGGTTCTCTGTAAATAACTCACTTTCAGTGATTAGTTTTGTGGCAACCCGACGAATAGTGAGATTTTCGTTATTTATGTCGCCTACTCCCGATCGCTGTCACGCTGTAGAATGCGGAAACAATTACTCGTTCAGTTCTTGAAGGCAGGCATGCACTGGTGTTTGTCGAGCAGAATACTGTTTGATGGCTTCAGGGAAATGCATTGTTATAAACCAGTTGCTGGGATTCACAAGAATTCGATGGATGAATTCTCACACGTGACAATTTGGAATTCTTCACAACATTTAGCGTTAAAGACGAGCCAACAGTTTGCAGAAAGTGTTGACAGTAATTAATAAGTTTAGTTAGTATTCATTTAACGCGCTTACGTTTGCATGAAACAGATACAACATGATACATACATACATATATATATATATATATATATATATAAACAAACAAGTATATCAAAAAGAATTTACTCAAAAAGTTGCATGCTGAATTTTTGTAGAGTAAATAGCTGTATTATATACAGAATCTATAAACAATATTGAAAGAAAAACACAAAAGACAAAATGAGAAAAATTATGTATACTAATATAAAATCATTCCGTTATTATTATTACTAATGATTTGTGAGTTGGATAAAACTCACAAATTACTGCATTGTATAGTGAATTGTGTGCACATTCCTGCCAATTTATATATCAATACGACGGATAAATATTTAATTAGTTTTCAACTGTATATTTATATTAATAAAGAATTAAGTACTCTGTATTTTGTATGAATCCTTGTACTGTAGAGAAAACACACCTCATGTATATATAAGTAAATACTCTGTATGATAATAACCCTTGTCATTGCCAAAAATTGTTATTATAATTAAACTAATTTCTTCTTCTTCCACAGTCTGTCTCACTTGCAGCAGACCCCGTCCACCTATTCTCCTTGATAGGTATAACCCGTCAACATCACTTCGTGAAAATATAATGCATGATGCATAGTTATTAATTTTCTAGTTTTGCGGACCAGTTCGTTCAGGTTTTCTTTTATCCAATCTATTATACCAGCTGTGTATCAAATCACTGGTAGAGCCCAATAATTCACTGCTCTAATTATGTTTAATCCATTTACTTTTGTTTTCAGAATATTTCTAACTTTTGGTGAATTCTGCTGCTGCCTGTTTAACTTTAGAGTAGTTTCTAATATTCCCGGGTATTTATAGTGTTTGTCGGATGAAATTGTTTTAATATATATTTCTCTTGATCAAAATTAAAATTGCTCGTGTCATTAATTTTTCCTCGTTTAATAGATAAAATTGCGCATTTATCTAAACCAAATTCCATTTTGATGTCCTCATTGAAAATACGAACTGTGTTCAATAAAGAATCTATTTGCTGGGCGGATTTTCCATATACAACAGATGGGAAATTTTAATATTACATTTAGGAAGTTCATATCCAAGTTTTGTTTGCTCTAAAATCATAGACAAATATATCAAAGAAATGTTGAAGAGCAATGGTGACAAGGAATCACCTTGGAAAATTCCACGTTTAATGCTGATATCTCCGAATCATCCATTATTGATGATTAAAGTTGTTGTTTATGATTTCATAGCAGCAGCCAGAAACAAACGTATGTTTTTGCTAATTCCAAATATTTGTAATGTTTTTGGATCCAGGAGTGTGGGATGGAATCGAATACTTTCTTGTAGTCTATCCATGAGATGTTTAAGTTCATATTTCGTCTTTTTGAATTTCTTAAAATCATTTAATGATTAAGGAACTATCTTTTTTATTCCTACTTTTTTGAAAATTGCCTTTTTGTTCAATCGGATAAATCTGATTATCTGACAAGTAGTGGTATATGGAATTTGCTATGATTGCGGAATTTGCTATGAACAGCATAGTTGGCAGACAGGTTATTGAACGACAGTTACTTGGGTCTGCACCTTTATCTTTATCTTTCATGAAGAAAACAGTGCACCCAGATATTATCAGCTCTTCCACTGAGCCTGACTGCAGCAAATGATTAAATTGTTCTGCCATGCGATCATGTAGACTGGTTAGATGTTTTAACCAAAATCCATGTAGTTCGTCTTTGCCAGGTGCACTCCAGTTTTTTAATTTTCTAGCTTGTGCACTGACCATTTCTTTAGTGATAGCGACATTTTTATTTGTTTTTGTTTCATTTCTGATTTTATTTCCTTAACTCATGAGGCATCTTTATTGTGTTCAATAGGATTATCCCAGATTGACTTCCAAAATTTCAGTTTTTCTTCTTTTCCGGGTGAATGATGGTTTGCATTTGTATTTCTCTGGAGAGACTGAAAGAACTGACGTTGGGTCTGTCGAAATTGCATATTTTGTACATATTGGTTTATTCTTGTTTCATATCTTTTAATTTTCTGTGCAGTCGCTATAATTCTTTGTGTTGGCTCTTCGGTAACTTCAGGGCAATTATTTTGTTGGCCAAATTATGTGTGTTAATCAATTTGTTTTTTAATGTTATTATTTTTCGTTAATCCTTCTTTAAACTCTTTAAGTTGCTCAAATCAGCTCGAACTTTGTTCACGTTTCTTTCCAACCGGATTTTCCATTGTGCAAATTGTTTCATCCTCGGCTTTTGCTCTTGCGGTTTGCAACCAAGCTTCACTGTAATCATATAGGCTGTGCTCCATAGGAGCTGATTTGTTTCCTTTATGATGTTCTTTGCGATGGTTTAAGAGGAACTGTTTTAGCTTAGATTTATTAAAGCGTTTAAAGGTGGTAGTGTTATACAGTCATTTATGGAGTACATATATTCCAATATCCCTGACTTCATTTTATACTGTACTTATGTCAAAACATTCTGAGGTATGTCGTCAGCTTGATGCTTATCGAGTTGAATTCCTAAGTTAGATATAACTCCCCACCCCCGATGATTTGCTGTTACTGGATTTGTTGGTTTATTACGTAACTCTATTACGTAACAGCTCAAGTTCAGTAAATATTTTGTTACGGAAAATTAAATTCTATTGGTCCATAAGTCTTTGTTTTATTATTTCAGATTCTGGGAATATTTGTTTCCAAATTAAATGGATACGCTTTCTAAAACCCAATTGATCTGGTGTTGATCTGTGAAAATATTTCATAACTTCTCTGTTTTATTCTACAGTACATATTTTAGGTTTGGTTTCTTCCAGTCGTTTTCGGCTTCCTGTCCTGATTGCCCAGCAAGGAGAGCTGGGTCTTGATGCCCACTTGTTGCTTGATGCCCAGGATCCTCAACATCCGACGTAGTCCTTGAAGACCCGTGCGTCGACTGATCCGGTATGGAGTTCTTGCTTTTCACCATTAAGATGGGGTATGGAACACTTATTCTGGCTCAGCAGTTGAGACCGGTTTGACGTGGGTGGCCCTTCTGGCAACTATGCTAAGGCCAGATTAGCTCTCTCAACATCACTGTAGCACGCAAGCTCCACCGCCATGACAATGCCGTGTATTATATTATTATTATTATTATTATTATTATTATTATTATTATTATATTTTATAATATAATATCATTGTATTATATTATTATATTACTATTATATTAGTTATTCATTATGCAAAATATTCTGTATACTCTTCATTGTTAATATTAGAATCTGTGTTATAAATACATAATATAGAGGCAAAAAGGATTACTAAAAATTTTAATTGAAATCCAATGTAGAAAATAAACCATGTATGGAATGTCACTCAAGATAATCATTGTATATGTGCAAATATTTTAGAAATCAATAAAAAATTATTTATTTATTTATTACATAAGACCTTTCGGGAGTCATACACTTATCGATAGAAACCACATATCCTTCACATTACCCGTCATTCCTATTCTTGGATTCATTCATAATATCTGCACTTAAGCTTGCAAAGGCAAGCCTTTCTCGTCATGCACCGCTCTATGAGAGAAATATCTAGATATCACCTCTTTCTTGACTGCATTCATAAGCGTCTTCATGGATGTCCTCATTTTCTCTCTGTACCCTGCATAAAATGAAAATTTCGATCTGCTGGTATCTGCATAACCCCTTCAGAAATTTGTAGGTCTCTATGGTATTACTACTCTTTCTCCTATTTTTAGTGTGTATGTGCAAATCCTCAATCTATCTTCATAAACTGCTTTCTCTCTCTCTCTCTCTCTCTCTCTCTCCACTGCATCAGCATCACCTCGAAAACCAGGAAAGTAGATCTTCGCATAATAGTGCAGATGAAGTCGTATCAAAGCCTTGTAAATAGGTAAAATGACTTCCTTATTTTTACATCATCATCATCATCATCATCACGATCCATGGGCCCACTGCCTGTTGTTGTCCGATGCCTCCTTCTTCCACCTTTCTTTGTCCAGTGCACAGTGTTGCAGTTTCTGTACATCCATTCCACACCAGTCATTTATGTCGTCTATCCATTCTCTGTATGGTCTACCTCTTCTGTTTACATCATACATAATGCCAAACATGAATGTGTTTATCTTCGGATGGTCACTCTGCAGATGTGTCCAAATAATTGCCGCTTCCGTTTTATAATCTTCTGCATTCGATTCTCCTTTAGTTGTAGAAGATTTGGGTGTTGAAAATGAAGAGCGCTTCCAATAGAACTCTTCATTTGTAATTTTCTGTATCCATCCTATTCTTAAAATCTTCCTGTAACAAGTTCTTTCAAATGCCAAAATTCTTTTTTATTGATTCCTTATTTATTACTCACTTTTCAGATCCATACAGTACACCGCTAAAGATGCATGTTTCCAGCACTCCTCGTTTTGTTTGCAGGTTGATCACTTTACTTTTCCAGATGTTACTATGGCCTTCGAATTTGTTCTTCATTTTGCAATTCTGTTCTTTATATCTTTTTACAGTCCAAATCATATGTCATTTTACTCCCCAAATATGTGAATTGTTCTACAATTTGTATATCAGTTCCATCCACTTGTATCTTTTGTTTCATGTTCCTCTTACCAAATGCCATTGTCTTTGGTTTTTCCAAGTTCATGACAAGTCCAAATCTCTTACCTTCCTTATTTAACAGTTTGAATGATTTTTGTAGTTCTCTTTTTTCTTCTTCCAAAATTTCAATGTCAACTGCAAATCTCAGATTGTTAATTCTCATCCCATGTACCGATATTCCTTTTGCACCTTCCTTCATTTTTTCCATTGCTCTTTCTAAATGTGGGATGAAAATACTTGGTGATATTGGAGTTACCCTGTCTAGTACCTCTGCTTGTTCTAAACCATTTCCCCAAATCATCACCTATTTTAACTGCTGCAACTGCATTCCTGTAAACGTCCATTAATATATCTATTAGTTTTCTATCAGTTCCATAGGATTGTAGCACTGCTAATGTCACTTTCCTGTGGATACTGTCAAATCCCTTCTGAAAATCAACAAAGTAAGTATATATATATATTTTTTTTTTGTTTGTTTTTTCTCCTAGCTTTCTCTGCTATTATCCGCAATATCAAAATCTGTTTAATTTTGCTTCTATCTGTCCTAAATACTCGTCCGCAAGGTATGCTTCCAATTGTGTTCGCAATCTTCCTGTCAATAACATCATCATCCCCTTACCAAGGTGACTCGTCAAAGCAATTGTTCTATAATTTTTACATTCCAGCTTATTTCCTTTCTTATATAATGTCACTAATATCGATTTCCCCCACTCCTCTGGAATTTTCACCTTTCCATACCGTACTACATTGTTGGTGCATTTCATTAAATATGGTGGCGGAAGATTACTTTCGCCACCATATTTAATCATTTCTCCAGTGATGTTATCATTACGAGGACTCTTGTTGCATTTTAGTTGTGCTATCGTTTTTTCTATCTCTCCTCTAAAAATATCTATATCATACTCATTACCTGGTGGTGATATCCACTTCAATTCTTCAGTCAGTTTACCAACGGTATCTAAATCTAGTTTTTCTTCATATAACTCACTACAGTATGTTGTCCACCACTGTACGATTTTATCTTTATTCATCAATACTTTGCCATTTTCATCTTTAATTGTGGTCTGTTTTGGTTGCCACCTGCTATTAATGGTTCTAACCATTTTGTACACCTCCCTAGTTTTACGCTCTCCATAGTGTTGTTCTATATTATTGCACCGGGCTTCTAATCATTTCATCTTATCCATTCTGACTGCTTTTTTCACCTCATTGCAATTTCTTCTATACTGCTCCTCTATTTGTTCTGATGTATCCCTTCTTATCTTCAGCATTACCTTCTCCTGTACTAACTTCAGTGTTTCTTGTCTAATCCATTTCCTCTTGATCTTCTCTTCTTCTGGTATTACTTCTTCAACTGCATCTTCTATCGCCTTCATTACTCCTTTCACTCTCAGATTTCAATTTTCTTCTTTATCAGCACTTTAAGTTTCTCTTCTAACCCTGTTCTGTACCTTCTTCCTATTTCTGCTTCATTTATTCTTGCTGTGACAATTCGTTTCTGATGATGGGGGTTTATATTTTCTTTTTAATTTCAACTTGATGTTTGTGATCATCAAACTATGATCCCAGTCTATATTAGCTCCTTGAAAGGTTCGACACTGCTATACTGATGTTATCCATCTTCTTTAAGTCGTAATCATATCGATTATGTTCTTGGTTTTCCCATCATTTGATCGCCACGTTCATTTTCTACACTCCGTTTGCTGGAATCTTGTGTTGCAGATCATCATCCCGTGGTCCAAAACAAATTCTAACATTTTTTTCACCTCATTAATTTCTTTTTCCCAAACTATATTTTCCCATTACACTTTTTCAACTATCATTACCAATCTCCTTCGATGATTAGTATATCTTAAGTTGGTGTTGTTTCTATTGTCTCTGTCAGATCTTTGTAGAATAAGTCTATATCTTCATCTGTGTTGTCAGATGTGTGTGCATCTATATTTGGACTATGGATACTTAAATGGTTTTGCTTTAAATCTTGCTACTATGATTTTTTCATTGACTGGTTTGTATCTTAACAGTGATTCTCTAGCTTTTTTGTTAAGAAGGAAGACAACTCCTGCTTCGGGCTTGGTGTCATGTCCTGACCATATGACTTCGAATCCATTTATCTCTCTTGATGATGTCCATCACATTTCCGAAAAGTCATAGTATATCACACCGATATCTCTTCATTTCCTCGCGAAGTAATTCTAGTTTTCCTGACATCCAAAGTGTTCCTGATCGCTCGATTGGTACCTCGGACCTTGTTCATCCGGGAGACATCCGAGCCAGCATGTTTTACCTGTCGATCGTATAAGCATCAGAAAACAATCATGTTTTTTTCTTTACGGGCAGAGCATCGACACTCATCTAACCGACCCTCCTCCTTTATCCAGGCTTGGGACTGGCATGTGATCCCTAAGTATCTCATGGCGGAGTTATTACATGACGTTATTACATTACATTATTATATTCTTACATGACGATGTTCATTTCGGCTTGCAATTATCTTCCGAGGTTGTATTTGTAATATTCGTTATCTAGTATAATTCCCAAAATATAATATTTTATTCGATAGCCGAAGACACCAAAAACGAATAAATTTCCATCTAATAACATTGAACTCATAGCCGTTTTAATACGATGGATAACAAGATAGTTAATCTGTCAATTAGCTATCTTGTTATCCATCGAAATATTTTATAATCAAATTCCATATTTTCCAATTTATGCAAGTCTTCCATGCTGTCAAAAGACTTAGCAGACTCTAAAAGTAAAGTAGAGTATATACTATCATTGATTAACTCAACGGTAAGATTATTGTAAAATATGAGCAAGTTACTCAAACATGACCTTTCCTTACTAAAACTCCGTTGTTCAGTGCGAAATATATAGGTAATGGACAAAAATGGGAACACTGAGCTATCCGGTCGCATTATTAGTAGTTGCAATGCAGCATCTACGATGAATCAAATACAGATGCAGTTGATATGAAAATGTACTCCCGACATTCCTAGGGACGCGTGTATAAAGACAAACGGATGCTGCCGCCCGTGTATTGCATGTAAGAATGTAATCCAGAGACGATCTCAGTAACTTTGAAAGTGACGTGATTGTTGGAGCCCGTTTGGCAGGTGCATTTGTGACCAGAACAGCTGAAATTGCACGTTAGTCGAGAAACAGACTCTAAAGTTATGTCATCGTGGCAGTCCATAGGACAAACATCATCAGCAAAATGAAATAGTGGACGAAAGCACTTAGTGCAAGAGAGGGACGTTCGAGCATTAGTGAGCGGTATCACGAAACATAGGCGGGATACTGCTGAATAATTGGCTGAAAAATTCAACACTGGTCATGAGAAACTATTTTCAACAAAAACTCTACGCCAGGAACTACACTAACTTGGATATCACGGTTGGGTTGCATTACACAAGCCTTTGAACACATCCATCAACGCACGCCATCTTGTCCAGTGGTACAATGATAACTGGCAGTGGACTACACAACAGTAGAGGGATGTGATATGGTCCAATGAATCCACATTCACACTTTTTGCTGTAAACGGACGAATACGTGTGTGGCGTCATCCGAAGGAAGCTTAGCAGCTAAAATGCATATTTCCACCTGTGAAATGTTTTGATGGTTCTGTAATGGTCTGGGGAGCATACGCATGACATGGTCTGATCTATTTGTTGTATTGGAAGGCAAATTGTCTGCACGTTATCCTTCAATCATAAGTGAACATCTCATCCCATGTTTACACACTTTCTCCTACGCAGCTAGCCACGTCTCAACAGGATAATGCTCCCATTTATCGAGGAAATATGATCACCCAGTAATTTGCGGGACATGACGGTGAGATGTGCTGTACGCTATGGCCATCCAAATGGCAAGACTTAAATCCTATAAAACATTTATGGTACATTTTGAAGCGAGCTCTCAGGCAACATTTCCCACCTCCAAAGAACAAAGACGAATTGATTTTCTCTCGAACGAATGGTGTAAAAATCCTCCTGTTGAGTTCCAAGCACTGACAGAGTCTTTCCCTCGAAGTATACAAGCTGTACTGGACTCCCACTGCGGACCAACGCCATATTAATCGAAACGCGTCATTGTTTCCATTTTTGTCCATTACCTGTAGATTCGATATCAACCATTTTGTATGTGACTGTTTACTCTTTTCCAAAATCTTCACCACCATTCGAGAGTTACTAATAGGTTGATAGTTAAACACACCAGTCTTTGTAGCACCCTTGTGCAATGGGAGTATCATGCATTATTTCCCCTAGTGTGGATTCTTCCCTGTGATGAGACTTTAATTAAATTAAAGAAACAGGCCAAAGTTCCAGCCAATTCAACCTAATACTCTTTAAGCATCCGTGCTGATATCCTATCCATTCCCGTTGCCGAATTCATGTTCAGTTTGTACAACACCTCTATCACTTCCATATCATATACAACGTTGATAGCATTTGGTAAAATGGGCATTAATTACTTGAACAATCCCTTCTGCATCTGTTACCCGCATCTCATCTGCATTTACGCGAGTTCTTATTTCTTATTCATACTTTATTTTCACCATAAATAGTCTTCTTTTGAGTTGTCTTTAGCTTTTGATTATAATTCAAGTCGCTCATGATGATTAATATATTAATACTTATTAGGTGTATTTGCCGGTGCATTTCATTCGCGCTATCAGTTGATCCGCTGTCTGTGACAACACACTACTGTGTATTTGATCTTAGACTCCACTTTACACATTATCACTTTAACCTCATAATCACTTTAACTATTACGATTATTACATCACAGCTTTTTTACCTAACCGGAGTCAAGTTATCCGATATCACTAGCAATAAACTCCTTCATCTGTTATCTTGGGTATCCTTCCTAAAAATATAATCCACTTTAAATTCGATATCGGTTACTACATATACATGTTTCTGAGATCCACGACACATTAATGCCAATAATCTTTGTTCATTATATTCCTCACATCTACGAAGAGACGAAATAAGTAATCTCCATGTTTTTGAATACCCTCCACTTATAGTTTGAACGACTCGGTTGGACAATTTTCAGTTTTCTATTCAGATCTTCATTCATACAAACATCCTTAGTCATACTTAGCAAGTCCGAACCAGACTAACACACACCCTTCTTTTACTTACCTGCATTATTAAGCATATTTCTATGGCTAATATAGTTAATCATCTGGATTTTTTAGTTTCTGCTTTAATTTTCTCCTTTCCATTTTACTCTAGTTTCATATTCTAGTTTCCTAAGCTAGTTTCTCCCACTCACTGTATCATTAAGTGTCATATCAATAAATAAGTAACAATAAATAAATTCAATTTTGGGACTTTGGACAACATAAGTTTTTGAGATCCTGGAAAACACACCGTTTAGGATGATCTAGCCTAGATAATATGACACGTTGGATGATCGTATATTGTATAGCTTCTCTGAATCATGGAATTACTTAATTTTTCTGATATAATCCTATATAGTTTTACTTATCTCATATTGAAATGTATCGAGAGTTCTACATTAATGAAAGGTCAATCTACATTTACTAATAATTAAATTACAGTTTATATTAGTTCACATTTGAGTCTAGAATTTTTTTAAAAATTCGCGTATGAAAGAATAAAATGAAACAGAATTTCTCAGTTAATTTCAACAGAAAAATTTCCGTTTACGTCGTGAAAGAAAAAGCCTCCAAAGTAATTTTGCACTTAAGTTTCATTTTTTTCAGAACAAAATCAACACATTAGAAGGAGGAAGATTTTGTAAAGTGATAATTTGGCTAGTATTATTTGGAACAAGGATACGAAATCATTTTCAATTGAAATCGAAACGAAAAAACGTATTCTCTGTTATCTCCGGTATGGAGTTTTTGAAACATCAGTTTCGTATTGTTATAAATAATGTCTACTTAACATATGAACTGAAAGAAGCATTCCACTAACAATGAAAGCTTTTGGTAGTTTTTATGTCACAAAGATCAGAGATACTCATTGAAATATACTTTCACGAATGAGGTGCATTTGCCAATTTTCAGATAAATAGGTTTCAGGGCATTTCATCCAATGCAAATCTCGTCCAATTCCTACAATTTTTATTACTTTTCTCTTCCAATAGGACATTTCGTCTAATCCTATTTGTCCAATTCTTAATATTAGTTCAAGGAGTTATAAGTAACTTGTGATCATTAATAATTGTCAGTTGACACAAAAGAGAAGGGCGCAAGACAATATGCATGGTACACCGTCACACGTTAGGTTAGGTTAGTCAGTTGACACAGGTGACAAGAATAGTCAGTTGACATCGATGGGACAAATTGAGATTGGACGAAATGTCCGACCGGACGAGTGTTCCGTTGGACAAACCTATAAAAGGAAAAAAAATCTTGGACTATCTGCCTTCCAATCGATAAATAACATGAACCACAAGCCGAGTTCTCTATTTTTGTTTCCCTTTTACCAATTCGAATAGCCAAATGGAAATGATATACTGATATCACATTAATGATATTAATGATATCCGTACATCGTTTAGTCATGCAATACTCTACGCAAATATTGTTACATTAATGTATGCATGAATTAAGAATGTTGGGTTTATCCAAGAGAAATATAATCGCAGATAAAAACAACACATGTGTCAAGCTGCTTTCGAATACGGTTTTTTCTCTCAAAGAAACGCTGATAATTTCTTACGAAAAACAGAGATTTTAGCCAATAGAGTAATAGCCAGTCAAAATCATGTTAAAACCATGCCACCGTTTTCACAAATGAAAACTAAAATCACACCATGGTCATTCTATTTCAAGATACGTAAATAAAAAATAGAATGGTGTTGTATTTAAAAACTATTAAATACAAAGTAACTAAATTAAGTAATTTAGAAAATTAAATGTCATATATATTTTATTTTAGCACTTTTTTTTATTAAACTCATATGAAAAATCTTTGCTTTTTTTTCTTTAGGTCCGTCATAAGAGCACTTGAGTAGTATCCTTTTAAATAACTGGATTTATTTAACATATACTCCATTCAGTTTTGAATTAGCACATAATTGTGTTTTTCAGTTGAAAGCATGTAGATATTTCTTTTCTCTGTCTTCATCACGAGAGAGAAAAAAAAAAACAGCATTTGTTAAGAATGCATCGAACAAATAAGATAATTAAAGAAACCATTTAGTTTTTTTCTCTTTTCATTTACTTTTTTTTTGTTTTCAAAACTTCAAGATATTTAATCTTAGTAATACAATAAGGTGGTACTGTGATCATCTGAGTGTATTTACTTATTGGTAATATTCAATGTCGACATTGAAAGCTTCATCAGTATTACAGATCCATACTTGATATTACATTCCGTAAGTGTACAAATGGATAAAGGCAAACTTAACTTGTTGTTTATCTTTCCACTATAATAATAATAATAATTTTTTATTAAAATTATGATTATATATTATGTATTTACAAAACGTGTTGTTCTGTTTTGTTTTGTTTTTTAACGATGAATATCATACAAGTTTTCCTTTTTATTATATACTGTATTAATAATAATAGTTACTGTAGATGGTAATTTGTAGTTGTGGTTGAATAAGATTACATTTTTAACAGTACTTATAGTATTACAATAAGTTATATATATATATATATATATATTAAATTTTACAATTTTTGCTTTTAATATATTTAAGCGCTGTAACTACAGCACTTCAGTGAAATAAGCGGAATATTTTTTGTTGATCTCCGTTGCGATGCTCTTTAGTAAGCTTCTCTGAAGATGACACCAGCTAATTATTTGTTATTGATTTAATTGCTGTGTTGGAAGTAGGCTGATATTTGAAATGTCAAATGAATGATCTCAAAGGTCTGATCAAAGTGAAATTGACGATATATTCTGGTGTTATTACATCTTATCTCATGGTTCACATTCATTTTGTTGTGGTCTTCTTTTTGAACAATTTAGAAGTCTTTTTTTCACTGTGGCAGCCTTTATATGCCGTCTGATCTTTTGATTTGTATCAGCTTTGAAGTTTGTGACTTCGGCAAGAATATCTTAGCATCTCTTATCCATAAAAATTTGTGATTTTTTCTGTTTTTGCTTTTCATGCTTGGTACAAAAGATTCTAGATGAATGGTGTTAAATATTCAGATAGGAAGATTGGCGTATTGTCCTACAATACATTCAAGCCCTTGGCAACTGATTTTTTCTGCTGGCTTTTATGAGATTGTCTCTTGTGGACTTGCTTGTAAAACGAACTATGACTAGTGCTTGTCGTCTTTTGATTTTCCTGGGAAACCAATTTACAGTTTGAATGTTGGTTGCCAAGGACTTGAACGCAATATAAAGATCTTCTTTACATTGTTGCTAATTTAAACGTTCGTATTGTAGTTTTAGGACAGTGGTTCTTAACCTGGACGGTAGCGCCCCCTTGTGGGCGCTGTGAACTCTGAAGGGAGCGGTAAGGGACGCCGAGAGGGGCAGTAAGCGCTACCATATTTACTCGAATATAACTAGCACCCCTGATTTTACTTTACGAAAAAAGAAATTAAAAAGTTTCGCATATACCTCGCACACGAAAAAATATTTTAAATACGTTCACGTGAATTTGATAATAACTCGCTCACCAAAATAAACAACACACCCTCCCAACAGATACTATACTGCAGACGCAAGAAAAGCACGTAGTTTTATTGTATCACTGTATAAGGTACAGAGACATTTACAGTCTGTGTAATATATTTCTCAAATAGTGCAATTAAAGACAACTGGGATTAAAACGGCAACTATTGAATCACATGCCCCCTCCCAGATTACCCATGCTGTATAGACTCAAGTAAAACCAGTAAAACCATATGTTGCACTAGCAAACACACTATCTAACTAAAAACTATTATCCAATTATTGAAATTTTCATGTCATTAAGACATGACAAAATCAGAAGCGGCAGGCAAAGAAACAGCAATAAAATTTAATGGGGAGGGGTTAAAACTTTGTGTGAGTTAACCGGGTAATGAGAAGTTTCGTCAAAACGATTAATGGGCAAAACACCAACCCATCGTAAAGTGTTAAAACTGAGAAATATATAGTAAATGTTTTCATAGCAGTTTCAGATAATATGGAATTTGGTTGATGAGAATTAACATTTCAACCCAACAATGGCTTGCCTTTGTCGTTTTGTAGCGCGGTGTTTTGTTAATACCGCACCAATCATATTCATGTCTTCACACCTGCTCTATCTCTTCAGGCCTACCATTGCCCTCTTTCGCGCCCTGCTTTCACTTCTCAGTCATTCGTGAAGGATTGTTCATTATGTATATCAAGTCTTGTAAATTACTGTTAATTTTTGCTTGAAATAACGGGAAAGAAGATGATGTTATTTGGGTAAATGACTGACGTGCACACAAGGAAACCGCTCTCGAGGCTGGAAGTAGCGATAGCGAATAGGAGACTATTATTACTAATAATAAAAGTTCCTATTTAATCTAGCATCACTATTTATACTGTATGTTTGGCAACATTATTCAGAATATTGTATGTCTGGCAATCCTGTTCAAATTTATTCGCTGCTTATTTTTTAGAATTTTGACATTTAAAGATGAGTAATTGGGTTACTTTTTTAGTCTGAATTTTCTACATTGAAATTAATTAATTTGGGCTATGTTTAGTAGAATTCATGACTTTTATAAGCTTTATCTGCTATTTTTCCTAACGCCTATCTAAGAACTCTGGTTTGCAAATTAAATCTAGCCCGTGGTATCGTGTGACACACTTCGTTGATATTATGTAGCACTGTAGCCCATTAAAATGAGTGGAAAAAGAAAGTCGTCAATATTTAAGTGAGTATTTAAAATATGGAGTTATTCCATCCATAAATAATGAGCAGTTACCAATGTGCTTAATATGTGACAAAATCTTCTCAAACGAAGGAATGAATCCTTCAAGAATGATTGAGCATTTAAGAACAAAGCATCTAAATAAAGCAAAAAAGGATGTGGAGTACTTTTGCGAATTAAAGACTAAATTTAAAAATTGTCTTGGACTTAAAGGATTGGTTGCAAAACAAAGTAACCCACAAGAGAACGGACTTGTGGCTTACAAACTTTCAAAATTAATTGCCAAATGTGGAAAGTCATGTACTATTGGCGAAACTCTCATCTTACCCGCTATGAATGAGAGTTTTAGATACGATGATTGGCCCAGGTAAAAGTAATATGACGTCAATTCCTCTCAGCAATAGTTTAGTATCAACAAGAATTGACGAAATGGTAAAGGACATTGAAAAAAAAACTTTCTGATGATTTAAAAACCATAGAATTTTCTTTGCAACTCGATGAAACAACTTTACGTGACCACGAAACTTTCTTAATGGTCTACGTGCGTTATATAAATACTAGTGAAGAAATTATTGAAGAATTTCTGTTTACTGAACAACAGAAAATTGGCACAAAAGGTCAATTTTCACAATTTTTAAAGTTGTTAAAGACATTTTAATGCTAAAAACGTTCATTCCTTTCACAAATATTATTGAATGTGCAACTGATGGAGCACCTACTATGATTGGTTGCTCCATCAGTTGCAAATATCTTTACAATTCACTGCATTCTTCATAGACAGTACTTTGCTGTAAAACATCTGTTAGCGGTAGACTACATAAGATTTTGGATGATGTTATTAAAGCCGTGAATAAATTAAAGCCAAGCCTTGAGCATCCGTATTTTACGGGAACTTTGCCATAAAAATGAAGAATTTGAGCGTCGTTTACTTCACATTGAAGTTAGATGGCTCTAAAATGGAAACTGTCCTACGACACTTTAATGTTCTCTACGATACTGTTCTGGAATTTCTTAAATCACACGTTATAAGAACTTGTGCGATGTTCTAATAAAGGAAAAGGCATATCTTTCGCAATTTTCCGATATTTTCACCAAATTAATTGAGGTTAACGTCAAATTACAGGGAATTAACATGAATCTTATTAAAGCAAAACGAATTATAAACGCTTTTGTCAGAAAATTAACATTCTGCAAGCAGCAAGGCAGAGCAGAGCATTGTAAGACAAGATTTTCTGCAGTTCCCCAGTCTACAAATAATAGATGATGATTTAATATCTGATACAGATTTTGACTGTTATTTTTCCCATCTTCTGATACTGAAAGGAGACTTCAGGATTAGATTCAAAGACTTTAATGAGCTTAAAATACCCGACTGGGTTATGAATCCATTTCTTTCTGATGCCAATCTGTTCATCCAAATTTGTTTGAAGAATTTGACTTAAAAATCATTTTGAAGTTCAAGTTCAATTTCATGAGTGTGGCTATGATGACTGATTCTGGCCAAACATGCAATGCAAATAGCCTCAGGTTTGGCAAGAAATAAAATTACTACTCATTGCTTTTCCTTCTTCATACTTAGTCGAGAAAGGATTGAGCATAGTGTTGCACTCGTTAGTTAATCAGCGAAATAGATTGCAAATAAATGAAAGAGGAGACTTGAGACTTTGTCTTTGGAACATTGAACCTGATATTGAAAAATTGGCAGGATCTCATCAGGCTCAAGATAGTCTATATAAATGATTGGCTTATTAAATACAGTAAGTTTACATCTTTATTTAAGTAAAAATTAATTTGTATCAAAGTAATTAATTTTTAATTGACTATCAATTCAAATATGTCGATGGTAATTTAGGTTTGCCTAATACTATATTATAATTATCTTATTGAGTCATTAGCCTAGTGAAAAATTGAGCAGGGGATACCAGGTCATAACAAAGAGTTGAAAGGGGGCGCCAGGAAAAAAAAAGGTTAAGAACCACTGTTTTAGGGAATTAAGTTCTTGACGGAGTTCGGATGTCTCTTTCATCAAATTATGTTGCCTGTCATTTAGTATATTAACACTAATTTAATGTCTTTTACCGCTTGCAAGATTACTTCCACTGCTAAATTATTATGTTTGATCAAACTCTCATATTCGGTAGATGTTTTTGTTATTTTTTCGTTCTGTTTATCAAAGAGTTCTTGCACAAGATCTACTATGCTGGCTTTTATAGTCTCTAGACCATTTTCTATTAGTATATTAAAGGAGTTCAAATATTAGGACTCACCTGTATTTTTTTGTCTCTTCAGTTCGTCATTTGATTTTGCCTTCGGTATAATCGACTGCGCCGTAGGTGGCTGCGTTTCTTTTTTCTCCCTACAGAGTAGGCACTTCCAATTCCTCGTGTGTTGTATTGGATTTGCGTTACCAGGTTTTTTCGAAAGGTCCAGCACATGTAAAGTGTAGAATCCTACAATATTTCTTACAAGTTATATGATTTCCATCAGACTATAAATCCTTCAGGCATTTGATGCACTTCATGACTCATCTTTCCTCACTTGAGCTACTGTAATGTGATTGTTAATATGGCGACATCTTTTGTTCTTCTCTCGTTGTTGACCATGGTCCTCTCTATTCAATTTTCAGTCCTCAAAATCTGGATTCCTCTTAGCCGATTTTGGTTAATTATATGTCACTGCCTTCGGCGTGACTAGTAGAATTACTTGGGAACACTTTCAAATTAAAAACAGGAGTTAGAACCACTTTAAAACTATAAAAACCGAGATCAGCAATATCACTGTGTGCCTACACAGCGCTATAATAGTAATACTATAACACTATAATGATAATAGTAAAATCATTGCCAGTCGCATACTGAACTAGCACTATTCACCTTTCCACCTACTACCCCTCTGAGGAATAGTAGGTGGAAAGTTCAACACACTGTTGCCTAGTTTAAATGCGCGTGCACAGCCTTCTCTAGGTTATATATCTCTCTAATTTTTCTGGAACATGGATGTGTTTTAATTTTATCTTGGTAAAATAATATGATCGAAATTTCTGTGATTCTAATTTATAATAATTATTTTACGGGATTAATTTTCTTGCCTAAATGTGAACAAAGTGCATCATCATCACAATAATAAAATAAATATTGATGTCACGAAAAGATACAACGAAAGACATTCTTTACAAAAGAATACTTAAAAAGATCAAGAAATAAATTATAACAAAAGATTTTGTAACAAAAGTTCCTTAAATGGAAGCAGTTATATGGACTTTGTAGGCTAGAAAGAAACTTCATAATTAACAAGGCAATTAAATGCAGCTGACCTGCTAATCCACTCAAACGTGTGCCTATCTCATAAGTAAATTACCTAAAGTGTTCCTCAAGGTAAATAATTAAAGACACGCCATACTAACATTCGTGACTGTTTTTAAAATGCAGAAGGAAAAATTCAGTTGGTGGCTCACGTGAAATGAACTGTGTGTTCGAATAAAAGACATATAAAAATCAGTCTTCTTTATTCTTTGTAGAAGTAGCGGACGAACATTATCTAAACGATAAATGGTAGAGAATATCGCTTAAATGGAAATATGCCGTGGATTTCGGCTTATTTTTACAAATGGTGAGCACACCCAGTCGATATGTTGAACGCTACATAACATGATTCATAGATCTACCATGCGTGTACGGCAAAATGCTTTAAGGTGCTAAAATAAGCGAACGTACCAAATTCTTCATTAAACCGATTTCGGTAATTAATGCCAGTATGATATCAAATGTTAACGAACGTTCTTAGTGGAGATCCAACTTCATATTTGAAATATTTAAGTGCCTTTTCGAGGAAACGGCTTTTATTTGCATTAATAAAATTACATGATGTTTATTAAGTTCAGAGTTTCACGCTTCAAAGATTTAGCTTTCACTGTGTTGGCGGGTTGATAATATGCTCTGAGATGCATTTAGTCCGTGGATTGATTAACACGTGTTATTCAGCTTGAGTGGACCACATGTGAGGTGGTTGTCATGTTTCAGTGAATCGAGAAGTCTAGTGAATTAACGGCTCCCGATCGCTGTTTAAATTTTGTGGCCTTATTGATTTGAATAACGCTGTGAATTCCTTTTGAGAGAATAAGAGAAAGAAAGAGAGAGAATTAGAGAAACATGGCAAAAGAAAACAAGTAAAACAGACAAAGGATAGGAGGGAAAGAAAACAAAAGGTAGAAAGAGCGAGAAATAAACAAACGAAGAATTTCCCTGACAAAAAAAAAAGAAGAACGCAAAGGAAATGAAAATGTAAGGTTGTGAGAGAGAGAGAGAGAGAGAGAGAAGAAGAAGAAGAGACAGAGAGATCATCATGTTATTTTCTAATAATTTAATCGCTTTATCCGATTTTCTCGTAATAATTTTATTCTAATCTGTATTGTACGTAGATTAACCTAATTGTCATCCTTCTGCACTGACATTCTTTCAAATGAATGCTTACGTAGAAGTAACTGAGCTCTGATAAAACTTTCAGATGTTGCCTTAGTAAAACCGGTGGAATAATAAGACAAACCAATGATGATCGAGTTGGATTCATATTAAAAGCAGAATATTAAGCATTTTGAAATATGCGCATGTTTGAATGTGTGTATGAAAGAGGGAGAAGATAATAGTCAGTTTAGCTAAAGGTTATATATTATCTTAAATATTAAATGCTAGAGGTCATTGGGAGATAAGCAAGATCCCCCACTGAGTCAGTAATAAGGATATATTGAAGTTCACAGGACGATTAACGTATTGCTGTTAATTAACGTTAATCTTCCTGTAATTAACAATTCAAATTCCATACTCCGAATTCCGAAACCGACAACGCCTTAATAAAATATTAAATGAATTATTCAAATTAAGTGGATATTGAATCCAACATTATTTCAAAGCCGAATAGAGAAACTACAAGAGTTTCGTGCCGAATATAGAAACTATAAAAGTTTCGACGGATCCAAGCATAAGCAAACCTTTCATGACACTATCCTTAGTATTTCTCATAATGTAAAACACATCTCCTAGCAGACATGTATGATTTTATATATTGGGAGGGGGGGACACTACCTTAACCGGTTTCGACCATTGTTGAGGTTTCGTCAGTGGGAGCTAGACCCACATGTAGTAAATACTCAGGTTGAAGTAATGCAGAACTTATACTTTACCATACGAGTTGCCAAAAAAGGTGTCACATCCTTTTGTGATGTGCACCAAGAATTACTGAAAAAAGAGAGCAAGAGGCTTCATTTCGGCGATGCAAAATTATTCAAATTAAACTGGGTTAGTGATCCCCCCCTCATAATGTATAACATCATACATGTCAGCTAGAATATGTGTTTTACATTATGGGAAATACTAAGGATAGTTATCAGAGCTTACGAAATCTTTACTGCGAGTTGCCTCTGTCATGAAAGGTTTGAAATAATATTGGAATCAATATCCATTTAATTAGAATAATTTTGCATCGCCGAAGTGAAGCCTTTTGACTCTCTTTTTTCAGTATTAAATAAATGTTTGGCTCTCTGTTTTCAGTATTAAATGAATATTAAGTTTTATTCGCATTTTTGCTCCTCACTTCATTTCATTGCCATAGTGAATTTGTCAAAACCTTAAGCATTTATTGTATTAAATATTTACATGCGCAAACTGGCAATATAATATTTAAATCCACCGAAATCTAGAAGCAAACACCTCATCCTGCTTATTGCTATCACAATACGAATGCTCATAGTTCGCTGTGTGCGAGACTTGGCAATTTTACATTCCATGTTGAGCTTCCCTAACTCTTATCATACACAAAACTAACTGGCTGAATGAGTCTTATTCTCTCAAACGCTAGTACTGGCCGCGTGCGCCATATGTCAATGTAGTTAACGGTGAGTAGTGTCTACTCTTCTCATTTCAATTATGGTTGCTATGAAACGTTATATTTAGGAATAAGAGTCCACACTTTTGCTTTATCTTTTTTTTTTTTTTTTTTACGTTTTTGAACCAAATCTGAGCAATTGTTTTGAACATTAGATTAGTTTTTTTTTTTCCCTCTTGTTACTTAATTTTGTTAATACTGTGTTTAAACGAAAACCCACAAACATGGGTGGGAGCCAGTGGCGGCTCTTCCATAAGGTATGCAGGGCTGCTTTGAACGTAGCTGCAGCATTGAGTATAATAGACAGCATTACTTGCTACGAGAGGTGTCTGGAAAGTTCTCGGCTTCGACCATAGATGGCAAAACTATCGGCAAGATATTTTTCTGAGTTGGTACATCTGTCATAAGCATTCATGCGAAATTTCAAGTCATTCTATCAAGTAGTTTTCTTTATACAGCTGTCTGAATCAAACGTGTTGTCTGTACCCCTTGAAATGGATAAAATTGAGTATCGTGCAGTTATAAAATTCTTTGTAAAAGAAACTTTAACGCTGAAAGAAAATTATTCGAAGTCCATAAAAGTTTATGGGCACTGTTCTTCTTCGTTTTCCACTATTAAGAAATAGGCTGCCGAGTTTAAATGTTGCCGTACCAGCCTTGAAGATAATTCACGTGAAGGATGTGCAAAAAAGGGCAACACCAGAAAGCATTGATCAAGTGTACGATATGGTATTGGATGACCGGCGAGTCTAAGTGCGTGAAATTTCTGAGACTATAGGTATTTCAAAAGAACGTGTAGGATATATTTTGCATGAAGAATTGCATATGAAAAAGCTTTGCGCAAGATGGGTGCCGCGCTTGCTCACAGCAGATCAAAAAACGCACTCGCATAAAAATCTCAGTGCTTGGAGCGTTTTAACCAGAATAAAACTGATTTTGTGCATCGATTTATTACTATGGATGAGACTTGAATTCAGCATTATATACCAGAATGCAAACAGCATGGAAACAGTGGATAGAAGCCAGTTGTTCAGCGCCAAAGAAGGCAAAGTAGGTTCCATCAGCAGGAAATGTATGGGTGTTTTGGAATGCTAAAGGCATTTTGTTTATTAATTATTTTCGAAGGGTTAAAACAATAACCGAAGAAAACTATTCCGATCTTTTAACCAGACTAGAGAAAAAGAATTGTGAGAAAAGACCCGGTTTACAGAAGAAAAAAATCTTTTATCAGGACAATGCATCTTCCCACAAACTTGTTTTGGCAATGGAAACATTAAGGGATCTCCACAATGAATTGTAGGAACATCCATCCTATTCCCCAGATTTGGCTCCCTCTGACTTCTATCTCTTCCCAAAACTAAAACTCTTCCTCGCTGGTCAGTGTTTTTCTTCGAATCAAGAGGTGATTGCAGAGGGATATTTTGCAGATCTTACTGAGAACCACTACGTGGACGGGATAATGGCGCTGGAATAAATATATTAGTCTTAAGGGACTTTGGTAGGCCGATGACGTCATTGTTAGACCAATACCTTGTCAAACCACCCTTATAGTATACTCATGAAGGTCACGAAAAATGTTTTTGTGATTAGGATTTTGAACTAGAAAACTCCGAAAAATATGAGAAGTCTACACCACGTCAATCAAACGATAAGAAATGAGGGCTGCCTCATAAATGAAGAACCGATGCAAGTACTAAGCCTGTTTATCAATACTTAGTTTCCTCTATTGTGTCCTTATTAGTGTTCTGTTTTGACCGTCTATTCTATCCTATGTAGTGGCAACGGATCTTGACCGAGTTCTTGACTGCACTGTTTCCCTTCCATCTTCTCTCCATAGTGGGCAAGGAAAGAATCGATGATTAAGACACCTTTCGCGGTGGCAATGCTTATTCAGTGGTTGGCCGGGCATTTCGACTACTGACCATGACCATTAATAGACACCAGAATATAAACTATATCCTAAATCAAACAAAGAAACAATGCATGCGCTTCGTGGTTATTTACGTACCATAAATATTCAGTGATGCCTTTCCTTGATCACCAAGAAAGGAAACCAACCTCAACAAATACATGCATAGAACTAAAGAAAATTTATTTTTCATATATATGACGAAACTTTGTTGAAAACGATTGTATTTGAACAGACTGCTAAGTGTTCAGGGATTTGATATGATATGTGAAATTTCAGAAGTGCCATTTATTTACTCTTATTTTATTTTAAAAACCAAATTATCTTTGAAAATCACAATTTTCCCGTATACAGCTTTAATTGCACTTTTCGTTCTTTATAATATACATAATGTATATTATATTGTTGATGGTGTATTAGCATCTTCTTTCAAGGATACGTCGGCCTGGCCGCGTGGTTAACTTATCCTGTCTCCAGCTAAGAAGCTGCCTGTTTGACTCCCGTTAAGGGCATGGTTGTTTGTGATTATCTTACTAATTCTTTGTAGAAAAGACATCTGAGACCTTACTACTTCTTCTAGCGCAAAATTTCGCTTCCAAAACCCCATTATGTACCGGAGTGGCTATAGCATCAAATAATGTCTCCATGTAAATAACTGATTTCAAGGATACCGTAATAAAGCAGTTTCTCAAAGCTACATCTAGTTAGTACACAGGACCGAAAGCGTAATGGTGACGAATTAGGAAACGTCCAGGTCAGGTAAAGAATAAATCTACTTCCGCTTGATCTAATGAATAATCCTGCTTGAAGTAAGGCTGAGAGTAAAATATATGGAAATGGGACCTTTTTGAGCTCAAACATGGATAGGAGATGCTACTTTTGTGTTGGAGACGTTCATCTTTCACTTACACTCTCCGGCTCCCACGCTGGTATTAACATTCTTACATCATGAAAAACACCACGTAGTTAAATGCCATTAACTCAACTGATTAAAACATTATACAGAACAAAAAAGACATGCAAGTACAAGAAAAATAATTAAAAACAAGCAAAACATTACCAATACAAAAAAAATAGCAATAATAACATTAATACAACTCCAGTTACACTCATGAAATAATTCCACACTCACTTATAACAGTTATGGCCCTAACACAAATTTGATGTGTATCACCATTTACAAGTATCTAAACCAGACACACACACACACGCGCGCGCGAGCGGACGTCTTGTTTCTCACAAAACTTGAACTGCAGCTCAAGATGAATTCAGATGGTTTGGACCAACATTTTTTAAAATGAAATATAACAAAAATATCAGAAAAAAAAATATATATATATGATTTTCATTCCTCCTGGAGGGAGGGTATTGTCCAAATAGGTACTGGAACACGAGAAAATCTTGAGCAAAGATGGACCAAGATACAAGCACTTCGCTGCCTTCCCAAAATCAATTTAATATCTTGTAGGCCGATATCAGATAACAGTATCAGTATCAGTTAGTAGTATCAGATGTTACATTTTATGCTTCTCTGACTCTTGGCTAAGATCAAAGTGTAGTATCTGTTCTTATAACTTTATATTGTACTCTCACTTCCCTTTGAGTATTGCTCCTTTTGGCTAAGATCGAAATGTGGCATGTGTGTGTGTGTCAATGTGTGAGTTCCGGGTAGCGATCTAATGTATTATCTATATCTAAATCTATATCTAATATAAATTTAAAGTAGTCCAGTCACTGAATTTTTAAGATCTAACATTCCATGTCACAAAGAACGCCTAAACTCCTTGCATGTTGACGTTTTATCACAAAATTTCGTTGTTGCAATTCCTGGCGTGTTCATCGCTCTCCAAATTCGAAATGTAACATCGATCAATTTTGTTTTTTAATTTACTCCACAGCTATATCATTGTTCAAAACTCGAAACTTCTCTTTTGCAATTCCCCTATCATGACATGCTGAAATTTCGATTTCTGTAATAATCGAACATAAATTGTTGTTATGCTCAGCACAATATGTGTTTTTTAGATAATAAGTGTACCAAAGCTGATTGAAATACAAAGTCTACATTTCTGAACGGGTTCAAATAATAAGCTTATCTTTTCTTGTGGTAAGGCTAACTGCTTAAAAAGAAAAGAAAAAAGAATCGAAATCTGACAAGGTGATATATAGAAAAATGGGCTCCAAGTACTATTTAGCGTTATCTAAAAATAAGGATGAGAAGCTGATATTATCTTCTTGAATTCTTTACTAGACTACCAAGGCAAATTATCTTCCATTTTATCAAGAAATGTCAACTGCATTTCTTATTTTAATCTTCTACAAGAAAAGCATAAAAATACAGCTGATAGCTTAAATATCAACAAGCTTTAAGTTCGATTTTTTTAAAATTTTGCCTGAAACAAGTAAAGTTAATGAGGGGGGGGGTATCATCATGTTTGATAACTGTTTGCGTTCTAACCAGTTTGCTTGTTTTTCTTGTATGGTTTGTTTGTCTATGAATGTTTGTATGTCTTTGAATTTCATTGCCTGGTGTGAGACCCCCCCCCCTCCAGACACACACGCACACTTATTGGAGGCCTGAAATGGTTTGAAAAAGTTCAATGTTTGGTCGCTAAAGCAGGGATCTTTGGAATAAAACAAATAAAACTTTTAACGAAAATAGAAAAATAGATAAAAATAGAAAAATATATTCTTAGCCCATCCATAGCAAAATGTACTAGAAGTTTACGAATAACCTTTTGTGTATGGGAGCAGCACAAAAAATATTTGTATGCGAAACTCGAATTTCAGAAGTAAATAATATCACTTAGGTATGAGACCAGCAACTTTCTTCAGCTGAAAGCAGCTGAAGCTTTGAAGGCCTTTAACAGCATTCTATGTCAGATATTTCTATCCCAGATACCGACTGAATAACAGTAAGTACGACTTCTTTTCAGATGGTATCCCTCTCCAGTTTTCACAATTTGTGCTTCGTAACTATAGAGTATTCTATATTATCTTTAACTCCATAGAATTAGTCTTTCATTGATCCGACGACAGCATTGTAACAAGAAAATACGTAGCTACTTCGAAAAATATGGGCATCGAAAATCAACGAAAAAAAAAATTGCCCTACTACAATTCCAACAAAGATCATGGAAAAATCTATCAGCAGACAATTTCTGCACTAAGAGAGAGACCTAAAAACTACCAATTATTGACTGTTAATATCACTGGATCGAAAATCTCCTAACCAATCTTTGGACACAAGAAATGAAAACTTTCTTGATTCTGTCCTACTTCCAAAAATATGGGCGAATAAAAATCAACGCTAATGACATTTAACTATCAATATCACTCGACAGCAGATCTCCTAGCCAATCTTTGGCCAGGATGTGCGTTTTAAAGAAAACTTTAAAACTCACATCCTGGGGAGAATTATTAAGGAAGTACACCAGGAAGTACAAAACATTTCACCTAACTTGGCCTCACAGTTTCTTGAACTGTTGAAGAGAAACGTCGCTAAAGTATCTTGCTGAAGGGGAATATTTAGAATATTTCCGTTGTTTGGTTTATTGTAGAAAGGTGTATGTCTTCTACCATTAGAATACAGAAAAGCATATTAAAATTATTCAGCTTATTCACGAAATATACACATTTAAAATGTCTGCTTATAATTTTGAAACACTCTGCACTGATCTCTACCATTCTCAGGTGGGAATCATGATAACCTAGTAAAGTTCACTAGATTATCCTGTACAAACAGTCTTGTTTCTAACAAGATAGATCTTACTTCATTTCCCCTTACTTTTGTTAATACTTAGATCTACATCCAAGATTATGACTTACTGCATTCCTCGATATATAATATTTGGACAACTAATTACATTATCTTAACTGCAGAGCCGATAGCGCCGGAATTCAGGTTGTTCACGTGATTAATTCTGAAAGTAATGACCTATCAATTTTTGTTTGCCTACCTGTAATTTCACTTAAAAGATGAAAATAACTACATCTAATACTCGCCAGTCAATTTTAGCGTGACTTTGAGTTTATAATTATTATTATTATATTAAAGATAAGAATTTCGTTAATATTAATTTTTACTTAATTAAGGATGTCTCTTTTAAAATTTCCTACTCACCCAATATATTGAATTTATAGTTTAATTAGCATTACCACCGTAGATGAGTTCACTGTTTATTTTATTTTTATATAATCTGCTTATTCTTCCCGTGTGACTGATCATGGAACTTTTACCAGGTATTTCTTGCTTCCAATAAGAGAGATACAGTCTCTCAGAAAAATTCCTCTCCTGCCTAAAGAGACTGGCAAACATTCACACCCAAGGAGAAATTAGAATCTGTAGTTTGTCAAAAAAAAAAATTAAAACCGAATGATATAGCTCTGTGAAAGTACAGATCATCCATATTGATCTAGGAGAGGACTTGCAAATATACAAGTAGGGATGCAGGTTATTCCAATTACTAACGATAATATGTGCATCAACTTTTTTCTTCTTTTTTCAGAATAATGGCGTTTGTTCTGGATTGTCAAGATTGCCAACAGATACAGCATCACCAGACAACGGAATCTATGACTATTATTGACTCAAGAGAGTAAATCAAGTCTAAGAAAACTCAGCATATTCCTAAATTTATTTAATGGTCATATTGTTAATAAATAAAATCTAATACTATTAAAATAAAAATAATGCCTTCATCAACGTTGTCCCACCTCTGGTCACCTGAATATAGTATGTTCATTACTGCTATTATTATTTATTTCAATTTTAATTTAACTTTCACTAAGTAGTAAGATGTGTGATAGTTATATGCTTAACGTATAGATGGCGCGTTATATCTTCTCCTAGTGATTTATCTCTTTTTTTATTACAAGAACACAATTCAATACCGCATATGCTGAAAACAGATTCGCACAAAGCGATATGCATCATGCATATTATTTTTTAACTCAGGAACTTTCCTTTCTTGTTTCTTTACACATAGGTGTCTTTAAAGAGAAGAATGGATAATTCATCAATCACCTACAGTCATATATTAGCTTATGCCTATTCTGTTCTATTTCGTATCGAATACAATTCCACTATACTTAGTGGAATTGTATTCGACAAAGAACAGAAATAAGAATTGAAAGTTCAATTTGATTTTTGACTTTCTTTTTTTATTTTTATTTTATTTATTTTGTTTCGCATTTCTGAAGATTGATGTCCTGGTTCTATGACGATGTACAGTTCTTGATATACGTCTTCTGTTCTACGGAATGAAAATAGACTCGTTTTACTTCCTATCTGGCTCTTATTTGAAAGTATTTTAGATAATTTTAAATCTCTTCAGTTAAATTAAAGAAAATGGAAGTCACGAAAGACAGAGTAGAATGACTAACAAAGAAAGAAAAAAAAGAAATTTTCATGGATGAAACTGGTAGTTTTTACACTCTAAATACACTTTTTATCACGTCAGTAAACGATACTCAAAATATATATTTTTTCAATATGCTTTGTTCTTTACATTTAAAGAACTCCAATATTTACATAGCATAACACCGGTATGGTTGGACGAGCGGTTAGAGTATCTGCTTTGCATCCCAAAGACTGCAGTTTCGAACCCTGCCGTAGGCATGGAAATTTGTGGTTGTCTGTGGAAATACTAGTGCTGATGGCGGGCGGTTAGTTGTAGCTGATGGATTGAGTGTAGAGACAGAGAAATATAGAGTAGGTGTTCACCCTCGATGAGTCTTTGAACTCCATGTAGGTGTAATGTAATAATATCCAGATTAACATACAAAACACAGATCAGTAATTGCATTTTGCTATTTATTCAGTATATATTTTTTCATTTCTTTTTACTTTTAATGTTAATGATTTATTAAAAGGTGTTCTTTTTCCAATCGATAGCACAACATTACCAGCTCTCTACTCTCCAATGTATAAAATTTTTAGATCCTTCTTAACAACCTGCAGCATTTGGAATGAACATACATTCTAAAATTTAACAGTCACAATCTTCATTAGTTGCTGCTCAGACGAGGAACAGAAATCTTATCCAACTAGTTGGAAAAAGAGTGTAAAAAATTAATTTTTACACTCTTAATTAAATGTTCCATTTTTTATATTTGGTGAAATTAACTTTTAGAGATTTTAGAAGCGTCAAGGTTCGAATTTATGCGGTGAAGAGTCGATTTCAACCTGTCGTGCTTCAGTCTTTATATTTCGCATAACTGTCCATTCCTCTATAAATTAATTACTAAGAAACGAATAAATGATTATTTTATTTATTCGGTTAATTTATTTCAATTAACGTAATATTATATAAACTTTTAATAAATATTGCAGCAGATTCTTCGGCCAATAATTTTATTAAAAAATGTAATTCACTCTGCGCTTTTCACTTATTTCATATTTAAGCAAAATCATCGATATTATATTTTGCATTTATTTCTGTTAAAGACTTCCATAATTGTTTCCTGGCTTCATGTGATTCCTAAAATTAAACGCAATATCCCAATACTTCGTGAAGAGGACAAATTTCCACGCTTAAACATTGAATAACATTCGCGTCAATAGCGCTGGTATGAGGTAACAAATACAGTCACTTTTGAGTCCTTTAAACAGACGTGTCAGCTGGCGCAGCGTGGCAAATTCTTAGCTTTCCAGTGGTTTTAAACAGCCCAGAATGCGAGGAAGGGCGTGCGCCGAGACAATAGCACCCAGAAGTTGTTTAATGGCTGTAATTGGTTATTGCGTGAAGCAATCTAATTGAACGCTGTAATTTGTCATTACACACACACACACACACACACACACGTGTGTTTGTGTGTGTGTGTGTGTGTGTGTGTGTGTGTGTGTGCGTGCGTGCGTGCGTGCGCGGGTATAATTTGAAAAGCTGATATAGCTTCTATATTCGGTTTCAAACATAGATCTTTTTCTCCTACCATCCTACAATTTTCGAGATCTTGTCTGTACTAAACATTCTTCTAATTTCCATTTTGAATGCAAATCTATTCTTAAAATTTTAAGTTGTAAAATCTCAAATATAACACATTTTCAGGTTTGAAATTTCCAGCAAAACATTTGAGCCAATAATTGAGTTAAAGTGTATTATTATTATTATTATTATTATTATTATTATTATTACGGGAGTCCGCCAGGGACTCTCAGAATAATGGTCTCATAATCGAGGGTGGCCACATGCTACACGCACCAGCAATTATAAACAAGTGTTAAAACGAAAGGGCCAACACTATTTCTGAAGATTGCAACCGCACATTCCAGAAGAGTCAGTGTGGCAATTTGTATAACTGACAAATTTGAGTAGATATCAGGTACACCTTCAAATTTTCGAATCGCGTGCGAAGGGGGTTTAATTGATAGCGAACTGTGTTTGAAGAAAGCTCTTTCCATGAAGGAATAAAGCTGCAAACTTGGTATCTCGTAATGTCTGAAGAGATCATATAGATGATTTCACACTGTAAGAATTATTGGAAACCTTAAAGAAGGCCTCAGAATTACTTCTATTGCCAGAGTGTTTGGAATCTCACATAGCATTTTTTTCCTGGCTTGGGCATCGTTTCAAACCAATGGAATGTGTTCCAGACGTTTGCTGAGAGGTCGCCATCGTTCTACCACGAAGCATGAAGACAGAAGTTTGGGGTTGCAGTAGCAAAAGATAATCAACGCATTACGAAAGGTCAGCTTGCAAGTCGGATATCTGGAATAACTGTGGCAAGTCGTCGGCGACAAGCAGACCTATACGCCTGAGGGTCTGTAGTCTGCATACCTTTATCCAGAGCTCATAATGGAGGGTGGCCACATACGACACGTACCAGCTCTTACCAGAGAACACTTTCTCAGTGGTGTTGTTTCCGTAAAAATTGGACAAGACACTAATAGGTTAATGAACTCATTACAGATAGCTTGTTTTAGTCATTCCTCCGACTATAGACGACTTTTCAGCTAGCGTGAAAGTGGTACTGTTTATCATCACGAGAATATTCTTGAAATGGATGAATACGGGGGTGATGTGGTCATGGTGTGTGAAATAATTAAGCGTGATGAACGCACCGAGTTACAAATCCTGGATAGATAGACTATGACTGGTCTACGATATTGCAAGGAATTTCTTGTTCGCTTGTTCAGTTGTGCAGAATGCGAAAAATTAATTGTTATGGATGACAGTACCACACCACATTGTACACGAACAGTGGAGATACTTCTGGAGAAAGAGGATATTAATCGAATCGAGTGGCCAGCACGATCCCCAGATCTCAACCCATAGAACACGCTTGAGTCGAAATAGGAAAATGTATTAATCCTAGAAATTCCCAACTAGAAAACAAACAAGCCCATTCTTACTCTGATGGAAGAAAGATTGGGCCGATTCCCCCCTCAAGAACTCCTGAATTAATATGTACTAAACACAGTACGACTTTGTAAGAGCTGCAACTGTCAAAACTCTTAGCAAAATCCAAAAGTATTATGTTGCATCCATTCCCCTTCTCTTGCTCAATGACAACATTATTATAGAATGTAAGCAAGTTACTAAAATTTGATCTTCTTTAGTAAACCCGTACTGTTTGTTGCATAGTATAAATTCTCTGTCAACCTATTTCTCTCGAGCCACAAACCAACTTTTCCAAAATCATCGCCATCAATTCTGAGATAATCATTGATCGATGTTGGACACATGGGTATTTGCGCCATCCTTATGCAATAAGATTACCATATTTTTTCCACTCCTGCGGAATCTTCCCTGTTACATGTATATCTATATATAATACCAACCGTACTAATATACCATCAGTTTCTACTGCTGAATTCTTTATGAGTTTATGCAACACCCTCCGCCTATTTATGCAACAGCTCAATAAATTCAGTTTTACTCATAGGGAAATAGGGAAAGGAGAAGACTGGAAAAAAATTCCTTCTAAAGAGCTTCCGAATTCTTTAATTTATTTATTTTCCGAATTTTTCACCCATTATCTGTGTGTGTGTGTGTGTGTGTGTGTGTGTGTGTGTGTGTGTGTGTGTGTGTGTGTGTGTGTGTGTGTGTGTGTGTGTGTGTGTGTGTGTGTGTGTGTGTGTGTGTGACATAAGGTATACACACACACACACATATATATATATATATATATATATGCCTTATGTGTGTGTGTGTATATATATATATATATATATCTTATTTATATATATATATATATATATATATATATATATATATATATATACAAAAGTTTTTTACCTTGGGTTTACTATACGTTAAAGATAACAAGTAATTTTATAAACTTGGTTTTAACTCATAAAGTTTTAAACCAAGTTTATAAAATTCGTTGATATATTTAAACGTATAGTATACCCAATGTAAAAAAAAAACTATAAATCTTTCTTTCATCCTCAGATTTTTATTTAATAAGGTCAAAGCACCTTGTGGCAACTTGTAGAGGTAAAATTTATAAATTCTACATTACTTCAACGTTGGCATCTCAGGGTGTGGCTCTTACTGACGAGACCTCAATAAAGGTCGAAGCCGGTCTGGGTAGTGGCCCTTCCCTTAATGCATAACATCTTAGATGTCCGCAAGATATGCTTTGCATTATGGGAGATACTAAGGAAAGTGATCAGAATTTACTCCGCCTTTACCACGAGTTGCCTCAGACCTGAAAATACTTCAGTCGCAAACTTGACCTATCTGTTTGTTTTTTCCTTGGGAAAAAGGATTAAAACCAAGTTTATAAAATTTCTTGGTATCTTCTCTTCGGTACAGTAATCTATGAACAGAGAATCGTATTTTTTTTTATTTGAAAGGAGGAAGGAAAGTTTTCCTCGTGAATAAGAACGCAGATTTTTGTACCAGCACCTTGTACCTGCCCCCAACACTTTTAAAATTTTGGTAGTTCCGAATAAAAACAAAACTTGTTTTTTTTAAATTACTTTTTTTTTTAATTTCTGATAATTGAATTTATTGAAAATAGTGTGAAATAAAATAAATATTTCTCAATTGTAATAGAATAATTTCGGATGTAGCTTCTGCTGGTACAAAAATCTGCGTGCTTATTGAGGAGGAAAACGCTCCTTCTGTGCAGTAGAATTTCTGTTAAATATATGAAAGCAAATAATTTTCACCTTGAATCTCTATATCTTTTTATGATAATAAAGAGCGCGTTTCTAGCTTTTAGTGTGTTATGATGTGTCATGAATTACTCTTTCTTTTGCGTGCATGAGTGTTATGTGTTACTTATTTGTCATTCATGTTTAGATTTCCATGATATTAATTTTCTTCTTTGCAACGTTTTGTATTTTAATAATAATATAAAACGTAAAATATTCGAATATATTTGGACTTGTCCATTTATGGATCATATTGAGTTTTTTTGCCACTAACGGTAACACTATGATATGCAAGTGGCGCCATCTGTTGTTCATACGTTACCGGATGAAGAATGAAAATCGGCCTATAACACTCGAAGAGAAAGCTACTCTGAAGCTGGATGAATTACAGTGTCTTGAGAGTGGCCATTCTTGCAACACGAACATATCATGATGCATTGAAATCATCTACTAATAATATAGTCACACCAGCTGCAATGATGGAAGTTATTTCTTATGAACATGTTAGAGAAAGTCTTCAATCTTTCTTAGGCGCTATAACTTGTCGTAGAATCGTCGTGCTGTCACATTGTGAGAGGTTTGAAATGATTAATACGCCACGCGTAGCCGTTAGAGACACGCAAAAGTTACTTGGAACTTCAAGAAAGTTGCTGTTACCTTTGTCGAACACAAAAACCACAACTGGTTAACTTGAATGTCAGGAATTTTCACAACGAAGACATCCATCATCTTACACCGTACTTAAGAAAGTCTGAAAAGCAACACGTTGTACAGAGAATGAGAGAAAGAGGAAGGATATATGTATATATATATAGAGAGAGAGATGAAAGAAAAAATCGAAATGATAGAAGGGAAAGTATAAATTTAAAATATAAACAAAATGCAATAAAATTCATTTATTTTTTCATTTAAAAAAAAAAGAATTCTTTTTTCAATAAAAACGGAAATGAAATGTGAAGGAAATAGAAAGATCAATTTCGGATGCAAGAGTAACATTTTTAAATATTTATCTGAAATGTGAATTCTTGTGGAGAGTGTTTAACTTTATTAATACAGAATGCTTGCACTGATTTATCATTATAAAGTAGGCGAAATTATCAAGAGAGAGATTTGACAATTTTTTCTCTGGTTTCTTTCTAATCTCTCATATAGTCTCTTTAAGTGCGAACATAATCTCTTGTGACAGCGGATATTGGTTCTGTGTTCTGCTACTATACATTATTTCCAATGACTGATTTCGCGTGTCACACACTGTGTATCTGGCAGCCAATCTCACCTACAATATGACACCCAACTATGTTTCATATCACTAAGGTCACTCGATCTTTTGCATGACTGACTTCGAATTATCCAATCTTGTGTGGTGTCATATAACAAAATTATGTTCACAGTTTCTCCTTTCTTTTTCTCCCTAAAATTATTAATTAAAAGGTCTGTTTGGGTTAATTAGTAATGCAGTTTATTTGGTTATGCCGAGTTAGTATTGATATTAATAGATAAATAGGTTAAAATAGTATTAGCGTATAACCCGTCATAACATGATTAGACAATATTTTAAAAAAAATTACAAATTAAAACTGATTACGTAGTTTAGCTAATTTCTGAATAATTAATCATTAATAAAAAGTAATGGTGAATATGAGCGTATAGTCACATTCATTATTAATTAAAATGTCCAGAATTTTGTAAATCTAAATGAATTGTTTTTAGATTATTCTACGAAATTAACAGAACAAAATGTTAATTTTAAAAGCGTTTATGATAGTTATGCAAATCCCGATTATCCAAGAAAAATTTATTTACCCTTCAATAGGTTCGCACTCAATGCAATGTGGTCGCTATCTTGCTTATAAAAGCAAGATGGCGACCACAGCATTTTATTTTCGTTTTTTTTTTTTCTGTTTCCTCTCCGTAATAACCACATCCCCAGTAACACCAGGATGGTAAGTCACCATTGTTTAGATGATTATTTGCTGCAAGAGAGAGAGAGAGAGAGAGTGAACGAAACTAAACTTCATCTCCCATTAAGTTTGTTATTATTTGTTACATGTTAAAACAATCTTCTTATAATCATGGCAATATACTGTTCGTGAAGAAACACGTCTTAAGGAAAGAAGATAAAGCACACAAAAAATATTTCCCAAGAGGTCATAGAATATTCATAACATCTTATTTCAATAACATAACTTTCGACTTATATGGAAACATGAATATTTAAACCATACGAGTGGATTCTACGCAATACTTTTGTCTTTGAATGTTTCTTTCATACACACATATTGTTTTCTCGTATCATTTGCGAAAAGTATTGCGGTTTTAGAGAAGAAAACAAGACGTATGTTATGTCTTTATTCACTCAATAACTACGTCACAGTGATTGCTTCTCATATCTGTTCACAAACCACTTCCCACTATGTCTTATCACCGTGATTCAGACGGGCGAGAAGGCGGCTATTTGTGTCTGTTGGCCGTATCAGTAGGTGTAAAAGTATGAGATTAATGAGTCGACGTGGTTTCACAAGAGATGAAGATTGTTTCCAATGATAGATGGACGGTAAGTTCCTCTATACTATTTCTCCCTTATTCTTTCGGGTATACGACTCGTGAATAATATGCAGTAATGCGCAGTCTGCCAGCGATCCTATCAGTAGCTGTCTACACACACACGACAAACTTAGAAGATATAACGCTGCGTGTTGGACTGAAACGATGATTCTGAGAATAAACCACTCACCACGGATTATGTGTGACGCATCGCTTTATGTCATTGTAAACAGAAGAAGAATAAGACAGTGGAAGATAGAGAAAGAAATAAATGTGTGGATAAGAGGAAGGAATTCATCATGTAAAAAGTAAAAGAAAAAGAGGAACAATACTTATAGAAAAGGTAAGATGAACGTTCAAAATAGAACATGAGAGAACAGAAACAAAGCGAGACAGACATAGAGAGAGAGAGAGAGAGAGAGAGAGAGAGAGAGAGAGAGAAAATAAGAAAATGAGCACAACAGAAAGCCTCTCAAGGTAGAAACAGAGAGGAGAGAAGGAAGTGTGGAAATGATGATGAAGACAGTGGGAAAAATAAAAGCTAAATGAAGGAACGCATTGCTTACTTCACCAGAGGTAACTAAGATATGTAACGACTCGCTCGCTGTCTGGTGTTTCTGATCGTTTTTCACTTTGTGTTCTCGAGAGAAGAAAATCGTATGGTATGTAATCTATGTCTGAGACATGCGAAGATAGCTGATTGGAAAGGTATTGAAAATACATCTGTCTATGGTTGAAATTAATTAGCCTGTCAACCCAGGTATTGTAAGCCAGCAGATCTTTCTCCCGCTGTCATATATTGGCAGCGGGAGAAAGTAAGAGAAAAGAAAATGAAAAATAAAAGAGAAATTTAACGAAAAGTTCAGATTAAAAACAACAACAACAACTAAATATCTATTCATGATTATTGATTGTTTATGAAAAACTTATCAAAATACTTAAATGTTTCCAAAATTACAGATTGTCTTATGAAGAGATTACATTTCAAATTGTTGGAATTTAAAAACTTTCTTTTATCCTTTATCAAAATGGTAGAAATATTTTGATAACTTCTTAAAAGAATGAATTTGAAAACGTGAATTCATATTTTGCAAAATCTCACTGTTTAATAAAAACAGATTTCTGAATGCTGGAAAGAAATATTCTTCCCGAGGGTACTGAGGATCTTGTTGTTCACTCAGTCGCTGTCAACGTGAGTAATTAGCAGAGACGGCACCAATTCTTTTCTCTTCTGTCCTGTATAGAAAAGTCTCAAGGTACTCACTCAATCGAAAGAATAATTTCCTCTAATTTCCAAAGGCTAATTTTCTCTACAACATTTCTTTTTCTGAAATTCTTTCTGTTGCATGACAGAGAGAAAGATTTGTTTTTGACTGCGACAAGTATAAGTCACATACATTAATCAGCCGAGACTAGGCATTTAAGCGAATTTACAACTAGTCGGTTTCAAGCAAAAAAGTGTTTGAAGAAGCACATTTCGACAGACCTTTCTAAAACACATATAAGATGGTTTGTATATAATGGCCTATGTTCTTGCTTTTCTTAAAGAATGCAAATAAAAAAGACAGGATGGCGATCTTAGTATGAAATATTACGATATCTCCTACAGTTAAAGTTTAGTTTGATTAGTAGGTACTGTGATAATAGTGTATGAGTTGGTAGCGTGGAAAAAAAATTTAATTTATTATTTGTGGAGAGCACTGATGTCGAAGTGTTGGTTGTTGTTGGTCGAGAAAGGAAAAACGAAATAACCTTTTGAAATTAGTTTTTTTTCCTCGTTAAATCTGTTAGTTTATTTAACTGAATACTTCATTTAGTTTCATTATTGATTAAAATATGACGCAGTTAAATTCGAGTAATACGTCCTTCTAGATTATCACAGGTACTCTAATCCAAAATCTTTACCAAACTGATCATAGGCTAGCCTTGCATTGAACTTCTTATTAATGTAAGTGGCTTCCGACTTTATACTTTTAATAGTAGCTCGAAGCCATTTTGATTGGACGTATTTGACCGACTTTTCTTCGAGTAATATTTTTAATTAACGTCTGATTATGAGCTTCCGTGGCTCAGATGATTTCGACGATGCCCTTTGGGTTAGATTCCCTGTAGGATGCAAAGAAACGTTATAAAGGTTTTTCCCAGAAACTCGGCTTTTCGTCCAGGAAATAGGGACAAGAAAATCACCCACAATATACAGATAGACATAGTATGCTAGAGTAATAATAAGGATTAACCACCCTATTCCTTCAGATCTGATCTCAAAAGCCTGCATCATAGAATGCGGTTCCACTCCTAAGTATATAAAAACAGGAAGGAAGAAGTAAACGATTAGTTAATATACATGTAATAATGTTCTTTGCCCCCGTTAAAACTGTTATAGTCTTTATTAACCTCTAATTCGGCAAATATTTGTGTAAGATACAGTTGACAATTAAGAATTTCATAGAACAAATCCAAATAATGTTGATTACTAACCACCGATTAACATAAATTCAATATAATATTGATCTATGAACATACCAATATATTAACTGTTTCTGAAGCAGCGCCCTCTGGTGAACAATGTTTAATACTTATATAATTATTATATAATACTTATTTTATTTAATTTAATACTTATATAATTCATATATAATGATTCAGTTAACTAGATGTCAGACCGTTTATTAAACACAACATTTCAGATTAATCTAATAAAGGCGTTTAAAACTTATTCACTATTTCCTAAATTGTGTAGACTTTAGTTTGTTCCAATTGATCTTCCATAAATTTGGCTGCTTTTTCTTATCAGAAAACGAAGTGATTTCTATCGAATATGTTCACTTCTTTCTCTCACCTATTTCCTCTGTTCATTAAACGAACACATCTATATGTTGCTATGACAACAGCATGGACTATTTATTTTTAACAAGATTGAACCCGACAGCCTTGGGCATTTCAAGCAAACAACCAAGTTTCTTATTTCCATCAACAGTTTCTTAATCCTAAGATTATTTTTACGACTCCATTTTGCACCATTTGAACCTCCTCTTGCACCATTTTCTATTAAAATACCCAGTTAATTATTTTTTCTACCATAAATAATTAGAATTAATAACGTGAAGCGTAGTGCCCGTTTTTAAGTGATGCATTTTGGAAGATCACACAGTCGTGATTTCATTTCGTGTCATTCCTTAAAAACATCAGTAATGGTCTTACAATAATATAAACAGGAAATAGTTAACAGGCTAAACATGTCACAGTAAGTATATAATGAAGGCCTTATAATTAAGGAACTGTAGTTGTTTCAAATGATGAAGAAATCATCCTCTATACGCTTATTTTATCTGCTCTGTTCTCTTTCTGTTAATCTTAATGATTTCTATGGTCCTGATAATACGATTATAATCGAAAACTGAAATGAAAATGCCCAGAGACTGATAGAAGTTTTTTATTGTGTTAATCATAAGAAAAGCTTAAACTTTTTCATGACAGAATAATATAGATATACAAATACACATACTTCTGTAATTACTACTGCTAGTGGTTATTTCTCAATGTTGTTCACAGCTCGCATGAAAATCTCTGAACAGTGCTTGGAGCGTGTTAACAAGACTAAAACTGATCTTGTGCGTCGATTTATTACTATGGATGAGACCTAGAGTCACTATTACACACAGAAGCCAAAAGCAGTCAAAACAGTGGAGAGAAGCCGGTTGGTTGTTCAGCGCCAAAGAAAAAACAGTCCGTTCCATCAGCACGAAAGGTCATGGCATCGGTGTTTTGGGATACTAAAGGCATTTTTTTTATTAATTATCTTGGAAAGGGTATAAAAATAACCGGGGAATATTATTCCGATCTTTTAACCAGACTAGACGAAAAAATTCGTGAGAAAAGACCCGATTTGCAGAAGAAAAAATCATCTTTCATCAGGACAATGCACCTGCCCACAAAGGTGTTTTGGCAATGGGAAAATTAAGGGATTTGCACACTATGAATTGTTGGAACATCCACCCTATTCCCCAGATTTGGCTCTCTCTGACTTCTATCTGTTCCCAAAACTAAAACCCTTCCTTGCTGGTCAGCATGTTTCTTCGAATCAAGAGGAGATTGCAGCTGATCTTACTGAGAACCACTAGAGGGACGTGATAATGGCGCTGGAGCATCGCTGGAATAAATGTATTAGTCTTAAGGGAAATTATGTTGAAAAATAAAAATAATTTGAAATTATAAATTCGTTTTTGCATTGTTAGGCCGAGAACCTTTCAGACCACCATCGTATGTATATATATTATTTATGCATGTTTATTTATAGGATGGTTTTGGTAGACGCCAGTTGTCATAATTCATTGTTTCATTGACAAAAGATGAAAGATGTATATTTGGGCACTTCCAAATTCTAACTAAGATCGCACAGCATAAGAATTATGAAGAATATAAGAAATACATTTGAAATAGGTATTTTTGTTTAATATAAATTATTCCTTTTAATTTTTGTTTACAAAATACATACGTTTGTTAAAATGCTCATCAGACTCCTTTTAACAGCTACATTTGTACAAACGTATTATTTTTATCTAAAATGTGTACTGAAGCAAAGTAATTTTTAAACTACAAATTAGAAGAGAATTTCCAGAATCAATGGAGAAATGCTTGATAGCGATCCTATATTTAAAGTGTCCTTATTACAAAAGTAAGGTCTAGTAAATGTGTCCTAAAATTGTTAAGTGACAGACAGTCGATTTGTCTACCTATCTGTTTAGAATTTTGCAGGTGACAGGCAAATGACTGACAGACAATGGGAGCAGGGAGGAAAGGAGGGGGGGGAACGATTCGCTATAGGATCATTCAACTGTTCAGAAAACTCAAAGACAAACTGAAAACTCCGCATCTCAACACAATAACGCTGGGCTTAACAAACTCGAGTGATATACGATCGACATTTTATGCTGATCTCAAAGACTTAGAGATGATCACATGGAAAGGTATCGATGCAAGAGAACTGATGAACACAAACCCTTCACGTCACATGTGAGAAATTCTGAAAAAATACTGCGTTCTCTCTTAATAAAATCATTCTTGCACAATTTAAGTTTTCCTCTATAGACGAAAACTGTAGGTTCTATCCCACAAATATTTTTCTTTATAAAGTAGTTTAGTGTGCGAAAGGAAAGGCAATTACAACTATGTTGATGTTTTTTTCCTCCTGGAGACAGCATGCCTGAGAAAATAGTTTACGTCCAGACGCTTGCTCTGCTCTCAGTGCATCTTTTCTTTGGTCTTCCTTGAACTGTTGGTCCTTTCAATATGTTGGATTCATTTCGTTCTGAATTTGCATATTAACTTATCTATTACCGATAAAACTTCATAAAGTCTTTACTTGAACTTGGTTATATTTGAAAACATTACTTCAATTTGATCTCCGTTATATTTAGAAAGTTTGAAATTTTGATATCAGCGTAAATTTATTTGATAGATGGTATTGAGCATATAAGGCATTTGTTTTTCAATCATGGTCTTACCTCTGAATGGAGAACAGTTCTTAAATGTTATGAGTTTAATGTTACCTGTTGGTAAAACGAAACGAATAGCGTTCTTCTACTCGAAAAGTACCATCTTCTTGGTCATCTTCAAACGACAGGATACTAAATGTGGTTCCAATACCCAACTTAAAAACTGATTTTTTACTTTACTTTTATTTCTTCACTCTTTCATCTATATAGATATTATAAAACAGTGGTGACAACGAAAATCTGTGACAGGCTCTACTCTGTTTAGTAACCTCTTCGTTGGTTCTCACACGTATGTGATTATTTCACTTATATATATATTTTTTATTTCAGTAATTATTACTGAAAATTCCTAATTCGGAATGTTTAACTTCTTGATTATGAGCCAGTGCTTGCTCCATCTGATTTTCAAAAGCTTCGGGTAATCTACAATTACTTACGGTGCATGTTTCAATGTTTCAGAAGCCGTTTTGTCTTCACTAAATGTATATTCTACAAAGGATTGAATTTCTAATTCAATATTTGTGAATACGTACAGCTATTATGACCAATAGAGGAGTTATTTCTCCACAGTTTTCGTAGTTACACTTCTCTTCATTTTTTGAATTGAAATTAGAATGATCTTATTTCAGCTTTCTTTTTTTTTTTTTCCCGTACCGACAGATATATATTTTTACATAATTTTAATAGTTGTCTAATTAAAAGAATACCAGCATATTTTATTTAGTTCTCTATTTATTCTATCTTCTTTGGAGGGTTGATTCATTTTATGTACTTGTATTACTTTTTAGCTATTTCTTCATTTGTACAGTCTGGAGCTTGTATATCAGTTTTAGTTTCATCTGTCTCTTGTCTTGGATTTTAAAGGAAGTCAAGCCAAGTTTTCCTTTCAGAATTTCAGTTTCAACTTTTCCTTTTCTGATTTTTTTGTTTGTTAATTCAAGTTTCATATTCATGTTTGTTAATATTTCGTATTTATTTGGTTCGCTGTTTAAGATTTCTTTCCATTTTTTTCCATGAAGTGAAACTTTTAATTTTTCTCTGTTCTTTGTCTGCAACATTTTTAGCTATCACTCTTTAGTGCTAATAACTAATTTCGGTTTAGTGATTTTGTACTTAGTTTAAGTTGTTTTTTTTAATATTACTTCAATATTTTCATCTCAATCTCCTATTACCTTTTTCTCGTCCATTTATTTATTTATTTTTTTGTTTGTTCCAAGATATTCGGTAAATACAATTTTTAATAAATAATGATCTGGTTTTATTTCTACAACTCTCGAGACAGAATTCAATGTTTTTCTATTAGCTTAATTAATTGATTAATTAGGTTAATTGTTTCTGTACCGTTAATTGTATTCTTTATTTCTGTTCCCTAATTTCATTTCAAACTTTATGCTTGAAAAAGAAAGTTACTAATTTTGAGGTAGTACACCACTCTCTCAAGCATTGAAAGCCCCATTATGAATAGAATAATACATTTTGTCGTTTTTTTATAATTATGAATGTTTTGATTTGTTCTTCTCTTCCTTCGTCTTGGACATACACACCAATAATGGCCAGTAAGTCAAGACTTTTTTTTGTAATCTTATTTCAAGAATTCTTTTGCTCCAGTCATTATTATTTTTATATAACATGTGATATTGCTTTAAACAGATTTCTGGATAAGCATAATTTTTCCTCTTTCCTCCTTTCTTATTTCCTAAGTCCATCCACTATCGATATAATGTAGATGTAATTATCTGTTTCATATGACCTTTTGTATTATTTTATTTGTTTCTGTTATTACTGCTAATTTGGCATTTTTTTCTATTTAGGGTTTTATCTATTTATTGTTATATGTGACGAATAATTCAGATAACCCAAATATTCTATTCTATTCTATTTTTCGTTTCCTTTTCCAGTTCATATCCAGAAAAATGTTCCATTTCTTCTTTTCTGAGAGGTTAGAGAAACAGAAATTCGGATGACTTATCCTTCTCTAAGGCTGCTATCTAAGTTCTCCATACTTACTATAAACACTTTCCAGGAATGACCTGAATCGCCTGAATCCAGGTCTCGTAATTCTTCCAAGAGTAACTGAAGTCTCAGAGATCCCCCTAGGTGGAAGATTAATTTCATTTTCCGGTACCAAACCATCGTCCTGCTTGATAGATGCCTGAAGTGGTCTGAAAAAGACATCCGTGTTGGATTTCGATAGTAGAAGTTCCGAATTATGCGAAAAAAAAAATAAACAAAAAATAAAATAAAGTAAAGACAAAAGAAAAAAAAAACTTTTCTCCCACCCAGGGTTCTGATGTATTTTTGGATTATCGGTTGGTAATCTTTCGCGAATAGGACCCGCGATAAACATTGAAGTACATTTAAAAACATTATCAGATCACAGAATTAGAATAGTATACAGGATTCATTGAAATCATATAATTTCTGTCATTTACATATTATTTCACTTTTATTTTGACAATGGTGATGTGGTAATTTTTCGAAGGTGTTTTTAATTTTTTTTTTCTCACTCCTGATAGAAAAATTAAAAATATGAGAACCATTAAACTTTCATTTTCCAGTTTGGTTCGTGATTCATAAATTTCTGTTTAGATATGAAGATTAACTTGTTACATGTGGATTGCAGGAAAAGGAAAAGGCCTACAGCAAGAGTCATTTTTAGTTTCTGAGAGTTATGAGGTTCTTTATACTGGAAAGTGTCAACGTATAGTTGGGAGATCTGCATTTTGGTTTTATTATTTGTTGCATTTTCACCCATTATCGTATTGATCTTCCATAACAATGCATCATCTTTATTCCCTGTGCGTTTTAGTTTGCTTTTATCATTTATTGCTGGGCACGTGGGCAGGTTATTTCCATATGTCCTTATTCATGTCACTGAAGTAAGCGATGGAAATGTCGAACGTATAAAATTTCATTTGTATTTTCGTCGCTAAAGATCTTTAGTATTCATTGTAGATAAGTCTTTTTCGCCTACTTGATATGTACGAGGAATATTATCGTCGGAAACCTGCTTTGATTTTAAATTCTTCCTTGATCCATGCATCGCGTCTATTCATTTATTACGTTTGACGTTTTGAAAGTTAAAAGTCGAATTCTTTATAGAAAGGTTTGTGACAGTCACGTTTACTGATGTTGTCTTCATCGTATTAATATCAGTATAACTTATGTTGTCACTGTTTTTCTTTTATCAGTTTTCGTGTCCGAAGCACGTGATTAAAGGCGATTGCACCATGCCTAAAATCCACACAAAGGTATCCACTTTCTGTTTGTTTCCTCTCGTGTTACTCGCTACATCTTGACATAAAGTACAAGGAGTAATAGCTACTGACCTTGAATGTGTCTACTGACTCATTCTACTGACAAAGAATAAAAAGAAACAAAAGTCAGTAGAATGTGAGTTAGTCGGTGTCAACTAAGTAGGCGGCACAGTTTTCCTCCAGAAAACTTGAGTGTTTCATTCTCTCAAAAGAAACGAATTAAAATCCATGTAATCAACAGATTTTATACACTAACATCATGGTTTTAGTTTTCTCTAATGTAATTCCAACCATTGTCAACACCAAGAACTGATGTCAGAATGATCATTCTTATGAAGACCCTAAATGCCTGCAAAAATTCATTCCAGTAGCTTCTAGAGCTAAAGTCTTATTTACCCCTTTGCCAGCCCACTCCACTATGTATATTGTAAGTTGTTTTTCTGCTGGAGGAGGTGATTATAGAAAAATCAGAAATTCTAACAAAATAGACTTACCTTATATCCGAATAGTGTAAAATTTTGAAAGAACGAAGAAAGTAAGAGACATGTCTTTACTCTTATTAAGTGACCCATTATATTTTTTATTAATCTCACTTTATAAATACATTTTCAAAGTTTATGGGGAAGTGTTTATTAAGACGTGCCTCAACATAGAAGTATAAATACTACAAATAAGTTTTCAAATAAACAAATTTTATTTCTGACTCTACAAAAAAAACTCTACTCAAATACAAAATAAAATTAGAGTATATACGCTGTTTTCTTCTTCGAAATAATCAAACTGAAAAACAGAATATAAAACGATATTTTCACTCAACTTGGATCTGTTTTTACTTGCTCTGGTATCGGTGAAAAAAAAAATTAAAAATGCTGCTCCTTGATGTGGTATCGTTCCATGTAAAAGCAATTTGGGAAAATTCAGTGTTCTTGATGATGTTCTATGGATAGATCTGAAGTGTCCATCAAGATAATAATTCACTATGTCATACTTGCAAGAACTGTCGATGAAATATGGATGCAAAGGTCGATTAGACGAGCACGGAATTCAGATCAGATATACATAAAACCAAGGAAAAGAACATCGATTGAAATCGAAACCACCATGTTCAATTTCATCACAGTCATTCCACAAAAATGGTAGACATGACATGCCTGCCCAGAAATTGACTATACCTTGTCTAAATACTAATCTATTGTTACTTTATTTGGTTGAGTGGTTAGCGTATTGATTTCAAACCAACACGCTGCGGGAGTTCGAAGCATCCATGGCCCGTTGTGGGCATGGATGCTCGTGCTGTCTTTAGATGGAAGATGTGTTTCATCGTTCGGTGAGATCGTCGACTGGCTTTTCAAAAGCATGATTGTGCCTTAAAAAAAGTCCCAAGTCCCATATATAGTCTGTATAGCAATGTTTCCTGATGATGTATCCATTATAAAAGTATTACATCTCCTACCAAAAATGGTAGACATGACATGCCTGCCCAGAAATTGACTATACCTTGTCTAAATACTAATCTATTGTTACTTTATTTGGTTGAGTGGTTAGCGTATTGATTTCAAACCAACACGCTGCGGGAGTTCGAAGCATCCATGGCCCGTTGTGGGCATGGATGCTCGTGCTGTCTTTAGATGGAAGATGTGTTTCATCGTTCGGTGAGATCGTCGACTGGCTTTTCAAAAGCATGATTGTGCCTTAAAAAAAGTCCCAAGTCCCATATATAGTCTGTATAGCAATGTTTCCTGATGATGTATCCATTATAAAAGTATTACATCTCCTAGGAGTTGTGTTTTACATTATGAGAAAATATCAAGAATAGTGAGGGAGCTTGCTCCACCTTTACTTCGAATTGCCTTCACGGATAGTTTTTCGGCATGAAACTTATAGATTATCAATCTTTATTTTCGCTTACTGGCTATAAAACAACAAAGGATGTTTATCCCCTTATTTTCTAAATCACCTAGTACTCATAAATGAAGGTCTTCGGTCTTGTAGTTTAGATGATCTTCAATACACATAATCTGTGTAATGCAGCTAGCCTTCGGCATCGCACTGAAAATTTGATAAGGCAGCAGTCTGTTTAGCGGAGTCCTTTACAAAACTTTAGCCTATCTCATTGAATAAAGAAACATCAGGAAACTCTCATGTGAATTCGCAAGGAGCTGAGCAAGAAAAAAATAAAGAAACCTCTAGTGGAATATTTCTCGTTCGCAATGAAAATGGATGTCAAAAGGTGTTAACTTTCCTAGATTGATATGAAGATTTTGATTCTCCAATTTTAAAAAGATAAACGGTTTATTGCATAAGAGCACCATTTAGTTCTTTTCCGGACATTGATAGATAAATAGAGAAGATCAGATTATCTGATAGATTGCAATTGGCTTGCATGGTTGAGCTTATCTCCGAGTTAGTTCACTCTATTGAAACGCTCCACATCATTATTCAAGTGGATGACGTTTCCTTTGCCCGCTTCATGGGAAGCGTTTATTAACATTGCCAGTGATGAATGGGTTACGCTTATTGACATCAACAAGACTCTAGTTTCTACAATATGCGCTATAATCTCCTTATAGAGGCCATAATATATTTATTGTAGCTCATACGATTGCCTCCTAATCATCCGTTATCAGACTGTTACAGACAAACCGATTTGTTGTGATCACTAAAGGGGATCGTGTGTACCTTTCTGTTTCATCGATTGTTGGTATCGAATATTGATTGTTCTGTATATTATAGAACATTTCTATTTCATGTGATTGAAATTAAAATTCAGTATTCCAGCTGTCTCTGTTAGAAATTACAACAAAGTGAACTAGCTTGATTCACTTATAGAATTATGATATTCAGTACCGTCGACAGCGTGTAGGATAGAGGCAGCCTACCTCACCGCGCGGCTTAATAATGGCGCTCGTTCAGCCATACTGCGATAGGCGCCTTGCTACGCTAACAGGAATTGTTAGCGTAGCAAATGCGAAGAGAAGTTTTTCCAAGCTTTAACTGATTAGAAATTATTTGCGAACAGCAATATAGCTCAGTGGATGTGGCGTTTGAACACCACGGCGCTTGACCACACGAAGGAAGACTTCTTGGTTTCGATTCTAGTCGGCGACCAGAAGAAATTTTTCTAAGCCTTTTTTTTCACCGGAACCGAGTTAATCGATTTCTGGAACTGGAAAGCGGGTTTTTTCTCCCGAAACCTCGGGTTTTTCGTCCCGTAAACTGAAGAAAATCGACCTTAGAACCCACATTATTTCAGACATTAAATACGAGTGTTAGGGTTAGGGACCACAAGATGGCGGAACTTGTTGAACCGTTCTATCTTCACTGCGTGCCGCTTAATTAGTGATAGCCTTGGGCCAGCTATCTCCGATTGGGTACCAGTGAAGAATGAACTGCCCACTCATTCTCCAAAAATTTAGATTGGGCTAAATGTCCTCGCCTACTCCCTATATACGGGAATATAAAAAAAAAAATTAAAAGGCGTTAGCTTAGCAATGACCACAGAAAGATTGGTTGGTCTAGCAACTATGTCCATAGAGGCGGACATAGCTTATAATTTAAATTTATAAGAGATTATTAACAGTTTTATTGTGCGATATCCCTGTAGAGCAAACATTTAATTAATATTATTATGTAATCGTTTTATATTAATGTTTCTCTTGTAATAAAAAGAAAATAGCAATTGGAGATTTTCTTATATTTTTGTTTTATAATCCATCAGGGGCAATATTTAATTGTTTGCCTCAGGGAACGATCTAATCTGGCGACGGCCCTGATGATATTCATTTTTGTAAATGGTGTATGAATAAATTTCCTTAAATGTAATGTAAAATTATTAGTACATAAGTATAATAATTTTATTAATGCAGTACACGTAATAAACTGTACTTTTATATAGGCAGAATTTGTTAATAGTAAACGAACTATACAGGTTCGATTAAAGATTAATCTCATAAAAGCTTTTGTTTTATTATGAAGAGGATTTGCAATGAACTTACTTTTCTACATGAATATTTGAATGTCGAACATTCCCAGGCACCAAGTATGTATCGCTTGATAACGCATCTAAGATGCCGACCTCTCGGTTATGAAAATGCATCTGTGATCATATTATTCATTCCCTGTCGTCGTCTTACTCTCACGATATTAAAATCTATGCTTGTTCCGATCTAACATCATCCTTTTTTTTATGGGTTTTCATGTTTTTCCTTTGTTTTACAGTTTAGAATTCTTGGAGCATGTTCAGTCATATTCTATTCACATTTTTTTCTATTCTTTGTAAAGTTGCTTTCTTTGTTCTAGTTCTTGTCTTTTCTTATCTAGTTTAGTGAAACCCGCTGTTGTCAAAAACTTTATTTCTTCTGATACTATATTTGGATCGTCTATTTTCTTTACTATCCATGTTTTACTTTCAAATAATATACCCGTTTTATCTAACACACTGAATATTTTTAATCCTGAATTTCTTAACTAAATTGAATTTAAATACATTTTAATTCCACAAGGACGCTTTACAAAGGTCAAAGACAAGATCTCAAGCAGTTGATGCTTGCAGTATTTAGCATGCAATGTCTTTTCGGATATACTCTATGAATTCCTATCGAACATGCAACTAAATAACAGAAAAACGCTTTCTACAGGAAACTGGTCAATTTCAGACGAACTCAGCCATAAAAGGAAATAAAACGGAGATTTTAACTATCCCATAAATAGCATATAAAACAATTGGGTAGATCATACTGATCATGTGTTAACCTTGCTTTGAGATTACCTGTCTAACGGAACAAGCAGCTTCAGACCAAGGATAATGCATGTTCATACACATAACATTCGGAATAGTGAAAATCAAAAAGCTTCAAAAGTTTAATAAATTTAGTTTAACCCTTTATCCAAGTGTAAGCAAACAAAGTTTGCACCTGAAGTATCTTCAGGACTGAGACAACTCGTGGTAAAGATGGACCAAGCTCTCATCACCACTTTTCTTAGTATCTCCCATAATGCAGAGGACATGTATAATGCTATGCATTAAGGGAAGGCCCACTACCCAGACCGGTTTCGATCTTTATTGAGGTCTCGTCAGTGGGAGCCAGACCCAGAAGTGGTGATACTAAGGTGGAAGTAATAGAGAAGTCATATTTACCTATACGAGTCAAAAGGTGCCTCACCTTATTATTAAACCACACTCTGGATTTAGAGAAAGATGTTGGAAGTTTTTTTTTTTCCACTTGGTTAGATTATAATAAATTTAATTTAATCCTTTATCCAAGTGTAAGCAAACAAAGTTTGCGCCTGAAGTATCTTCGAGACTAAGTTTCTTTAACAGTGGATATGCACAGAAGGGTAATTTAACAATTCATAACCTTAAGTATTCTGGAATGTGAGTAGCACAATCCAATGTTACTGGGATCTTCATGCTAGATAGAGTGTTTAGTACTTTGTTTTGATGGTGAGCATGAGTTCGATAAGGAAAATGTTGAAAATATCTGATTTAGGGATCTTAGGAACTCGGCAGCGATCATTACTCTGATCTAGGTTCACTTAGATTAGAAGGTGACTGCAGTAATGTCAAATTCATGTAATATCCTAGGAACATAAGAAACCTTTAATCATCTACTTACGCCACAGGATTCAGAATACTCTCTACTGAAATATATAGCCACCTTCTATACAGAAGGATAAACTGTCTGTTTCTCAAAGGGAGACATTGATAATGTCCACGTAATTCACTATATTCATGATAATATTCAAGCATTTATACGAAACTGGTATTTAGACCATCGTTTCATGAATAATGTGAATTGCCATTGCAATTTTGTTTATAATTCTGAAATATAGAACGTAAGGTATATTTTTTCCGTGATCCCCTCTCCAATGGATCAACTATTTTTGGTTAAGTACAGAATTTAAGCAGTACAATAGTTAGTTGTGGTATATAAGCTCATACTGTGTCTTCAGTATATGATATATAAGCCCATTCTATATTGTTCTATAAAATAAAAAAATCCTTAAATATGGATAGGACTGAAAATAATCCAGTTTTTGCTATCCAGAAAAACGAATTAATTTTTACATGGTAGTAAATCCAATGATTGAATAAATCACCTTTTGAAAAAGTTTACGTTTTAAATTATCTCAACTCCAAATCCTAATTAATACCTGCAATATGATTACTATAACTCCATTTATGTTACCCTTTTATCACCAACTCATATACAGATAAATGCGGGTTATAAACATAGATAGGATATATAGTTTGCGGTGACCCTCCTGGATAACTGACAAATATCTTTTTTTCTTTATGCAACTTATTGTACATCAAGAAGTGAATACCACTTATTAGTTTTCAAAAGAAATTGAAAAATAAAAATTCAAAAAGAGATTGAAAACAATGCGATTGGATTTCTCTATTCTGAAATCACAATAATGCGTCTGGGAATGAAACACGAACAGACAAAAGCGGGGCGAATTCAAGACATGCATTTACCTAGGAAAATTTCTTTTTTAGCTCATACGATGCTGCTGTATCAAATTTCTCTGATGAGGGTGTCTTCTAGGAGTACGGGAAAAGGGAAATACCGTGGAAAGAAATTCGAATCACCTTTAAACAACCTGATCTAGAGGAATCGTATTTCAGCTAGTGATTTGAAAGAAACTTCGATTTCAGTTGAAGAAATCGGACGAGTAGAAACCATCAAGAAGAATATTTTACAGAGTTTTATATATATATATATATATATTTTTTTTTTGGAAATACAACCTCACACTTTAGCCAAGAATATTGAAAACATAAGAATATTTTTTTCTTTAGCATATCGGTCTCTGCTTCTTCAGCAATCATACATTTCATAGAAATGGGAATGGTTTTCTTCTGATCTCCTGAAAATTCTAAAATTGAAAAGCACTAAGAATTTTTTTTGTCTGCATTAAACTGGGAATACTTGACAAATGAAAAGAAATTTATATCGCTAAAATCGGTTGTATTACTGAAAAATCAAACAAAAAACTTCTAGGATACAAATATCAAAAGATTAAAAACAATTGTTAAATACCGCAGGCACTCATTCGAAGCGAACAATGCTTGTATGGCGCGGGAAGTGCTGCATGTTCTGTATTTTCTATAACGACCAGATTGTTAAGAGAACGTAGTTCTTATCACTAATGAACTGGTAAGGATGTTCAAATGTAAATGTCTTTTAATGGAAGCACTTGTAATCAATTTACTCTCTCGTATATTCGAAGAAGAAAACGGTACAAATAATGAATATCGCTGCCATACTTTTCCGAAATAAATTATAACAGTTTAGTCGAATAAAATATTAACCATAATTTGCTTATTTTTGGTTTTCATTCCTATGTTTTTCTTTATTTAGGACCAACAAAAAAAAATATCGACTGTGCATACGGACTACCATTAAGAACGTTAATTGCGAACTACAGTAAGAGAGCACAAGTGTTCCTACTTAAGGTAGATGAACATAAATCTATTCAAATCGAGATTCAAATAATAATCAGATGCTACAACGCGGAGAGTAGACATTGAATGAGTTTGAAAGAAATTATTTGCCGAGTTGTAATTCGTTTTAAAGGAACATGTTTGAAGATTAAATTGATTTTTCTCTTCTATTGCAAACATTTCATTATAGAAGAAAAGCATTTAGAATTTTCTATGAATTATATTAAGCTATATTTGATTAGTAAAAGAATTCATTAGTAGCCAACAGAAATTTAACATATTCCTTCTTTTTTTTTCTAATTCTTCTTTTTCTCTTTTCTTTTCCAATTTTATTTTCTTTTCGTCTTTTTCTAGTTTCGGTTCTCTTCTGTTTTACTATTGTTTTTTCACAGTGTTTTATGCTTTTTAGCTTTTCATCTCTATAAACTCGCACAAATGTTCACTGGATTTGCCATATCACAATGTTTACTTCGGATATTTCATTAAGAATTAAACTTTAATGCTATTCTTACAATTGTCGCGTACCCCTCGATTTGCAAATTTGTAAATCTCTTAGAAAAAGTGGTATTGTAGGAAAAGAAGAAATAGAATTATTTATTAAATCAGTGTGGTTCTTAATACTCTAATAATACTCATTATAACACGTCACGTAGAATTAAAATTAATTCCACGTGACCTGTTATAATTTGAATAAAGTGAAAAAGAATTAATCATACATTAAATCAACAAATCCACCAATTATGTTGCAATCGTCATTGTTGCTTTTTTAAAAAAAAAATTACTAATTAGTTAAATAAACAGGCATTTGTTCTTGAAAATGGATAATTTTCATAATAGTTGTACACATTGCAGTAGTGAATTTGCATTGTGTCAAACATGTGTTATCAGCCTATGAGCACGCAATTAGAATGACCTTCATTTTGCAGTTTGAATATCAATATGTAATAACCTATGTATTTAAAACTAAACGCTAGGCAGGTTAGCTGCCTTCTTTCCCATAACTTTTAAGTTACGCAAGTTTCAGTACTCAGGTGAAGATAGCCTGCCACTATGTAGAGTAAAATACGAAACACCTTGCCAAGAAAGATTTGGCTTCAAATTTCGAGCAAAACCTGAAGATATTTCTTTAGAGTTTTCAACTTCAGGCAAATTAAAAAATCTCATGTGAAAGATGACAACATTTTCCTCCCAAGAGAGAAAAGCGACAACTAGAACACACCTACCTTCACGTAACATCATTTCCCTTAATGGACACTGCAAACGAATATCAAGTCAGTTTAATTAAGACTTTTATGGGTATTTTGCTATGAGGACTCAAGACATTCTTGGATGAAAGAGATGGAGAGAGAGAGAGAGAGAAATTAATAAGTGTGGATCTTGATATGACTCCTTAGTCATCACTCCAGAAAGAAAGAATATCTTTCAGGCACAGTACAATCTACAACGGATTCTCATGAAACAAAAAATGTTATTCTTATGCGTACGAAAAAGACTAGTCTTTTCCAGCTATCTCTTTCCTTTAAGGAGTACACCTGAAAAAAATTCTTGCACTCCGTAAAATTGAATCCTTTTTACCGTCGAAATGCTCTCTCTTGTTACTCAGCCCTTTATTAATATATTCCTCCAGTGTTCCTGGAGGAATAACTCCATAATTAAATTTCAACCATAGATGATTTTTTTCCCTTTACATGCATTCACATTTAGCAAAATCTTATTTCTTGAAACAAAAGGAGTTTCTCTTTGGGAGTAGAAAATAAATGGCGAACTCACTACACAGCTGGTGCTGTTTAGAACGTGTGTTTACTTATAGCTAGTGCACTTCCCAATATCTTTATTAAAAGAGGGAAGGGGGGATGACGTGCGGTAGTCTCTCTCATGCATTCTGTAAAGCAGCAGCTGTTACCAACGAACACTTGTAAATCAATTGTTTCAAGTAGTCGAACAAATTCTATAACCAAAGATTTAGATGTTGTAAATGGAATTCACCTACATAGGATGCATGTATTATTTCTTTCATTTAAGCTGTTTTACAGTTACCATCTTTCGATCGGTTGTCTGTCTTTCATTTATCTAACTTTCAGTTGTCTATCTTTCCATTACATTGTAATTTTCATTCTTTCCTTGTTCATTTTTCTTATTACTGTCATTTATTTTTATTTTTATTTTCCATTTTCTTAATTTTAGTCTTTTTTTTAGAATTTTGTATATTCTTATCTTACAGCTAGTTATAGTCTTAATTATAATGCTAATGGAGCATCGAGATTCAAATATTAGTTTTTAGAATTGAAACTTTAACAGCAAAAGAAGTCATGGTCATCAATGAATCAATTAATTCTCTTTGTGTTTTAAAAGGCGTAAACTGAAATGAATGCAAATGAAATAATGCAAAAATGAGATTTTTATGAAACAAAAGGAAAATGAAAGGTATTCATCCAATATCTATCAATATTTTACCAAACAATATCTACCAATCCATTATTTAATTCATTCAATCGTTCTTTCTCTACCATTTTAAACAAACGTTCTCTAGAAGCAGTAACAGAAACTACAATGCGTAGTCATACAAAAGGAAAATGTCAATCAACTTCTCCTTTCTGTTTAATCCAAGACCAACACGTTACACAACTGGGTTATAGCTCTGAATCATTTTATTGTGCAGAATTAGTATTTGGAAACGTTCACAGGGACATCCCTTAAAAAAAAAAAATATTCATCCGAATAACCATAACGAAAAGTAAAGATAACACTGTCGTTATGACAGTTGCGTTTTGATTTAATCATTATCCTCTTTGTTTGCAAGAATGACAAACAATCAGAGTTGCTAGGCTACTCTGATGGGATATATAATTGACATAATATTTACTAACTTCTAAAACAGGTCAAGTTTTTTTTTCTTTTTTTTTTTTTAAGTGTGAGGTAAGTTAAGACTTCAACTATACGAAACTCCTTACCCACAGAAATCACACGAGATCTTCCATTGCTGTTCTCCAGACGAAGAATCAGAAAGTGATTACTTATCCATTGTATTTCTTTGGATTCCTTTGCTAACAGTACAGGAGTTAGAAATGGCATAACGATATTAAAATCTTACATCGGAAAAGTAATTAAGATTTCAGAATGCTATTGTTCTGAATTTAAACTGCAATAGATTTATGATATTTGGAACTAAATCTTTTTTTTTTTTTTTGTTATTACTAAAATCGATGGACAATAAAAGTTGGAAAGTAATTTTTAAGATCAAGAAGTTTTTAGAAGTAAAAACGTTTATTCACAAATGCAGACATTTTCAACAGTTAACTCTACTACCTAACTACTACTACTACTCAAGAACAAAATATTGTTCTTTAGCTCGATCCCGCTTACCATTCTCTCTGACGTCTCCTGTTATTTGGGAGAAGTTATATAAGGAGAAATTTATTCAAGACAGAAAGATTTCATCTTTCTATCTTTAATCTTCATATTCGTCAGCTATCTTCTTTATTTATCATTTTCATTTTCCATTGCACGTTTAAACTTGGTATCAAAGAAAGCATTCATTGTCCAGTTTCCTGTAAAAGTCAGTTACATTAGCGACCGCATGCTTCTGTTCCTTTTTTTATCTTTCACTGCAAATGCACCGCACTTGGCTTGTAGTAACATCCACACCAGCATTTCGCATGAACAGACCGAGTAATATTTAAATTATTCAGCAAGCTGCTATTATCCTGAAAATGTTCTTGCCCATGTATATTTTGTTGTGTACGAGCGTTGTTGACTTAGTTTGTGGCGTATGCATGGTTGGAATTATATTTGTCGAAAATATTCTAGCGAAAAAGGAAGAAGATTCATTTTTAGAAAATATTGTGCAATAGAATAATTGCAATATTTAATTTTTGTTGAGATTTAATTGTTATTGTTTCACTTGATTTTTATTGTTATGTGTCAGATATTGTTACGCAACGAAGTACAGCATTATTTAATTAAACTAATAATTAAACTAAGTTTCGTGTAATAGAAAACGGATTGTAAGAATTGATTAGAAGAAAAAGTTAAAAAAAAGAGACATTGAACCTACAAGAGTTAATTACTTTCTTTTGAAAATGACATTGTTTAGTCTTACTGTTTATTCACAGGCCATCTAAGAGACAGAGAAAGAAATACAGAATCGTCATTAATATGGAATGCAAGTAGCCATTCGTTAATTCTTTTTGTTCAAGTGAGTAAATAATACCAGACGCTGAAATAACAAACTGAAGAATTTTCTCTCAATGGAGCAGTTACCCTAAAGGTTTGAATCTTTACCTTTTTATTTGAAACATTTTACACACTGTATTGAATGTATATTTTCCCTAGCAATGTACAGTTACCTTACATTTTTTTCCACCTAAAGCAATTCTTTTTTTAGTGGGTTGAATAAAAAGAAAGAGAAAGGGCAACAAAATAGGGTGGCTTAAAAGAATGAGAGAGTTTGCTGCAATTACCGTTTTGTATGAGTTTCTTTATGCTTTTGTCTGCTTTGACGTCACTTGGTAGCAAAATTATGTACCGCCTTCTCTTTTACGCTAATTAGGAGAATACTTAAAGAGTGTTCGATTTCACTTCGAGGCGCACATAACTTCTGATTATCTCTCATAAATCATTTCAAGCTACGAATAGTCCACAGCGGCTGTCGTCTATCTTCATTAATGCACCAATTGATTCCAAGGAAAGGGTAATAAGAGAGAGACATGTTTTCTCAATCCATTACAAGTAAATGACATCACCGATGAACTATTGATATATATACAGATAAGCTTGCAATTCAGTTAATTAAAGAAACTGAGATAATAACCGACTTTTTCATATTTATTTGAGGCGATAGGTTATCTGTTCAGATCATCACCCCGAACAGATAATATCGGACAATTGTTCCTCCAAATATTTATTTACTTCATTTGCGATAATTCCAAACCAATAACTCTAATTGAGTGTGTTTCTTGTCTGTTGGTTTTCAGCTACTCTCTCTCTCTCTCTCTCTCTCTCTTTCTCTCTCTCTCTCTCTCTCTCTCTCTCTCTCTCTCTCTCTCTCTTGCCCTTGATTTTCATTTTGAAATCTCTTTTAAAATCTGATTCTATGTCAGTATTAATGTGCTTGGTTGTTGTGAAGAAGCAGAAGATCTTCAATGTGGCAGAAATTCGTAGAGAGCAGAAGAGATTTCAGTGATTAAACTTAGGTGGAAATGCAGAATACAATTTAAAATTTGAAGAAAGTTCTCCTCAGTGCTTTAACGAAATATATATTACCTCAGTTATTGAAACACAAGAATTGGGAGGAGGCAAATTTCGGCATGCGTACACATATATGGTATATGTTATCTCCTCATTACTAAGTATTATTTTAAATGGCATGTTATACAAACTTCTTGGCTTCTTATAAATCTAATTTTATAACAATACAACGGTGAGAAGTGGTGTAATAATCTTCTATATCTGTAAACTCACGTTTTCTTTGTATCGGGAGAAAACCCCTGTCTTAGATGAATGCTTTATTTTCCTAGTTTTTGCTAAGAGACTGCTCAGACAGACTGCTCTCTCTGTAACCACATTTTTCTCCAAGTTTGTTATTTTTTTATTTTCACCCAAAAGTATTTTTCAGGATAAACTGGGTTACGAGCGAATCGATCACTAAAAGACTTCAAAAGCTCTTTTGATCACACCACAAATTTTTCTTTGCACTGGAGTCAATCAATTAACCAAAAAAAAAAAAAAATTCTGACAGGTAATGCATCTCTATCAAATATCTGATGAATTGATGTTAAGCAACAGCTTATTCGCTCAAGTACACACGTGTTTGTCAGTAGCTGTTTAATGTGCAATATTGTGTTGTTGTAGTATTCAATTAATCAATATTTGACTTTTGTCACTATCAGTTGGTAACTGAAGAATTTTTATTATTTTTTTAAATGATTTTTAACAGTACCGTACACGAGACGTCGAAGACCTGTAGTGCATTAAGCAAGTGTGTGTGTGTGTGTGTGTGTGTGTGTGTGTGTGTGTGTGTGTGTGTGTGTGTGTGTGTGTGTGTGTGTGTGTGTGTGAGAGAGAGAGAGAGAGAGAGAGAGAGAGAGATGGGGAATTAGACGGCTTTGTTTATAGCCAGCTTGTGAGTTTGTGCACTGTATTGTCGTTACATGTACATGTATATAATATTATCATTTCGTTTTTTATAGGATTGAAATTTTCAAAACCTGTTTGCAACACTTTTTCTTCTCCCTTTCTCTCCCCTAAATTCCGAGATGACTGCTGTTTTAGCATCGCACATAATCAAAAAAGAAAAAAAAAAAGAAAAATTTACTAACATAAATCTTAGATATGTTCATATTGAAATTTCTCATTTTATTCATTTATCCGATAGGCTTCAGTTCAATGGAGATAAGTGAACAGTCAAGTGGATTTAAATGATGTTTATGATGAAAGAAGTTTTATACATTTTTTTTAGAAAAATCATATGGATTTATCCGAGGGCAAGAGGATCTTTTGCTGTTGTTAGCTTTCATGCACCTTTTGTATAGAATCAGAAACTTCAGCTTACAAAATACTCATTTGTAATTTTCCATTGCACATTCATCTTATTCTTCCTCACATTTCTTTTGATACAGGATGGAACGTTTAGGTGGTACGGAGAATAAATGCTTCTATAAAAACGTTCAGCAAATAGGTTGTCGAAGCTTGTTGGGTTTTTATTGTTTATTCCTAATAATCTCTTTATATTACAATGTGGTCTCAATTCCGAAAACTACCTACAGATTTTCAAATTGTTAGCAGCGAATTTAATTGAAGAAGACAAAAACAAGAGAATTATTCTAAAGTGAACTATGTAGCTAATTGCTTTTTATTCATGAGTATTCTAAACGTGTTACTTAGTATAAAATGCGTAATACATGTGTAATATACATGATATAATAAGTAAAATTCATAATACATTAGTGATTATAAGAGCTCTTTATTGAAACGTTTATACCGGATTTCTAATCAAAGACTGAAAAAAAAAAACTAATTTTGCATATAAATGAAATGAAATAAAATAAAATAAAACAAACATAAAATAAATAAAGAAATAATATTATAAATGAACTATAATAATAATCCTAAAAGGATTCATTTCAGTATAGTTTAAATATTTTAAAAATGATATGTATTATCCTTTTAAGCTATCTGATGAGAGCCAAAAGTTTGAAACAGTTATCAGTGTAAATCCTATATTCGCCAATGAGGCGAATATATGTATTATTGGGCAAACTCATTTCTTTTATGTATTTCCATACCAAGCCAATTCCTATGCGGAAGGTTATATAATCATAAATTCTAAAGAAAATTTGAATCTAGCTGTAATAAAAATGTATATATACTCGTGTATATATATATATATATATATATAGAGAGAGAGAGAGAGGGTGTAAAAGGCATCAATCGGCTGGAGCATTTTAGGCTGCATATTTTATTATGATATTTATGCACCTACCTACCATAAATCAACTACTTACATAGTTGATTTATGAAGAATGTAACTTTCTAACATGAGACTGTTCTGGTACTGATATGAGGGTTCATATCCTCTTAAGGTTTCTGCTCGTGCGCATAGTCGGTTTGTCTGCCGGCTCGCCGTGTGAAGGCTTAGCACAGCAGACAACTTTGCGTCTGGCTGTCTGTCCATGACAGAGGTTCGGTTCAGTGAACGGACGGAGCACAGCGATTTGTACTGTAAGAGATCTAGTTTTGCAGGTACTTAAGAGAATGACCTTTTAGGTTACTGAAGAGGTTTTCGAAATTCGCAATTGGAACAAACTGAATTGCCTGATCTCTGATAAGATGTAACACTTCGAAGCAATTATCAGGCCAATGGAACTTCATCAATACACTACTAAAATGCCACTTATATGTTCTCCTTGGAAAATTTAATGCTTTTCAAGCATTGTAAACCAAGGTAGTTCCTATGCCGAAGGTTTATTCTCATAAACTGTCTGATAAAATTCGGGCACTTTTATGTTTACTTAATTTGGATTTATAATGATGATGGATCGTTTAATATCCTCATTACATAATAAAAGTACTGTTCTAATATACAGGGCAAGAAAATCAAAATAGTTCTCAATATGTGGGTATCTCTGAACGTATGAATGACATGCCGTGAAATTTTCTGGCACGATGAATTAATTAAACCTATGGTCCTTTATTCCTCTGTCGGATTTGCAATGAAATTACTGGATTCTCTCTCTCTCTCTCTCTGTTCACTAGGCATTTAGAGATGCCGGATGGTCACTCCGATGCTCGGTGATGTGCCACACCAGTCCTTTCCATGTAGTCCTGTTGGTTGCTTTGTCGTCCTCGACTCTCTGAAGATCAGTCACTCCACACACACACACACACACACACACACACACACACACACACACACACACACACACACACACACACACACACACACACACACACACACACACACACACACACACACACACACACACACACACACACACACACACACACACACACACACATCCATCTCATTGATGGTCTACCCCTGCTTCTTTTTCCAGGAACTTTATCTTCTATTACTGTTCTGAGAAGTGCCCCTTCCATCCATTCTATATGTCCAAATGTCCAAAATATTTTAACTTTCTTCTGTTAATATCCTTAAGGAGCCTTAAAGTTCTACTGACCTTTTCTAACACCCATTCATTTGTACGCCTTTCAGTGTATGATATCGTCAACAGCCTTTTGTAACACCACATCTCAAAATCAGATATACGTTTCTTATCCGACTTCTTTAGGTTCCAAGTCTCACATCCATAAGTCGCTGTTGGAAAAACAACTGCATCCAAAATCCTCAACTTTGTTCCTATAAAGATAGATCCATCCTTCCAGGTTTTAGACAGGTCTCTGACTATTGTTTTAGCCATTCCTAACCTTTTTCTGACATCTTCTGAACAGCAATTCTTCACATTAATAATGGATCTCAGGTACTCAAACTTTCTGACTTCCTCAATTCTTTCTCCATTAAGGTACACTTTTCTCAAGAGCTTCTCTGTTTGTATTTCCTTTGAGAACCATAATCTTTGTCTTCTAGGATTGAGTTGAAGTCCTTTGTTATTACTGATCTTGCTAACTTTGTCAAGAATTAGTCCTAGTTCTTCCATGTCATTACAAAGGAGTACTGTATCATCAGCATACCTCAGATTACTGATCAATCCACCTCCTATCCTAATTCCTGTCTTGAGCTCATCCAATGCTTCACGCATGATGTCCTCCGCATATATACTAAACAAGTGAGGAGAAAGTAAACATCCTTGCCTAACTCCTTTTCCGACTTGAAGCCAGTCAGCCATTTTAACACCTGTTATTACCGTGGCTTCTTGCTCCCTATACAAGTTGGTTATCAGCTTGATAGTGTGTTGAGGGAAAACCCATTCTGTTCATTACTTCCCACAGCTTTACATGCTCAACACAGTCAAAAGCCTTAGAGTAGTCTAAGAAACACATTGTCAGAGCGAGTCTGAATTTCTTTATATTTTTCTATGATCTGTCTAAGGCAAACGATCTAATCTCTGGTGCCCTTACCTTTCTTAAAACTTGCTTGTTCCTCGGACATCTCTGCCTCACCTTTGGCTTCAATCCTATTTAGCATGATCTTCTAAAGATGATTATTGATCTATTAAAGATGATTAAGAGCTATTAACTACTAAGTTTTATTTTTAAAAAAATCTACTTGTTCGGTAGGTTTTTTGGGGGGGCATCTGTTCTAAGATATTTGCTTGTTTTATTATACCTGTAGGTATTAGACCGTAACAAAAGTGGTATATTTTTGCTTGCCCATTTTGGGCTTCAACCAGCGGTTTTAAAAATTTGACCTGCTCAGTATAGGTTTGGGAAGTTTGTGTTTTGCAAGGTTATGATCAATGTAGTCTACTGCTTGGGAAATTAATGGGTTAAAGTGGATGGACGGATTTTGTAGCTCTTTCGCCTAGGAAAGTTTTAATCACAGGGATATCAGCTTCTTAGTGAAGATATAGATTTCCTATGAACAATAATGCGTTGTACGTTGTTAGTAAACATTTGTTTTGGATTATCTGTACTTAGCTGATGTTTGAATCCGCTATGTGGCTTCACGCGGGTGAACCCATACATGACGGTTGGTCTGATGAACACCTTGTATAGGAGTAGTTTAAGTTCTCAGCTTAACTCGCTGCTACGGTTCAGTAATCGGTATAGCAGCCATATTCCCTGTTTGGTAAAGCAGACATGATCGATACAAGTCGTGAAGGAAAACCCTTTATCTAGTTTTAATTCGAATGAAAAATAATATTCGAATCGCTTTATCAAGCACAATATTATTATTATAAAAAAGTAATAATATATGTACTAAATGTTGATATTTTTAAGTAATAATTCATTTTTATCGATATATCTGAGTAGATTCTGAATATTTGAAAAACAAAAAAATATATTGGTTTATTTAATCTTATCAACAATTTCCGTTACATATATTGGTCAGCTTGCAGCTGGTTACATTTCCTTTAGTGCAACAACAAATTTTCTCCAATAATTTTCTAACTGCTGGTTTTATTATAATAGTTTCAGAGACTTGCTTGTTTATTTATTCTCCCCAATTTTTATTTTTAGTAGGCTTAACATTTTCAAATATTATCAGATAAGTTTTTTTTCTTTTCTGACTGTTAGATTCTCTTTTTCATTTTGCACATTTAAAATACCTAGAAAAGAAACTCTTTGGAAACACAATTTCCTTGGAAAAAATATATAAAAAACTTTTTTTGGGGGAGAACACAAATGTTTGTTGCTGACATTTCCTTCCTTCCTTCCTTCTCTTTTCATCCCACATCTTTTCAATAGTGTCGCCAAGTTATCAGCGTGTAGTATTTGTATAAAACCTTGTCTCCTAGAGAAGTTGGAGAAAACAAGACGTCTAATATATGGCCGTTTTAGCGGCTTGTGGAATATGATTTTGGTAAAGCAGATAAGGATTGTGTAGATAAAAAAAATAATAAATTTAATTAAATTCTTCTTGATAAAAGAATTACTGAACTGCAGTATAAACTTAAGATTAACTGACGTCATTTTCCTAGAATAATGCTGTTCCATCATTAGAAAGATCTTTAAAGTTTAAATCTCCATGAAATTTGGCAAACAGTTTGGATCGATATTATAAGCAACCTATGATAACTCTTGTTTCTTCAGATTCTTGCTACCATGTTATTTTTCTCTTTTCTTTCCTTTTCCATTTCTATTTCTTTCTTTTTTCACTATAATATTAATCATTCTCATGAAAAATAATAATATGATTAGTTGAAATTATTAGACCTGTATATTATTTTATGGCGGACTAAACAATTGCAATTTCACTGCCTTGATTACGATAACAATGTCGATATCTTGCAAAGGATAAACCGTGATGTTGCTGTCCGATCTGTTATTTGAGAGTAATTGATTAGTATTTTTAATTGGATAAGTAAAATAATATATATCATTAATATTATTTTAATATTTTAATATGCATAATGCTTATATATTGTTAATTGTACCTGTGAGACACTAAACCCTAACGAAAAAACAGGATAAAAGTAGAAACATACAGGGTGTTCGGGATAAATTTGACAGTTTCGTAAGGAAAAAGAAAATCTTCTTTGTATCTATTAAATTTAATGAATTGACAAAAAAACATTACAGGCAGAGTTAATTACAATACTATCAACAAGATTTACTCAAAATAACCACCATTAGCATCGATCACAGCTTCAATTCTGCTTCGGAACCTCGAACAAGCTGATGCTACAGTCTCCCTGGGAAGGGCCGCAAAAACTGTTTTAATTTTATCCATTAACTGGGCTTTTGTATTACTGGAAGTGCGATTGGTGTCTTTTTCAACTGCGCCCCATACAAAATAATCCATGGGGTTAAGGTCTGGGGAGTTTGGAGGCCAAACATTTGGACTGGTGAAGTCGTAGAAATTTTCAGACAACCATTTTTGACTTTTCCCAGAGGTGTGGCAAGGGGCCGAATCCTGCTGCCATACATACGGCCTACCATTGGCTACCCTTGTTATCCAGGGCTTGACTACAGTTAGCAACTCCACGAACAAAGCCCGAATTCCAATGCCAGGGTTCTTCAACACCTGTTCCTGCAGATTTGCGAGGAATTCTGCTGTACGAACGCAATCAGATCGTCTGCTAGGGATCTTTCTTCTTGCTACATCCTCGTAGTCACCATTGCAAGTCTCTAGTTCATGCCTGATTGTTTTTACTGTATTCAGGGAGCATTGGGCAGCAGTCGTAATATCCTTATTTTGATGGCGGGCACGAATCATCATGATACAAGTTATTCTCTTCCATGATTCAGGTGGGTTCCAGCTATCCATCCTTTCTGACATCTTGTATATGAATGAAGAAGGGTCCAAACTTTTAAATGAAGAGAAGTGTGTGTTAATACATGTAACTTACGGAAAAATATAATTAATTATAAATATGTCAAATTTATCCCGAACACCCTGTATATATATCCAGTACCGAGTGTAGATTTCACAGCTAAAATGGAAAAAGAAGAATAAATACAACGATCAGAATAAGATTCGGTAAATTATATACAATAAATTTGTCGAAGCACTTTGTTTCTTGATCTTCTCTCACAATGGATACAAAAAAAGTTGGGATATTTATGAAATAATTTTTAACAGCGATATAAGGTAAAGTTACAGAATTTAAAATAATACTTTTCAATATAGAAAAGTATGATGAACAATTTCATCATACTTTTACATACAGCTAAAACTCAGCAACCGCAACAACTAATAAACATCGTTTTGTAATTCTAACTAGTAATAAGAAATATCATATTTTCTGATCATTCATTGTTTCTACAAGAATTATTGGCATATCTTCTGTTAATTTAGATGCGTTACGTTACAGATTTAATAAGAGCGATAAACACCAATGATATTACATATTAATTAAAATTTGCCGTATTTATGTGATGGTGTATTGGCATTTGTGCTATTATTCCTAAGGCAAATTTTACGTAATGAATTCTAAGGATTAGAAGAAATAATACTGTAATACCATTATAAACTTTTCTAAATCCCCAATTTTTTTAAAATTAGATTTTGTAATTTCTCCACTAGAGAAAATACTCACTACCGCTACTCCCGCTTCTCTAGTCTCCCCCATTTATGTACACGCATATTTTGTTTTTAAACACCGTTTTGTAACTCTAAAGTTACGTTTCAATGTGTATGTCAATAGACTGGTTAAGATTCGCTAAAGCAGCGCTCTAGTGTGCTATAAGCAGTGCTAAAACTGAATTATGTTTCAGTTTTATCACCGATACTAAGTTCCACAAGTGCCTTCAGAGACTTATAATCCCGTATTTTTATTATTATTTTTGTTGTTGTTGTTGTTGTTGTTGTTGTTGTTGTTGTTGTTGTAGGGTTTGTTGATTAAATCAGACACATTGACTTCTCTTGCTGGATTTGCGTAGTTCTCATACCATTTAGTGATGCCTAGACTACGCAGTAAGTTATTTTCGTTAAATTTCAGGAAATAATAAGTTAACGTTATTTTTTATATACGTTTATTCATTCATTTATTTATTTCTTTTAATAAATTATTTATTTATCTGATACCCACTGGATACCTGTATTAATTTCGTGTACAGTTATCTCTTGATTGTAAAAATAATAATATTAATAATAATAATAATAAGTCTGTTCGGAGAAAAATCTTCTAAGGTAATCTGTTGGTTAAGTGGTGAAATAATATTTTATTTTATAACATTTTTCTACTTATATCAATAAAATATGCCAATCATTCCATACAAATAATAATAATGATATTACCACGTATGATTTGGAGATCAAACGACATTTTTTTTCTTTGGGAAAATAGTGATAATCATATTGAGTTCTGTGACTGATGACATTAGCATGTATTACTAGGTGAAAGCATAGCCACCCACTAAATATGCAATATCAAAAACTGTATTCTTCATTTTTCACAGTACATCAGACATGCAGATTAATGTTACCAAAGCCAAAGAATTCTGATAGCATTAGTGATAGCCTACTATATCCACAGCAACATATACGTAATTATTTATTCATTTAAAATGTAATCTTAAATTATATACGTAAGACATTTTTCAATTAAAATGTGAAGTGAATTCTCTCTATTGTTACTTCATTTTATTTTATAATATGAATACCACTGAAAAAAGAGAGTAAAGTTGTTTGGACATTTGTAACTCCAATGACTAAGGATTAGATATTAGTTATCTAAAACACTTCAAGGAAGAAAAGTGGTGAACTAAGCATTATTGTTTCTATTCCTCCTTCTGGAATAGAATCAACTCAGAGAAATGATGCTATAGAATCATAACAACGCAATCCTCCGAGATCATCCTAACCACATGAAATGATATAAGATAATCAGAACAAAAAATGTCCTTATAATCATAAACTTTTATCTTCTAATATGCTTTTTGTATTAGTGAGAGGCTTTATTATTGTAACAAGTATTCTATAGATTATTTGCCTCGTTTTGTAATTACCTGATTCATATAAAATTACTGGATAAATTTTAATAAATTAAAAATAATTAACCTAGTAACTATTTTTATTTCTCCAAGGGGGCTCAGAGATCTTTTACTCCTAACCGACTTTTGAAAATCATTAGGCAATCACTCTTTATCTTTATCAATCATCAAAAGATGATCACATGGTTGTCGATTATTCAAGCGACATTTGCGAGTCAGGGAAGGCAAAATTAGTAGGCATGACGACATTAACTATATAACGTTAATGAATATACTAATTTCAAAGATTTTCATCTATTTCCTCATAATTAAATTTACATGAGGATGAAAGTTAAAGAACAAATAAGCATGTGTTTTTCAGATTAATTATCTATTAAAAGTTTTTTTTTTTTTGTAAACCAAAGAAACTCACAAAAGGTGCTTCAACAGATGTAACAAAGGTATACATTTCATGAGGACATGCTAAGTATTTTTAAAGCAGATAATATAATAATAAATAACGACAAATATTACAGAAGACTCTGATAATTATGTGCAATACTGTTTGTTAGCTGTTTAGAGTTGAAATTTCGGCTGCCAGTATTTCGTTTGCGTAAGATTTGTGTATACGAAAAAATCTAAAATATAAAGTACAGCTCATGAAATTTCTACCACTAGTCAGGTACATTTCGGAAATGTGTATGAATTAATCAGATATTTTTTTCAGTCGGAGAAAATCTTTCAGGAAACTTAATATTGAAAATAATCTGATCGTTGACACATTTTATTGAAATTTAGCATTTGAAATCACCACTAAAATGTGTTTACCCATCCAATGATTTATGCTGTGTATCCAGGTTAGTGAAGTTTTGTAAAATGATATTTTTATTAATAGTAGTTGTACCACTAACAGCCACTTGCAAGAAATTGGGATTCATTGAGGGAGACCTCATATCACCCACAAAAACTGTCATTCTTATAACTAAGATGAAAAGCCAAACGGCTATTTTTTCTGGCGAGGTTGATAAGTTAAGGGGATAAAAATCCCTTATTGTTTTTCAGCCACTAAGCGAAACTAAGATCGAAAACTACGATCTGAACGTTTCATGCCGACGAACTGTCGGCGGATCCAAGCGTAAGTGACCACTTGGTAGTGCCACACCAAGGCAACTCGTTGCAAAGGTGGAGCAAGTTTCCTCACTATTCTTGATAGTATGTAAGTTCTTTTCACTTAAACTCTGATATTCTAGGTCTAGCTACTCACTGATGAGACCTCAAAAAAGGTTGAAACCGGTCTGGGTAGTGACTTCTCCTCATAATGTGAAGCAGTACTACATCTCCCAGGAGCTGTGTGTCTTTACATTATGAGAAAATATTAAGAATAGCGAGGGATCTTGCTCCACCTTTGCAACGAGTTGCCTTGGTGTGGCATTACCAAGTGGTCACTTATGTTTGGATCCGCCGACAGTTCGTCAGCATGAAACGTTCAGATCGTAGTTTTTCGATCTTAGTTTCGCTTACTGGCTGAAAAACAATAAGGGATTTTTATCCCCTTAACTGTCATTCTTTTTTTGAATTCACTCATGCTACCCTATTATGACTTCCAAATGAAAGCGATTCCAGTCATGTGGTGCTGAATGAGAAAAAACTCTAGCTCTCACCCTATGTCCTCCTCCCCATCTTGACTGTATTCATAAAATTAAAATTTCATCTATACTGATATCCTGTATGATTCTTTAAGATGCTTGTAGTTTTCCACCATCCCTGTCTTCCTCCTCTTTGCAAGTATCAACAAATTCTCAATCTGTCATCATAGCCTACATCCTACAGCTGACATCATCTTTGACACTCGTATTTACTCTCTCCATTCCATCCCAACTCTCTCTCTCTCTCTCTCTCTCTCTCTGTCCACTGTATCTCCATCATCATGGTTACCAGGAAAACATACCCGGACACAATTATCCACGTGAATTCAACTGTCTATTAGATATCTCAGTACATCAAAAAACGTAAAATTACATTTACTAATAATTAACGCATAGCAGTTTTAACTTTAAAACTTAAAACTTTAAGTTTTAAGTCAGCCATTCTCTCATCCGAGATAATAGTTTATAATCCAATCCTATGTTCCCCCCCATGCTGTATTCTGTCAAAAACTATAGCAAAGTCTAATAGTCCCATGACGTATCGATTCCCGTTGTCTAGTTCAAATGCAATCCTATTATAAAATGTGAGAAAGTTACTCAAACATGACCTTCCTTTAACAATCTCATGTTGTTCATCGCAAACAAAGAATAGATTTTATGTCAGAACATTTCGATATGTAGGTCTTAAACTTTATCAAAATAATTACCACTATTCCAGAGACACTGGTAGGTTAACAGTTAGATACAACAGTCTTTGCATCGTATTTGTCCAATACGATTATCATACATTCTTTCCACTCTTTAAGAATCTTCCTGATGCTGAAACCTAAATTATCCAGCCAGGTCCAAGTTATAGACAGTTCTGGTGATCACTATTTTAGAATTTATGCGGATTTGTCATCGGCTTCCCTATTTCTGAAATACCTGGCGCTCAGAAGCAGACATTAACCGGTTTGAGTGCCAAAGGTAGAGTATATTTAGAAAGACGATGAGTGCGGAGCACTTAAATTATTCGAACATCCACTGGGTAGCTGTAGAATCAATAATTTAGGTTTCATCATCAGGAAGATTCCTAAAGAGTGGAAAGAATGTATGATAATAAATTAAATAAAAAAAAATGAAAATGCACGAGCTGTTGCGGAACAACTTCTTCGAGCAGCATGTAGCAGAAGGAACTCGAGGACAAAGAGTATTAGGTCTGATTACAGTGTCAGAGGTGGGGAGTTCAGTTAAAGACGTAACTACATGTATTTTGCGTCTGGTTGGTGATAGTGGTCATGCGGTACTGATTTCAAAGTGGCTAAGCTTATGCATGGAAAAGTCCATTCAGGAATAGTTTCATGCTCTATTAGAAAACAGGAAATTATGACCACCTTAGGATTATGGTGGGTTCTCAGCCATGGTATTAGTTCTTGGGTGCGAAGGACGACAATGCGCAGGAAGTGTTTCAAAAATACTTAAATGACGCGATATCAGAATGTGTCCTTAGAGTTCGAAGAATAAATATAGTAGGAGTGATATGGATGTGTAATCTAATTAAGCAAGAGATTCGTAAGAAAAACGACGATCTGGAAGGAATACCGTGTGTAAGGATGGCGTCATTTATGATAATTATGATGAAAAGGCCAGAAGAGTCACAAATGTTGTACGGAAAGCTAAGTCTGAGTATGAAAAGAAACAGGCTTTCATGGTAAAAACAACCCAAAAGAATTCTATTGTTGTTCTGCAAGTAAGAGAATGAATGACTTTTAAAGACTAAGACTTCTGAATCTAGATGGTACGAAAGTGACTGTAGCAGAAAGGTTGTTCAACAAATGAGCAGTCATTTTGCTAAACGCTATCAACTTGGTATATACAAGAATGAATTTACCGCTGCCTCTTCACTGTATGAAGATTCATGTGTATGAGGAGAAATTACTAGAGATGTTGCACCAACTGAATAAGAGTTTATTAGGCTTGAGAGAGAGAGAGAGAGAGAGATAGTGTGTTAAAAATGATATCAGGATTGTGCAATATTGATTATGAAGAGAGATTGAGAATTTGTAGACCACGCACACAGGAAAACAGGAGTAAGAGGGGAGGGGGTGTATGATTCCAAACTTCTGAATGGGTCATACAGGATTTCAGTTCATGGAATTCTTCAATTAATGAAGTGTGGGGAAAGGACAAGAAAAGCTAAGAATGAATGCCGGCAAGAAGAAGGTGAGAGCTAGATTTGTCTCTCATATAAATTGCTAAAAGGATTCTATAGGATTAATTCAGATGATATTTTTGAGATCAGGACTGGTGGTGGGAGAACTAGGGGACACCCATGGAAGCTGGGTAAGAGCGTGGTTAGCAGGGGTGTTAGAGCTGGGTTCTTTACTTTTAGAGTGGTAAATGAGTGGAATAAGCTGCCAGAGTCTGTTGTGGGTGCTATGACAGTGAGCGAGTTCAAGGCAAGGTATGACAGATACTGTGAGAATGTTGAACAGCTGCGTGAACATGATGTTTAGGGCCTCCCTCGATGAGTCTAAGGACTCCTGGAGTAGCCCGTGGTAATAATAATAATAATAATAATAATAATAATATATATATATATATATATATATATATATATATATATATATATATATACAGGGTGTTCGGGATAAATTTGACAGTTTCGTAAGGAAAAAGAAAATCTTCTTTGTATCTATTAAATTTAATGAATTGACAAAAAAACATTACAGGCAGAGTTAATTACAATACTATCAACAAGATTTACTCAAAATAACCACCATTAGCATCGATCACAGCTTCAATTCTGCTTCGGAACCTCGAACAAGCTGATGCTACAGTCTCCCTGGGAAGGGCCGCAAAAACTGTTTTAATTTTATCCATTAACTGGGCTTTTGTATTACTGGAAGTGCGATTGGTGTCTTTTTCAACTGCGCCCCATACAAAATAATCCATGGGGTTAAGGTCTGGGGAGTTTGGAGGCCAAACATTTGGACTGGTGAAGTCGTAGAAATTTTCAGACAACCATTTTTGACTTTTCCCAGAGGTGTGGCAAGGGGCCGAATCCTGCTGCCATACATACGGCCTACCATTGGCTACCCTTGTTATCCAGGGCTTGACTACAGTTAGCAACTCCACGAACAAAGCCCGAATTCCAATGCCAGGGTTCTTCAACACCTGTTCCTGCAGATTTGCGAGGAATTCTGCTGTACGAACGCAATCAGATCGTCTGCTAGGGATCTTTCTTCTTGCTACATCCTCGTAGTCACCATTGCAAGTCTCTAGTTCATGCCTGATTGTTTTTACTGTATTCAGGGAGCATTGGGCAGCAGTCGTAATATCCTTATTTTGATGGCGGGCACGAATCATCATGATACAAGTTATTCTCTTCCATGATTCAGGTGGGTTCCAGCTATCCATCCTTTCTGACATCTTGTATATGAATGAAGAAGGGTTCAAACTTTTAAATGAAGAGAAGTGTGTGTTAATACATGTAACTTACGGAAAAATATAATTAATTATAAATATGTCAAATTTATCCCGAACACCCTGTATATATGTGTGTGTGTGTGTGTGTGTGTGTGTGTGTGTGTGTGTGTGTGTGTGTGTGTGTGTGTGTGTGTGTGTATTCCTGAGCTTCTACTCGGTTGTAACGATATATTTTAAAGAATAAATTTTAAATGACTTTAAACCGAGATAAAATATTAAATTTAATGATAATGATACAACTAGTTTCATCCTTTTATAGCCTTCTTCAGGTATCCCTAAAGGTAGAACACAGTAATAAAAATTGAAGATACAAAAAACTGAGAATTACAGGCAAAAACAAATGCAATACATAATTGACAGCACACTGAGTGACTCTGTAGATTATCATGAGGATTGTTTGAGAAAAGAACATGACTGGATAGCGCAGATGCATGTGACCTTTGGTAGGAGATGTCTCTCTTATGCTCCTCGATACGCAGTTCAACAGATTTGTTAGTATGTCCAAAATAAGGACAGACTAACAAATCTGTTTTTAGTCTGTCCTTATTAACGAAATAACTGCCTTCCTTTCCTGGATATAATTCTTACTCGATGCTCTGACAGATTTAAAGTCTCTATGTACCGAAAACCAACTCATACTAACATATATCTACACTGTCAATCTCATCACTTTTGTTGTGTCTAAATTTTCTCCAGTTGTAGAAAGCAGAAAACCAAATTAGATATTCACCATGGAAAAATAATAACCTAAACCCAAATTAGGAGAGAAAACAAACTTTTTATTCTGTATACAAAAATACGAATGGACGTAGCGATGTAAAATGAATTCACTACCGTAGAAACCATGTTGCACAATTAATTTAGAAGAACGAAAGAAAAATATTACCCAACCAAATTAGTCTTGTGTAGAGATGAAAAGAAGAAATTAATTAAAGAATGCCAAGTAATCGTATGTCTAGACTGAAAAAAAGAACAGCATTCCGTAATTTCATATATACGGTGCTGTTACTATTGAATTCTAAATCCATTACAGAACTTTAAATCTGCAATGTAGTTTATATCTGCGAAAAATTATTTATCTTATGCCATTAATTGGCATTTCCTTTAATTTCATTAGGAGATTAAAAGAAAAATTATGCAACCGCTCTCTTTTATTGTGTCTAACAACAGGGAAATATTTTTGATTAACTAAACACACACACACACACACACACACACACACACACACACACACACACACACACACACAAAGTAGTGTTAGCGCACAAAAGTGGTTACTATTTAAATAGCATTTGTTTATAAATTTGTGAAAAATTGCCATGCAACAAAAACCAGAAATATATTCCAAAATAGAAAGGTATTTTTTAAGGTAATATAAATAAATAAATAATAATAATAAAAAAATGGAATACACATCACAGATGTCCATAGTTATATTGCAAAGTACCTTGTACTGGATCGGTGTAGTCTCTAATGCGTAATCAAATTTGTCATATATTAAATAGATGATTTAATGTAAGCAATTGATATATGCATTTATTCACCACTGCTATTTACACATCGTTGGGCTCTCCAAGTATTCTTCAGTTGGCTGACCATAATTTTATTGATTAAATTTACAATTTACACACAAACAAGACTTTAAACATAATCATGAAATTCGGGCTTCCCAAATTTACCTTAGCGCGATCTGTTTTAATGTATGGTATGCTTGGCGACACTGTGCACTGCAATACTAATCAGTGTGTACTACTCATACAAAGACATTTCCTAAGAAGATATTTAAATTGTCTTAGAAAAGAACTTTGTAAGAATAGTCTGTCTATGCTTACTGAACATCAAATTTCAATAACAGCGAAGCCTACCGAATTGAACCGAAAATGCAACCCATGTATATGTATACCACAGCTTACAAAACATAATTAAATAAATATATGGGAAAAATGAAATATAATGAGATCCCTGATTGTTTATGCGCAATCCCAAGCACCAATAGATTTTTAATTCTAATCAAGGCTCTCTACTAGCGAACCCAAATCACGTATATATTAGTGTACATGTATATAGTATATATTATCATATACATTAATGTTAATATGTATATTTTACCCATGCAAAACGGCGTTATTAACATAAACATGATTCCACTGTCATTCGTTTCCCTTTATATACTGACCATTACCAATTCATGTACGCTACGTAACTACAGATAATTATCATTCATTCATTACATAATAAATATAATTTAATTCAATCATACTAGAAACATAATTAGTGTATTAATTCAGTTCATCATGGTATTGAATTCACGAGGATGCGCTTTCTGCAAATATAAGGCAACAGAACGGTACCTGATAGGTAATACAAGGAAATCTTCCATAAGTTTGATGTCGTGTCTCAGTGCTCCTTATATGAAATTGTTTCATTTTTGACAAATGCTGACTGAACCCATTTGTATGAAAACAACCATGTGGTATAGTATATGTAAGAAGACGGCGAAATTCTACTACTACTACTAATAATAATAATTTTAGTTCGAAGTCTTTAATAATATATTTACATAAGCACAGTAGTAGTATGACAAACGCGCTGAACAAGATCAGGTTAAGATAAGGAATCGTGACGTGATTGGTTATTTAGATGATGACATCATGTGTTTGGAATGTTTGGAATTTCCCTGAGGGGCATATGTGTAAATGGCTTCATTTCTTCTGTTTTGTTGGCGTATGGAACTATGGGTGATGTTAGAGATAAGGATTAGTGTCGTGATTGGTGGAGCAGTTTGAACAAGATCAAGTCGAGATAAGATAAGGAATCGTGTCGTGAATGTTTGTTATTATCAGATGTAGGTAAGTGACGTAATTTGTTAGTTGTAAATAAGTGACGTAATTTGTTAGTTGTAAATAAGTGACGTTATTGTTTTGAATGAAAAAGGGAGATTATAAATGAATAAGAATTCGTATCGTGATTAGTGGGACACTTTTAACCAGATCAAGATCAAGATAAGATAAGGAATCATGAACTGTATGTGTGTGTTGGTTTCAGATGAAGAGAAGTGACATAATTTGTTAGTTGTAAATAAGGGACATTATTGTTTTGAATGGAAAATGAAGATATTAGCGGATAAGGATTCGTATCGTGATTGGTGGGATACTATGAACAAAATGTGGGTAGGGTGAATGGGGGAAGCTCCGCTGTTGTCTTGGATGTGTATTGTTATGAGTTCTATATAAGTAAATGGTTTGTGTATGGCATTATGGGTGATGGACAGTGATAAGATAAAGTTTGGAATGTTTGGAATTTCGTTCGCCCCCCCCCCCCTTCTGTCAGGGACATCACGTGGTGTGTTGACTTCGCGTTTAGCATTGTGGATTATATTTAGAGATAAGCAATCGTTACGTTATGTGTTTGGAAATTTCTGGGGAACATATGTCTCTCTATGATATCACATGGTGTTTTGGTATGCCTATGGAATTGTAGGCAAACCAAAACACCAAAACCAAAACCAAAACACAGGGTGACACACATATTTTGTCTTTGGTTGTCTATAGATGACTGTACTAATTTTCCGATACATTTTTGGGTATTTCTTTCCTGTTAATGGGTGGGAATTCTTAGATTAGAGCCGTGATGGCGGCAGTGATTAGGGTTTTCTGAATAATTTAATTATATGCTGGTGCCCCTCAAACACACAAATTTTTTTTTGCATAGCTCATACACATTTTATTCTATATTCATATTCTAAAGACTATGCGAATTCTTAGAGTTTAGTAGAGTCAAGTGGCGGCACGTTTAGGCTTTTCTGAATAATTTGATTATATGCTGGTGTCCCTCAAACAGACACTCTTTTTCCATAGCTCATGCATATTATATTCTATATTCATATTCTAAAGACTGTGGGAATTCTTTCTCGAAATTCTAATGATAATTTAAATTACTTTCAGTCTTTCCAAAATGGTTCTTCTAATTGCGAATATTCCATAAAAGATATTTCAAAATAGTTTAATTTTATATATCCACAGCACAACACAAACGCTCTCACAGAACAATATTTCTGTAAATAACCAAAAAATATAGTTGACTACATTGTGTAGATTTCTACCCGTTTGGTTCTGGTCATTTTCTAGGAGATGCTTCATTAATTTCCGGTCTTAGTTTCGATCCACTTTTCAGACTATGGAACTACAGTTAGTCATTTTGTATACAATTAATCATATCCTATATTAGATGACTTGCAGTATTGTTCAAAAGGTATAATTTCACACGTTTTTTCCCCATGATTCTGGAGCTTCTCTGATTACCGACATCGTAGAAGGAATGTAAACTCAGTCCTTGCCTTTCTATTAATTTCATTTTTTTTCAGTCTTAGTTTTTGACTTCTATTACACTCTGGAACTGTAGTTTAGTCTGTTTGTATTAATCACATCCTGTAATATATGAGTTGCAGTATTGTTCAAAAAGTATCATTTTTGAATATGTACTACAGTCCGGTTACTTCGTGTGGCAAAACAAATTCTACCTACAAAAAGAAGGTACAGCCATGGACTCACCACTATCCCCCCCCCCCAATCGCTAACTTCTACATGGAAACCTTTGAGAAAAGGGCTCTTGATTCTGCCATGCTAAGACCGACAGTCTGGCTTAGATACGTCGACAACGTGTTCGCGATCTGGCCGCACGGGTGACAAACGCTAAACACATTCCTTAGCCACCTGAACAAACAAAACGAACGAATACAATTTACCATCGAAATCGAAAACCAAAATTCGCTCCCGTTCCTTGATACACTAGTCACACGTCTTCCTTCAGGCAATCTATCCTTCACGGTCTACCAAAATACCGACACACACTGGCCAATACATACATGCTAATTCATACCACCACCCATCACAAAAATATGGAATCATTAACACCCTTAAAAACAGAGCTACAACAATTTGCTCTAACCAACAAGCCCTGAAACAAGAACTAAAAATCATCAGTGACACACATTCATAAATAATGGCTATAAAAAATACTGTTAATAAAATACTCCATAAAACTACAACAAAAACAAATCTAGATTACAGTAAAACCATAGCCATCCCATACATTAAAGGGTTATCAAAAAATATCAACAGAATCCTACAATATTATAACCTCAATGCCACCTTTAAACCACCCACTAAACTTAAAACCATATTCAACCCCTCTAAGGATCCTCTCCTCCCATTAGCACATCCTGGAGTCTATTGCATCCGCTGCACCTGTAACTTACCGTACATTGGTGAAACAGGACGGACAATCCCTATACACAAGAAAGAACACATTATACACATTAAATATAACCATTATGGTGAAGCAGGTTTCTCAGACCATGCACTCAACACCTTACACCAAATCAACTGGAAAAGCACCTGCTCTTTACACCGCACAAAAACCTGGTATGAAAGGAAATTTAAGGAAGCCTGCAAAATCCTGATAAACCACCCAAATATCAACATCAAAGATGGCATGAAAATTCCAAGGATCTGGATGGCACACATTCAGCCTACCCAATATGTAAGATCCAGCATAAGTCAGGACTCTAGCCAATCCTCAGCTAGTATTAGAAACCACCATTCCATACCAACTGGCTGGAATGTGTACATGATGTTAATATATGTACATAGATAGATACTTGTTGTACCCAATGTATTTCTACAACCAACAGATAATAATAGGACTCTAGCGTTGATGTATAATTTTATTATTTTTTCTTTTTTGTTTTTATTTTTATTTTTTTTTCTTTTCCAATGACGAGTGTTATTTGATATATGCATGTTGATTCACTTGATGTTATCTGCACACTATGATACCTTTTTTTCTACAGCAATCTTTTTAAGAGTTTTAGTAACATGTTGGTTTAAAATATATAATGTCTCTCTCTATAAAATAACCAAATTCTACCATTTATACTTTCAGTACAACTGTTTTTTCTAGTCTGTTGGAGGCATCTACAGCTATAATAACAAAATTGTGATTTTTCAGGTGAAATCTCCACTAAAATTCTGGCTATTAATTTAATACCAATTCCTTTTGCTTCCAAGAGTTGACAGTTTCTTGAAATATTTGTGGGTTTGCATGAACAAATAACGCTTTTAATTCACTGAGTGGATTTTCAAAAAAAATGCATTCTGTTTTTTTCCTCCAAAGTTATCAGTATAAGTTGGAGGTGACATCACTAAAAAAATATGCAAATGATGAGCTTGCTCATCTCCACTAGCCTGAGCAGGCATCTCCTGGAGAAAGGGACAAAAGAGTGGGGAGCATTGCAGGGAAGACCCCTGTCAGCCTCTTGACTATGCTTTCACTTCTGCCACCTAATGCTATTTTTTCCCATCCCAACGATTTCGAACATATGAGTGAGAGAAATAGTCACATGGTCTAACATCAAAAACACTTTTTGAGGATAAAATACTTAACGTAATAAGGACAAATAATATAAAATACCCCTTGAGCCACACAGATATGGTTTGCCTAATGATGCAAAGTAAGATAATCTCAGATCAACATCATATCCAAGAGCATGTAGAAACATGTCTGTGAATCATCTGTGTGAAAGTTTCATTTGGAAGGAACAGTTAGGTTTAAGGGTTAGGTAAATAGTACTATAAGGAAAAACAAATGATTCAAGTGTCTTTGCAGTAATGGCAATTTGTTCATCCAGTGCAGATATCATATTGTGTTGTGGTGTTTTGTGTCCAGTAAAGTAAAGTAAAATAATGGGTGAGCCACAAAAGTCATTGACAGGGAAATAGCACGAAACAAAAATCTTCACATAGCTCTAAAAGGATGGAAACTGATTATTATTTTAGAAGTCACATACATTTTGATGTATTTATCCAGGATCACTTGGGAAAAGTTATGCAGGAAGTGGTCTGATATCCTCGGCTACTCAAAGAAGAGTTGACTACGAAATGGACCTTGGTGAGTGTTATATTCTGAAATGCCAAGATGGGGAACTAATACTTGATGATACAGGAGCTAATGGAAGTAAAGTTTTTTCTATTAGTTGTGAAGAAGCTGAGAGATTTTTTTCACCAAAAATGTACAACATTGATAATCATTTACTATTTTTGGAAACTGAATTAACAGCTATTCGTATCATGGGGAAAATCATCGCTAATCATTTAAATTCATCAATGGTAAAATTAGACTTTCAAGATTTTATCCAGTTCGATAAAGATTCTTCAATTTGGGACTTTTACAAACATTTTACGAAAACTGTTTGTGTATATATTTGGTGACAAAAGAATACACGGAATGTTTAAGGAGCCATGGTGTTATTTCCAGACTGACACAATATCACATGTATGGAGCTGTGCTTACCATGGTATCCTATTTTAATAACTATTTTGCATGACTAGCTATTTTGATATCATATAACCAAGAAACAGTGAATAACAATCATTTTATTCATTGAATTCTTTGGAAGATGTTAACAGTGAAAACTTAATATTGTGAAATATTTTTAGGTAATTACATGTTTCAATTTTTCTCTGTGAATATACTTGTAAATAGTACTTCAGCAAAATAAAATATGCATTTGTAAACTTAGATGAACAAAGATGTGTGCTTTTATTGTTATGTTTTTCCACAGTGAATTTTTTATAAGTTATTCTGATTATAAATTGATATTTAAATCCACAATTTTATACCTTAATGCAATTCTGTTTAATTGTTTTAAAAAAATCACTACTGTGAAATTTATGACAGGAATGGGGAGAAGTATTGAAAACTGATATCCATGTATTGATTATTTTACAAATTGTTTAATGCTACGTATTGACATTGTTTGAGTTATCTGAAAACAATTTGTTCACATAATTGAAATTATGAACAGTTAGAATTTGGTTGTTTTACAGAGAGACAACATATTATTAACCCAAAAACTTGACTTAAACTCTTGAAGTTTGGTATAGAAAAAATTTTTGTACTCTCCAGATAATACAAATTTTACCTTTCCCCACATAAAGTAAGATAAAAACACACCAACAGTATATCCAATAGCATGCAAAAATATGTCTTTGAGTCATCTTCGTAAAAGGTTCATTTTTGAAGGAACAAATGGGGTAGGGCATAGTAAGGGTGAACAGTACTATAAGAAAAAACCACAGAGTCGAGTGACTTTGGACTTAAGGTAATTGTTCATCCACTGCAGCTGCTATATTGTATTTGGTAATGTAAAAATAATGAATGAATCACAAAATTCTTTGAATATTTCTTTGTGAAAAGTTCTAATTGTTTAGAATTTTGTAACAGAAAGTTAATATAAAATATAAGATCAGAGCTGATAATCAGTGAAATATTAATAATAATTAAATAACTATTTATTTGTGGTGTCATATGAAGTAATCTAAGAAGAAGAATGAAGGAAAACGAATATGAAAAATCGAGAGTGGGTGAAGAATATGAATATTCGGTTATCATTGGTATAATTGATGTACAACTTCTTTTCAATAAGACTTCAAATTTATTTCCTAAAGAAAGTTGTATTTCTGATGGAATTATTTTAAGATATGCATTGATAAATTCGCCTTGTAGTTAGAATGAATTACCTGAAAGAGTTAAAAAACAGAATTCAGAAAAAACAGAAGGTTGTTAGAGAGACCTGTTCTTGATTTAAATGAAATTGGATGCCCAAAACATGAAAACATAACGTGTATGTTTAAATGCTTTTGGAAACATAGCGAATGTGTCTGTGCTTTTGATAATGCTCAAAAATATATGTATTGGTTTCAAAATAATAAAAATCTGACCCTTAATTTTACTGCAGTAACAAATTCCCAACGATCACAAATGAAGAAACTCTCAGATGAGAGTCACATTGTCGAAAACCACATGATAGTAATTCTGCAACCATGGGAAGAACCTTTGAACAACAGCGCAAAATTAACAATAAGCAGATTAAGGACCAAACAATAAAAATGTATTTTTCACCTTATTTATTTTCTATATGATAGATTCAATAAATAGTAAATAAAATTTTCACTCAAATAAAATGTGTAAATTAGAATGAACAAATTGAATGTTCATGATGTGTTATACAAATTTAAGTAAGACCTTTTTTGAAAATCCACTCAGTGAATTAGAAGTCTTATTTGTTCATGCAAACCCTCAAATATTTCAAAAAACTGTCAGTTCTTGGAAGCAAAAAGAATCGGATATTAAATTAATAGCCAGAATTTTAGTGGAGAAGATTTCACCTGAAAAGTCACAATTTTGTTGTTATAGCTGTAGATGCCTCCAACAGACTAGAAAAAATAGTTGTACTTAAAGTATGACTGTTAGAATTTGGTTATTTTACAGAGAGTCATTAGATATTTTAAACCAACACATTACTAAAACTCTTAAAACGTTTGCTGTAGAAAATATGTATCGCAGTTTGCAGATAATATCAAGTGAATCAACATGCATATATCAAATAATACTCATCATTGGAAGAGAAAAATAAAAAAAACATTAACGAACTTAATAGCCAGACACATTCTTCATTTAAATGATACCAAATGAAAACAATATTTGCATGAATTTCAAAACTTTGAAGAAGCTGATGAATTTCTTGTTTGCTGTGATCATAAATATTTATTTCAGGGTAAACATTTTTTTTTCTTTCTTTCTGAGCTGATTTTCATTTGAAATAAGAATAAATCATCATTTATTTGTATTGGAAAGAATATCTAATATAATAATTGTTTTAAAATATATATATAAATATCCTTACTCTGAAATAAATGTATTAAATAAATAAAAAATAAATGTAATAAATAAATATATATGTAAATATCCCTACTGTGAAACAAGTTGAACTATGTTAAAACCATAGTTCAACTTACTTCGAAATCTCGCATGGAGAAAATTACATGAATTACATGTAAGCGCCAGTAGCAAATCATATACTATGAACATCAGTGCAAATGTTAAATCAGAAGAATAAGAAAAAAATAAAATAAAATAATGTCTTTTTCACTTTATTTAATTTCTGTATATTAGATTCAGTAAATACTATTTGTTAATAATATTACAGCCAAATAAAAGGTAACACAGAAATTAACAAAGTATATATTACAGAGCTAATATTCATTTGAAATAAATTTCAGTTTCCAACTACACAAAATGTAAACAAACAAACAAGCCATCTACTTAAAAACTATAAGTTTAAAAAATCCTTAATGAGGAATGAATAAGTTTATGATTTGTGTCATCACAATCATGTGAATGCTAATCACTTAGTTATATGTAAGTGTTTGAGAAACATCCAAATGTGGTAAAATGATACCTTTTGAATAATACCACAACTCATATATTACAGGATGTGATTAATACAAACAGACTAAACTACAGACTAATACCAGAAATAAATGAGATCAACAGAAAGGCAAGCACTGAGTTTACATTTCTTCTATGATGTCGGTAATCAGAGAAGCTCCAGAAGTGCAGGGGAAAAAACGTGTGAAATTATACCCTTTGAACAATACTGCAAGTCATCTAATACAGGATGTGATTAATTATATACAAAATGACTAGCTGTACTTCCATAGTCTGAAAAGTGGATCTAAACTAAGACTGGAAATTAATGAGTCATCTCCTAGAAAATGAACAGAACCAAACGGGTAGAAATCTACACAATTTAGTCAACTATATTTTTTGGTTATTTACAGAAATATTGTTCTGTATGAGCGTTTGTGTTGTGATGTGGATATAAAATTAAACTATTTTGAAATATCTTTTTTGGAATATTCGCAATTAGAAGAGTCATTCTGGAAAGACCGAAAATAATTTAAATTATCACTGGAATTTCTAAAAAGAATCTCCACAGTTTTTAGAATATGAATATAGAATATAATATGTATGAGCTATGGAAAAAAAGTTTGTGATTGAGGAACACCATCATATAATTAAATTATTCAGAAAAGCCTAAATGCGGCCACTACTAGACTCTGCTATACTCTAAGAATTCTAATAGCTTTGGAATATGAATATAGAATAAAATATGTATGAACTATATAAAAAAAGTGTGTGTTTGAGGGACACCAGCATACAATTAAATTATTCAGAAAACCTAATCCCTGCAACCATCATGACTCTACTCTAAGAATTCCCACCCATTAACTGGAAATAAATACCCCAAAATGTATTGGAAAATTAGTACAAGCATCTATAGACAACCAAAGACAAAACATGATGACAATGATGGATGGATGTCATCCTGGAATAATTCCAAGATATCTTATCTTAAAAACATTGCCCCAATTCCATAGGCAAACCATCACAGAGATCATATGTTCCCCAGAAATTTCCAAACACATAATGTCATGAATGCTTATCTCTAAAAATCACCCACAATGCAATATGCAAAGCCAACACACCACATGATGTCCCTGACAGAAGAGGGGGCCCCAGCAAAATTCCGAACATTCCAAACTTTATAAGACTATTACACTCTTTTTATAATCTTTGTCAAGTAGCTTTATTTTATCCTCCTACATGTTTCGCCAATCTTTTTCTATTGGATTCTATTAATTATTCATAAGACTATTGTAATAGTCTTATGAATAATTGTCAAGAAAAAAATTCAACATTCCAAACTTTATGTTATCCCTATCCATCACCCATAATGCCATATGCAAAGCATTTACTTATCTACAACTCATAACAATACACATCCAAGACAATGACAGCACTTTCCCCCTTTCACCCTTCTCCTATTTTGTTCATAGCATCCCACCAATCATGACACGAATCCTTATCCACTAATATCTTCCTTTTCTATTCAAAAAAATAATGTCATGTATTTACAAATAACAATTACGTCATTTATTTACAAATAACAATTATGTCACTTATTTACAACTAACAAATTACATCACTTATCTTCATCTGATAACAACACATCCACGTCATGATTCCTTATCTTATCTTGATCTTGATCTGGTTAAAAGTGTCCCGCCAATCACGACACGAATTCTTATCCTTATAATCTCCCTTTTTATTCAAAACAATAATGTCACTTATTTACAACTAACAAATTACATCACTTATTTACAACTAACAAACGACATCACTTATCTACATCTGATATTAACAAACAGGCACAGTATGATTCCTTGATCATGATCTTGTTCAAACTTCCCCACCAATTACGACACGAATCCTTATCTCTAACATCACCCATAATTCCATATGTGAACAAAAGACAAGAACTGAAACCATTGACACATATGCCACCAGGAAAATTCCAAACATTCCAAACACATGACATCACACACACACAATGACCTCATCATCTAAACAACCAATCACATCACGATTTCTTATCTCATCTTGATCTTGATCTTGATTAAACTGCCTACCATACTACTTACAGTAAAAATATTAATTTCACAAATTTCGGCATACCAACCTATAGTCATATATAAAGTGCTTGAAAGAAGTCAATCAGTTACCTCTTTCTGGCCATTATAAATTGGAGGGACAGTATGATGCTCCCAAGTCAGTGTCACTTGGCTCAGGTGAAATGGTTGCAATAAGAAACCTGACGGAGTATGAAACAGGCATTGTGATAGACCTGCATGCCATATTGTAGGTCTATCTGTTTGGAAAACAGTTGACAAATTGGGCCATCCAAAGTCAACACTCATACTGACATGGAAGCGCAGGGAGACAATTGCAAGTGCTATCCGCAGTGGACGACCCACCACACTCACCGAACGTGACCGTAGAGTGATGCGAAGGATAATATATAAAAACTATCATTCAACCACAGACACACTGAATGCAGAGTTGCCGAGCATCGACTGGAACATAAATCTGCATAAACACATTCAGAACCAAGACTCACAACATGGATTTCTGGTACAACCTCAATATGCAATTCCAACATCACTTGAACTAAAATACAGCGTCATATTCAGTGGGGGAAAAGAGCTGATAAAATGGGATGTGACAGCTTGGAAAGCTGGGTTTTGGAGTGATGAATGACGCTACATCCACTGCCAAGCATATGAATGGGTGTGGGGATGATGGATGATTGGTGAACTTCTCTTACCGGAATGTATATCTCAAATTACGAAATTCGAACGTTGCGATGTGATAGTATGATCCTGTTTTTTTCTGGTTTGGCCTTGGCCCTCTGTTTGTGCTGCCACTGACATTCAATTCCGGGAGGTATCATCTGAACATTCTGGACAAACAATCCTTCTTCTTTGGGATTTTGTATGAAATTAACCATTGTCTCTCTCTGTCAGCACGCCATTGCACCGTGTCATTGGCTGTAACTACATAGTTTGTGGTTATTAACGTCACCAAACTTGACTGGCCTCCACAGAGCTCTGAGCTCAACCCTATTGAACATCTGTGAGATAAACTAGAGCTTCAAGTGAAGTCGAGGGATGACCATCGCATGTCATGAGTCCAGGGCCTCATGACATGCCTACTGGAAAAATGGTCCAAAATTACCATTGATCACTATCCTAGGCTTGTGGAACTTTAGCCCTTTAGGACTACTGCGTTCAAAGCAGCGAAAGGAGGCTCTCCATCTTATTAAAATGGGAGCAATGGCTGTTTGTTTCTCACAGTATAGTGTCTGTTGACTGTTTTTCAAATGCATTGTATACACCAGTTTCAGTACATAATAATAACTGGAGTTATGTTCTTCATGAAAATAAAAAAAGAAATTTCGGTTTTTAATTTTTGCGTTCTGTATTTATTAAAAACACTTCATCAAATTTTTTTATATCTGTATATTTCTTATACAGATATACAAAATCATAAGGAAGTGATCATTAGGAAGAAAACCATTAAAGGTTCCATTCTAGTCGGTCCCTAAAAAGGAACTTTTTTTCTAGGCTTTTTTCTTCAGCTTGTTTCCAAGTTAGTAAATCGATCACTTAAGTAATATAATCCTACATCTGAGAAAATAATCTACTGCAGAACTGACAGTTACAAAGAAGAGTACGAGTGTAGAGTTTAGGATCACTAGATACTGGCTGTTTACAACTTTACCCATATTTCATTGGTTCTGCTGACCTCATGGATAGCGATGGATTCATCTGTTGGCGAGTGTGAATGGGAGAGGAAAGAAGAAAGTTGTTCTATGCTGATGTGCAAAATTTAGCTGCAACTAAAAGAGATTCATCTGCCTCTTCCCTTTGGAAATAATTTTTTTGAATAATTTTCTTCATGATAAATTATATTGAATTTTTACATTTTAACAGCTCAGGTGTCAGTGTATTCTGATAGTGTTTATACAGAGATTATCATCAGAAGATAAAGCACACACACACACACACACACACACACACACACACACACACACACACACACACACACATTTGTGTATTCATCATGAAGTCGACCTTATTATAATTAAAATCATGACAGAGTAATAAAATTAATAGTTCATAATCCGACCACGATATTGTGGTGAATAGGAACATGCGTGCTAAATGGCTAAATACAGTAGTCGGGCTCCTATGCAGAGTTAAATATTTTTTTTTAAATATTTAATCTTCGAACTAAAAATATTTACTCTATATATTTTTTAAAAAATAGTCATTCAAACTTTATAAATTTGAATTTCGCCATTTGCTTTTCTAAATGTTGTTTCCTTTTTGTTAACTCATTTCCACCTCTTCTATTTCTTCATTATTCACTTTCTTACTTTCCTCTCACTTTTCCCTACTTTTACCGTTTAATCGCTACCTCCTATAAAACGCATTCTCCTTTTCAGTCTCTCGCTTTTCCCTTGGTTTATTTTTTTCTCTCTACATCGGATACGCTCGCATCCTACCTTTTAATCTCAATATTTTATTCCATAGTTTCAATTTCGAAGGTCATAAAAAACAGGAAAATTGTGTATCACTATAGATAGAACAGTTTTGAATGAACGAAAGAAGACAAATTGATCTGATAACCACAAGCCTAACTATTCTCAATTTTGAGTGTCGACGTATCACACTACATGCATAAATATCCTCCGTAACTCTATTTAGTTTGACACTGAGTAATGGTGTTTCAGTACTACCAAAGTACAATTTCCCTTACAGAATCTACCACCAGTAAAATTTAGTAGTGCAATTAAAGTGTTTTCCAAGAAAAGAAGGGTCATTCGTTGCAACGATTTCCATATTGTAGATGACAGCTGTGTAACAGTGGGTAACTTATCTTGGGAAGGCATGATCGATTGCTCCTAATAAAGGGAATTAGTAGGCAAGCACAGCCATTTTATTCTAACAGAAGCGTGAGCAGGAACGATAACACTGCGTAAGTCAAGGCACGACGTGAATTGATTAATCAACTTTATGATTAATATGCTAAAGAAAACTTATAATTGCAAACACTGTTTATTGCCAGGCTACTGAAGACACAAACAGAACGTGTTCAACAAAAATTGACTGATTACACAAAGTATCAGAAGTACAATAACAATTTCACTTTCAAACAAGGCTAATTTCAAGTATATGTAATAAATGCTGATGAAGTGAGTTCTACTTAAAATCACACATAATTTGTCCCCCCTCCCTTTTCTTCAGATTATTTTGTATCAACAATCAGTATAATATTACATAAGAAAATATTTTTTCCGGAGAAACGATAGTGCTATAAAGTTCTGTTATTGTATTATGGAAACCATTTTTCCTTCCTTTTCGCATGCTTTAGGTAAGACATCTCCCAGTATGGCGTCATGTTAATGTTCCAGACTGGCATACGTATGTTTGAAATCGAAGCTGATGAGTGATAGCTGAAACTGAAACAAATTATTGCTCTGAACTCACTTCTTATCGTACTGAACCATCTCGTTTAATAAATGTAATCTGAATTTTTTTATTATTTGCATTTATGAATCATACGTTACCAAATTACAGGGTTTTTTTTTCTTTATCAAATGAATTGTTGTTTTATTATCATTATTATTCTTTCTATGCAATATCGCGCAAATCCTCAAAATATGCTCTATAATAATATCACAATATAGTACATAGTATAAAAATATAATATATTTTATCATATAATATAAATTATTATATAATTTAAATTATATGATAAATTATAATTTATCATATAATTGATAAACCCGAATACAATAAATTCTGGTAAATTCGTTACTATATGCGTGCTGGAACATTGCTAATTGTTGCTATCACGTTCTGCTGTATCACACGTGCTATATCCAAGGTTCGTGGCAGTTCAGTTTTTAATGAAAGCAGACCATACCAGAAGTAAAATTTGTATTCTGGTTTAACAATTATATTTAACAGTTTTGAAGTTATCAAAAACATCTAATTGTGTCATTAATTGTTAATAGGCTTTAGTCGTATAAAATTTTTATGTACCATTACCTCTATGATGTAAGTCTTAGGATGTACAAAACTTGTCGGGTTTTAATTGCTTATTTTAATAAACTCCTTTTTTATATTATAATGTGGTCTCAATACCGAAAACTTCCCACAGTAATATGACATTTCTGTAGTATAATATTGCTAACTTGGTATAATCTGTAAATTCTGGTTAATTCTATATAATCGAACTCCATTCTGTGTGTATTATTCTTTTTTTATTTTCGATTTCATGGCAACTTTTGATTTTTGTTCCCTTGTAAATATATCCAGAATTGATATCTATTTCACAGAAAACGGAAAAACATTAAGTACATCATAAATTAATGCACTTAATGAACTTGAAATAAGCAATGGACACAGAAATAGGTCTGTTAATAATCGGATTAGCAATAGCAACCATGTAAAAATAGTGGATTCATGAAGATAAAATCATAACGTCTTAAAAGATTTAGAATGACATCATAAAAATAAATGGCAGTTTGAATCTAAGGAAAAAGTTAAACATATATTAAAATTAATAATCAGAATTGTATTTACATTAACTAAAGCGATACCATTCAAAATATTAAACTACTTAATTTATTACAGGTTAATTTATTAAAGACGAAACGAGGTCTGATATTATGGAGATTCCCACAAATTGGCGTTCATAATATCCAAATTTATGATGGTGATTACAATGTTGTCGGAGGGCAGCGAACAGGGGAAAAGTAAAGAGAGCGTGTTATGGCGTATCAGAGAAGGTTTAGACCAACTGATTGATAATACTGATTTCCTATTCGACACAGAACATAGAGACAGTGTCACGTATAATAACAATCATCGGGTCTGTATATTCGATTCTTCACGTACTGTGGTGAAATAAATATTGATATTACTATCTGTTCTTTAGTTAAAGAGAGAAGGTAACGTGAAGTTTGACTGGATGAATGAAAAAGGGCTCTTAATACAATTGGTAATATGTTTTAGGAAAGACTTCGTGATAATTGTATAAAGCATATGCGAAATGTTATTACAGAGAATAGGATCCTAAATTTCATTATAAGTTCATCAAAAGGATTATTCGTCACGGTTTACTTTAATTAGTTAGAACTTGTAATAATAATAATAATAATAATATCTATCTGATACATAAGTTATTAAGTATGACTAGAATAAGCAAAAACCAGCATTAACAAACTTGTTTCTGAAAGATTCTAAAGAAAAATTTGTATTACAGCCAGAGAGTAATATCTATCTATCTATCCCAATGGCTTTAACAGGCCTTTAAGGCCCACAACCTTCCAAGCATGCTTGGATTTCGTAACCGAAATAGGAGGATAGAATGGTCACTCCTATACCTCAAGGTATTCTTGGCTGTATCCCTGTGTGTTCACGGGGCCGGTTTGCCTGCTTGCGGGATGAAAAACGCCAGATAAACTGGCGGAAAAAACCCTACTGCCCGCGCCCAAGACCGGCTAACTTGGCTCTGGCTGAGGAAGATCCTTCAGCTCCTCACGTCTCCGATGGGAATCGAACCTAGGACACTCCTTCCCCAGGCATATGGTTGCGAATCGCAAAGCCACTAGGCTAACCGCGCGGACAGAGAGTAATATGAACTTATTAAATATTATCGCATATGTGTAAACATGTGTACACATATGCGTGTACACTCGTAACTTATGAAAAGTTAGGAGTGTCCTGTAGCTCAATCAGTTTCGATTTATTTATTTCGTGTGATGATACAACGGTCGTGAGCAGGGAAGGTATGGCACCATCTCAATTCCCCCTAATTTTATCCGGGCTCCGGAGCGGTTTAGCTGACGAATCGGGCCTATGGCTGGGTCTTAAGTATTCCTAACTGCAAACCGTATGTGTTGACGGACCGGTTTGCTTGTTCTGAGGGATGAAAAACCCAAGTTTCCGGGAGCAAAAAGCTCTCAACCTCCGTATGAGACCGGCTAACTCACCGTTTAGTCGAAAGAGACCAGAAAAAGGTTCCTCACGTCATGGACAAGAATCGAACCCAGGTCTTTCCGACCAAAGTGGTCTATACCGACTGAGTTACAGAGGCTGTCAGCTTCGATGAAGCCATTTAACTAGAAAAATCTGGGTTCAACTCCTGTCTAGGACACGAAGAACCTTTTTCAGGACTTGTCAGTGGAAATTGAGTTAGCAGTTCTCATAGGGTAGAGGAGTTTTCATTCCAGAAGAACACATGCGTAATTTAAACACAAAAATATATTTAGGCATAAGACTAACCACCTTATCTTAGAATTGGGTAGCTTATATTATTCAGTTCTAAACATTAATCTATCTTTATGCAAACTGTCTTGAACTTCTCTTTTGAAACATTCATTGAGTTTCAATTTGAGATTGTTGCACTATGTGCCTTAAGGAAACAACTTAGTTGTTTCCTTAGGACCGTAAATAACTACTTCACATCCTGTTCTTTATTTCTTTCTTTTTTTGTTTCTGATCTGCTTAATTTACCGACTCCGTCCTCAATATTGAATGCTCATTTGTCCTATCAGGATTCATTGTAGAGATTAAAGGTTGAATGTACTCACCCACGTGTATAGTATTTACCCTAGCAATAAATCAATATCTATATTCTCATTTACATGGTGGCAGCTAATTATTGTAATCGATTGTCTTACTGTAATTTCATTTCTTCAATCAAAGCTCTTATAGATTTTGTGGTTTTTCAGGCAGCTGTTCTTGAAAGCACTTTTGACTTTTAATTTTTTCGTCTGTACGTTGTACATTACCCTCAAGAGGGTGGGAATTTCATTACATCTGTCTCTTCATTTGTTTATTGGATCCGACGCGAGGACAACTGAACATTTTGCTGTGATAAACATATGAAAGTATTGGTTTTCTCACATTATTATCATTTAGCATTTGATATGTTTCTGAGAAAGTGAACAATGACAGCACCTTTTTAACTCTCCCTCAATCGAATTTTGCGCAGTCAACTCAATGGAGCCACGCAGCTAGCTGAAGCTTCAGGAAACAGCATCATCAGACTTCAGCAACATTCAAAGTTTAAGAAGAGCTTCATTGACGGAAGACACAGTGAATGGAAGTAAGGCTCGTTGATGATGATGATGACGAAAGAAATCTGCGCAGAATTGTCAATTTTTGCGCAGCAGACACGTATCGAGACTGCATACATACAAGACTGCAAATGATGAAAACGAACGTCGAACCCATAGTCTATTCGACCCCATTATTTCTTTATAGCAGGTTAGGAAATGAGAGAAGAAAGAAAACTTATTAGAATTCATATTTAATATAATTATTTTCGCATTTGTTATAACTTAGGAATAATGAATTATTCAGTTTAATATACTATTCATAATAACTCCAGGAAGTTGAGAATATGGACACCAACTATGAATGTAGTAATATTATGATCCGGTCAGAATATATAGAAAAGCAAGGAAGGGATTTTCCATCATCATCATCATCATCATCTTGATTAGAACAGGTTAATACACACGCACATACAGTATTATATGATGACGTATAGCTTATTCATACTGTTAATATGTATGTTTGCTATAGAATAGAAAATAAGAAATTTCTACAATAAAGACCAATCATGAAATTTCTTAACCTAAACCAATTCAAATCTCCAAGAAACAAGATAGATAATGGTCGTACACAATCATTAACATCACTCTCTAAAACGTTTACAAAATATCCATGTTTAAGAATGTTTTAGATTCTCAAATCCCACAATGGGATCGAGTCCACAGCTTTATTCCATCGGTCAGAAGGCTGATTAAGAAGTAAATGTTACTTTAATTTTTAGAGTATTTTAAATCATTTATAGCTCTATCCATCTTACGTCAGGTATTTTAATTCTATCTTCTCTGTCCTTGTTTTGTGGGTAAAAATGAACTCCCTCTAATGTTGTAGTAACGTAATGCACTTTTTTAAGTTAACACTTTTAAGTTAACAACAAATGCAAAGTATAGCGAGGTATAAAGTTGTTGTCGTTTTTTTATGTTGACGTCAAGGCAGATGAGCCCAAGGCGTTCTTGCGATGTTCATTTCATTTATTCATAAAACAGGGAATAGCTGATTCTTCGTTTCAGGTAGTTGGCAGTAATTTCTCCGAAAAGAACGTGTAGAGAATTAAATCAATAAATTTAATATAATTCCTTACGCAGTATCCATTAAATAGTTCTATTGATGAACAGCATGAAGGAACATCCTAATAGGAGCGTAAAAATATCAATTGTTCAACGAAACCAGATTATAATTGACAAAAATATGACGTTTGCCTTTTATAAGTAATATTTAAAAGGAAGGTATATTTTTTCTTTCTAATTTACAAAGCGTTTTTATTTAATTATAAAACGTAAAGAGTTATATTTTAAAAAATATAGTCAAAATTTTTTTGTTCCTACTAACAATAGGAAAAATAGTTCCTATTGTTTGTAGAGCTGTTTTTAAATTTTTGTGTTTAAATATTTGCCTTCCAATTTTTGGGCATTGTATCCTCGTCTTGTAATTCCAAATTATAGGAGCATCTTGGTTAATCTAAATAATGATCCTCTTTGATTATTTCATTTAATTATTTCATACCTGATTATTAGTTTAGCTTTGAAGACGCTAAAGAAAACAAATGTCTTTTACCAAAGACTTAATCAATGTATGGGATAAAATAAGGGGAGGGTGGAATTAAGATGCACTGTTGGAAAGAGTAGTTTCGCTTGGACCTGGGAGTATCAAACTTAATCAGTGAGGATAAAGTTTTAATTAACGTTCGTAAATTTTTGCGCAACAAAATTTACTCGCATTATATGTCCAAATGACTAATGAAAGAATTTTAGTATTAAATTCCTTTCACAAGAAAATATTACTGCATCGGAAGAATACCTTCAACATCTAGACAAGCAAGAACAAGGCTTTAATATATTGAAAGAGAATTAGGAAGATGTAAAATATCTTTTTTTCATTTCATATTTTCATTTCATTTATAACACTGTAAGTTATTAGTATTGATTAGGATCAGGATACAAAATCACATAAAAGTCAATTTATTAACAGAAAAAGTCTCTTTCTTGTATTATTCTTTCCATACTATATTAAAATTCTTCAATTTTTAAGATCTGTTACATCATAAAATACATTGATTGGTGAGAGAAAAAGCATTTGAAATTGCTTTTTTGAATGAAATACTGCACACATTTCTATCTAATGTATACTTTATTAAAGATACTCACTTGAGTGGACGCCTCCACAATCAGTTCGCTAGCATCTGGTAATAATTTCCTATCAAATGAAATATATTACGTGGAAAGACGAAGTTCGAATTGAAATTCGGGTGGAAAGTCGGTCTTTCCAACTCGCTATTTTCTAGATTTTGCAATTACAGCCAAAACAAGTAAGGCTATGAAGCTGATATATGACGTCTCTTCATTGCGTATGTTGTCTGACATGTTTTTATAAATGAAAAACCTGAAAACCTAAGTTTCAAGTTTCAGACTCACTTTCACTTGAAAAGCTCACATTCCAGACGGTATCCAAACTAAAGTCATTCCGATCAAATGGCAAATTCAACTGCTTTCATATTTGATCTGTTTTCCTATCAATTAGATGCTTCCTACAACGTAACCAATGTTGACTAGGTAATTTCTCTTCTGTTTTACCACCTTAAATGAGAAACACGTTCACAGATAACTAAGACAATGTCGCTAGAATGCGTGTATCATCTCTTTATATTTAATATCTATAACATATAGTAGTCGATGTTACTGAATGCCATTACTCTATTTTAGCCATTGAATATACAAAACGGATAAGAACTCTAATTAACCATCAAGTAACATCCCGTAACATGCTGCTAGATGTTAGAAGATGTATTGTATCAAATGACAGAAGTATTTATGTTGCCGAAGTTCTCATAGAAATGCTAAATAGATCTCAGTTATTTTTAAAGGTTGAATTTGTGGTTGTTACTTTCCACATGCTTTCAAAATACTTATTAAATAACATTCAAATTATTCTCAGCAGGATTTACTTATAAATTTACTGGAAAATGTTTCAGAAAATTCTCAGCAAAGTTTTATCAAAAATTTGCAGAAACGTTTTCAAAATAATTGCGAGAATATTTTCAGCGAATTTACTGGAATCGTTTTTAGAAAATTCCCAAGAGATTTTTTTAACATTATTAGGAAAAGTTTTAAAAAATTCATACAAATATTTTCATCAAATTCACTGGAAAATGTTTCATAGTATTCTGAGCAATATTTAAAAACAATTCGCTGGAATATATGCAAAACATTCTCTTGAATATTTTAATCAAATTTTCGAAAATTATTCAACACTTTTTCCTGGAAATTCAAAGAATTCACCCTAAACATGAGTGCACTTTACACGCAGCTTCATTTCATTACGTATGGTCATAGTTGACCCAACATTAATCTAACCAGCCAGCGTCTCAACCATTTATTGTCAGCAAATACAGGAGCAGGCTGTCTTGAATTGACTCATTCCCTGTACGACTGTTTATTTAAGAGACAGGTCAGCGAAGCTGACGTAGCCAATGACACGGGAGATTTCTTTCTGAAAAGACAAGCAAAAATACCAATGCCGTTATCTTTTTCTATTTTCCCTTTTCCCCCTGTGTATTTTCATTTCGATCATGCACACTACGTATTTATGATTATCAGTTGCCTATATAATTTTTTCTTACAACGTTTATTATACGATGAAGTTAGTTTACTGAGCATATTCGGGAATATAAAATTTTTATTTTCATTCTGTATTTTGCATCTGCTAATAAAAGTTTTATGACACTGTTCATGTTGTAAAACAAGCAAGAAAATTATATATATATATATATATATATATATATGGGAAGAGGGGATGGGGGATGCGTGTGTACACACATACGAGGTAGAGTTATGAAAGATTTTAATGATTGCGTTAGAAACAAATCAGATGGTAATCTGGATATAAGCAATATAAGGTTTAACATCACAGAAATAATCAGGAATTCCATCAAATGAAACTAGCATGAAACATAAAGCATCATTCTGAACAATAATCGCTTTATGAATGTGTAATATATATGGACGGAGAAGGTCAGTCTTAGTGGGCAATTTTTTATTGTGATTAAACAGTTAATAATAAAATGGATTTCTGCGTTAAAATAAGATTCCATGCAAGAATTCGATGATTTGTATAAAAATTAAAGAACAAAATCGAGGTGATTTGGAGGATATTTTGAATTCCTGTAATATTCAGGCCGAAAGAAAATATTTTAATAAAAATAGAAATAGACAAGATATTTTAAGCTATCAGAGATTTATGTCCTTTTTAAACCGTGTCGCCTTGAAAATACTTCCCATCATCATTCATGTTTCTTTCTTTTTTTTTTTTTTAACTCTAGTAGAATACCTCAAAAGAATCTTCACTTCCATCTAGAGGTTAAGAAAAAAAAATCTTTAGTGTGTTTTAATTATTATATAGCTTAAGAAACGCAGACGAAACAGCTACCATAAGAAAAAGTATAAAAGAAAATGTTCAGTGCACTATATAATTATAAATTTAAAAAAAAGAGTGAAAAAGTATAGAAATGGAGGAAATAAAGTAACACAAGATAAATTAAAATCGTGTAAAGATTTTGACGAATAATAAAAAGAGTATTAAAGAAAATCATGCGATACTTTACATATTCCTAAAATCATAAACGAATAAAGAAGAACGCTTTATATATTAAATTAAATTAAATAAAAGCACATTAAATATTAAATATACACTACCTAATGTAAATGATTTAAAAATATGACAAAGCAATTAATATTTGTTTTTTTTTTTATTTGGAGAAAGATTCTCACCGAGTGTCTTTAAAGATGATTTCGAAAATCATTAAAACATAAAACGTTTTGGTATCAACGTTTACTACCATTACAGAATTCGTTCACAAAATATAATTGTGTCTTACCATTAAATTTGTAAAAGAAGTAAAGGAGAAAATAATTATTGTTTTTTGCGGTTTGTCTTCCAAACAGGCTGTAGCAAGCAGAAACGATATCGTTGTTTTAGAAGGAGAGAAGAAAGGAAAAATTCGATGAAACTGTAGTATAGAAGGAATGCAGCGGTAGTAAAGACGGAGAATTTCGATAAAGACTTTTTTGGAGGTACAAAAGTGATTTGCCTAGATATAAAACTAATGTCACGTCACGATTGGACGATTGATCCATCGCAACACACAAAATTGTTATATTTCATTTGCATATATTCTACAGACGGTTGTTTTTTGCTTCGCAAAAGGGAAAATTTGGATGTTTGGGAGAGAATCTTTAGCCGAAAAGTCGCAAGGGGTTCTTGTGTCCTGGTCCAATTTCTAATAGACGTCTTCAAGGCCCAACGATCATTCTCCTGACTACGCAAAGAGTCTAAGTAGTGAAATTTAGAATATCTATCTATCTGTATATAGAAGGTGGGATATTTCTTTATTATACTGAACAGATAGTTAAAGATTGCTAATGAAAAATAAGACCTTGCATCCCTAAAAGATAACTTTTTTGTTAACTGGAAATTAAAGATGAAATGATGCTAAGTGCAGTCTAGAACAGTATCATAAATCTGGAATATGCATAACCGTGAGCCAGCCTAATCGGTCAACTGCGATTATCCTTAAGCAGAGTTAATGATTGTGGATAGATTATGACAGACAATTAGCGAGGTGGTTTCATCGTCGGCTTTACTTCTTTCAGAAGTTTAATTCGCATACTTTACATATAAATGTGAAGAATTCGATGCGCTCTCTCTCTGAAAAAAAATCTAAATATGTAAATACTCCGTAGCACATTTATAGTAACGCTTTTCATCCGTTTGTAAAGCCTGTGTTCGAGTTGCTTCTGGAATCCAAGGAACATTTATTTATTTATTTATTTATTTCTATCTGAGGAAGGCTAATATGAAGCCAGAAAGTTCTCCTTGAAAATATTCTGTTTTCTTTCAGAACAAGACTCTCACTGACTTCGTTTAACATTTGGAAAATTATTTTCAGATCGAGTATAACGATTACTAAAAAAAACTAATATGTCACCATGAAACTAAAATCAATAAATAAGCAAACAAATGACGAGATAGGATAAAATATAGGAGAACAGACTGTGCATTCCTCTCTGTGTCATTGAATTGTCCCAACTAGGAATTTATGGGCACCCACAACTGTGGATATTTGTACCAGAACATTAAGCTACGATATTCATCTGCTTTAATTTTATGGAAGGGATGATGCATATAAGACAAATACTACAGTTTGACTTGTATGATACAGAAATCCTTGTGCTTGCATTTCTGTTGTTAATCAAAGTGTAATGTTGTGTAACGTAGATACTGGCTTGAACTGGAATTTCTTATTGTAGTTCTTAGGAAAAAGGAATAACAAATATAGGTAATATACTAAGAAAATTTCTTTTATTTATTTCGTTCTGTTCACTCAGTTGTAAATAACATAATAAGTCTTTCTATCATACTGTCTCTGTCATTATTTTTAGAAATAATCAGAATATCTCTTGTGTCTATTTATTATCATTTACTGGAAAGTGTACCTAAGATGGTGACATCTTCAATCTTGACAAAGGATTCCATAGTCTATTGGTTTCTCAGATATTATACAGGGATGTATATTGTGGAAAGATGAAAAAAAATATTATTACTAGTGATTCCTGAAAAATTTGCAAGATTAAGGGTCGTTGTGATTTTATCTTTGAGATGATATTAATTTTCTATCTGCCACTCACTGACTTTACAACCATCTTTACAAAGAAGTATCGATTCCCTGCTGACCAATTAAATTTCACTGTTAAATCTGCAGGCAATTTATAAAGTATAACTTGTTTATCGAAAACCATCTGAGTTTCAAGAGTCCCTGTAAAGATCTTAGGATCTGATATATTACAAATATTCGCTGTTGAACACACGGAGAAAATCAGGACTTCCTATCATCGATGAAGAGTTCATATTATAAAACAATTCCAAGCAAGCTAGAATCATTTAGTAATTAAAGTTTATTAGATTTCCTAAGCAAAACATAAACAAAAATTATTATTTAACCAAATTAAAACGGAAGGAAAATATTGTTTACCATATCTAAATATTAGTTATTTTCTTCATGCACTTGCTAGAAACAACCCAAAATAAGTAGGGAAAAGTATGTAATGAGTGCGCTGGTTTAATGAAAACGAAAAACATGAAGCTTAAAGACGAAACTCTAGTAAAGTAATTTTCTATGTCTTTCAAATTACGGGGAAGGAAGAGATTGCGAACTCTTTCTATTCCCAAATGTAATGTTCTAGTAAATGATCTTCGCAATTCTTCTTTATATTCATTGCAATCATCTGAATGGTCGTAGATATAAAATATGAACCTTAACCTTCTACGTCACCGTTTGATGTTCCTGACAGCAAGAAGAAAACAAGCCTACCTCTTTCCACGCTCGCATGGATTTTCGATCAATGTAGAGTTTCTGATCATTTCGCAGCAGCGATCACATTTGTCGTATTACCAGATGTTGATAACATCACAACAGAAAATTCTGAGTTTGATAATGACAGCATTAAGGCGGGATATGCTTAATATGTTTCTTATGCTTAATCATAAGAAATACGTTTCCATCATAGGGCTGAAACTATAAGAATTTTAATACAACATTATGATATGCTCTCTATTCTCCATCTCCCCCCATCCCCAATATATGTATACTACAAATGGATAAAGATTGTTCAATTGAGGTTTGCACCATTCAGGTTGTCTGATGTGTCGTGTTTGGTTGTTGCTCGTATTTCTCTGCTGTCAAGTAACCGATACGACGTAGCTCCATAGATGACAGATAAATTGAAAGTAGGACTATGCTGTAGAATTTCGTAGAGCGATGGTTTTCTGCGATTTCAACATTTTTTCTGCTATCACAGCAACAACGAAGTTTTTTTTTTTTAGCTTCTCCTCGAGAGTTCCGAAAGCGATATACGAGTACATGGTACTACATGGGTAACATCTTTTGTTTGCAAGGCCATGGACTTTTATATTTGACGGACGTAAGGGAAATCCCATTGGTACAAGTGTAGGTATACTTTGGGGTATTTCGTAGCTTCGTGTTTTCGCTTGAGTGACCGAAGGAGAGTCGTACCTTCAATAAAAGACAGGTAGCTTTGACTTTCTGTTGACGCAGCATTTTTGGCAGTTTATTACATGTCGAGTTTACATATGACAGAAAGAGAGAGAGAGAGAGAGAGAGAGAGAGAGAGAGAGAGAGAGAGAGAGAGAGCGGCTTTCTTTACAAGAAAATCAGTGGTGTTTATAAAAATCTAACATTTGCTCTTCAAAAAGGCAGATAAGCATGGAATTTGAGCAATTATGTAGTCTGCTACAAAGTTATTGTATCCGATCTTGAAATGTCTACAGGACTAATATATTTAGAAATATAGTCCTTTGGATAAATGGATGGCTTTTAACAATCTGCCAGTCTGTCAGGACGACTGTTTAAAGGAGAAGTTTAGTACTTCTATTCTAATAAGTTTAACGTAATGATATGACTACTATCTTTCCAGTAATACATAGAACATAAATGTCAGTTAAGATAATTGTTTCTTTTCTTTGTTGTTAAGTTCAATATCTTTGAAAAATTTAAATAAAATGTAAATATTATTCTTTAAAATACTAATCGATGTATTATATGAAACAAAACTTATTTTTCAGATCTCTACGACTTTCCGAAACTTGAATTAAAATATAATAACGCGCTTGTTTAGTTAAAGCCCACCCAACTCTTTTCCGTGTAAAAACATTTTCCTTATCTTAAATCCGATGACGTCGAAAAGGGAAAACTTGTTAACTAAAATGAAACTATTAAGACTATTGTTCTCATAAACATGTTTGCTAAAATAGACGTATTAACAATTCAGTTTTAAATCAACATGATTTCCAAAATTGCAATATTAATAAATTCCCATTACACGAAGAAATATAACCACGAGATCCTACCTCATATTACAGTACACTAATTAGTACAATATATGTGATAACGTCATCATCATCATCGGGGCTACCCCTGGCTACCGAACGCATCCCCTAGGTGGCCGATGGGGGTAAACCCTGACTACCATCCGTTGGATATCAGGGCAGCTCTGAATATATTGAATGAAGAGCCGTGGACTAGCATGATGAATTTATGGCCTGACCTTCCAAGATGAATCCGACAGAAATAAAATGGTCCCTGTTCCCCAAAGCCAAGATTGTTTACCACCTATGGCATCAGGCAGTTAAACATGAAAGCAGAGGGTGCGAGGAATCCCCAGGTAACCAGATCATGCTGCCATTGGAAATTAATTTGGAACATTAATTTGAAAAATTAATTTGGAACATCTTGGAACCTTAAACTGTACTTTAAGCAGTGAAGCACGGCTAACTACTAACCGAAGAGCTAAAGCGGCTAAAATGGGACATGCTTGGACTGTGCCAAGTTAAACGTAATGGTGAACAAATTTTTTGATTAAAATGGAGACATATTATAGAGGCCAAAATAAGGAAAGAATCAGTGGAGTTGGATTCTTGATCAACAAAAAACTGAAGAACAACATAATAGAATTTGACAGTGTATCCGATCGAATAGAAAGTATTGTTGTTCAAATATCAAAAAGATACACTCTTAAGATCGTCCGAGTCTATGTACCAAGTCATACCGACGAAGAAATTGAAGCCTTATATCCTGATGTATCCCAACTCTACAATAAGGGAAAATATCATTTCAGAATTGTAATGGGAGACTTTAACGTTACAATTAGTATTCAACATTCAGATGAAAGCTCAATGGGAAATTTTGGATATAGCATGAGAGATAATAGAGGTGCGAGATTAATAGAATTTGCAGAAAAATAAAACCTGTATATCATGAATTCCTTTTTCAAGAAAAAAACACACATAGAAAGTGGACATGGAAAAGTCCAAAAAACTAGTGAAATTGGCTTTATCCTCAGCAGTAAGAAAAACATCTTGCAAGACTGATCTGTTATAAACACCTTCAACATTCAACGTGACCAGTATGGTACGCAGTAAAATCCAAATAAACTGCCAAAAAGAAAGAAGAAAAATGTTTCGGAGATCAAAGCAAAACATTATGGAACACAAAATCAACATTAAAAATGATATATTCCAACACGAACTAAACAATAGATTTAAACAGCTTATTATAGATGACAATGCTGATCTATCAGAAAGTATTGATATACCCAAAACCTTTAACAATGCTCACTTGAAATATCTGGTACCACAGAAGAGAAACAAGACAAAATCTCTGAAGCAACAAAACAGCTTATGAAGAAACGAAAAGAAATGAAACAATCAATTAACCTACAGAATAAAACTGAATACACTGAATTGTGCAAAACGATCAGAAAACATGTCACAGAAGAAATAAGAAAAATCAATTGTACATTCATACAAAAAAGAATTGAAAACAACCGTAGTCTCAAAAAAAAAAAAAAAAAAAACAGCAATTGATGAACAGCAACAAATAGATGATTGCATTCAAACTACAAGACGGGACCATCACCAGGGATAGATATGGTATAGCAAAAACAGTTAAAGAATTCTACTCAATATTATATCAGGACGATGAATTAAATGAAGGAGACAACTACGACACAGCTGAAGTACCACAGATTCTACTGAAGAATTTATGTGGAGCTCCAAAGTTTCCCAAATAAGAAAGCTGCAGGTGAGGATGGAGTTATAGCAGAACTTCTGAAAACAAGTGGAGAAATAATCTACAAACTCTTAGCAAAACTATTTACTTTATGCCTGAAGAAAAATTATGTACTAACAACATGGAAGAAGACTACCCTAATTCTTATACATGAAAAATGTGACATAGAAGACTTTACGAACTACCGAACTATCAGTAGTCTACAGAGTGTTTACAAAAGTTTTAGCTCATAGGCTTTATGCGACTCTGAACCTAGCACAACCAAAAGAACAGACAGGCTTTCGAAGGGGCTTTAGTACAATGGACCATATTCAAGTTGTACAGCAGATTATTAAAAGGTGTAATGAATATCAATTACCACTATGTCTTGGTTTTATTGACTATGAGAAAGCCTTTGATTCACTCAAAACTTGCGCAATACTTAAAGAATTACGAAACCAACAAATGGAGGAGCCATACATCAGAACCATCAAATCTTCATACATCAATGCCACAGCAGTAATTCATTTCAATGGAAACATCTCTACTGTGGGAATAAAGAGAGGTATAATACAGGGTGACATAATATCTCCAAAATTATTCACAGCGTGCCTAAAAGAGGTGTTCGGACTTCGTGACTGAGGGGGGGGGGTCTGAAGATGGGTGGAGCCATTTGCGCTTTACACATGATATGGTTGTTTTACTTCAACTGCGCATGAATTACAGACTCGTATCCACGAGCTACAAATTGCTAGCCGTGCAGCAGGCCTGGGGATGGACCTGAAGAGGACCGGGTTGTGTTCAATAGCTGTGTTCAACCAGAAATAATAAAAATCAATAATGAAGAAATTAAACAAGTTGATCATTGCCTTTGCTTGGGACAACGGATGTCGGTTGAGCATGGTGTCATGGACGGGGTTGGGGGGGGAGCATTTGGGAAAACTGCATTCGGTATTCGGGGACCGAATGCCATTGTGCCTGGGGAGAGAGGTTTTTAGCCGGTGTGTTCTTCCTGTTCTGACGTGTGGCTGTGAAGCTTGGACACTGAATGCGAAGGAAATTCAAGAATTGAGAACAACGCGGTTTGGCGTGGAGGAGGGGTATGCTTGGTGTCACGGGACTGGATCACAGGGGAAATGCGTGGATGAGAGGTCGGGCCAGGATCTCTGACATCGTGGGAGGAGGGGGGGGGGGCGTCTGAGGTGACGATGAGCTGGGCGTGTTGCTTGAAGACAGGAACAATGATGGACAAAAGAAGTACTAAATTGGATTCCACAAAAGGAAAAGCGACCACGACGCAGACCTAAATCACGGTGGATTGATGATATCATCAGATTTGCAGGAGTGACATGGAGGGGAGAGCCACGGACAGCGAGTTTTGAAGTAATCTTGGAAAGACCTTCAACCAGCAGTGGATCGACAATGGCTGCTGCTGCTGATGATGATGATGGTGATGATGTGAAAACATCAAAACAAGAAGTCATATATATTTAGAGTAAGATATAATGCCATTCTGAAATAGAAAGGTTATGAGAATACACACACACACACACACACACACACACACACACACACACACACACACACATGCTTGCGAACAGCAGCAAAAGTGAAGTAATTAATTGCATAGTCATTAATTATCAGCGATTATTTTCTTTATCCACTGAAAACAGACTTACAATCGTTTCCATAGCTCACATAAGGAGTTATCTGTGAAGTCAACGTAGACAGGAACTCGAAAGTTTCTTATTGATTGGTGCCCGTTTAGAAAAGATAAGAGAAAAGATGGTGAGAATTAATCTGTTTTACGAAAGAACGAATATGAGCAATAAATTATCTTGCAGTTCCTTTGGGAAACTTAATTTAACTTTGGGACTCTCCTTTTACTGCTGAGAAAAGAACGAAGATATTTGAATTACCAAGAAGTTATACTACGGTTATGATGCATAACGACCTTTGTACCAAGCCTGTCCATCTCATTTTTTTTTCTACAAATAAATGTGCCTGTAAATATACATTACGTGATCCTTACATAATTTTCTATTGCAGAAGTAGAAGACATAAAGTCTATAATAATGGTTCAATGATAACTCTTTTAATAATTTCACAAGTGTGCTGTAGACCGCTTAGGATTAATTCGTCTCCCCCCGAATATTTATCATTACTTGGTAGACTAACTGTGCTACTTTGTGAACTTTTACATTGTTACGTATTTCGACTGTTGTTGAACTCACAAAGATTAACCTTTCAATTAGTGTGGAATGCTAATAATAAGTATTCCCCTTTTAGAAATATGTAGCAACGAACGGATGAATTGAAATGAAATAAAGATGATTAGCTCTGAGGAACAATTTGTGAAAGCTCTTGATGCACTAGCAGAGTAAATTAATCCTCATTTCAGGAGCGTATACATGAGAACATAATTAAATTAGAAGAGGTGATAATGAAATGAGAATCACATCTTGATTAAAGAGATGATATACAAGTTAAGAGCTAAAATCTTTGAGTAATCAGTAAACTAAGAATGTCATATTAATCAGAGTTGACAATGAGTTAGTAACGTAAAAAATGACATATTTAGAAATCATAGACTAACGAAAGTAAAAGTACAACATATAGAGCAGCATTTACACTATTTGGTAAAATTAATTATTAAGAATTAAGAATAAAATTTCTTGATATCTTTAATAGTTTACACCCAACCTAAAAAACTTTCTACAACTTTCTGTCATCGAGAGATTTTTATTAAGAAGTTTTTTGTAAGCACCTTCTGAAGCTCATTTTTTCTACTTGTATATGAAATATTTATGACTTCTACATTAATTCAACCTTGGTATCTCTCCCTGGTCGTGCTCCCACTGAGAAGACCTAAATAAAGTTCGAAATAAAGTGCCATTCATTACCCCCCCCAGGTCCTGGGGGGGGTAATGAATGGCAATGCTGTAACCCATGAAGTTAACTCAGGCACGGCTGTCGCTACCCCCCCCCCCCGATGAAATATGAGCGGCTCTGCTCGGTGTTGGGGTGAGCCTGCACGGGGTAGAGCCAACGCTGACAGTTTTTCTCGGTGACAGGGTGAGCCTGTTACGGAGAGGAACAACGCTGAGTTTTTGATCCTGCAGGTCGCTTATTATTGGGTGAACCGGGGGATCTCACGATTATTTTTTGGAGAGGTAACCCCGCACCTAAACAGGGAATCCGGTTTGGGCAGTGGCCCTTCCCATTATGCATTGTATTATGTATGCCTGAAAGGGGGGGGGTGCTTTGCATTATAGGATACATACTAAGGCAGGTGATATGAAGTCATTAGCCTAATATATACAAGTAACTCAGACGTGAATATATTTCACGCCCAAAACTTTGTTTTGCTTATTTGGGAAAAGGAGTAAAACTAAATATTTAATTTCTTGGTATCTTTAACGTATTTTATACCCCAGGTAAAAAACTTTATAATATATATATATATATATATATATATATATATATATATATATATATATATATATATATATATATATATATATATATATATATATATATATATATATATATATATATATATATATATATATATATATATATATATATATATATATATATATATATATATATATATATATATAATTTTTTTCTTCCCTTCAAGTATTAGATTAATTAGCGTCAGGCTCTCACTGATTTCTGATTTTTTTCTGCCTGTTCTGATCTTGCTCTCACAAACATAAACCTGCTTTAGGTCCATAATTTGATAACATCCTTAACATTCTAGATCATGTTTTGGAATCGGTAGGATTTGCGTATTATTCGGATGTACTATTCTAATTTGAACGAATGAACCATTTCTATCCTTCATTTATTCATGAAATACTTTATTTCGATTTAACTTCTTTAATTATAGATATCACATTCCTGAGCTGTTATTGTATTAATTACTTAATAATAACCAAACATAAGAGTTATGAAAAATTAAAAATCAACAATTACAACTACCCAACCGTCTGTCATTACCTTTTATATTAGATCAACTATCTGACCTTTAGTTGAAAGGATCCTGGAAAGGTCTTCGCCTCCTAAACGGGATTCTAATACAGGTTAGAGAATGGATTGAGAACGAATGTCAAGAGAACAGAGATAATCAGAGAAAATTTACTGATTGTGTGAGGAATTGCATTAAAATGGTAATGACAAACGGTGGTTAGTTATAATTTGTGTTTCTAATCTGGTAATGATAATGATTATTTCTTCCATCCATCTACATTTTCACATTTGACCATCCTTACCTGATCAGCTAATTGAAAGCTTTCGGTTTTGGCCAAATCATCATTCAAGCCATTACGATGCTATACATTAACGCTCAAACACCATATCTATACCATATAAGAGAGACATTAAACAAAGTTGTCCTATTTCTGGTGTCCTTTACACAATCTTCATAGAACCCTTTCTTTACCCAGTAAACATGTAGCATAGGTAAACTCGACCTAATCTGTCTCTAACGCTGACAACATATGTTGATGCTACGGTTATAGCTGGTCATGATGATGATTTGTCTTCATCATGACCGTTCGCTTTAATTACGAAAACTTGCGTACGATTAACCTCCAACAAGCTGTACTGTTATAGCATTGATGTTGAGAACATTCTTCTCTCGTGTTACATTCTAAGTTTCGTAAAGATCCTTAACAAAGCAATTGATCAGTGAAATAATTCCTAATTTAATTTATATTTTGTTATCATGAGAGATTTTAAAGTTTTTTTTTCATTTTTGTTAATCGAATGCATTATTAAAACTAAATTACTTTCATTTTTATGACGAGTTTTACATTGTTGACAGAATTGTTGTCCATCAACGTCAATGTTTATATTGTTGATGGAGATTCTTATTCTTGTCAAATGATTTACTGCTGATATGATTATATTTTTTTCATAAGAATATTTTACTGAGATTTGATTATAAGAAATTTAATCTGATTAATGCTTATGATGTACAAGTATATCTCCTCATCCTTTGGAGTGACATTGGCTGGATTGTAATAGTAGAATTTGGGTGTCAAATTGTATACTGTAAATTAAACTTCTATAGAAAATTAAGAAATATTGAAAAATTAAGGAATATAGAAGATTTCTATGGGTATCTTCGACAAAAAGAGATCCTTTTTGTCGAAGATACCCATAGAAATAAACCCCTTCCATCTTTCTAAGTTAATATGTATCTCTGAGTGTGCAGCAACCCACCAAGGATTTCATCCATCCTCTTGATTTTACATTAGATTTAGTTCAATGCTATTTTTTGCGTTTATCTTCATTCTCGAAAAGGAGACAACCACTCTAAAAAGAAAACGATCTAAGAGGTTGTAGATACTCTAGAGCATAGGTTCCCAAAGTTGGCGGTACCGCCCCCCAGTGGGCGCTGAAGCCTTCTATCGGGGGATATAGTGGGATCAGAAGCATTTGGAGGCGTTCACGCGGTCTATGAGTCGGTGGCTCTTTATAGAAGAAATTAATAATATATATTTAAAAATTAATTATTTTCGTGATTTTGCGATTATATAATCATTTAAAATTTAAATATTGAATTTTAATTCATGTTATGCCCGCCTTACACGATCAATTTTTTTTATTCATTTTCTATTTCAATTATTTAATCATTTGAAAATTTACCATGTCAGATAGACATGGTAAATTTTCTATGTCAATGAGAAAATAGAGCATGTATATATGTGTGTATAATAGGTTATGTTTACAGTAGCAAATATATTTCATTTCAAAAATATATAAAATATATAAAACTACTTTTATAATTGATTTGTACAAAAATAAACCCAATTTTATATAATTTAATATTACGAGTAAAAATAATAATGGCAAGAAAGAAATAAAATCGTAAATTTTAGTTAGCCTAGTTAGTACTAACTTATATTGCTAGCTAGAGGGCAAAAACAAAGCAAATATTATTCGAAACTTATTATACTGTTTTCTGTACTTATATTTTTTAGGTTTGTTGTTTATATCTTGTGTAATTATTTTATTTATTAATTATTATTTATAATTATTTGGACAATGTTTACAGTAGCAAATATATTCGTTATATTTCATTTCAAAATATATATAAAATATATAAAATGCGCTTATATATATAAATATATATAAGCGCATTTTGTTCGTGGTCGGACGAACAAAATGCGCTTGCGCGCAAAATAAAAAATTGAACGCGTCATACAGGATATTTTAACTTCTATTTTTTACATACTTAAAAAATTTATTCATTTTTTCCTATTGTAAAAATTGATCGTGACATACAGTCTTTAGTCTATCCACGTAGCAGACGAGTATTAACTAGTAGTATGTCGGTCAACTATTACGTACGTAATTCACTCAATTCAGCATGTTTTGACAGGAATATGGGTGCTTGCAGTGACTTGTTCAAAGCACGAGTACGATGGTATCGCAAACAAGTCAATGCATGCAAGTCGATTTGGGATAGATTTCAAATCTATAAATACAAGTGGTTTAGGAATAAGTTTCGTTATTTTTTGTGTGCTTTGCCAACAATCATCAGTCGAAAGTGTGATAGATAAGTGGAGGCATACAAAGTATAAATTAAATCTTTTATTTTGTGAATATTTTTGCAAGTTTTATTACTTCATTATGTCTGAATATAAGAAGAAATGTCGACAATACAGTATTGAGTATTTGAAATATGGTTTTATTCAGTCTCAAATATTTGAAATATGGTTTTATTCAAACTGTTATAATGGGGGGGGGGGGGCGTTACAAAATTTATGTCTTGCAACGTGGGCGGTGGCCCGAAAGAGTTTGGCAACCTATGCTCTACAGCATATTGTCAAGCAAGCAATTTCCAAACTGACTTGGTAGAGATTCACTAGTCAATGGAAATAATTAGAGCAACTTAAAAAAACCTTGCAAAGAATGCCTTTAATTTCCCAGGAAGAGTTTTGCCTATGATCATTTTAATAAGCACTCGCTATTGATTGTATTAGTAATTAGTTTATTCAGCTAATAATTACTTTTCGGTTATTGTTTGATTTCTTTATGAATCATTGTTCTTTTTTTCCCAGAATGATAAAGGTGGAATCGAAATCCTCATAGTGTAACATAATATGCTTTCCATATTTTTATATCTAAGTCTCATTAAAGTTTAGACTGATAATAGAAACTATTTAGATATTTGTTAAACTCCACTGTGATAAATTTTAAATGTATGGGCAATTATTCTCCACAAACTACACTGGGAAAAAAAGTAACATTTTCATTATATTTTCACAAAGGTAAGTCATGCTTAACCTGTAATGTCAAGACAACGTACTCATTGTTTGCAAGTTACATGCAAGGATCATCGCTCTCGTCCTGTGCATCGAGGTATGGAAGCACAAAATGTGCAGGTTCAGCAAAGCTCTTTTAAAAGCAACGTGTCAGCAAAATTTTACCTTTGCAGCAAAAGGCTGTCTAAGTAACTTTAAATAAGTATCATACTCTATCAGTTCAGATAACGAAACTGGTAATATTTTTTTTTCACATGTACTCCTATCCGATATCCCAAAATTTGGATATCGACAGAAATATTTACATAATAGGCAATTCATCTGAGAAATCAGATAAGAATGTTCTCATTCTTTCCCTTTTTTTCTCTTAGGAGATTAAACGCTCCACGATTTGCTTCCCTCAGTACTTTCTAGAATAAACTTGAACAGATGAATTACGTGGGTGGTGATGAACTGGAAAATTGCAACATACGCAATTGCATTATCATAGAAGGTTTTTTTAAGTGCACAATTTACAATACATTTATCTACACCGTAGTTGATATATTAACGATTGTCTTCTGAAGCGCTATCTTTATTTACTTTTTAACATTTAGTACTATTATCCAAGAACAATAAGGAGCGAATAACTGTCGTCTTTCAGAAAACAAAATAAGTTTCAAAGAGAGATGTTTATGTTTCATTTTTTATTCTTATCATTTGTGGTATTTGTTTAGTAAAGAGAAATGAAGATAGAGAGAGAGAGAGAGAGAGAGAGAGAAATTCGGCTCTGAGAGAAATTCTACATCAAATACAGTGTGCAGCCTAATTTCATTGTCATTTTGAAGTGGATGACAAGAATTAACTTTTTTTAAATGAAATCATTAACAATATATGCTCATGCTACATAAAAACGCGTGCAGAATTGATAAAACATCTATGGATTAAAAAATACCAAAATGTAGTCTGTCAGAAAATGAGACAAATCGTTTATAGGACAGGAAGAAGACAGTTGTAGAAAGTTTTTTGCCTTGGGTATACTATAAAATTAAAGATACCGAGCAATTTTATAAACTTGGTTTTAATCCTTTTTCCCAAGTAAGCAAACAAGCTGGTAAGTCAAGCTTGCGCATGAGGGATTTTTAGGAAGAAGACTTTTTCAGAGTTTCGAGTGAGTAGTTTGAAGGTTAGTATCGACTACTGGGCAACTACAAAGTGGTTAGTGTATTGTTTGTTTTGTTGCTTAGTAACTGAACTTCCACTGTCTAGAAAAAAAAGGATCCGTTGTCAGAATTAAATGGAAATCTAAGGGTTTACTGATACTATTAGAATCGTTGATATATGACAAACGAATTTTTTTTTATGGCAAAAAAAGATGAAATATTTCTGAGGAGGAAGAGGGGCAAATTTTCTGAAATATTTACTTTCAAAGACTGGCCAATAAACATTCAATTTAGAGCAACTTTTAAGGAAGAAGATTGTTTCGTAATATTGGAATTATGTGGCGAAGGTCTCAAAGGGTGTGCACTTCTGAGGAAGCATCAGCCACACATCACAAAATGAACAGGAGCTAAGAAGGTAATTTTAAGGAAAATCCCTCTTAGTCGTTGCACGGTATCCCTGCGTGATTCTAAATTGTTCACTTAATAGTGTTTGTGTACTTGAAGAAGAAATAAGCGACAGCGCAGAGATATAAAATGAATTCTCGCAACAGACCATAAAGTTTAATACTACGACAGGAAGTTGTAATTGCTAATTAAATTGTTGCTCATAAACTGCACTTATTTCGGCTTACTGTGTTTACTGTGGGTGCTCATAAAATGGTATAAGCGGCTCACTTTAATTAAACTCTCTTTACCCTAACACCTCACTGAGACCTTTTTCTGGAATATGTGAAATGGCAAAAAGGAGAATAACTTGTCTTTTTTCTTTATGATAAAGTGTTGCTTATTTTGCCAAAGAAGGATGAGAAAAAGCAGAAGAAGAAGAAGAAGAAGAAGCGAGATTAACTCTCTTCTTCTTCATCTTGGTTTAATAGTTATAGAGGCACTTAAAGAAAACTGCGTAAGATTTCATGTGGTTTACTCGAATTTTTCTGTTTGGAATAAAAAAAAGAGGAAACATTCTACTTACATCCGACTCCGGTACCATAGATGCTATTAAAATAACGAAATGTTCCTTGTATCCTTGAAGGAACTGGAATCTACCACGAAAGAGAATTAGGCATTATCATCGAAGCAGTTAAGATAGAGAAATAGAAGAGTGTAATTATGACGGCAAAATTCGTGTGTTTATTGGATCCAAACTGATCTAAACATTTGCAAGGAAGCAATTCTTATTTAGCATGAAAATAGTTTTTTTCCTATTCTGCTTGAAACACACGTCCCGTACGACAGGGGATGGGGGATCTGAAAAGTTCTGATAAACACTTAAATCAGAAATTATATTAAATATATTAAAGTTGTATTGGTAATAATTTTTTGTGTTTGAAATATGCATTTTATATTTGTAATAACTGGTGCTTTTTCTTTCTTGTGGTTACATCAGTTCCATTAATATTGTTTTTGTTTGGGTGTTTATCAGAACTTTCCAAACCTAATATTTGCGCTAAGTTCTTTTCAAACTTCTGCTGGCCAAATTTCCACTAGGTCTAGTCAAACTAAACTGGTCAAATCGTACCTCAGCGATCGCAAACTCCCAGAGAAGCTATGGATAATATGATTGTCTGAACATAATATCACGCAGGCGTCCCTCAGGGTTTGCTTGCTCTCACCTGTGCTCTTTAATATCTTTGCGGATGACATCTCATGCACAGTTGCCACAACATCTACACGTAGATGATACTGCAATAATGGTCCGCTTCTTGCAGCCTAGATTGGAAACTAAAAAAAGCAATCTCAGTACTAAAACAATGATTCCAAAAATAGCGAACTGATGATAATGCAGATAACAGTACTGCTATGCAATTCAAAAGACGGCAAGTGTCCCTGGAGGACAAAGTTGGCATGTTTGGCAACCCCATTCCATGGCAATCAGTAACCAAATACTTAGTGATATAAGTAGTTAAAGGGCTTCACTTGACTTCTCATATCTATCATGTCTACTCAAAAGCAAGTAACGCAAGGGCAGTTATACCCATTACTTAATCGTTGTAGCCGGATAAGTACGGAACTGTTGCTATACAAGATGCTGATCAGGCCAGTCCTGATGTATGGTTCATCCGCATGGAGCACAGAGGAATTCAAATGTCAGCAAATTACAGACAATTAAAAACAAATGTTTCACGTTCAATAAGATATAAGAAACATACAACATTAATACGAAAAAGACTTGAAAATTTTATGCAAACGTTGCTATCCACCCTAATCCACTAATACCAAGCGGTAGACAACAGTTAGCACAACCATACAACCATGCTAAACACAAAAGTCCCAAAACTATATACTGATCAAGTTAAAAAATAAAAAATAAAATAAAATAAAATAAAAGTCCACAATGGCCGAGCCAAAGGCTCAACAATAATTCGAGCCCATTACCGTTCATCACCAAGCGATAGACTGAAACAAATATCTCAGGACAAACATCCGAAAACACACACCGAACAAATAGTTCTTAATAAATAAAAAAGGAAGATAAGGTAAAAAGACTTCCTAGTAGTCAATAGCCCACAATGGACTAATTATATTTGGGATCCCAATGATATTTGTTATCTCTGCAACAAATTTCATTGAGCCAAGTGCTAAGTGATACTCGTATTTCTTAATCCGGAAATTTCGCTGCAGATCCGACAAAGCGATAATGAACCACACGTCCAATCGATCCATCTTGCCTGAATATTTGATTCTTCGTGTGGGTTTCCTCTTTATTCTTTCATATCCTAATGGTATCTATTCCGCATCCTAGAAATTAATCTATATTTCATCGTAAGAAGGGAGGTTGGACTATCGTCGCCATCAAAAACTGAAAATTATCTCTCACTTCAGTTCTTTCTAATGCAACGGCTAACCGTTAACAATCAACTTCTACGCCACGAATAAACCTCGCAATTAAAAGATTTTAGTACGGATTCTGCTACTGTAAATCAACAGGAGAGGTGATTGCATAAGTCACCGTCTTTTGAGCAAACTCCATGGAAAAGTTTAGGGATCTCCTGTGATTCAGCTTGATATCTCCTAGGATTTGATTGCGTTTGGCGCGATGACCTACTTGTACCTCAACGCATGTGCTTCCAGCTTAATATCTCGAGGTACATGCGTTGGATAACGGATCGATTTTTATCTTCAAATTTCGCAACTAATGCTGGTATTCCCGAAACGCGCTTTTTCCACCTATTGTCTTCATTTTATTTAAGAACGACATATAAACGGAAGAGTTTCGGTACACAATTTTCACCGTTCACCGTATCCTTCTTTTTCATCTAGCAAGCGTTGAATTAGACAGATCAACCAACATTCAGAATATCGACTTCTACAACCGTACGTTCTAGACTTGAAACTACCCTTTAATGCAGGGGTTCCAAACCTTTTTGTTTCCTAGAGCACATTCTAAAATACCGATAGGGCACCATCTATTTTTTCAAGCAAATTTTTTGAATTCTTTTCAAAATTCTTTGAATACATACAAAGTTTACATTACAATCAAATGATTTATTACTTAAAAGTTTACATTATATAAAAATTTAAATATATATATATATATATATATATATATATATATATATATATGTCAGGTAGTATGATCTTTGGCATTGCATTTCATTGGCCAGTGCTTCATAATTAGGAGAATAGGATGATATTCCAGTTCTTAAACTGGAATGAACCACTTCGAATGCGTGTCTACTTTACATTGTATGCATTTAATACTTGTCATGTGTCATTAACGCATGCGTCTTATAGCATGCCATGAATTGTTGCGTGATTATTTCAAACTATACGGCACATGGTTGAACAGCGGTGGGCACAGACAAATTGGTCGACGGACGCCATGGTGCCCGCGGGCATAGTTAAATAGCAAAATTAAGATATTTAGACGGTAATAGTGCTTACTGCTGTTTTATTTCTCTGAAAGAAAAGAACCGTTATCTTTGAGTCTTACTTTTGACAACACTCAGATATTTGAAGAAGAAACTTCTTTATTTGAGATTATTCTATCCTTTACACTCCCTTATCAGAACATATTGAATATATTACATTTTTTCTCCCGTCCATCCATTTATTCACTGGACATCATCAGTTCCATACGGTCAAGCCGTTCCTCGGTGATGGGTCATACCATTCCCTGTCAGGTGGTCCTGTAGTCTGTAGTGGCTGTTAGAAATTCAATATTAAACACTAATATAAGTCGCCACATACAAAGTGAAATGTTCATTTTCGACATTTTATTTGAGTTATCCAAAATTGCATCCCCTCTCTCAGTACACAATGCAGCGTGCGCTTGCGTCATGCATGTAAACTTCAACATTGAACCAAACTAAAATTTCTCACTTAAACAAATATTGCCGTCTACCGTTATGACTTAGACCATAAAGTATTTTCAAGCAGCATGTCCATCACGTCTTCAAATGAAAAGATGTCTGTTTAATAATTTTGTGATGGGAGTAGTTTTATAGCTTTCAAAATTCACGAATTCCGAGTAGGAGTATGCTGTACATTTTTTTATTGCATATTTTGTATTTCATCTGAACGTATAATTGAATAGGATGTAGTTGCTTGAGCAAACATTATTTCTAACTATACATTGGAGTCTGTTGTGTGAGTATGTGGCTGTTATCACAACAACAGCTGATTTGGTAAAAGATTTACAAATGGGCTTAAAATACTGTTTTTGAATAGTATTGAGATAGTTTCCTATCTCTAGAACGCTGTCCTAGAGATAGGAAACTATCCTTTTAAACATCTGGAGACGGTATAGTATGAAAAACCTTCTAGTGTAGTTATCAGTGAGCAACTCATGATGTGTAAATGTAGCCTCCATGATGTAGATGGAATTGAAGTCACAGGTGACTGGATCAGTAAGCACCTAAGGGATGACGTTGTGTGCATAGCATGAAATATCCACCAGTACTGACTCCACTGAATCATTTATTTCCAGAAGTTAGCCGGATGGTTAAAACATCCTTTAACGTAACTAAAAATGTCCCACATCTATTCTATCTTGTCAAATTAATAAATATTGCTACATATAAGTAATGCTCAAATTCTACTCATAGGCTGGCTTCACCAATACTGTCTCATATGATTTTCACATCTTAGCTGAGAGATGAATTTTATTCGACAAGTGTGAGCAAACTTCCCAATAACCTATGGTTTGAAGTAGCTTGAAAAAGTTCAGTGTTAGATCTTTAAAGCAGAGTTTCAGAACTATATAAGATATAAGCGGTTACTACGTGGTGAAGACAGAGCTGTGTTCGTCGAGATCACTGTGAAAAGATAAGTTTAAAATTTTAAATTGTATGTGGCGTAAGCGATATTTTGCTTTCTTAAATATTGTTGTATGATAGTTGTGATCGTTAGGCGATGTTGGATGTAATAATAATAATAATAATAATAATAATAATAATAAATAGTAATATTTCTACTATATTTATTAAATTATGCTTGTTTCTCGTGTGCAGCTTTGAGTCGTCAGTGAAATGCAAATGCCATAGAGTTTTGGAAATTGGTGAAATATTGTGAATGCAGTATGTATGCTTGGGGAGAGAGATTGAAGATATTTATTTGGAGAGGAAAAATAGGAGAGATGAGCCCATTTGGGTAGGTAAGAAGTGAAACATCCTTATGGAATACGAGACATCATTGAATGTAGGCGATAGCTGGCCAAAGATCATGGATGGAGCTACGGGAGTAAGTGGTGTTAGTGCGGTTAGTGCTTGAGCGGCAACGGAAGAAAGTGTTGATGAGTTAGCAATGTTGATTGGTAAGACGGTGTGCATAGATAGCGGCGAATTAGCGGTAAGACAGCGGATGCGCAAGACAGTGAAAATGCGATTTGCATAAATGGCACAGAGAAAGTAATCGAAGAGGTGAAAAACTAATTCAAGATATGAAAGCTGGGTTGGTAAAGATAAGCAGATTAAACGTATGAGGAATGAACTGAAGAGAATTACTGATTTAATTGGAAATGTGAGGAAGAATGGGACGAAAGATTTGAAAGAAATATCAAATGATTTGAGAGTGGCAGTGGAGATTCAGTGATAAGAGGTGTGGTGAATGAAAATGTGGACAAGATCTGTTTTCCGGGAGGCAGATTACGATTACGAGACATCGTAATCGTAATCTGCCTCCCGGAATCATCGTAATGTACATTGAAATGCTGACAGGGTAGTTGAAGCATTGGATAAATGCAGTATGCCAGCAAAATAGTTGGCACGAGTGATTTCACCGGCAACAAGAAGAATATAAGGAGGGAATTGATGAGGCAGTTAAGGAGAGTGAAAGATAATAGCGTGATAGGTAAGGTAGTCAAGGGTGTTCCCCAGGTATGACAAAGGAAAAATGTGAGGAGAAAGGAGCTCGTTTTGTGAATGCGTGGGATTAGTTTGAGGGAGGATAGCGCTTCATAAAAGTGATTGGATCTATTTTAATGGATTTAATGTGAGTCAGTTGGAGACACTATTGCTGCAAGAGAGGACGAGTAAAGCGAATGTAAGATCTGAGGAAGCAAGAGGCGTTGTGGAAGAGCAGGAGAGTAAGATAGACAAGATTATGAATGAAAAGATGAGCTTCACGAGTGAAGAGAATGAGAGAAAAGGAACACAGGCTGGACAGGGAAACGTAGAAAGTCAGAATGACCTTTAGGTGTCACTCCCACACCGGTGACTATGGGGTGTAATGTCAGTGATTGTAAAAAGAAATGGAGAGGGAGAGAGAGAGAGAGAGAGAGAGAGAGAGAGAGAGAGAGAGAGAGGAGTCCTGACCAAGAAGTGTGGAATTTGATATTGAAACAGAAATGAGCTGGTGCGTATGCTTACAAGTGTTAAATTATTCGAAACAAGGGGAATAGTATTGTAATGCTGATAGAGTTCATTCGCACAAAAAGGAAGGAGGTAATGGAGGAGTGTTATTGGTGATGGCAGTTAGCGTGATTTACCCCTTCATAACACAGCTTTACCAACTTCCACCTCCCACTGTACACGTTCTTTGCATATTGTGGGTTCCACCTAAGAAATTCATGTTGTGAGCCTTGGTTCGGAAATTTTTGTGCGGATTCGTCTTCAAGTTGATGCTGGTAACTCCATGTACAACGTTTCATTTAACGAATGGTAGGGAATGTCACGCAGCCATTTCATCCCGGACACAGTTACACTGTTTTGAGAGCATCGTATTCCTTCAATTTATACCGGATACAAACACGTGACTCCTTACATGGCAAGATGCACCTTACCCATGGGGTATCAGTTGATTTCTTTCCAAGCACTGATATGCATTATACGAGTGTGGTATGAAAAGTTCTCGGCCTAACAATGAAAAAACGAATTTATAATTTCAAAATTACTTTTATGTTTTAATATAATATCCCTTAATACAATTATATTTATTTTAGCGATGCTTCAGCGCTATCCCGCCCCTGTAGTGGTTCTCAGTAAGATCTGCAAAATACCCCTCTAAAGCTGCGATCACCTCTTGATTTGAAGAAAAACGCTGACCAGCAATGAAGAGTTTTTGTTTTGGGAAGAGATAGAAGGCAAAGAGAACAAAATCCGGGGAATAGGGTGGATGTTCCACCCTATTCCCCAACAATTCATAGCGTAGATCCTTTAATTTTCCCATTGTCAAATCATCTTTGTGGGCAGGTGCATTTTCCTGATGAAAGATGGGTTTTTTTTCTTCTGCAAACCGTGTATTTTCTCACGAATTGTTTCGTCTAGTCTGGTTAAACGATCGGAATAATATTCCCCGGTTATTGTTTTACCCTTTTCAAGATAACTAATAAACAAAATGCCTTTAGCATCCCAATAAACCAATGCAATTACCTTTCCTGCTGATGAAACAGACTTTTTCTTCTTTGGCGCTGAACAACAGGCTTCTGTCCACTTTTTTTGAGTGCCATTTGGAATCTAGTGTGTGTAATGGTGCATCCAAGTCTCATCCATAGTAATAAATCGATCACAAAACCTGTTTATTCTTGTTAAAATGCTCCAAGCACTGTTCAAAGATTTTCAAGCGAGTGCGTTTTTGATCTGCTGTGAGTAAGAGCTGCACACCTCTCTTGCTCAAAGCGTTATAAATTTGCAATTGTTCGTGCAAAATATATCCTACACGTTCTTTTAAAATTTCTATAGTCCCAGCAATATCACGCACTTGGACTCGCCGGTCATCCAATACCATATCTATATATATATATATTTATATATATATATATATATCTATATATATATATATATATATATATCTATATATATATCTATATATATATATATATATCTATATATATATATATATAGGCAAGATTTCTATTCAGTATATATATATATATATATATATTTATATAGGCAAGATTTCTATTCAGTATATATATATATGCCGACTTTTTCAGGTGAATGCAGTGCCATGGAGAAAACGACATCTTAAAAATATATTATACTTTAGACAAACACAGAGTTTAGACAAGTAGTATTTGTGTTTGAAAGTGAGTCCGAGCGTTAGTTCTGCGTGAAGCACTTTGAATGTGAATGATATCACTAGTGCGCCAAACCTGGATTACAGCGCTATGTGAATCGGGCAGGCTGTAACTAAGATTGCTATTTAGATGTGAATGGTCGAGAGCTATTTCTTTGGATTCCAAGATACGTCTTTCTATTTCATCGGAGCATTTATGGATGTTTGAAGTTGATTTCCGGTCTATTTGATGTTGTCGTCCTTCAACATTGGTTTTAGCCGTGAATAAAACGTGGCGGGATAGGGCACTAGCACGAACTCTGTTATAAGAAATGTCACGTTGGTGTTCTTCTAGTCGGAGGGAGATGAACTTTTCTGTGTGGCCATAATATGGTTTGCCGCAACTGCAAATGATTTTGTGTACTCCGGAACTGAAGAAGGTTGTGTTTTTCTTCAGGGTTGACTGAGGTAAGATCAGAGTTTTGGAAAGGTGGAGAAATATGTTTTAACATTAAATTTCTTCAGGATTTTCGCTAGTTTAGGAGAAAGAGAACTTATATACGGTAAGGATATATAGGCTGTTGGGCTTGAGTTATCTTCATTACTATGTTGATTACGTATATTAAGACGATTATGGATATTTTTAGGAGAGTAACCGTTATTTAAGAGTCCTTTTGAAGTAACTAAGTTCTTGTTGAAGTTCCTCTTCTTCTGACAACAAGGATATCCCCCGATGAGCTAGTCTGGAAATATTTCCTAATTTCTGTGGTGGGTAGTGGTGAGACGAAGCATGTAGGTATCTATCGGTGTGTATTGGCTTTCTAAAGATATAAATCTTGAGATCATCCGTTGTTCTAGAAAGTTTTATGACTAGAAAAGCTAAAACACCATTAACTTTTTGTTCGGATGTGAAGTTTATATTTTGATGAAAATTGTTTAAATGATTCAGAAAGGTTTGTAAGTTTTCCTGGGCCGAGCTCCCAAATGAGCAAAATGTCGTCCATGTAACGCAGCCAGATTTTGGGTTTCAGTGTCTGAGGAAATGGCCTTTTCCTCAAACGCTTCCAGAAAAACGTTGGCTAGCACCGGCGACAACGGGCTACCTATTGCCAAACCGCTGTTCTGTTTGTAGATCTTGTCTTCAAATAAGAAGTATCCTGATTCCACACAATGCACAAATAACGCGAAAATCTTTTTAAACAACTTGCTTTTTAAAAGACTAAGGACATAATGGGTTGGAACGTCAGTGAATAGTGAGACTATGTCGAAGCTTAACATTCTTACCGTTGTCTCTGCTGCTAGCCAACGTTTTTCTGGAAGATTTTGAAGAAAAGGCCATTTCCTCAGCGACACTGAAACCCAAAATCTGGCTACGTTACGTGGACGACATTTTAATAATTTGGGAGCACGGCCCAGAGAACTTACAAACCTTTCTGGATCATTTAAACAATTTTACATCGAAATATACTAACCTAATATTGTCCTGTATCGTCTAAATATACGTACAGTTATCAGGCGTTATACCAAGCTATATTTTTGTTGATTTTGCTTCGACTTAGTGTTTCTTTCTCACTGGATGAACAGCATACCTTATGATATTTACATTGTTTGCTGTATATATTATCCTCAGAGCTCTATAGCCTAATCCCGAATTTATCCCTTACGATTTTACTACTTCCAAGCTTTTGTCAGCAAGATATGAGATGTGCTTGTTCAATTTGAATTTCATGTCCATTATTTCTCCCAAGTATTTTATTTCGCTGACTATCTTTGAAATTTCCTGACTTAAGTACACCATTATAGGCTACTTTGATTGCATACTTCAAATGTGAAGCACTTGAGACTTGATCTGTTTGAAATGAATCAGCAAATCCTTTTTTTTTTCACTAGTGCATTCTCCAATTTTAGAGATATTCGTTGTTTACTGCTTCTGTTTGTAAGCCTTCTCCTCGTAAAAGTGATAGCTTTTTGAACCATAGGAAACATGCCAAGGAGCATATCGCTAGATTTCGAGTGATCCTCGTTATTGTTTTAGCCTATTCGTTTTATGAATCCATTGATTTTTACATCAATACGATGTAGAAATCAACGTCAGGTTTATTTAATAACCATCAACAGTACATAAGACCTTTTTTGTCTTTCTTTTTTTTTATTTCTACGTCTAATTGCCTACGTCTGTGTCATGTCATCTCTCTCTCTCTCTCTCTCTCTCTCTCTCAAAGAATAAATTTGTTCATCATGATTACTACAGTTACGGATATGTTTTTAGTTTAATATCATTTTTTAAGAGTTGATAATATGAATATTGTTGAATTCTTCCTTTTGTTAACTTATATGTACTGTTCTGAGTATTCCTTGCAGTCCCACTGTAGAATATTCTCCATGATTCCATTTTATTATTGATAATTTCGGATTTACAATTGCTTTTGGCATTGTAATAATTTTGTCGTGTAGGTTACCTTAAATCTTGTTGGTTGGAAGTTCACTGATATAGGATAAGATATAGTTACATTCAGCGATTTTTCGTAAGACTGTTCATTATTCCATGAAGGTCCTCATTTATTTGCCTTCGATCTTTAACTCATTAGGTATTCTGTGCGTTTGTTCGCAAGATTTTTTTTTCAAACAACATGAAACTGCAGAGATTAGATAGTCTATACCGTTCTATGCAAATGCCGCAATGGCTAAGTGCTTATCTAGGTTAAGCTGTTGCTCATTGCCAACAGCGAAGTAATGTTTTGGGATTATGTTAGAGAATTTTCTTTTTAATAGCTTCTGCAAATGCATTGAGTTGGATTTTCTTAGTGATGAACTTAAAGTTATTTCACTAGTTTGACTTGCGAATTCTATTTAAATTTTTGTTTCTGGGGATCAAACTTAACATACGATGATCCGAACAACCGTCTTGTTCCTTGAATCTCCTCAGAAATCAGAGATAAAATAGCATACTTTGCTATTGTTAAGTCAATGAAGCCACTTCCCCTAATGTTTACAAAGGACGGGGCATTAGTGTCGTCGTTAAATATATGTACAGAATTGGACGATGAAGAATCGTCCACATTTTTACCGCCATCGTTTCTGATCTCATTAAATCATGAATTGGAATTGTCATTGTTATCCATTGTAAAGATTAAGCCCTGATTTCTAGTAGATCCGTGATTTTTCCCAATTTTTCTAAATCGTCTTTTAGCTGCCATGGTAATCCTAGGTACAGACTGCGAGCAAAAGATCTGATTGCTTGTTAGGTAACTTCAGAAATAAATACCGAGTCCTGGTGTCTGTACTGAGAAATTAAAAGGACATCAACTTGTGCGTTGCTAACGAGGATTACAGTTCCAATTCTTTCCTATCATTTATAAAATATTGTGTACTTAGTTGGAAAACACAATTTTTGTTATTGACGATGAGAAGTACTTGTAGTAAAAGTCATCTGAAGTTTCATCGTTTATCATTATCATTCATTATCAATGAGGTCAAATGATATCAATTGAGGGTGGGAAGAGACTGAAAAGTTATTATAAACACCTAGAATAAAAATAACCGAATTTGTGAACAAGGGAAAAATTTTATTTTACTCAGAAGATTGTAAATGATGCAACAGCGTCTTCACAATGGTGTGACACTTTGTGGATAATATTAGAATAATGAGTATATATAAATACAGTGTTTATATATAAAATAATCGAGAGTTGTAACCAATTTGGCATAATATATATCTTTGAACATATTTATTTATTACTAAGTTAGGGCATCGGGTTCTCGCATAGGAAGACTGTTTTCATTTACTTGGGAAGATTATAATTTGTTATACAGAAGAAATCGATGATAATTATAAACTGTACATAATCATTTTAGATATCAGCACTTTTCAATTATTTCCTAACCTTTTCGTAAGAATTCCGATGTAATTCGAATCTCGCTATTCTAACATTCTGCCAAATCACCCATATTAGCATTAGAATTCTCTCAAGAACTTGTAAAAAAATTAAATATAAATAAAATCTGAAGGAGTATATAAAGGATGTCCCAAAATTCACGCAAGATTTAAATTTAGCGCCATTTGTGCGGTAAAGTGTTGCCAACGAGGAAAAAAAAACAGCGTGACAGCTGACAGTTCAGGGTTATTAAAAATGGAGCGCTACACGAAAGAACAACGCATTTTCATTGTTGAGCAATATTTTAAAAATAATGGAGGTTTGGCAGCTACAGTTCGCAATTTTCGTACAAAGTATGGTCGGAATAGTGATTTAACTTCATCAACTGTGAAAAGATTAATTAAAAAATTCAAAGAAACTGGATCAATTAGTGATCTTATACACTCTGGCCGCCCTTCAACAAGTCGTTCAACAGAAAACATCGAAGCAGTTCGTGAGAGTGTTGCTGAGAGTCCAGGAACATCAATTCGGCACCGTGGTCTTGAATTGGGCATTTCGAGAAGCTCTCTACAGCGTATTCTCACGAAAGATTTGAATCTTTATGCTTACAAAATTCATTTGACTCAAGAACTGAAGCCTGCTGACCACACACAGCGAAGAGAGTTCGTTGAATGGATTATGGAACAACAACAAGTGGATGCTTATTTTTCGAACAAAATCATCTTCAGCGATGAGGCTCATTTTCATCTTGATGGCTTCGTTAATCGACAAAATTGTCGCATTTGGGGTTCAGAAAATCCACGAGTGATTGTTGAGAAACAAATGCATCCACAACGTGTCACTGTTTGGTGCGGAGTTTGGGCTGGAGGCATCATCGGTCCATTCTTCTTCGAAAATGCGGCTGGTAAGGCAATAACTGTTAATGGTGCTCGCTATCGCGACACGATAATCCAGTTTTTTGTGCTTAAATTGCAAGATATGGATGTGGACGACAAGCGGTTTCAACAAGACGGTGCCACATGCCATACAGCCCGAGAAACAATTCAATTACTGCATGAGTCATTTCCTGGTCGTGCAATTTCCTGTTTTGGTGATCAGAATTGGCTGCCCAGATCATGTGACTTAACGTTGGACTTTTTTCTTTGGGGTTTTTTGAAGTCTAAGCTTTATGTCAACAAGCCTACGACCACCCTCGCCTTGAAGGAGGAAATTGAGCGCTGTATCAACGAAATTCAGCCACATTTATGCAAAACTGTCATGGAAAATTTCGACAAAAGAGTGCGTATGTGCCAGCAAAGCCGTGGAGGCCATTTACCCGATATGCTATTCCATGCATAACCCTATACTGTATATTTTATGAATCAATAAGAAATTACAATTTTTAATTAAAAACCTGTGTTTTCTATCAAAATGACTTCTTGCGTGAATTTTGGGACACCCTGTGTGTGTGTATATATATATATATATATATATATATATATATAACAGAATTTTATAAATTCCTCAATTATTATGATGGAGCATGATTTTTTTTATTTTTTTTTCTATTCAGTAAAATTATGAAAAGCATTCTATTTCTTACTTTGTCCATTATATGCATATCACTCTTATTTCTATTCCGATTACTCTATTATCCTTATCATCGTTCGAATTATTTTCTCAGAGTGTTGAAATAAATAACAATCTCTATTATGCGAAAAAAAGGCTTTCAGTTTTTTTTTGTGTGTGTGTGTGTGTGTCCCACTTTACCCACACGCGGAAGAGAAATGAAAGAAGTCTTAGAGCAGTCTAGAAGATCTCGCTCAATGGTCGATAAACCTTTCGTCAGCACGTTTGTTATTACCGAGAGTAGTCGGGAATGACTCGTCCCAAAGGACTGCGTCAATCAACAGTTTAGAAATCCTTTACTTCTAATAACGTTCATGTGAACTGACTTCTCTCGATTTCGTTTTTATTCTCTCTCTCTCTCTCTCTCTCTCTCTCTCTCTCTCTCTCTCTCTCTCTCTCTCTCTCTCTCTCTCCCTCTCTCTCTCTCTCTCTTTCAGCTTAGAAACATTAGTTAAGAATTTTCACCATAGTAGGCAGTTAATTTTGTTTAAAGATAGTTAAGAAACTGAATAAATACGATTATTTTATTTTATTTCTTAAATGTGTAAAAACCTAACAAAGTTAATGAAATCATAAGTTACTTCGCTTTCAACGGTAATGGATAAAATGCTAATGAGTACATTCAAATAATGGTAACAGAATTAAAAACGGTTAATTTGATGTCGCTATAGTTATGAGGAGATATGATATAACTGCCTCACGGCAGTTGTATTATCATCATCATCAGTAACGACGCAACCATATGAAACTGCTATGAACCTGTTGATTATTATGTATTTTCGTCTATCAAGTACTTGTGTTCTCATGACCTGTTTTATCCGGTTTCTGGACTGAAATCAGAAGTTTGTGGGAGAAAAAATGTTCTCACTTTCGTACGAAACCGGTTACTCACCTTCAATTCCAAAGTTCTGTATCTCAGAATTGGTTTCTACGTAGTGTTATGATTGGAAAGACTTAGGTTCGAATCGTGTTCTTAGTCATGAGGAACTTTTATAAGGGATAAAAGCTTAGCATTCGATAATATACAGGGTGTTCGGGATAAATTTGACAGTTTCGTAAGGAAAAAGAAAATCTTCTTTGTATCTATTAAATTTAATGAATTGACAAAAAAACATTACAGGCAGAGTTAATTACAATACTATCAACAAGATTTACTCAAAATAACCACCATTAGCATCGATCACAGCTTCAATTCTGCTTCGGAACCTCGAACAAGCTGATGCTACGGTCTCCCTGGGAAGGGCCGCAAAAACTGTTTTAATTTTATCCATTAACTGGGCTTTTGTATTACTGGAAGTGCGATTGGTGTCTTTTTCAACTGCGCCGCATACAAAATAATCCATGGGGTTAAGGTCTGGGGAGTTTGGAGGCCAAACATTTGGACTGGTGAAGTCGTAGAAATTTTCAGACAACCATTTTTGACTTTTCCCAGAGGTGTGGCAAGGGGCCGAATCCTGCTGCCATACATACGGCCTACCATTGGCTACCCTTGTTATCCAGGGCTTGACTACAGTTAGCAACTCCACGAACAAAGCCCGAATTCCAATGCCAGGGTTCTTCAACACCTGTTCCTGCAGATTTGCGAGGAATTCTGCTGTACGAACGCAATCAGATCGTCTGCTAGGGATCTTTCTTCTTGCTACATCCTCGTAGTCACCATTGCAAGTCTCTAGTTCATGCCTGATTGTTTTTACTGTATTCAGGGAGCATTGGGCAGCAGTCGTAATATCCTTATTTTGATGGCGGGCACGAATCATCATGATACAAGTTATTCTCTTCCATGATTCAGGTGGGTTCCAGCTATCCATCCTTTCTGACATCTTGTATATGAATGAAGAAGGGTCCAAACTTTTAAATGAAGAGAAGTGTGTGTTAATACATGTAACTTACTGAAAAATATAATTAATTATAAATATGTCAAATTTATCCCGAACACCCTGTATATGTCCTATTAAAATAACGAATGTGTGATGTTAAATTAAAGACAACTGTAGCAGCGGATAGGCAATTTGTAAAGAGAGCAACGTAAAGTGGATATTCGTTCACTGCCATCTCACGCAATTTGAAAACGAATGGCTTTTAGTTGGACCATAAATCATTAAGAGTTTCATCATCGCTTTCGGGATTAGCAGATTCAGTTGTCATTAATAGTTTTAATTCGAGGCTACGCCCTTTCTTACTGTCTTCCTGTTAATATTCCGAGAATTGTTATCTGTGGATCGATAAAAGATCAATGGCCTAAATTATCAACTTCATAGGTTTTTCCTATTGAATGTTTTTTTTTCCATAAAAATATGAAATATTAAATCTGTCATGTTTAGAAATGTCGAATGTTAGAAGTTAAAAATATGTTTCATTATTAAATGGTTGATTGCTTATATTCTTCGAATATATAGCAGACAAATTGTAACGAGTTGGTCATTTTTCGTCAGATAAGCAAGCTGAAAGTTCTTATCAAGACGATACCTATCACTGATGCTGTAAAAAAAAAAAGTAAAACAAACAAGTCGATAATTATGATGTCGGAGGAAATACAGTATTACACTCTATGAGAAGCAAGTTGATACATTTTCTCCGAAAAAAAATCAAATAAAAACGTCTTGAGACAATGTCTATTTCGCTGTGCATTGCTCAAGTGCAATAATTCTATTACGTATTCTAGTGATTGACCATTGAGATAAAAATGACACCATTTGTAATATGTTTACATTGTTGAAACTGTTTATAAATTCATTGTTTATTTCTCTTATAAATAATAATGTAATATTAACATTTTACTTAAATTTGTATATGTGTAATGTTAAATGATAGAAACGGTTTCTAAAAATATAAAAATCTAATACACCATTAAAACTTTATCATGATAGAAATCTAATAAATAAACAATATTGTCTGAATGATGCATACAATGGAATTATATAGAATTCAATTTCTTTCTTGGTGTTATTTTGGAAAAACCAAAACACTAGGACAAAAGTCATTATACCATCTCTCTCTCTAACATTACAATAAAATCTCAGGCCTTTCCGACCAAACGATATGCGTTATATTAATTCAAAAGTGTGAACGGGTATCCTGATGAAAAGCAGCCCTGAAAAACAAATGATATTTACGCTAATAGTAACTAGCTATATTATATCCGCTGACTTTTTTACATGAAATATTTACCAAGATAATTCTGAAGATGATCTTCAAAACTTAATCATAGAAATTTACAACAGAAGTTTAGACATGGGACTAATTATTAACCTAAAGAAAACAAAGTGCATGATTATTTCAGAAGAACCAATAAATAAGAAACTGAACATAACTGTTAACAAACAGAAAATTGAACAGGTGCAGTCGTTTATATATTTAGCCTTTTCTGATATGAAACCTGTTCTAACATCCAGAGACATTAATATAGACACTAGAAAAAATTAATAAAAAGCAATATCTGGTCAACCCTTCTCTACAACAGTGAAACTTGGACTCTAAATAAAGAAGTAGAGAAAAAATTAGAAGTTTTCGAAATGTGGACCATCAGAACAATGTTGAAAATACCATGGACCATGGATTGAAAATACCAAGATGTTTTAAAGAAAGCAAAAATGAAAAGAACGTGAATAAAAATAATTAAAGAGCGAAAACTTAAATATTTTGGACATCTAACTAGACAAGAAGGCATTCAGAAATTAATATTAGAAGGGAAATTGGATGGAAAAAGAGGGAGAGGTAGACTCAGGAGAATGTGGCTCGAAGACATTAAGGACTGGACTGGCTTGAATTACTATAAATGTTCCAGAGCAGCAAAAAAAAGAAACAAGTTCCTTGACATGGTTGCCAACCTCCTTCTAGGAGATGACACTTGAAGAAGAATAAGAATTTAATGTGTATTTCTGTTTCGGATAATAAAACTGAAGTTCGGATCACGAACTGAAGTACAGCAAAGACATCAACTGGCAAGTTGATGTCTTTGCTGTACTTCAGTCCGATTCGAAAAAGGTTATTTATGCTTGAAGTCCTCAGCTGAATAATAAGCGAAGTTGCTAAATTGAACGAAGTTAGAGAGAGAGACAGAGAGAGAGAGAGAGAGTCACCAAAATCACAGAATCAGTCATCAAACATACCCAATAAAATTTTGTATTTTAATAAATATAAATCTTTGCTTCTTGTAAAATGTTTAAAAATATATAAAAAGCGATTGCTTTATGTAGTTGAATTCAAAAAATAATTATTAAGGGAAGCAAGCAAAAATCTTTTGCTAACCATAAAGTCCTGTAGCGACATCTAGTTATGTGGAAAAAATTGAAAAAAAGAAAAAGAAAAGTAAAAAAAAATCCTGAAAATAAAAATCTATAAAATAATACAAAAACAAATATAGATTATCCTTTATAAAACTAAATATCTATAATCATTGTGTGTGTGTGTGTGTGTGTGTGTGTGTGTGTGTGTGTGTGTGTGTGTGTGTCGCAAAATCTACATATTTTGTAAAATGTATTTTACAAAATATGTAGATTTTGTAAAATCTACATATTTTGTAAATTTTACAAAATTTACAAAATAATTTACAAATTATTTTGTAAATTATTTTGTAAAATTACTTTGTAAAATTATTTTGTAAAATACTTTGTAAATTTACAAAATTTACAAAGTATTTACAAAAAAGCCAGTCCAGTCCACTTTAAGCAATTCAAATTAAAAGCATTGCTTAAAGTTACACATCAGTTCGATTCGAAAAAAATACCTATACTCGAATTCTACACCTAAATAACACATACGAATAACTCAAAACTTTATTTATACCCAAAGCATTAGCATTATCTTTTTGTCAGACGGAGGGGTGTATCCACTAGGCATGGTTCTGTGTTAGATAATAGCCCACTCCCAAGCAGATCCAAAGAAAAGCTCGCCTAACATTTACTCTTTAAGTATACGAGACAACCTTTTTCAGTTAACGATCTCAAAGTCGGAATTCAAGTATTTGCAGAAATGCGAAGATTCTTCCAACTATTCCGAAAATGTCTTTTGCAAGGTGAAATCGGGAATACATAATACTGACGAAGTATTCTATAATTTTTTTTTTAAATAATGCACGTACAATTAACACAAACCATCATTCACAAGTCGTTATCAAAATTTTCCGTAGAATACACCAGCTCCACCTAGTCGTGTCTCCTACCAACCAAAGAAATATGCCTATATTACATAAGTACAATGGGTGCGCTAAGAAATTTCTTAAAATCATTTTTGATATTTCATAATTTTTGTATTATTAAATCTTCGTTTTATATGTACAGAAATCCATATTTAGAAATGAAAATGGAATTTTTATTCAACATCAAGCCTCCAATAAACCGTTAAATATTCTCACACCTGATAAAGCAATTCATCTTCTAATTATAAATAAAATTAAATAATGTTTAGAAAACAAAATGAGCATAATATTGAATAGATCAGCGTTTTTCAAATGGTGGGTCACGACCCGGCACCCGCTCATAAAAGCTAAATGACTGGTCGCCTAAAAAACTCGAAAACCTAGATGTTTCGTTATTGGGTTTTCGTTTTTTCACGAAACTCTAAAATACAAGTAAATAGCGTTTAATCGGGACTAATGAATAATAATTTAATTAATAGAGACGAAAAACGCGCTCCGTCCGCGTCCCCGTTGCTATTTCACAGTCTCTTTGAAATAGCAACGGGGAAAAGTAGCTCAACTAATGGCGAGACTGCAGAGCCGAAACCGCGCCGCCAGCTGAATCGTTTGGCGGTCTGGCGTTTGTTTTACTCGCCCGCCACGTACTCACTCTGCTTGTTCAGTTTGAGTTAAGCATCGAGAGAGCGCGTATTTGTTCGTATTTACTGATTACGTATACCATGCTTGGTGGGTTCGACTGAACAACCGTAATTATTTTAATTGTTTCTAAATATTTTTCTAAATACGATTGTGACGATACAACTCACACAGAATTTCTTTTTTGTAAACCTCTGACACAAGAACAAGAGCTGAAGAAATTTTTAATTTGATTGTAAATTACATCAATGAAAAGGGCATTGAATGGAAGAAATGTGTGGGACTGGGTAGCGATGGAGCCCGCGCAATGGTAGATGCACGTACTGGACTTTTTCCGAAGATCAAAGCCGTAGCACCAGACTGTGTATGGGTGCATTATAGCATTCACAGAGAAGCATTGGCCATCAAAAGAATGCCGTTGCTTTTAAATGCAACTATGCAAGAGTGTGTACAATTTATAAACTTTATAAAATCAGGTCCATTGAATTCAAGAATATTCTCTGCGTTGTGCAAAGAAATGGGGAGTGAACACGAACATCTTCTTTTACACTGCGAAGTGCAATGGCTGTCAAGAGGGAATGTTTTAAGAAGACATCGAAATGAAGGATGAAGATTTAATGTTCTTAGACCAACATTCCCCAATGGCTAGGGATGTAATGTTTGAATTCAAAGACAGTTTTCATGATGTCAATTGTTTAATCAATGTTGCCTACCTTTGTGACATTTTTGATTTTTTGAATAATTTAAATCGGACATTACAAGGCAGTAATGTATTTAAAGTGAAAAAGAAGGTGGAAGCTGCAACAAAAAAAAAACAAACTCAATTTGTGGTATCGTCGTGTGGAAGCAGGGAATTACAAATCTTTTACAAAGCTAGCATTACAAAAAGAGTATAATATGAGTTCCATAGAGGATGAGATTTCAGCTGTTATCAAGAAACATATGCTAGGACTGCAGCAAGTCTGAAGGAACATCCCCCCCCCCCCAATCAACAGCAACAAAATTAATCAGGAAGCCCTTTTACACTGAATGCAGAATCTGAGATAGAATTGCCGTATTCAGATATTGAATCTATAATTGAACTGTCGTGTGATACGGCACTCAAAGACATCTTCAACACAATACCACTGATGGATATTTGGTTCTTGCTGTCAGGAGTACCCAGTTTTAGCAGAAAAAGCGATAAAATTATAATGTATTTTGTCACAACCTATAAGTGTGAAACGGGCTTTTCAACACTGGTTTTTCTAAAAAAAATAAATATAGAAATCGATTGGAAGTCGAACCGATTTAAGAATAAAATTATCATATTTTCCTCCAAACCTGAAGTTCCTATTTATCAAAGAACAGCATCACACTTCTTATTAATAAATTATTTGAGTTTAGTTTAATTTCTTTATATTTTTGTAAGAGTAAGTGCTTCTTATAATAATAATAATAATAATAAATGAAAACTCTATGAACATTCAAATATGTTTTATTTTACCTATTGTCCATAAAAATATTAGTGGGTCACGAAGATGAAGTATTAAAATAACCGGGCCACGGAAAAAAAGTTTGGGAAACCTTGAAGTACATACTAAATTGAGTTGCTTTGTTTTTAAAGTGTAAATATTAATTCCCCTAACAGAGAGATATTGACAAGAGCATTTGCACATTTATGTTGATTTTTCATTTGTCCAGAGAACTCTATTTATTCTTTCGTCGGGACAATTAATGATAAGGAAAAGGTAGAATGTCTTAGAAATAGTATACTTCGATTCTGAAACCAGAAGAGAAAAAAAAAGAAAAGAAAAGAACGAAGAAACGACCTCGAGCAATTGGATCCTCTATTGCTAACAAACACCTCATCCGGGTCCGTACAGAATCTCAATGGTAACGCTAATGGGTTAAATATGCTAATATTTGTGAAAGTTTTAACGTGAAAGCCGTTAAGACTTTTTCTTCTTTTTGTCTTTTTAAACATTTGAACAAAGAATACGCATCTACAGTAACAGAGAAAGTTCAAGGAGATGAAGTGCTGCAGGGAATGGAAAATTTCTAATCTAATAACATCTGCGTTCAAGAATATCAGCTTTCGCAAATTATTGCAGCTTTGCATTTATTAGCACCACATCCATTCATAAATTAACATGAAATAATTGATAAATTGCAAAATACTAGATGAAGTAAAATATATTTCAAAAATAATCATTGTAGAGATCCATAACAATAGGCATTTCTCCTCTTAACCGCTAATGTCTGCGGTAACTCATTGTTACTGTGGACATCGGATTTTTTTTAAAATCAATTTCCAAAACAAGAAGTTTCTGCTGTGTTAGGAGTTGTTTTCTACAACAATCGACGCCTTTCGTTTCACAATATTTTTTTTTCACATTAGTTTTCTGATTGCACAGCAACTTTCATTGTTCAAACCATTGTTGTATTTATCAGTAATTAAATGTTAAAAATGTTTATGTTTAAATGTTAAATTAATTTAAACTGATATCAACATGTATTTTATTAACCTTGGTATTAATATGTCAAATTCAAATAAATCTTAAATCCCAAAGTCAAATAAATCTTAAATGAATGTTTTTTGAATGAAATGAAATGAAATTTCAAATTTTAAATGAAATTAAAAATTTGAAATTTGAAATTTATTATGAAATTTATTTTGAACATTTTTCAAAGTTTGCTCCCTTTTCTGGAGCGAAGAACTGAGCAATTTTGGCACATGAAATATAAATCATTCATTGGCTAATGTTTGGAGGATTCCTTAACACAGTGTGATGGCGTAATCCTGAATAAATATATTGGTTTTCTTTGTGCTAAAATATATTAAATAAGCGTCAGTCAAATTTAACAGCCTTCCCTTCTCTTGACTGAGAATTCTATTTCAATCATTGTGATAAAATCTTATTGTCAACACTTCTCTAGCAGAATTCTGCAATTAATTGCAACCTTTCAACTATAATCTCCAAATGGGATTATTTTTCTTCTCCACTCTGCATCACCCTATTTATCTTTTTCATTTTTTTGTTTTTAGAAAATGTGTTCATTCTTGCATACCTTTTGTACTCCACCCATTCATTACGTCCAATACATTTTATTCTTTTGTGCAAATGAAGCATGAGAAAAATCTGTCCAATCAACGAGTATGAATAAATCACCGTGCAAAAGTTAGGATGAATTAGCATATCATTAATAGGATTCTTTTTAAGGTATCTCTGGAGTGTGAACACAGACACATGCAAATAAAAAAAGTGTTTCATCTATGAAAATCGTCAAGAGCATTTTACTAAAGAGAAAAATATGCTTTGAAAGATAATGGGATCTTTCTGACTCACTGTTTATTAAATGCATTGAGATCCGTTTTAGTAATATAGTGTAGGGTGGTTGAAAGAAAAAGAAATATATCCTTTTCTGTATATTAACATTATTTAGATGTTTGTCTAGAAAAATTAATTATTAAAATTAAAAAAAAGGATCGTATGAAGCTTTTGGAAAGGCGCAGGAACTAATGAAGGTTGAAAAGACAAAAGTTGGAAAGATAATGCTATTGAATTTTTATCAAACCTTGCAATTGCAAAAATAGAATGAACTGGATGATTATTTTTTAAATTACAGTTATTTTTTTATCAAAAACAAATACTCGAATAATTAACTTTGCGGTATTTATGCTGTGTTTGTGGACTTTTAATCTTTTCGCTAGCATTATCTCTATAGCCCAATATGGATTGGGTCACCATGGGAGCAGTAGACCCAAAACCTCCCGCAATGGGAGAGGCTTTCACCCTACAGTGGGTAGAAAAATAGGCTGTTCATCATCATCATCATCATCATCATCTCTATAGTGCATGAAATGATAAGTGCTATTAATTTTCATACATCACCATTTACTGCATGAAAGAAAATAATTATAATTTGAGTAACGTATGCATTCCATGTTGATTTTTCTATTAATCTTTAATATATAAATTGAATTTTATTATATTTTGCTTTCAGGAATTATAGTATGATAAAACTCATTAAGCTCGTTACGAAATTCTGCGTCACCCGCACTACATGTTTGAAGATTGGGAGAGAGAGAGACAGTAGGTAAAAACTCCTCTGGAGATGAGACATGCAACAGCCATTTCAATTCTATAATACGTACGGTGGTAGCAGTGTTTATCTGAACGTTGAAAGTTCATCCACCACCAAGAAGTCTACTTGTTATTCTCTCCAAGTAAGAAAAATAAGATGGAATACTCGACTTTACAGAGCCTCGTTTGGCCGCAGGGCAAAGTTGACTTGGCTGGGAGTAAATGCATATTGCGTGTCACAAGCCCAACTCTCTAGGAAGTTCAAAAGAATTAAAAACAAAATACGAAAATACAAGAGACTGATAGTTAAAATTTTTGGCGACGACTCTAACAGGGCTATTGGATGGTCACTATCAACAACATTAAAGATTCACTAGAAAAGAGTTTCTTAGATAAAAACTCTCTTCTTTGCTAATGAAGAATTTTTCTTTATTTTTCTAGAGAACTTAACCTTATTTGTGTCTTGCTGACATAGGAAAAAAAAATCTGCCAGTGCAAATATAATATAGACCTAAACTGTCATGTGACCATGGTTGTTCTATTGATGGGAGACACAGCATATGTCCAAAGATCAGGTAATTTCTGTCTTCAGAGAAGATTATTGCTGTAGAGTGAGGCTCTGGGAGTCTTAACGGGTGACGAGCGGATGGTAATATATTATGGAGGCGTAGCTAGTGATCGTCTTGAAGCTTGGCGTCACTCACGTAATGCTTCTCAGTGATTAAATAATTTGCACATCATATGACTAAAGAGCTTCGTAGGATTTGTGATTCTGCAGAGAAAATAAACTTGAAAAGAAAATTTACCCATTCGGGTTAATCAGAAATCTATATCCCATGAAAATTGTCTTCCTCAACAGCGAATGTGGCAACACTGCCGAGATGGTAACGAAAAGCAAAGGTCCGAAGAGAAAAATACAATGTCTGATTTTTTGCGACGAAAATGATTAGAAAAGGAATGTGCACGGTTTCCTGTTGATGTATTACGAAAGTCATCAGAAAACTATTACACCCATATCAATAACTAACACAGAAGTTGTCTTGAAAGTGACTAAGTTGTAATCTTTCTATGGATGGATGCTTTGCTATGTTCTTCAGTATATCTTCTGTTTATTATATTATTATGTTTAATAATCTATTTCATTCTTTCTTTATGAACTTCCTCTTGCACTGGTACATTTTTTCTGGTAAATTCATCTGTTAAATGATTTTTTTTTCATTTATTTTGGTGACAGTGAAAGACAGCAAAAAACAGTCCAATTCTATGAAGTGTTTGATTTGTGGTATTCGCACAAAAATCCCTGATAGTGGGTCCTGCACGCAGTTTTACGAATGACCAGAATACAGAAAGTGAGAGCGTCTGTGTGTGTGTGTGTGTGTGTGTGTGTGTGTGTGTGTGTGTGTGTGTGTGTGTGTGTGTGTGTGTGTGTGTGTGTGTGTGTGTGTGTGTGTGTGTGTGTGTGTGTGTGTGTGTGTGGCAAAGGTTCTTCAAGATCGATAAAAGTTGCCTTTTATTTCCTTCCTCTCTCTTTCAAAAGAATCAGACGAACTACTTTCCTCATTCTTTGCAAGTCTCACAGAAAATAATACTTTAACTATAAGACTTATTTTTTTCTAGCAAGCAGTTCAGTTTCAAAGAAAGAAAGAGAAAACAAGAGAAAATGATAATAAAATTGTCCTCTTAACATGGGAAGAAGAGATACAAATGAGAAAGAAAAGAACACAATATCTACAAAAGACAGTGAGACCAAGAACAAAAATTGATAGGAGAGAAACAAATCACAACGAGAGAGAGAGAGAGAGAGAGAGAAACAAATAGAGACATGAGAATAACAGATAAAGAGAGATATAATCCGAGAGACACCGAGTGAAGACAAAGATATGAACAGAGAGAAAGAATGAAAGAGAAAGAGTTGAGGAGAAATCTAAAAGGTCAAGAGTCTTTATGTTATATGTTATCCTCTTACTTTGATATTAACAGAGCGAAGGATAACCGAACAGATGAATCGCAAAATTTGAGAGATAGCATCGCATTTTTAAGATGCGGGAATTAAAAATGCAAACGAGCACGCATTTGTCTATTTCTCGAGGTTATTGTGCTGTACATTAATGAGAATTTGGTTCATTATTTAAGGAGATTATGTTTTCATGAACGATAAAATAAAAGGAAAGAAGTTACAGACCTGAACATTTGAAGATACACTATTTGAATTTTACTCTATATTTCATGAACGATATCAATATAACGGTCTGATATAATTACAGTCCTTGGGTCAGTCGGCACAAAGAGCTAAAATTACACAGGATCGTTTTTAGCATGCAATATAAATGGGTCCCATTTTTATTGCATGCGGGTCCCATTCATGTTTTTTTTTTTGAGTTAGTTCAGCAGATTTAATACACTTACTGAAGGCATAAAGTAGCATGTAAAAGTTCCGAAACCATGCTCTGCAAACCTTGCAGAGCTCTATTTTTCCAGTTTCGTGGAAAGGATGTGAGCATCTCTCTCTCTCTCTCTCTCTCTCTCTCTCTCTCTCTCTCTCTCTCTCTGCGGAAGATGCCCACATCACTCTGATTTGAAATTATCTTATCATCAAGAATATTATATGTGTTAGTGTTGAATAATACAATAGCTATCCCTTTTTCTCTCTGATAGGTATTACTCTAATATTACATCAAACAGTTATTACTGATAAGTATCCTAACTGTTTGTTGTTTTGTTTTCTTCCAGGCGACGACACCGATTATATCCTTATAGTATTTCTTTAGTTCCTCTGCAAGTTCCTCTTTATTCGCGGTTTTCTTTCTGGATCCTTCTCAAAAACTGCTGAAGTGATGTTTAATAGAAGATATACTAATCCGCATAATATGCGATTACGTCTTACATAAATTATATATATACACTATCTACGAATAATTATCAGGACACTTCACCAATTTATAATTGATACCAGCAGTCGAATCTTAATATCGGATATGTCCACCTTTGGCTTTGATCACCTCTTGAACCCTTTGAGGGACGCTTTCCAACAATGTGTGGCAGACATCAGATGGAATTTGTCTCCATTCCTCCATCAAAGAAGGACTGCGTTCACCGACAGATCGAGGACGTCCTCATCTGGACCTCATTCACCACTCCAATTGGTCCCACAGGTGTTCGACGAGGTTGAGATCTGGACTCTGCGCAGTTTTAGTGTAGGCTAAAAACTAGTGTACATATAGAAGGAAGCAGTATTTCATCGTAGCAGTTGAATAGAGGTGGTATAGCAACACGACGTGAACTCAGTGACTTCGAGAGAGGTGCCATCCTGGACTAGCGTATTGGTGGCATGTCCATACGTGCCATTGCCGCTCAACTGGCGCATCCAAAATTAACGACTAGCAATGTGATCAACAAATGGTGCTGATCACATTTGTGTTGACCCACGGCAGCCACCACCAAAATACATCATGCATTACATCCACGAAGTGATGTTGACCGGTTGTACCTATCAAGAAGAATAGGTGGACGTGGTCTGCTGCAAGTGAGACAGACTGTGGAAGAAGAAGAAATTAGTTTAAAAAAGTAAAATAGACAATAGCTCAGAGCCAATGCACAAGAAGGATTCTAAAAGCAACAGTAAACAAATACGATTACAAAAATGGAACAACGAAATAAACGATTTGTGCACTGGAAAAATAAACCCTTGCATGGCCAATTTCTTCGAGATACTGAGGACAAAATTGACGTGTACAAGACGTGGCAATGGTACAATATGGATACATTAAAAAAGAAACAGAAGTATTTATTCTAGAATCTCAAGAACAGGCATTACAAACTAATGCAATGAAAGCAAAACTTTTAAACATTAATAATAACAGCAAATGCAGATTATACGATCAGAAAGATGAGACTGTACAACAGCTAATCAGTGCCTGCAGCAAAATAGCTCAAACCGACTATAAATACCGCCATGATCAAGTGGCCAAAATATATTATTCATTGGCAAGTATGCAAAAAATATGGTTTTCCTTCTTCTGATAACTGATAAAGGATATCAACAGTGCGTGGGAAGTGTTTAATAATACTTAAACGATGCGATATCAGAACGGGTTCCTAGAGTTCTAAGAATAAATAGAGTAGGAATGAAATGGATATGTAATCTAATTAGGCAATACATTCATAAGAAAAAGATGATGTGGAAGGAATACCGTGTGCATAAGGATGATAGTTGATCAGTAGGCCAGAAGAGTCACAAGTGTTACACGGAAAGCTAAGTCTGAGTATGAAAAGAACCTGGTACAAGTTAAAGACAACCCAAAAGAATTCTATGGTTATGCTGCAAGTAAAAGAAAGAATTAGTTTAAAAGAATAAGTCCACTGGATGCAGATGGTATGCGGGTGACTGATGCAGAGAATATTGTTCAACCATTTAGCTAAAAGCTTTAAGCCTGGTATGCAACGTTAAACTCACTATCACTTAACTGTTGCAAAAACTGAATAAGAATTATGCAACAGGAACTGATGAGATATCATGAAGGGTGTTAAAAGAGTGTTCATCTGAAGTGGCTTTTCCTTTGACAAGGCTATATAATTTTAGTCGCAGAACAGGTAATTATAAACAGCGAAAAGAATGTATGGATATTCCATTGCAACGTTGGTGCAAAGACCGAGATATCCAAATGTCGACCAGTCAGTATCTCAGGACTGGTGGTAAAGAATTTCGAAAATTTGGTTAGCGCTGGCATCCACAAATGGATTCACAGAACAATCTCTACTTTGCAACGACCAACATGGGTTTACTAAGGAATGGTCATGTTTTAGCAACTTGCTCACATTCTATAATAATGTGACGACAAAGGGGAATGGATACTCCATGATACCTGTGGATTTTGCTAAAGCTTTTGATAGAATACAGCATGGAAGGTCTGCTTCATAAATTGGAGAATACGAGATTGGATTATAAACTATTGGCATGAATAACAGGATGGGTGACTGGCAGATATCAAAAAGTCGTATATGTGGGGTGTGGATCTGCAAGATTGAAAGTAACCAGTGGTGTAACTCGAGGATCAGTCCTTGGGCCACTCTTATTCAATTTGTAAATTAATGACATTGGAGAGAATTTGATATACGACATACATCTATTTTCTGATGATGCAAAGATAGGTGTCCGCGCGGTTAGCCTAGTGGCCGTGCTCTTCGCAACCATATGCCTGGGGAAGGAGTGTACTAGATTCGATTCCCATCGGTGACGTGAGGAGCTGAAGGATCTACCTCAGCCACAGTCAAATTAGTCGATCATGGGCGTGGACAGTAGGATTTTCCCCAGGTTATCCTGGGGTTTTTCATCCCGCAAAGCAGGCAAACCGGTCTTTGCGGGATGAAAAACTCAACACTACGGACATAGGATCCAGCGTAGGGCTGACCACCTTATCCTGTGAACAGTTTGAGGT